>NW_028262290.1:42531388-43170833 GCF_047370975.1 Nipponia nippon | reverse complement strand
TTGTGGAGCTGATGATAGCTTAGGGGCTCACAAGCTCCAGAGCTAAAATACTTGGCAAGATTGTACTAGGGGACTATTCTAATTAACAAAGGACATGCTAATCCAAAATAAGGGTGTAATTGCTGACAAATTATATTTAACCGGTATAAAAACATGTTTCAAGATAACCTATATAACATAGAAAATAGGTTGCTGACAATACAGCAAATAGAAAACTTAGAATCCCTGCAGAACCTTTTAATTAGTAGAGCTGCTACTTTTACCTCAAAGAAGAGATGAGGAAACTTGTGCAGAAAATGAGTATAGGGCCACTGGGAGGAGGGACAGTCAAAAACCCTATTAGTTCAGCATGTATGGATCAAGTATCATGATTCTGAAGTTCATAAAGTTTGTCTTCCATCTCTGCTAGACATCCTATTCTTGTATTCAGAAACCTCCCAAGTTAAAAGCAGAAGTCAACTTAGCGTTGAAAAAACTATTGATTAAGAAGACGCATTTTCAGAATGCTGCAGCATTTTTTAGATAGACAAAATATTTCATTTGGTGTTATTAGCAGAAGTCCAAAATGAAAAGTTAAATAATGTAATCCTTCTAAAAATAAAAGATACTTCTGTGAGAAACTGCTGACAGGTGGGATAGTGTAGAATAATGCAGTAGGGAAAAGGTTTTTTCTTTTGTTTCATTCTTGATATCTTTTCTCTGTACATGCAGATTTTGGCAGATTTTGGGACTGTGGGCTATAAAGCATAAAACAATTATGGGCTGAAGTGGGCTGAAGTCAGTCTAGCTATGTTTATTTTACATGTCTGAGAAGACAGAAATTGCCAGGAACAGAAAGCCAGGAATTTTCTCAAAATGTACATACTATCTTGTTTTTCTGTGCTTTGTCTGCAGTGTATATCCTTTTTAGTAGAATAGTTTATATATTGTAGATAATAAATGGAAACACTGTAATGCAGCTGAACAGTTATTTTGTGTAGTGGCAATTATTTTTACTGACACAGATACTTCCATCCCATTTGCAGACATACACATAAACACAGACATATATATTTTCTTTCTATGCTTTGCAAGCCCTTTCCCCAAATACTAGATTGGTGTCTGCCTTTAACAGTATTACTATGTTCAAAATAGAAAGTTTTTCAGTAAGTTAACTACTCTGGATTTTATCTTCAGCAGCATTTCTTCCTTTAGGTTTGAGTTCCCCACAGTTGTTAAGCAAGTTAAAGCCTGCTGCTTGTCTGTAAAGCACTGCCTTCAGGAGGAATTTTTCTGTGAAGACTTGCTAACTGATGCCTTCAAAGTCAAATTGGGCTCCCAGATAAAGACCTTCAATATAATGGACGGCTAATGTGAAAGAGAAGGAACAAATGTGGAGCTGGAGCATATTTAGGTGTTCCAGACTGTTCTGGTGGGTTGTGGGGAAACCCCATGCTCCTTATTGAACTGGTGTTTGAGGCCATGGATTCAGTAGATTTGCAAGTGTTGAGCTGAGTAGCTCATGCGTCATTATAAGTCCCAAGTAGGACTTGCTGCTGCTCCACATCTTTTTGTCCGAGTTGGGAGTAAGAGAAGGTTTCCACTGCATAATTTGGCTGATACCTACATTATACATTGTGGGGCTCAGTAGAAATCCTGTTGTTGATTACTGCCTAAATGAACTAGCTCAGGGAGTTAAGTACAGTCTTGGCACAGTATCTCCATGTGGACTAATGTAACCCATTTCTCTCTGCTGCTGCTCTCAACTCAAGATTGCTCTTACAGACTTAGGTCCCATATCTCCACACTATCTTGCCTGCAGAAGGACAAGCTATGCTTTGTTTTCAGAATCACTCTGTCTTATCAGGATATAAGGAGTGTGGTACTACATACGGTGTGTCTCCTGGAGACGGTTGATGTGCTATGGAAAGGGAGGAGGCAAAGACCTTCCGTTTATGGCTGCTTTGGTGACAATGCTGCCACGCACTGCATTTACATTGAGTCAGATGGCAATGTACAAAACTAAGAGTTAACAAGTTCTTAATGATTAAAAAGTGATACTTCATAGAAGATAATTTCATTGATTCAATTGTGTTATTAATAATAATAGAATGAGAGGGGATTGGCATCACTTGCTGACTTCATGTAAATATGTTTTTTAAAAGCATGTTGAAAACATAGAAGCACAGGTGGGTGTTTGCAGGGCTGGGGTGGGGAGCCTGAACAAACACGGATTCTTCATTTCCTGGCATACCTTCTTGGGAAAAGATCTGTGGGAAATGGGGAATTTGCTGCCCATCTTTATCTGGGGGGGAAGAACTGTTCTACAAGAAAGTTTTTCTGGTCAACGCTTGCCTATTCTGTTACAGAGCTGTTTTTTTATAGTGTTAATAAAACAAGGTACAGTGAGAAAATACTCAGATTCCCTGCAATTTAATTTAGCACAAAATGCCAAAAAAGTTTAGGTTTCAGGCTTCTGCTAGGCCACCTGTCTTGGTTTCCTAGCCTTCTGGCCTCTGTCTGCCCCGTAGATGACAGATTAGCTGTGAACATCCTCTATAAAAGGAAATAGTGTTCTATAAAATTCGCACCAGGGTTTCCAATTTAGTATCAGAGTCAGGACATCCTAAAATAAAATTTGTTTCAAAAATAGGTCGGGGGGGTGTCAGGGTTAAAAGCAAACAATCTACTGATGTCAGTTTGTTCTGTGAGAAAACATGCATGGAAAAGGGGTTTAGTGTCTTGTTCAGGTGCAGTAGCTTTTTGCTGATGGGGAGTAAAGCAAAGCAAAACAATAATAGCATGTTCCGTGAATCGAGTGTGATAAAGAAGAGTTCCTATATAGCAAAACAGGAAGTTTAAAAAAGGCCAAACAATTGATCTTTGAGGACAGGAATGATATTTTAATTTTAACCTTTTTGTTTTGGCTTTACTTTAGGATACTAAGTGATGCAAATCATTGCCAGTAAATAGCATTTTAATGCATTCAGTGCACATATGTTGATACATTAAGAGATATGAAAATATTTTAGATATTTAATTTTCTTTCTGCAAATGAAATACTGAGAGTTTTAGCTACCTGAGGTGTGTAAATCAGGATGTTTATTTGTTTAAACTACTCATTATCTTCCTAATATATTTTTCCTTTGAGTCGTACAGCAAAACCTTTACCTAAGTTTTCCCAAGAATTTTATCCCAAGGACTTTTTTCCCTTCCTTTGTTAAAAAATGTATCTTTCTGAATTATTATTTTCTAGATCTCATCTATGGTTGAGGATGGTTTGTTTGGGAAGTGTAAGCAAAACCAATCAACTGTCTGACATTGTCAGTAGTCTTTGGTCAAAAATTGAACTGTACCTCGACAGAGATCTTATCTAGGCATTTGCATCTTGAATCCATTTATTTTTACAAATATCATTACTGTTTGTCTATTTTAATAAAATAGGCCAACATTATGTAATTGATAGTTAGATATAATACAATGTGATATTGTTAATCTAATCATAATTTTAAAACTGTCTTGTAGTGAAAATCATACAGAATTGAATAATACATGATCCAATGTATTCATGTTTTATATAAGTGCACTAATTTTTTGTTTATATTACTGCAATGTTCAGAATAAGCCTACAGTCTTAGATATTTACTATTCAATATTGGAAAAAATGGTTTTAACTAACAGGTAAGTACTGTCATTATTAACATTTATATTCTACCTCTTCTGAATTTTTGGCTTTGACTTCCAGCCATTTGTATCTTTGCTGCTAGCTTGAAAAATGTTTTGGTGCCAGTGTTTTCCATCTGGGTAGTTAAAGAATGTGATCAAATCATTGCTTCAGCTTTCCTCTGTTAAGCTGAAAAGATTGAGTCTCTGGAGTCCTGCACCATCAAACCTCTGAATCATTCCTGTACTCGTCTTTCACGCCATTGTGGCTGATCAATGTTCTTTTCAACATATTAACCTGAAAACAGGTTATGCTTTTCAAAAGAAGATGCAGCACTGGCAAACACAGAGATAATGGAACTTCTGCAGTCCTATTTTCTGCTCCTGCTTCATATTGCTCTTTTCAAACATCCCAGAATCACAGTAGCCCCTCTGGGCACAAAATTCCCTAAAAATTCATGTCCATTTAATGATCTTTTTCAGTGTTTCTGATTACCAGAGCAGAAGTCATTGTCTTTGTTCCTATGCATGACTTTACAATTGCTTATCTTAAAATGCATTGGGATTGCTTGTGTCCACGTTACCATGTGATCTTGATTGCTCTGTATCAGTGAACTCTACCCTTTCTGTTATTTGCCTTTTCCCTAGCCTTCACATCTTCTGTAATGACTTTGTTTTCTTCCAGAAGTGTTAAGTTGGAGGAGATAAGAACTGATCCTATGGAATCCCATTAAAAACACAGCTTATGTCCAGATACTGTGTGGCTGTGTTAGTCCAGTGCTGAGCAGTATCCTGCTTATAAGCACGTGCCACAGCTTTTGGACGTGAATTACAAAGCCAGCCTAGCCTTTGGCTGGTCAGCACGGAGTATGGGTGGAGCAGGTATGAAAGTGCCTTCATCTGATGATCCAAATTTGTTGCACTGACACTATTTGTTATTATCAGCCAGACTTGCAATGCCATCAAAAAATCTATCAAACTAGTTGCCATGATCTAATGTAAACACACATAAATTGACGTGTAACTACCATTCTTAGCATTTTTATTGACTGAGTCCTGCTGCAGGCACTGTTTTATTTTATCCAGGATTTTTAAGAGGTTGGCAGGCCCTATAGTTATCCCAATTATATTTGTTAATAGTGATACAGACAGGCTTTCTTTCAGTGTCCTCAATCTTTCACGGCATTCTCTGACCTGAAAATTGTGAAGCATTCTTCAGAGTTCCTCTGCTGCTTGTTTTTCTGACTTACGGTCCCGACCTGTTGATCAAAAAATATCCAACTTTAGTAAGCTTTTTATAGAAGCCTCCTTTGTAACCACTGAAATAAAATAGAATTTCATCAACCTTATGGTATGACTGCATCTGATTATCTGTGCATAAAACAGGTTAATGAACTATTCATTGTACATTTCTGCTGTGTTCACATTATCACTAAGGATTTATAGTAATGCCATTACATTGCCTTTATTCTTAGTTTACTTAAAAATCATTCCCAGTCTTTTCTTATCGCAGTTCATTTATTGCTGGTTTTTATGATTGTCATTAGTTTTCTTCTATGTAATTTTATTTACTTTTAAAATTATTTGTCTCTCAGATTGTGGCTTCTTGAGCAACTGGCTCATTTCCAAATTATTATGCTTTTTAAAAAATATTTTCTTGCAACTAGTTTCACTAAACTATGTTTAGCTTTGTGAAACTGACCCTTTAAAGTAACTGATACATATATGCATCTCTATATGCATGTACATGCACATGTGTATGTATGAATGCAGATGACCATTTTGTGGTGCCTTTGGCAACATAAAATATGAGGTCTCCAACCAGCTTCATCTGTATCTTTTGTTTGGTCTTTAATTTCTGAACATAAATTTCATAACACTGAGCCCTGTTTATATTATCTCTAAGGGCAGTGTAATGAGTATAATTTTTCTATGCCAAAAATTCTCAAATTTCTGTCATCAAGATCTAGAAACTACAAAGCCCATATTATGGCTCAGCTCTCATTATTGGTAATGCCTGCTAATCCCATTTAAGATCTCTGAACACTCCCACAAGATTTTGTAACCCATCTTTTCCTAACTTTAGTTGCAATTTCACAACCTTCCCCCCTCTTGATGATGTGTAGGTTTTAGAGGAGACTGGATAACACCAAAGGAGGCCTGCAGCCTCTTTGCATCCTTGATTGGCCCAAGGCTTAGGCAATACCTCAGGGAAGAATGCTGCTCCCAAAGGAAGCTACATAATAAAAAAAAAAACTAGTCGAGCTTTGAAAGAACCAAGTGAACTTTAGCAAAGATCATGTTCCTGTTTCTTTGCATCAGTAGATAACACCCTGTAGTTTGGTACAGAGCTGTACACTGCTGAAAGGCTTTTTCATGTCTTCTTGAGATCCAGGCTCAGGAACATGTGGTATTGCAGGCACAGCAGTATGGCTCACCTCCCCGGGAGCGGCCGCAGAGCCGTCCTCCCTCCGGGTGGACCAGGGAGTAAAAAGCCCTCAGTGCTCAGCCTGGCATCCAGTCTGAATCTTCTTAAGCACATGGGGATCTGACAGTTGCTCAGCTGGTTTAGGATCGCAGAATACATGATATTCTGATTTAGCCAACCACCTGAGCTAGGCAAAGAAGACAAAGAGGGAAATCTCTCTACTTGCTTTATTAGGGCAGTTATCAATTCAGACCAGCACAAAAGGCAGAAGACCTGTAGTATTTCCATTTCAAGTAATGCAAGTCCTTTGTAAAAGCACAAATAAAGAGACCTTGTAGTAACAGTTTATTAAAAGAGGAATATTGGGAAAGTACAAGAGGGCCTCCTCGGCAACAAATGCTTGACCTCTTTGTATCCTTTTAATCAGATGGCTGCATTTTCACCTTTATTTATTTACTTAATGCACTTAGACAAGAACAAGGGAACCTTGATGTTGCCTTTTTTTTTCTTTTTGGTCATTGTGTAGCTCACAGATATTTGTTGCATCTGTTTCCTGCTAAGGAAGCTTAGTGCTGCCTTTTGTCCAGCAGGTGGAAGACTTGCTGCAGTATGTATAGCTCACCAGCAGTCTATATATAAACATTTTTAAAAGAATCCAGGGGTTTTAAGCCATCATGGCAAGCAGATGTTATTAAATAGGCAGTTTTTAATTAATACGTTGTTTGCAATGACTTTGTTAGTCAAGGAAATATAATAGTAGAGTAAAAAAAAGGCAATCTCTGCACTAAAAAATTTCAAACCTGAATTCAGTAACTGAACCTGGGAGATGCCACTGGGGCAAATCCCAGCACTATAAGTAGCTGTATGAGGCCTGCTAGGTTTTGTTCTATATTGGTACTATCATCATAGCCGTAGAAAGTAACTCCCCTTGAGTTCAAGGAGTACACTTTCCCAAAGCACTGCATTTGGGAGATTTAGAAAGACTTTCTTGAAGTTCAGTGGGACAGCAGTATTAGTATTAATGTTTACCTTTTTTCATCAGGGAAAATATATTTGAAAACATTAGAGATAGCTCAGTCGAGATCAAGTAGAGAAGGCTGTAGGACTTACTGTGACTTATGTGCTACTGAGCAGACAAGACACTGCTTCTGAGCCTGTGACTATTACCCAACCTGCTGTGACGTGTTGCTCATTTTAGAAATGCTCTAGAATGCGTCTAGAGATGTCTGATACTGGCAGAAAGAGATGTTAGCAGTTGCTTTTCATAAATCATTGATCTGTGTGAAGAAATTTATTTGTATGAAGTGGCTAAGAGTTACTTTAAATAATTTGTAATATATATTGTACATATTAAAGTTAAGGAATGTATGAAGAGGTGAAACAAGATCTGAAGTGATTTTTTTGGCTATGTACCTGTTAAACATCTTTATGTGATTGGTATGAACTAAAGGAAAAGATTGTAAAGGGATGTTTTATGGATATAGTGATGTTAAAACTCTGTATTTTAGGTATACAGCTATTTTGACAAATTAAGCCTTAGCAGTTATACAAACAGATTAGTCTTCACCATATGTAACCAGTGAAAAAATGAAATTTAGTACATTTCTGTACCGAGGGAAAGAAACTCTTGTCTGTGTTATTATCCTGTGTCTTTGAAGAGCATGAACAGATCGATGAATGAAATCCTGGGACAGCCACACAGTCTTCTTTTCAGCCTTCACACTGCCACTGTAGGACTTAAGAGTTCTTTGTCCTGCTGCCTCCGTTAGTCTACTATTTCTAAACAAAGTTGACATTTTTTTTTTAATCCCACAACTCTCAATACAGGCTCACTTCATGCCTCTGCCTGTTGAAAAGCAGAACTTCCTTGCTATCTCTCACTTGCCATTGGAGTGGTCAAGCATCGGGCTTGGTCATCTCAGGAAAGCCCTTGGTGCTGTGCAGAGTACTGGAATGAGAACCAAGAAATTATGAAGTTAATGGACTTAATAATGTATGTATACTTTGGAGTACCAGGAATATGCTAAAAGTTGTGATCTTTGGTTTCAGAGCTCAATGCTGTTCAGTATTTCAATGACTCAGTGACTTAGAACTAATAATCAGAGACAGCAACATCTTTTTCATGTGACAGTTAGGGTATGATTATTTGGGAGATGAGGATGATCGGGCTGATTTCAAGTGGGCTAACGAATACTACAGAAGAACAGGATTTGGGGTAACAAAGACGTGGTGAGACTTCTGAAAGGCCCTTTTTGAGAAAGAGGGAGACAAAGATGACATATTTCCGTTAGACTGATGAGCTTGGCTGAAATTGTAGGACTAGCTCTGGCAAAGGGTAGGGTGTGAAATTCTGTCATGACTCAAGCAAATACACTTGTTTGCCAAGCCTGATTGTTTTTATCAAAGCTCTGCAGACATCGCTCCTGAGGAAATTCAGAAGTAAGATTAGTGAGTTTCCCTACTGAATGACATGGCTGCAAGCTAGATGGTTTTTCAGCTTACTCTAGTTGTACAGAAGTCTGATGTAACAATTCAGTGGCTGTGTGCCTAAAACTATTATCACTCTTGTACTACTGTTTGCTTGCCAAAAAAATCAGATTTTGATCCTTTAGATTTTGCTGTCTGGGGTAGCAAAAATGGTGAAACCGTATGTGCAATAGGAAAAGAAGCCCATTACAAGCAGACTACTAAAGAGATGCTCCTAGCACTTACTACGGTTCATGATGTAAATGTTGGGTCTGTGGTAAATACATAATGTTCTTCATTCAGGTGGATTACTGCTTATTTTTAAACATAGTCTCTCACTTGAAAAGCTTGTTCTTTCTTGGTAGCTGTTTGCAATGTGACGATGTACTAGGGCTGAGCAAGCTGTTGTGCTTGGGCAGGCCCACTGCTAGCAGGGTCTCATGGCTGTGAGACTGAGTGCACAAGAAGGCTGAATGGCTCTCGTAGGATTGAGTAGTGCCTCTGCTAGTTTTGTTGCAAAGAGGGAGAGTTTAAAAGTCCTAACGGAAGGCATTAATGGAAGAAACTTTCTGCTTGCTACCTCTGATGGAAGCTAGTCAGATGTGATTTAGGTAATTTATAACGTTTGTATACAGATAGAAGTGTGCAACTATTGCACATAACTGTACTGCAGTGATATATATGCTTTTTGTCTTTTAATAATGAAACAATGGGAAACTCTTAGCTATTTCATTTAACTTCATCACAGCTGAACTGTTCTGTGAGGTGGAAAATACTGCATAGGCAAAACCCAAAGCCTTTGTGGTACTTGCTTATGAAAGTTTTGTGGACTAATCTACAGCTATGGAAGATCTTTGTTTCAGAGAAAAGGTTTCTTTTCAGTGGCAGTGAGCTAGGATCCCAGCTCTGCCCTTTCTTACATGAATAAGCCTAGTCTTGTGCCAGACTCATGAGAATCACTTAGTAGGATTCTACAGTGGGAACATATTTTTTCATTTACTTGTCTTGGCATAAAGCTCTAAGGATGCATGACTGATATCTGTGATACAGATTTCAGCTGAAGAGGAAGAAGAAAGCATTCAGATGGGCATTTTTGTCCAACTACATATTTTCTCTGAAGCAAAGAGTGATTTATGAAGGAGAAGCACTTATTCTGACAGCAGGAAGGTCCCCCCCCTTAAAGCAGTGGTAATAGTGTGTGGTTCTTCTAACAATTAAGATAAATGCTTTCTCTGTGCCTGCTCTATGCTCCAGTCATCGGTTGGATTGAAGGGTGGCATCGACAGAGCTGTAAGGAATTTTGTGTTGTTTTAAGCGCTGGGTTCCACTGTGGCGCCGAGTCAAGTATCCTGACGGAGCTTAGTGTCTTCTGGACTATTTGGCCTGTTTTAAAAATTGAGGTGGGAGGATAACCCCCCCCCCCCCCTCAAGTTAGTGTAGGGAGCAGCAGAGGGTTTGGAAACATTTTTTTCTGAATTCTGTGTCCTTCGTTCTCTCTTTGCTGCTCTTAAACTACTTTAGTATACTCTGCTGCTTATATCATCAATATATCATCAATAAAATGAAAGAAAAGGGACATTTGGGATTCATTGTTTCAATATGTGTTGCTTATGCTAGTTTTGCCACTGTACATGCCACTGTACGGCATCTTATTGATCCCACTACTTACTCAAAAAAAGGTGATACGTAGGATCTTTACTACTTAGAGCATAGAACCTCAGCATATTATAGGGGTGATGCTGATATTAATTTTATAGTCTTTATAAATCTCCAAGTAACTTTGTAATGACAAGGGAGAGACATTCTAAAGCCATATAAAACATGTCTGGTCTTATGCAACTTGAAATCATGAATCTAAATATTTTTGATTTGGGTGTAATCCTCTTTTAGCAGCAGATCTCTCTCACAGTTCTGGAAGTCTGTGCCGTATGGGCCTGCCTTAATTTTTCTCTTTATACTTTCATTGTGGTGTAGCAGAACCTTCAAAGCATAATTAACACATTTATTTTTGGCAGTGTACTTTTGCAGGACTGTAGAAACAGTCTGTCTTGTATAGCTGCCTACACTGCAGAGTGAGCCAGAAAACTTTTTAAATAAACAAAAACCAACTGTACAGTTTAACGGAATATATGTAAAGATTAACTACCATTGTAGTCAAATAGCCTTCCTTCTTGTGTTACTCTGTCTTCATCTTTCTCGCATTTGAAATACCCGCAGCGACAGAGATTTGAGATATAGCATCTGCCTGGTGATAATGTCACTCTGCTTGTGTACTCAGTGTTGGCTTTCACGGGATTTGCACAACTGAGACTATTATGCCAGTCATTGATTTTAAGTAGATAAATAGTGACGTAGCTATCTCAGTAGATTAAAGAGGTTGTTTAATTGCTTATGAGTGTCAGGGTGTGGCACGGGCTGGTGGCTCTCCAGGGCCGGGGCATCTGGAGCCACAGGGTGTCCCCAGGCTGTCCCCATCCTACCACCCTGGCCAGGAGCGGGGCAGCCAGGGGCACTGGGGCAGCCCCAGCCCCAGGGCATCGGCACGTCCCTGGGGAGGGGATGGGCTGAGGTCCGGCAGGGCAGGGCTATGGGGAACTGGAGACCCTCCCTGCTGCAGTGTCACTGGGGCGGGGGCTGACGGCCCCAGGGGGCTGAGATGGGGTCCTGGGACCTCGGCAGGGTGGGGGTCCTGGGTGAAGCTGGTCAGGGCCAGCAAGCCCTGTTAGTGCTATTAAAGCCCCAACACTGAATGGCTTGGCAATACTTGCTTCTTCATATTTTTTAAGTTTCATGCTGTTGTAGTTCTCAGGATAGACCTTGTTAAAAAGACATGGGAAGAATTAGATTTAGAAATCAGCTTCAAAACCATCTGGCAGTTTTGGAATACGGAAAAACACAGAGCAGCTCACTACATTTTTGGTAAAAACCACAGGTTTCTTCTGGAGGAAAACAGCTACTCTATGAGACTTGCACCTTGATTGCAAGAGATAATTTGAAAGGTGTTAGAAGTGCCACTGACTTTATTATCTTCTGTCATTCTATAATTCACTCCTGCAAACAGGTATGACATCATATGGTATTTACTAGAGTGCAGGGTATCAATGGGATGACTTGCTACATCAGTTGCTAAATGGGAAGTGCTTGAGGGCTGAAGCCTAGCAGGGGGATGAGAATCTCCATTTATGTACATCCTTGAGCTTTTAACTGCTAAACTGATGCAAATGTGCTTGAAAATCTTCTCTTCACTTGAAATTAATAAATACAAAGCCAGTGAATTTGTTTCTAATATCAGTTGACTCTAATTTGAGGCAGCAGACATTAATGCTTCAAGAATACCTTTTGCAAGGCCTAACTAGAAGTTCACAGAAAAATATCTGAAGGAATATTTTTGTTAAAGAATTTTGGTTAATTGAAATGGAAGCATTCTCTAAAATAATGGAATTTCAATGGAAGTCTGGAAAAAGTATTTGTGTCAAGTGCTTGTCCATATATATGTTCACACTGGGCACAATCTCTACAGATTTTGAGCCCAGTTTCTTGTGCCACCACACTACTGAGGGTTTGCACTCACTGCCTAAAGGGAAATGTGCACTGTACACTTCCTCTGGATGCTTATTTGTAGGAGTTGTCCCACTCTAAGTAGGAGTTGTCTCTTGCATAGTAAATTGACCTGGTGCACCAGTAGACTTATCCAAATAACTTATCTTTTACCTTAACACCACATTTTACTTATTTTATTCTATCGTTATTTTACTTTCATTCCTATTTTTTCATTGCATTGTGTTGATGTTTACCTCATTGCATCAATAGTGAAGAATAGGGAAAGAGTCGTTTGTTTTCTGGCAACATGGGATGTTTTCTTCCTTTTTTCCTTCAATTATTTATGTTTTATTTCTATTTTGTTTTGTTATGACTTTTTCTAAAGATGACTTTAAGATGTGTTTGCTATGTGATAAGCCCATATAGGGAGGCCACAAGAGACATTTCTAGAAACAAATCATGCCACTGCACTATGCTATATGACACAGGTTGCACTGCAAAGATTGCTGCTGCTTTGAGTTTTTACTGGAAACAAGCTTTGATGGGGTGGTACCTTGTTATAGGTGCTGGATATAAACTTTTCTTTGGGAATGGAGTCCTATATAAGGGTAGACCTCTCCAGACTTCACTTTTGTTAGGGTATGTATGTTACACTGTTTTAATCAGTCAGTGTCAACAGATGGAGGAGGACCTCAAGGGGTTCTGCAGTTTCCCCGCGTGAATGTAGGGTCGTTCCTGGCAGAGTTCATCTGACTTGCAGCTAGAATACTGTGTTCATTTTTGGGACCCCAATACAAGAAAGACAACAATAAACTGGTGTGTGTTCAGTGGAGGGACACAAAGGTGGCCAGGGGACCAGTTTCACGTGACTCCATTGGGGGAGCGTGTTTAAGGAGGAAAGATCTTAATGCTGAGTTTTCTGTAGCACAGCACAAATGTGCAGCCCTCTGACAGAGCAGAGACTTATTTCCCGTGCCGACTACGTGACCCGTGAGATTCTGCCCTTACTGTAGCTCTGGGACTCAGGTACGTGAAACTGCACTTTAAATTTAGGATAGGACTTGGCTCAGTGAAGATTACACTCCTCCCCCTACCCACTGGTGCGCGCTCTGAAGGACCATTTCCATTCCAGGTCTCTAAGACCATTAAGGGATTTTTGCATTTACGGTATTGTTATAGCTGGTGTAAAAGGTAGAAGTTAGATATATGTGCCTTGATGCCACAGGAGATGAAAAGCTCTCTTTCACCTCCGGGTGGCACTGCTTAAAAACGCTTCTGTTTTCTTTAAGGCTCTTCGTAGAAACTGTCCATCACGCGTTTTGCAACTACAGTAGTTTGCATCATCGAGCACAACAGATAAACTGGTAGGTAAAGAAAGCAGAGCCTTCTTGTGAAAGCTTCTGATCACAAACCACAGATGCAGAGCTCCAGGATTTTGTCACTTTGTGTCTGTTTTCCATATCCTACAATTTCAGCTTGCTGTTTTTCTGAACACGTAGTATTAGTATTCTGATTGTTTTTCTGCATGCTACTTGATAAAGATTTTCCTACAGTTTTTACATGCACTATTTATATGAAGTTATCCTTAGCTGGTGATAAACAGTAGAGGGGGAATCAGAATAGGAAATACAGCTTGAATCATTTACCTATCCCGAGAGAGATGCTGTGATATACATTGTTACATATATCAAGTATTATTCCCTTCCACTAGCAGGGAAAGTCCAGAATTGCCATCTCCAAGCTTCTTTAAAGTCATAATTCAGCATCTGAAAATCATGATATTAAAAAGAAGGATTTCTGGGTTTAAATTTATTTGCATCTGGGTTGTGAGTTGTCAGGGCACTTCCAGGCTAGTCTCAGAACTGTCTTCGTGATGAAGATGAGTGGAAATGTAGTTATTCTTAATGAAGCTGAAACTCTCACTTGTCAGATTTTATGGAAGACACCACAGGCTATGAAAATCACAAGAAAATGGAGACAACTGGTGGTGTTGCCTAGACACAGGCTGTACACACACTGCCTCCTATTACACCTTGCCTTCCATAACCCCATCTCAACAGCAGGTCCTCTCTTTAAACAGAAGAAAACTTTGGGGCAGATGCAGACTTATGGTGTTCCCTAGATTCTGCAGTCATTTACTTAGGTTGGGTAGAGGCTACTTTATTCCCGCATTTGAAATAGTCTGTTACTAGTCCATTGATGGAATGCAGAAGTAGGATGTGGGAGGAGATTTGAAGAGGATCAGATATAGAGTGGGGGAAGGAGGAATCCTTGCTCTATTTAAAAATAAAATCTTATGAGCAGAGCCTGCTAGCTATCATCCTACTTATTTATTTTAATGGTAGATCACTGTTAGTTTTGGAACTCTTTTAAAAAAAATTTCATATAGTTTAGATTTATTTTCTGCTTCTCTGAATTTTTCCTTGTCTTCTTGTGCTGGGAAGAAGATCCGCAAAGAACATTGAAAAAAGAAGCAAAAAATACCTCAGGATTTGGCCAGGATATATGCTTTGGTATTTTGCTTTTCAAAACCAGTTTCTATTTCAGACAAGAAGTTGTTCATCTACACATTGAAATATGAATATATTATGTGGTGTATTTTAGGCATTATATTATGCCCTGATTCACAAGAGCATTCCTCCGTTTTCATGTAACTGCAGCAATTTAAATGAAACAATATCCTAAACTACAGTGCTTTTCAGTAAGGTTCTCAATAATACCTTATTGCATCTGTCATGTAATTCAAAATGAGTAATATAACATAGCATTTTATTACATAATTTGATAATTTGCATAGATTGTTTGGCCTGAGTGTAGAATTTGGAACTGTTTCTAAACTCTCCTAAATCTGGTCTTGGATTTCCATGGTTCCTGAACCTTCAGCAAATCATATATTCTTGAAACAGCAAAGTCCTTTACCTGATATCTAACTTAAGCAAATAAATAGGTACCATTGTGGTCAGGGGAATACAACGTTTCTCTCAGTCACTGTATTCTCAAATAGTTGGCCTCTCTGGTGCATTAATCTCTGCCTTTTTCTGCATTTAATACATCTAATACAATTTCTCATGAAAATGCTATAAAGGTTCATTAACTAATGTTTGTGCAATGTTTTGCATGCTGTCTTTGCTAGTGTAATTGATCTATCTCATTAATAAGTAACATCAGATTCTAAGAGGTGCCAAACTCTTTATGATACCCATAAGCTATTCTGTGAGTATTGGAGGTGCAGAATAAGATCTTAAATAAACTATGTTTTTAAAAGCTTAAATCAAATGTTTCTCTACAGTGTTGAACTGTATTGCGAAAGAAAATGTTTGTACAAGGGAAAGTTTACAGTACAGAAGACACATGTTACAGACTATCAGTCATTTACACACCACTCAAAGATTAACAACTGAAACTATGATAACGGAGCAATCAGTCTGTTGCTTAAGTGTTTGATAATGTGTTTGCTGTTGCTATAGGTACTATAGAAAATGATACTGAACTAACATCAACATTTGTTTTCAGCTAGGGCTATAGCGTCTGGAACACACTGTCGCTGGGATATGTGTGAGCGGAAAGAAGCAGTATTCATCACTTAAATACCGTCTATGTAACTTTGATTTTTCTCTCACATATTACAGCACTTCAGAGACCTTGGCGGCTATTAGGTTGCTTTCCAGAGGGTCAGGTAATAACTCTCTCACTTTTTTTCCTGATGATTCTTTCTATAGAGTAATAATATATCGGGATGAATTTATATTCTGATTACACTGCAGCATATTATATTTGTGGGGGGGGTTTGGAAGAGTTTGGCCAAAAATATTTGTTTGTAACAGTTTGATAAATGTTAAATTTGTTAGCGTATTCATTGTTCTACCTGACATTTTCTCTGTCAACCAACTCTGTACCAGTATTTTTAAATTTGCCTAGACACGTTAATCACATTACCTCATCTCTTTTTTCTTACTGGTTAATTCCATCTCCACAGGATCAGAGGCTTTGCAACTTTCTTTGAGTTCAGTGACAGTCTCTTTTTTTTAAAAAAAGACTACTTTTACTTACATGCTTAACCTTGAGTGCCTGTATTTGAAAAATTTTGTGTTAGTGATTATGAATACACCTTCAAAATAGATCAGATTAAGAGATGTCACTTAAAAAAGTTACAGGGCATGCTTGGGAGTAGCACATTCTGTTAGAGCATAAAATTGAGGAAAATATATAAATGAGAAAGAACAGTTTCATATTTTTCTTTGTAACTGTCAACTGCAGTCCTACCTACTCTTCCTTTGCATTTTTAATCAAAATAAAATACTTTGCCCTTGTGAAAACTATTTTTTCAGAGTTGTTACCAATTTCACCACGTGCACAGCTCAAATGAAACTAATAGAGTTTAAATTGCAGAGAATTTGATTTAAAATTTTTGAAAAATCCTATAAACCACATTGGGACATAGACAAACCAAAACCATTGACTGACTTATGTGGCCTATCTTGTAAATTTTCTCCCATGCTTTACCGAGTTAATGAAAAGGATAGTTTCTTATACTTATGGTGCCAGAAGTGAGCCTGAGCACATTAATTGTCTATTTTATTCTCTTTTTTCTGCTACATAGTGCTATTGGTTCTTGGCTGAATGTGGGATGTACATCATCAAGCAGTGGTAGTTATCTGTCAGTGCTGTTATATATTTATAGTATTATAAATTCAGGTTCATGGATTTTTCCAGCCTGGCAAAATATATTAAGAGTATTCCCTTCAAAATCCATGAGAATGACACTAGGGTATTGTTGAGTGGCCAGATACATCTTGAAAAACAGACACCAAAGCCGCTTCTTTTTTTCTAGAAAAAAAACCTGGCTGGAAGATTTGCAGCAAAATGCTCCATCTCTGTGTGTCCTAAACTCTAATTCTGGGAGATTGCACCTGTGGCTGTGCACCTCCTCTAGGAATAGGAGTGACAAAATACACAAGCTGTGACTCTGTGTAATTAGTGGAGGAAAAACCTTGAAGCTCTTGAGATGCCAGATATTTGCTTTAGAAACTTCTCAATTAGGACATTATGATTAGCATGCTGTATTAGCTGGCCTTTACCACTGATTTCCAGTGGTCTGCTCGAGGTGTTCTGTACTAGCCAGCAGCAGTTATATTCTTTCCATTGGAATTTATTCATATCGTTTTTTGAATTACACAATTCTTGCTTTACCAACTGTTCACAGCTTTCTCACAGCACATGCTGATATACCATCCTTGTCTACACAGGAAAACCGTAATGCTATAAACAGTATAAAAAGTAACACTGAACTGCAGTTGTATGTGTCCGTGTACAGCAAAGCCTACATACTACCAAAGAAATCAGGGTCTTACTGTGCTGGACACTGTGTGAACAACTTGTTGAACATGGTTTCTGTCTCAGCACCCACAGTCTAAATACGGATAGACAAAGTGTGATGAAGGGATAGAAGCTTTTTATCTGCCATACCCTCTAGATCCCATTTTTCAGTCTAAGTGACATGGTTTAGAAACATTAAACCACACAGAACC
The DNA here is from genome assembly GCF_047370975.1 of Nipponia nippon. NCBI lineage: Eukaryota > Metazoa > Chordata > Aves > Pelecaniformes > Threskiornithidae > Nipponia > Nipponia nippon. The sequence continues at coordinate 43,153,229 of NW_028262290.1, read as the reverse complement.
ATAAGGATTAAGGTAGCAAAGGAGACTAGAAGATCATCTAATTGGGTAGGTGGAACCTCTTCAGGCAGCTTCTCTATTTTTGTTTTACAGTGCATGATATCAGTTTACCTTAAATCAACAAGGTTATCAGCTTAAGGCTAATACATACAGTGGTTTCATAAGATGAAAGACATGTTTGATTGAAGGAGTTGCTCTTGCGTAAAGAAATAAATTTTGTTGATTTTAATATGGCTAAATTGTTGCAATAAGTTCTTGTATACAAGCCTACAAAGTGCTGGGCTGGGAAAACTATGGTTTTCCTTACATTTGGACTTGTGTTCTGATCATTTTTATGTAGAGATACTTGTGTTTTGTTATCCCCATTGCCAGAGAACAAAGACAAAAGATCATGCTCAGATGAGACGATCACTGAACTCTCTTTTGGAGCCAGTAAATTAAAATGGAAACCAATATACAAATGATCTAAACTTATTATATTACTTTTGACTGACAGAGACCTTACTTGAGGTTTGTTTGACAGTCAAACTCAAATTTCTTTTTTAGAAAATATGAAATTATTTGTGCCAAACAGGGCAAAATCCAGCAAGAAAAGCCGTGAATCACTCCAGAATAGGCAATAGTGAACATATTTTACTGGGATGTGGGATAGTATGGACCTGCCTTATTGCAGAAGTGAACTCAGCAGTACATTCTTTCTGATTTTGCTCCAGATATGCTATGCAGACATGAATTTGGAGCTGACATACGTCTCAAAGCTGAGGGTGTAAACACAGCAAGTTTATGTTTACCTTTAAAGACAAACCCAACAAACAATTCTGGAGATGCCAAATTTTCCTATGAGGTTCCTAGATGCCTAACTTGGGACTGCAGAGACAGTGGATAAGTGGATTTAACTCTTACTGATATGCTTAAGAGGAAAATATGTTCTACTTCTGTTGATTGTGCCTAGGGATGATTGCTAATACTAGGGAGAATGCCACAGCTATATCCATGTTTATAGTGCTGAAGTTATATTAACTAACCTAATGGTAACAAAACACACACTCTCAACTTTTGTTATCTTATTTCCTATGATGTAAACAATTTTATTTGCACATCAAAGAGCAAGTGGCTTGTTTGTACAGTTATAACCCTTTAAAAAATGTCTTAATGAGCCCCTCCTTCATGAAGTGAATGTTCAATGCATTTACTGTTTGTGCCATGGCAATACATGTTTTCTGTTTCTTTGTATGTATTCTACTGCCTTGGTATCACTTGTGTCAGGAGAACATGCAAAATAAACAGTATCCTTAGAAACTGTAAACCAAACACGGGAACACAATTGGTGCCGTATAGCTTGTGACTGCATTTTGTGTTCTGAAATGTGATAAAGATCACCTGGGAATGACTTGTCAAGTCATAATTGTACAATATTCAGTGACACAAATTGCCATCCATGAGATTTTACCTGAATGAGGAAATAGCACAGAAATTGGTTCCTTGTTGCTGTGCAAGGAACCAAGTATGTTGTAACAATAGAACTATGACTAAAAATAGATCATATAAGAACTGTAAGATTGCGCTCTGTTTTCTTGTTTTCATCATAAAATACTTCAAATGAGTAAATAGTTGTAAAATTTCATTCTCTTTCTCTCTAACATGAACCTTTTGTGTGGACAGTTCAAACAGATAAACCAAACTAGGCAAAACTTGAGGACACATGAAAGAAGTACTTTCTCATGGTTTAAAAGCACTTGGTAAAATAGAACGTATTTCCCAAAAAACTGAAGGTGTGCTCTGCAGCTTTATTGTGGACACTTGAATTCGAGTATAGCTGTCCTGCTTTCAGCTGGAATAGAGTTAATTTTCTTCCTAGTAGCTGGTATAGTGCTGTGTTTTGGATTTAGGATGAGAATAATGTTGCTAACACACTGATGTTTTAGTTGTTGCTAAGTAGTGCTTACACTAAGTCAAGGACTTTTCAGCTTCTCATGCTCTACTGACTGAGAAGGCTGGAGATGCACAAGAAGCTGGGAGGCGGCACAGCTAGGGCAGCTGACCCCAACTGGCCAAAGGGCTATTCCGTACCGTATGACATCATGCTTGGTATATAAACTGGGTGAAATCTGGCCAGGAGGCTTGGGAACTGGGTGGGCATTGGTAAGCAGGTGGTGAGCAATTGCATTGTGCATAATTTGCTTTGTCTATTCTATTATTATTATTATTATTATTATTATTATTATTATTATTATTATTATTATTATTATTATTATTATTATTATTATTATTATTATTATTATTATTATTATAATAGAATCATTAAGATTGGAAAAGACCCTTCAGATCATCAAGTCCAACCATTAACCTAGCACTGCCAAGTCCACCACTAAACCATGTCCTCAAGCACCACGTCTACCCGTCTTTTAAATACCTCCAGGGATGGGGACTCAACCACTTCCCTGGGCAGCCTGGTCCAGTGCCTGACCACCCTTTCAGTGAAGAATTTTTTCCTAATATCCAACCTAAACTTCTCCTGGCGCAGCTTGAGGCCATTCCCTCTCGTCCTATCACTTGTTACTAGGGAGAAGAGACCGACCCCCACCTCGCTACAACCTCCTTTCAGGTAGTTGTAGAGAGCGACAAGGTCTCCCCTCAGCCTCCTCCAGACTAAACAACCCCAGCTCCCTCAGCTGCTCCTCATAAGACTTGTTCTCTAGACCCTTCACCAACTTCATTGCCCTTCTTTGGACACGCTCCAACACCTCAATGTCCTTCTTGTAGTGAGGGGCCCAAAATTGAACACAGTACTCGAGGTGCGGCCTCAAATAATATTATTATAATAATTATTAATAATATGATATTATTATATCATAATTATAATATTATTATTAAAATAATATTATTTGTATATTGTAAAGTAATATTACTACTACTACTACTACTATTATTTTATTTTATTTCAATTATTAAACTGTTTTTATCTCAACCCATGAGTTTTCTCACTTTCACTCTGCTGATTCTCTCCCCTATCCCACTGGGCGGGGAGTGAGTGAGAGGCTGTGTGGGGCTCAGTTGCCGGCTGGGGTTAAACCACAACAGTAGTGTTATTAAAAATTTTATCTTCATAATTCCGTTCTCTGTGTCTGTCCTGCTCTGCTGAATTGTGCCGGCCATAATCCTCCAGATTTCATGAAAGTGACAAATCTAGTGGCATATTTCAAGAGTTATTTTCTGGTCCATTTAATCTGTACATTCTTCGCTGTATTGGAGAGTAATAGGTGGTGTGTGCAACACTTCAATCTGCCTTCAGCTGTGTTGTGCTGGTTTAGTAGAGGGAAAGGGATGACCAAAAGGAATGAGAGAGAAAAGTCAAATGAAATAAAATAAAGTCAATCAGGAATGATGTTGAGAATTAATTGCTGTTTCCCATAACTAGGCTAATGTAGTTTTCAGGCAGTAAATTTGAAAGGAAAAGGTTGTTTTTTCCCATAAAGCTTGAAAATGTGAAAATCATTGCCATAAGCTGCCATGGATGATCAAAAGTATAAACAGACAAAGGGAGGAATAAGGAAAAGCTAATGGAGAAAACATTCATCAGCAGCTGTTGAACTTTATGTTCTGTAAGCAACCTCAGACTGAGGATGCCACTCAGTCAGGGAATTTGACAAGTTTGATGGGCCAGAGAAAGTATCTGTAGATGGCCTTCCTCCCTAAGACTCTGCTGCTGGCCATGGTCAGAGATTCCTACTAAGCTGATGTTTGGTCTGGCTTAGCCCCAGAGTTCTTAAGTTCAAAGATTTTTTCATCACAAACATGAAAACCTTGCTTTTGTCATCCTGGTATAAGAGGATAGTAGTACATAACATGGGTATTGTAGCTGTGAAGATCCAGCTCAGTCGTGGTATTTTATCATGCTGACTTAAAGCAACCTCTCTTTCCTCCACCCCCCAGTTTTGTTGCTGACAGATGACCCAACAGGATTGTTTCATTCTTTCCACATACCCGACAACTCTGCTGCTGAACGATTTCTGAAGACTATATGTCAAGGTAGAGCTGTCTAAGAGATGATACTTTCTACCACAAATTGTTAGGGTGAGCTCTTTAAGACATAACACATTAGCAGCAGCCTTTCAGAGTAACACTCTATGAAAGCAGCACTTTCTGCATAATTTCTGTTCTATCTGTGCCTCCTCTGCCCCTTTGCCAAAGCACGCTCTGCTGTGTTTCATGTCATCATCTCTCGTTGTGATACATTGCTTTAGTAGATTGTAGGTACTTCAGTGTTGGGCCTTATCTTTCTAAATGCCACAAAGATGTCGTGAATATCTTCTGTGCTTCAATAACAACATAGTTATCAGGAGTACAAAAATTAATGGGAAACAATCTAACTGAAAAGACTAAAGACAATGCAATAACATAAGAAAATATTTTCCTCCCACAATTTCTTTACCTATCACCTGCAGCTGAAACCAGCAAGTCCCAGTGATTTATATTTGCCAATCAGTAAAAACGTTGTACTTTTCCTAACTGTTTGAATATGCAGGCCCACTCATCTTAAAAATAGTTCAGCTTTGAGTTTGTCTTTTTGTTCCTTTGACAGCTTTCCCTTACAAAGCAGTATTCTTCTCAATGCGAGGATGCTTTGGTCCCATTCTAAATGAGTATCTACTGTGTGTCTTTTGTTAGTCTCTTCAGTCAGCAAATGTCCTATTGTTACATAGTGATCTAGGCCCCCAAATTCATAGAGTACATTTTGACAAATTCAGAACAAAACTTGTGTTTTGTTCTAGTAGAAGAGCCAGTGTAATATGTTCAATGTTATATTTGCACTTTATTCTAAAGTATATTTTGACCTCAGGTCTTTGCAGGGAGGTGCTGAGGGCTTTATTCAAACAATATACTTTGCTGTTCAAATCAGGTACCTAAATTTATTTTAAATCTCAAAATTTAGAGGAAGAAAAGGTTGAAGTAAGAACCAAGAGCTAAAAAAAGATAATTTTACAAAGCTTTAGAAATTAAATGTATTTTTTCATTCTGATCAGCTTAAGTTGCAATTATTTTCTAAATAATAGTTTTATCAGCCTCTCAATTCCCTGAACAGGGGATTCTCTAGTGCATTGTAGACTCGTAGATAAAAGCATTTTATAATTTTTTGCATTGTTTAAGATATTGCACTTCTATAGCACCACTCCATGTACTACTTTAGTAAACAGAATATACTGTTTACTAACTGTTATTTTCTCCCACTTAACAACTTCACTTGTCTGGTTTAATAAACTTGCTTAATCAGTTTGTTATACATAGTTAGGCAGATCAGAAAACTAGATATTTCTCCTTAGTTTAGTGTTTCTGAACGATATTGGCTCTTGCTTACCATTTACATAATTTTGATTTTGAATTTTGAAAATGTTTATGAATTTGCATTTTGGAATTTTTATGAAAATATTTAAGAAAGAGATGGTGTAGAACTTATTTTTTTTCTTAAAGTTGTTAAAATTTTTTTAGTTTTTTATTTTTGATTTTTTTCTGCAATTAGAAATCATGCAAATACTGCTATGGATAAACAGACGGAAGGCATGTTTTACAGGAAGCCTGAACAGAGTAACAGCTAGAAGAGTTTGGGCAGAGGAGAAAGAATGTTGTAAGGCCACAGTTGAGAGCTGCTACATTAAACAACTCGTGCCGAGTTTGATAGTAGCTGAAGGTGTTCAACATTGCACATGATCTGTCTGCCTAAACTTTAGGCTTTGATCTTGTTAACCACTTAAGCGTTTGCCTCCCTTTAATTTTGACTTCAGACGGGCCAGGCTACAAACATAAAACTACCAGGTATTTAAGTACTTTATTCCACTGAGTCTTTCTGTCAGATAAATTTATAATGTATTATAATAGAAGTTGAACTATTCAGATGGTAGGAGTTCTTATATCAACATTGGGCATAATTCTACCTGTTTTGGTAATTTACAGCTCTACATTTATTACCATGTTGGCCCAGAAGATTGAATAGGATTAGTTTGTGGATAAAACCCCAGGTAACTGAAGCTGAAGCAGAGCAAGATGGACATGATACTGGTGAACAGGAGATACTGAGCTCTCGCCCATGATGCAGTCTTCATTGAGTGAAAGATACACTTTCATAACCTACCCTTTAAGTTTGTAGTTGAGGACTTCTCCTGTATTCCTTGCTGATTCTAGATTTCTTTTGTTTTGGTGGACTGTGGCCTGAATGTTGGTCTGTCTGTAGGTATGTGATAAACCTAGACATCATTGCTTACGAAAGTGGCATGGAGTCCCTTGGAGACCTCCTCAGCAGCACCTTGTGTTGTGAACATGCCAGCTTGTCTTCTACTGGCTTCCCATAGACTTTTGAATCAGGTTATCTAAAAGACACTTGATGGCCTGGGCTTAGACCATCTTAAATATAGATTAAAACAGTAACATCCTTCATCTGGAAAAAGGAACCCTCTAAAAAAGACTGGAATTATGCTGGAAATAACATTTTTTTTAGACCTAGCTCAAATATGTGAATAGAACAGCTTCCACCTTTCTCACTTTCTATCTTCCGAGGACAATGTTTCAGTAGAAAAGGCACAGTTTTTCAGGAGAAGAAAGCTTGTTTTTCCAATCCAGAATTTACTAACAATTTCTAGTGTTGTATATAAAACAAAAGCCTGTTTTAAAGCTTGCCATAAAGCAAGAGCCTGCATCATGCATACTTCTGCCTTTGGGAAGAGGAAAACAACATGTGACATGGGAAAATCAAAGTATTCATTGCAATACTGGGGAATGTATATACACTATCATTACAAATGCAGTTTCATACCTTTGATACACTGGAAAAGTATTCACATAACCATTACATTTTGGACTGAAGGAAATTTAAGGGATTTTGATCAGTCTTGACTATCTTACTCAGACACAGCAAATTCCAGTTTTTGTAATAACTGGGTTAAAACTTCATGGAAAGTTTCTGTCTGTGTAATTTTTTTGCACGTAAAATGACCGTTAGTGTTGCACTTCTGTAGAAATCCCAGAACATTAGATTTACTTTATTACATCTTTCTTTTGATGAATGAGAAATGTAAAGTGTATTTCCAGCTTCATTTTTAGGTAGACATAAGGTTTTGCTTGAAGTAACTCTTACCTACTAATAGGCAAACTTTAGAAAAACCAAAATATATTTTGTGGTTTAGGTTGTGACATTAAACTGTTGGCCTCTCCACCATGGCAAAATTTAAAGAAATGACTGTGACCATTTCATAACAAGGGAGGGTGCCCACTAAGCCAGATGGCTTACCCGTGTTCAGATAAATCAGTCATCAGTTTTTTTCAAAACAGCATGACATATAGCAGCTTAGGTGATGCATACTCTTTGCTTTCCAATTAGTCCTTCCAAAACTAACAGAACCAGGATTTGAATGTTCATTAGCCTTGTTGTGTGAGCTGCTCAGGCATCAGCTTTTAAAGGCTGGGACTGGAGTTATTTTAGTGAGAAACGAGAATCAAATTGTTGTGAGAGTTGCCTGCACACTGTTTAATAATGGCATCAAAATAACAAGGGTAGAGGAAAAATAATTAACTAATTTATTCAGATTCAGACACAGCCTTTGTGGTCATGGCTTTGCTGCTGTTCTCAAATTGAGCTCTGGGGTCCTTAATTTCCAACAGCTGCTATACAAACTCGTATCTCATGACAAAGCCTATCCTTGTCTTTCTTTTGCAGGGTTAAAGATTGTGAGTGAGTGCGGGTTAGACATCTAATGCTTTTAATTGGTGATTTTGTATGCTAAAACCCCCAGGCAATAAAACTTAAAACAAATGCTGCCGCCATTTGTACCTTTGTTTACTTGCTGTGTGATTATGGATTACAAGGAATTTTAGAAAGGATTATTTGGACTTCTGGAAATGGGCTAGTCATTAAACAAGTTTCTTTCTCTTATAGGCTAACGCCTGTGTTAAAAACCTTTGCTTTCAAAACCTCTGTTCAGTGTCAGCCTGTGGAAAGATGTTGTCAATAGGTAACGCCAGCGGCAATAGAGAGGAAGAATCTCTCCTCCTCCCATTCCTAAGGCAGCTCTCGCTCTTTGGCTGTTTCTGTGGCCCTGACACCTTGACCCTCATCTGACAGATTTGCACTAGAAAAGGACATGTGAAAATGTGATTCCACCTCTAGACTGTTACCTGGATGTGGATGAACAAGTGAATGCCTTAAAGCAGAGCTCTCTGCTGTGCTGGTGTGATTACTTCAATTTCTTTTCTCTCCCAGGTACTTTTTGCAATAGAATTATACCAGCTGGCTTGCCAAGAACTTTTCTTTTCTGTAGCCTAAGGGGGTAAAAACCCTGGGAACAAAGTTTACTCTGCTGTAGTAGATATTTTGTATGTGAAATATATGTTTCCAAATCTAAAGGTAGAAGGAAAAAAGTAAAAGAAAAAACAATTCCTGGTACAAGAAAGACATGGATGTCCTGGAGTGAGTCCAGTAAAGGGTCACTAAGATGATTAAGGGATTGGAGCATCTGACATGCAAAGAGAGGCTGAGAGCTGGGATTGTTTAGCCTTGAGAAGAGAAAAGTCAGGGGGATGTTGTCAGTGCGTATAAATAGCTGATGGGAGGGGGGTGAAGAACACAGAGCCAGACTATTCTCAGTGGTATCTAGTGAAACAAGGGGCAATGGCCACAAATTGAAATACAGGAAATTCCACTGGAACATAAGAAAAATCTTTTTTACTGTGAGGGTAGTGAAACACTGGCACAGGTTGCTCAGAGATTGTTGTGTCCCATCCTTGGGAATATTCAAAAGCCGTCTGGACATGGTTCCAGGCAACCTGCTCTGGCTGACCCTGCTCTGAGCAGTGGGTTGGAATAGGCGATCTCCAGAGGCACTTTCCAACATCAGCTGCTCTGTGATTCCAAGCCAAAACCCTTACAAACTATGTCTTAACAGTCTGTTTATAATGATCTGAAGGGATAGTAATATCTGCTTGTTCCTATGTCTCAAGAGGCACTCGTAACAAATAAATATTTGATGGACAGACAATTTAGCCTGGATATTAAAGGACTAACTTGCACTTGCTTTCTTTGTTGTAAAAGAGAACAATATTCTTTATTCCATATGTATAATTCAGTGCATTTGACTGTATCCTCTAACCTAATTTTTCATCTGTTTTGGAGTAATGAAAGACTATAACTGCCTTTAAAATGCAAGAATTTGCACAGCATTCATCATAGTTGAGAAAGGGGTCTGCACTGGGACCTTGGGTGCTAGAGAACTGGAATATTTCCAGAAGCTTGTGCGATCTGTGTTTGTGGTATGACGTTCACATGTAGAGTCATAAATATATTTGCAGCTTTACAATATGAGTTTCTAAAGTCATCATCTAAAGTGTAACTATCAACTTAATCTGAACACATGCAAAAAGTGTATATTTCTTCCTTTTTTTGCCTGGCTCAAAAAACACCATGGTCATTCATGTGAAATAAGGAAATAGTTGCTTGCATTTATATGTAGTTAAAGAATAATGCTACCAATTACTTCTGAAAATCGAGCTGCAGTTCTAGGTTTGTATCACACAAGTATTAATTCTCTTGAAGCTAACATTCCTTTACAGACTGAGTCAGAGTGAAAACCATATGAAAAATGTTGAAGTCTGCAAATGAATGCACTGAGAAGTGATTTATCTCAGCAGGGAGGGAGCTAATATTTTTCCAGTTTTTGTCTGGAAATTGATGGGTTCATTTCATAGATAAGGCTCTGGCATCAAAGGCAAACTGAAATGAAGTTCTGTGAAAGGCTTATGGGTGGGGACAATATTAGTACTAGCACAGGAGCAAATTTTGTCATCAGTTGTAAATATCTTACTTGATGAAGTTAAGTGATATCAATAATTTTATATGACATTTCAAAAGTACCCCTTTACAGCTGTTCTGTCAGCCTGATATTAAAAATATGAGCAAATATAGAATCACAAATGGCTGTGAAATAAGGCTTATCAGATTTATGTTTTGAGGTGTGTCTTTGCCAGAGGTGGGGGCTGAGATGATAGAAAATATGCCTGAGCATTGCACAGCCTAGAACATTTGGCAATAGAATGTATCCCAGAAATATTACAAACTTTATGTTTTAACAAGTCAGTCTCACTCTTAGATGTTAACAGAGAGGTATTGGAAGCAATAGGCCAAATTCACCATTGGTATAATTTAATTTACTCAAATCTCTCCTTTTTATAAAGAAACAGCAGAAGATTGGAGGAGAAAAAAAAATGGGCTTCTTGTCTTTATACACATTTTGCATCAGCATTTCTTTTTGCTGAAATTAATTCACTTTAGTTTTGCCTCCCTAGAACAGACAGGGTTGCTCCCTCATGTCACAGATCTCTTAGGTATCTTTTCTGTCTATATGAGGCAGCTTGTTTTGATATAACCCTTTCTTTTGTGAATAATTAGTTATGCTATAGGAGTTTCTACTTTAGGATACTAATAATGAGACAAAAGCCCAGGAAATACAATGCTACTACTTCATCAGAAACTTTGGTACAAAGATTTTTTTCTCTGTGTTTGTCCATTGACCTCACATTAGGATTCTCATCTGAGTAGAATTTATTGTTCGTATTGCACATCTTCTCAAAGAAAATATAGTGGCTAAATTAGATTCTTAGATGGATACATATTTGTTATGCAGTGACTTTATGTGAACTTAAACTCAATTTTCTTTAAAGAGGAAAAGTTGCCTTTTTTAATTGAAATGTATTGGTTAATTACTGACGTTGTGAAGAGGAAAAGATTGAAGCAGTGATTTGACATGTATTTGGTTTGCATAAAAGAGATATTACTGTTTGCCAGCATAAAAATATTAATCTGTCTTTCAGCAATGTGCAGTAAGCATTTCATAAAAGTACTTTTAATACTGAGTAATGTTTGTTGGCTTTCTTTTGAGCATCTCTATTACTATAAGTATGCACTTTTAAAGTAATGTTTTAGTTTTTCATGCATCAGCAGTATTGAATTGCTTGTAAACATTAACTGAATGGCATGGTTATAACATGACAGAAAGATCCACTTGATCTTCTGATGGCGCAATTTGCTACAAGTCCCCGGGCATTAGGATAGTAACGCTGTTGGCTGGCATGTGGCAGTCTCCCAGTTACTCAATTTTTATATTCTAGTTTTAGATGTTATGAAAAACAGCATTTTCTTTTTAAGATACGATCATAATGCTGATTGTCCTGTTAAATTCTAAACATGGCCTTTTCACATCATGCAAGCATTTTTGAGATTTCAAGGTTTTTTTTCTCATTTTCAGTGAAGCCATATTTAAAAATGCAAAAGAGGGAAAAAAGGAAATGGGGAACCAACCAAGAAGAAAAAGCTCTGATCAGTTTGAAATATTTCATTTAAATTATTTGATATGTTATTTTGATTGTGATCTTTTCTTATTTTACCATTTTAAACATATGGTAAGTTTCTAAAAGAAAAGTGTCTTCAAACCAAAGAACTGAAATTTCATTTAAAAAATATAAGAATAAGATATTTGACAGCTTTATTTTTTTTTGAGCATTTCAAGTTCCAAAATGCACTGAACAGTGCATTTCCCCTGAATGGTTTCACTTTAGACAACTTTGAGCTCCAATTTTGTGGCCTAAGGTTATAAACCCTTGGTCACGCTATTAGCTCCATTTACTTGAATGGGATTACTCAGCCGAAGGACACAGTTTGTGTCAGTTTGTGGATCGGTTGTCTGAAATCCACCGGTATCAAGAGAAATATCTCTATGACTAAAGACTTACTATCATAAGAGTGAGGATTTTAGCTCTGAATCCTTTGAAGATAACTAAAGCAAAAAGTATTTTCAGCCTCATTTGTCTCTTATCTACATCTGCTGCTACCAGGCATTGTGTTTAAAAAAGGAATATTTATGAGGCAGTAGTTCTCATGAAACACCTTGATTTTCGGCTAGATGAATTGCACAAGCGAGGATCTGCAGTTTCTGAATTCAGGGATCTGTGTTTCTCCTGGGGAGCTACAGTGGGTTAGCCTCAGCTAAGGGCCAAACGCCCACCCAGCCGCTCACCCACTCCCCTCCTCAGGGGGCAGGAGGAGAAAATAGGATGAGAAAGCTCGTGGGTTGAGATAAAGTCAGAGAAATTGCATACTGATTAGCGTTGTGGGTAAAACAGTCCTGACTTGGGGAAAATGAATTTAATTTATTGCCAATGAAAATAGATTCAAGTAGCAAGAAACAAAGACAAACAGTAAAACAACACCTTTCCTTTCCCAGGCTCAACTTCACTCCTTCACTCCAGATTCCTCCACCCACCCCCTGAGCAGTGCAGTGAGGGATGGGGGGGTACAGCCAGTCCATAACAGATCCTCTCAGCCTCTCCTTCCATCTGATACTTTTCCTCTGCTCCAGTGTGTGTCCTTCCACGAGCTACAGTCCTACAGGAAAAAAAAGCTGCTGTGGCATGAGATCTCCCCAGGCCACAGTTCAGATCTCCAGTGTGGGGTCTTCCAGTGGCGGCAGGGGATTCTTTGCTCCAGCACCTGGAGTGTCTCCTCCCCTCCTGCTTCTCTCATCTTGGTGCTAATACTGCTGTTTCTCACTCTCTTTCTTTTTTTCCTCTTCCTTCCTCCCTTGCCTATCCAGCATCTTTGCCCTTTCTTAAATACGTGATCACAGATGTGCCACAGATGTGCCATGGCTGATGGGCTCAGCTGTGTCCTGTGGTGAGTCTGTTGGAGCCAGCTGGAATCAGCTGTGTCCTGCATGGGGCAGCCTCAGCCTCCTCCCACTCCTCCCTGTATCCCCCTGCTACCAAAACCTTGACACCAACACCCAATGCATGACCTCGTCTGTCTGCAACCCTGACAATAGTGCTTTTACAAATAAATCAGGGAATATACCTTTGTTACATGCCATAAAATATAGTGTAGTCTAAGACTGCTGTGGAAGTAACAAATCTTTGAACTTTAGAGCATATAAAAGCCCTTCCATTATCTAATACATTTATTTGTTTGTTTGTTTGTTTGTTTGTTTATAGTATAAATATATATATGTATAAACAGTTTCATCCCTTTAAAAGAATAGATTTTATTATTAACTATTAAACATGCTTTTTGAAAGCAGAAGATTAATTGAGTCATCCTTATCCCTTCCATGATTCCGTTCTCCAATTTTGAGGTTGGCACTTCTGTTCTCACTTAAAGTGATCACTAAAACTTTTATATCATGATATGTCTTACATATTTGCGTAGCATATGTGATGTGATTGGGAGCACATGCAATACAGAATGAAACTGAATTATTGAAGACAGATAAAAGATAAATAAAAATAAACCAGTTCAACTAAGCTCTGATGTATTTAAAATTAAGAAAATGCACAACTGCACTGGGGAAGGGTAAGTAATAGTGGTAAAATTTCAAGCAGAATGATAGGAATTAAGGGCCAGAGGGCACTGATAAAAGAGAAAACTAGTAAGAAACTTTAAAAATTAAACTGTGACTTTATTTGAAAAATGGGGAAAAAACCCTCCCTTTTTTCTTCCAAAGAGATATAAAAAATTTCTCACTTGATCTTCAAAGTTTATAAATATTGATCCAAAAATAGGCTGACCTGACAGACCCTCAATTTTCAGAAAGCATACGCTAAGTAAGAGGAGTAAACCCTGGAATCTGGCTAGCATACAAATATACCATTGCTACAAGTATTTCTGACTATGGCATGTAGCATGCAGATCTATATTTGTGCAGACATTTATGCTAAACCTATGTGTAATTGTTCTTCTGAATAAGGAAGGACTTATGTGCATATTTAATTAATTCCCTAAATTGATAGTATGTGTAATGGCATCTTCATTTCTTTAATGTAAGTTTCGTGGTGTTGCAATATGATCTCAATTTAGTTATTGCTAGGATATTCAGCACAAACAAATATACGTTTATCTCTCGGTGAATATACTTCCCTCTTTCAATGGATATACTACTTCTCTCTCTTTCTCGATATGTGAATATATATATTTATTAAAAAAATATATATAAAGTCAAATAAACTTAAATGGTTTATGATACAGCAGGTTGTAAGAATGTGGGGGAATGACTGTGAGTTATTTTAAAACCAGTATATAGGTAATGTTTGGAAAGGCAAGAAAGAGAAACTTCAGATGACTATGAGAAGGACATTGTAGCTGAGCTGCATTCACAACAGCTTGGTCTCCCAGAGAAAGCGAGGAATCCATCACGAGGTTCACCTGAAAACAGTCTAAACAAAACTATCTGTATTCTGCTGTAAGGAATAATTCTGATGTGACTAAAACGTGCATCATTCTCAGGAATAATGCTTTTCACTTCTAACTTGCAGGAATATACTTCTCGTCGTACTTTTTCATGCCAGGATGTGTGTGTGGGTATGTGTGCGCACGCATGTGTGGAGGCGGCTTGGGTATGGTTCTTGTTTAGCACATTAGTTTGCCAAGCTGGTATAAATGTTTCTCACAAATGAAAACCAGCCTATTTTGGATCAGCTCCTTTTGTAGAATACAAACATGTTGCTATTAATTAGTACTTCCTCATCTTATCTTCTTGCCTCTGCAGCTATTTTAAGTTACATCTTGATAGGGAGCTTTTTTTCAGTTGCAAACAAGTGTGTTGTTATTTATTGCAGTATAAACAAATCCAAGTATGTTAGAAATTATCACTCAATTTAAATTTTTACTTTGACAAAAGTCTATGAAAACTTGTAATTTAAGGAATATTAATGGCAATAAAAAGAAAGAAATATCTAAATGAAAATTTGTTTTTTAGCCCTGAAATGGGGCCACACAAAAATTACTTTTCACTCGCATTCCCTACAGTGTTTCTGAAGGATAAAAGTTAAGGATTAGCATCTAGAAAACATTCTGAACAAAGCCTATTACATTGTATTTTTCTCTGTAGTTCAACAAAGCAAAAGAGTAACTCGGTTCAGTTTGAGATTATATATCTTACAAAAATGATGCAATGACTACAATATCCTCTGATATCATCATAAGTGGATGTACGACGTGGCATAACACATACCGTGTTTTTCAAGGAGGAAGTCTAATTCCCAAAAGCAGAAATAAACCTAAAATAGCATTAAACCAATAAGACAGTCTAATTGCTTAGAGGCAGTTTTCGTGACCAGATTATAGTGTGTCACTTCTTTTTAGATCAGTCTCTTCTAAGCAAACAGACATCCTTCAGCATCTGAGTATTTCCCTGTGGCGGTCTGCTAAGAAAAACATGAGAGGAGATCTATCCGACATCACTCTTTCCGCTAGCTGTTCCCCGTGATTTATTTGAAGTCCCAAGGATTGCTTTTCCGCCGAGACAGAGCAGCAGAGCCCGCGCGCCTGCCCGCTTGCTCCGTGCGGTGGGTCTATTGTTCTGTCATGGCTCCTGAGAGATTGCTGTGGGTTGACCTTGGCTGGTGACCTTATCAGAGGTGATTTTGCAAATGCTGGTTCATTTCAGTAACATTCAAATGACTTTTTGCAAGTTGCTTTTTTCTTCACACACTCAAAGTGAAAGCCACGAGGATTATGATTCCAAGTAGAGGTTGCTCTGGAGGGGGTTTTGTATTTCTGCATTATTTTTTCATTCTCTAAGGCCTTGTGCTGTCTTCTGCATCTCTGAAGGCAGAGATGGCTGAGATGGCTGTGCCTGCAAAAAGAGGGAGTCGACTGCTGTTCTTCAGAAGAATAGTGTAACTACATGAATGGCCATTATGGAAGCATGGCCAATATTGATTATAAAGCATACCTTCTTTGTCAGTATAATGCAAACCTGTATGTCATCATTGTCACAAGGTTCCAAGGTGTTCATCTGAACAGATCTCTCCAGTTTATCATCCCTTTAGACAATGTTAGATCTACATAAGAATACTACTTTCCTTCATTATGGTCTGAAAATCTGAGCATTTTTTCTTAATCAGTGTTTGAAATTGTCAAGAAGAAGTTAAGGGACAATAACACAAAAAATTAACTCATTAAAAATTGTCATTAGAAAATCACTTGAAAATAGATATTGTTCAATACTCAGTATGGTGAAGATAAGAGCATGAATGCATTTCACAAAATAGCACAATATAATGCAGCTGTATCTTGAAGGTGAGTGGAGCATCTGAGCATACCTCCTTTCCAGACGCAGTCATGTTCCCCAGGCACTTTACAGCAAGTATGAGCTAGATGCCTGATACAGACGTTGCTGATGCAGTGTAACAGTCCTCCTCATCTGGGAAGTAAATCAGAAAGAGTAGAAATACGTTCGGGTAAAATTCCTGGGTCTGCTCATGCTGTATTATGCAAGAGGAAAAAGGAGCATGGGTGGCTGGCTGCAGAGCTGAAGTGAGATGAATAGAATGTGCAAAAGCAGAGAGTATATATTTTCAAAATCTAAAATAAGTAAAAATATAAATTGAAACACTTCAATATTATGGAAAACAGTTTTTCGGTTGGTTCAAAATTAATTGTAGATTTTTTTTTATTTTCAGTTTATGAATTTTCTGAGATTTTTGACTCCCTGACAAAATTTATAAAGGGAAAATGCCAAAACCTAACAGTTGATGGGACAGAAAAGGATTTTCTTGTTTGTCTCAAGTGAAAGATAATAGTATGAAGAGGTAGGAAGCTTAAAAATGCATCAGCTTTCTACTGTAATGGAGCAGCAGAAGCAGAAACATTGTAAAACTGTATTGACAGCCAGGCCTCCTCCATGACACTGTCCTCGCCTTAGTTTTTAATGGTAGGTGATATGTTGCCTTCTAAGTTAGCTCATCTGCTCTTTGTTGGCTTTGTGATGTTATTTCACCAGAGAATGACCACAAGGATCACTCTGGGGATCAGTCTGATCAAGTGGGGAAATGAACAAATCCTTTCCATTACAAATTATGTGTACTGGATTGTATCTGTGTCAAGCACATAGTAAATGATTTGACTAAAGGAACTTAAGAGATAGAAAAAAATATTAGTGGGTCACTTACACTATAGCTTTGCCAATGTATGCTTTCTTTTTTAAAAAAAAAAAATTAATACTTTACCTAGTCTAATTTCAGTGCCTCACATAATGAAACTTTGAAGTACTCTTCTTATTTTTTTTACTGAGAGAACTGCTTGAAGACAGTAGTGATAGTTTTTACAATTCTGTCTGTGGTCATGTATTTAACTCACGGACTTCCTACTTACAAATATTTTTATTGCTTTTGGTAATTTAATTATAACTTGATTAAAAATGAATAACATCAATAAAATATTTTTATTAAATAAAAATAAACACATCACCTTACTATCAAAAGTTCAATTAAAATGAAGTAGTACCTTTTTGTTTATGTATGATTTTTAATCAGTATTACTGTGTGTAGAAAAATTTGTGTTGACAACATCTGAGACTTCATTTAGGTAGAGGAAAAGACTGATAGATGGAAATTTGGTGGTGATAACCTAATATGGTTTGATTATTTTTGAAGGAGGTGGACATTGCCTTTCTGGTTTTTTATTGACCATATGTCCAAAACCCGTTATCCATCTAGTGTCACTTTTTAGTACTATTTGAGGATAGAAACTGGCACTATGCTGCAAATACAATGCAGAAATACAGGCTGGATGTCTTCATAGAAAAAAAAAATTCATGAATCTAATTGGCTTAAAATTCAGTATACGTATAAAGTCAGTCCTTTGGTAAAATACCAGCGCTGCATAGGAGGTAGTATGGATTCAGCTCCATGTTTTACACCTAGTACTGCAAGTATGACAGTCAAATATATTTCAGTAGTACCTGTATTTTCTCAGATCTTCTTGCTTGCACCTACAGTTAACATAACTGAGTAAGCTAGGCTCGTACTTAGGATTCAGGCACAGTGATGCAACACTGGAGGTGGTCAGCTTTTTTCCTCAGGTTTGAGTTGGCTTCAAATCTTGGCTCCTGAATCCTGGGCAGATGCAGGCCCTTTAGATCGGGGTCCATATTTGATACTATTTCTGTGTCTGTCAAAGAAATGGGTGTCTAAACCCAGGCTTAAAGTTAAGCGTGTCTCGCCACTGGGCATTTGTAGCTACAAAGTCTGTTGTGGAATTAGATGTTGTAGGCAGATCAGTCTTGTCTTACACAAAACCTAGAGGAGGAGGAGGAGTGTTGAGCTAGTTCACTGTCTTGAAAACTAAGGTGTCTATCTAAGGACTTAATTTGTTGCTCTAAATCAGGCAGTGAACTGGACCTCTGGAGTGGTAAGAGAGCTCTTTAACTACTAGCCAGAGGAATGGAGGACAGCAACAGCTTGCTGCCTGGGCTGTAAGGCAGGACGGTCAGGTTTCTTCAGGCAAGATGGGCAAAGCAGTGACGAGCTGTGCATTGCACCAAAGCTAAGACACTAAGCAGCTTAGTGTGGTCAGAGCTGGAATGGTTGTACACGTGCCCAGCAGCAAAGCTGTACTGTTAGCAATTTAGGAGCCTCAGGAGTCTGGGCACCTAGAGAGTAGGCAGCAGATCAGAGCAAGTGTTTGAAGATGTAAATTTTGATCAAAGACTTTAAAGTGTTTGTAGGAGGCAAAGCTGTATAGTATGTCTAAGCCTTGTCTTTTTCCCTTCTTGGCCTCAATTTATGAACTCACTGTCTCTAAAAACAGCCTCTGAACTCCATCAAGGAAGACCCCAGCAAAGGATTTTATGATGTCCTCCAGGAGGAACCAAAAGATCTGTCCCACAAAGTCACTTATGCTGCTGGATCTTCATGAGGTTTCTTTAGTTTATGCTTCACAATGTCTCTATGAAATAGGAAAGTTGGCAAGGTCATTGCACAGAATTTCAGATAGACAAACTGAGGCACATAGGGTTAAATTTCAAGGTAAGCTGATAACAGCTTGGCCAGGGAACTCATGTGCTGCCTGCTTAATCCTTTTCTTTGACTGTGCTCTTTGGGAGATGCAAAGAATTATAGTTATGAATTAACAGATTAGTAAGAAGTACAAGGAAGTTAAAAGAGTATAAAAAAAGAATGCGTGACAACCTTAGCTGTCTTAATGAGTGAAATTTTCAGTAAAACATTAAGGTCCACATAGGAGTTTTCTAACCAATACAGGAAGAAGTCAATCTAATAAGCTGACAGCACGAATTGGATCTGCAGTTAGTTGTAACATAACTGTTTTTTACAAATCATTGTGTGTTAAGATCAGTACAGGTGGGTGCATTATTAATTTCAAGAAAGGGCTGGGAGGGTCATGAAGGCAAATATTCAAGGGAGAAAAGAAGTTTTTGAAATGCTGTCACAGAAGAAAACTAGGGATAGGGAAAAATTTCTAGTCACTCTTTTTTCAGTTTAAAGAATTCGAGACGCTCTGTAAGCATTCACATATCACTGCAGTGAATTATACAGGTATAATACAAGCAAAGCAAAATGTAGTGGTTCTTTTTTTGGATGCCCATACTCAGAAAAAATGAAAATATGTCTGACCCTTCCCTTCAACTAGTACATTGTACAGAACGGAGGGTAAGTGTAGATGGTTAAATATACCTGAGGCAAGAAAATAAGGAAACCTAAGCTGAGAATGATTATGTATTTAACTTTTAGACAAGCCATACACTCCAGAATGAAATTCTAACCAATTTAAAGATGATGGGTCAATTTGTACTTCTGCCAGGCGACAAATTTCCCATAGGAATCTATGTTCTGAACACAAACAGGCATTCAGATTTAAGTTAAATTTAGTGGTGGTCAAAAACCAGGACAGCTCAAACAGGAGTTTTGCAGTCCATCTAACCATCCAGGCAGAGCTCTCTTAAAAGCAGGGCTCTGGTTTTGTTTTGTTTTTCTCCCCAGAGGCATACTTTTTCTTTTTTCTCATTCTGCATCCCCAGCTGTTGGTTATCAAATCTATGTTGGAGAATTTAATGAATAAAAGTCTGTGGGGATTAACTTGATAAGAAGTTCATGTATATCAAACACTAAAATGCTGTTGTAATGCAATGGCTCAAAATCTTATCAGTAGTAACATATTAATAGTGGCACATTTTTTGGAAGGCTTTACTGGAAAGGATGTAAACAGGCTGGGCACACTGAAGGGAACTTGACCCAGGTCTCTGCTTCTAATGTGATAATTTCCTTTTTAGTTTGATAGCAGTTTCCTAGTTCCATACTTTACTGAGCAGTTCACTTAAAAAAAAAAGCAGAGGTATAAGAGGTTGAAGGGACTTGGAAATATAAGGCACATTATCAGCATTTTCTTGGGGCACGAGGTCAACTGTAATAGTTTAACTGATGTAGCAACTGCCTGTTTTAAAGAAGTGACTCACGCTTGAATGATAAAAATACTCAAGTGTTAACTGCTGTTCCATATGGCTCTGACTTAAACAAAGGGTGTCATTCAAGGGCCATAGGATTGCCAGGCAGGGAGGGCCACATCGCACATGATTCTGACCCTGCTCTGACTCAGGATAATGCTGCAGAAAAGGCTGCTTATGTTTCTCAACCTGGGATGCTGGTTATCTGCTAAGGAAAAAAGAATATATCAGCAAACAAGATAATGTAATTGCTAACATATTTTTTCTTTCTCGGGCATCAGTTTCCTGGATATGATGCTGATCTTGAGAAACACTGAAGACTTGTAGAATGAGGTGGAAAGTGTTGGGTTATATTTAGGTGCTTGTAGCATTTCATCAGTTCAGTTACTAAAGCGAAGTCCCTAGAAAAGGAGGAGTGATTAATCAAAATCAGAAAGTGTAATGATAAAAATATTTTTTACAATTATTTTGGTGCTGTACTTCTGATGCAAAGAATTTTGGAGTCAGTTAGAAACTTTTTCTTGACTTTGAGAACTTCCACTTGAGCTTTGGTTCAGCCCAAGGACTTCAGGCCAACTATTTGCTTAGGGTGCTTGACCTAGGCCTTTTGCTGTATAGAATGGTGTTGCAGGCTAACTGCAGGCACTGGACCTTCAACTGTCCGTCTCTATACTGCTGTCTTCCTAGAGGACACCCTTTGGAATCGAAAGGAAAACTGCCACTGGTGCCTGTGGTCATTAGAGTAGATGCTTTGTACTTATCTGTCACTGCCTTCACAAAGAGCCAAATATGCGCTTTTCTCTTTTCTTTTCAATGAAAGTCAAGAACTGAAGGTAGTGACTGCCTCACAGTGATATGGTCATAATTTCAGTTATTGACCAGTCAATAACCCTTACAAAAAAATAGGACCAAGAGGGATATCGCGTACAGGTTAGAAGTAATGTTTAGTACCAGAACTGAGAACTGAAGATGTTCTGGAGATAAACAGGCATGTAATTTAAAAGTGGGAATGACAGCAACCCAGAAAATTGTAATCCTGCTTGCAATTACAATTTTAATCACTGATATG
Organism: Nipponia nippon; assembly: GCF_047370975.1. Taxonomy (NCBI): domain Eukaryota; kingdom Metazoa; phylum Chordata; class Aves; order Pelecaniformes; family Threskiornithidae; genus Nipponia; species Nipponia nippon. The sequence continues at coordinate 43,131,893 of NW_028262290.1, read as the reverse complement.
TTTTCTCACGTGGCCTGATTTTGCCTTCATAAATTTTCTGGGCTAATTTTATATTCTCCAATTTTTCTTTGCAAATAGTTTATATAAAATGAGCAACTGTTCTCCAAATATTAATGCTAAATTCTTATCACATCATTTTAGTAGTTCCATGGATGTCAGTCAAGCTGCCCACATGAATGGATGAGAAGTGTTTTTGTGTCAGTATTGATTGATATAGAACTGAGATAATTTTTTGTGGCTTGTTATCTTTAAGTCTGAATTAAACATAATTCTTATTGATGCTATTTTTACTATAAAATTTCTTCTATCTTTTCAGAATATATGTAGTGTTTGTAGTACAAAAAGGAATGCTGTGGAGCTTTTAAGTTACATATGTCTGGAAAGAAGCTTTGTAAGACTTTTGAACTCTTAGAGAATTAAGGGGCATTCACACTGTCACATGGTGACACTTGTTTATCATATTCACCAGGTCTCAGAAGTAATATCTCTTGGGTCTCAAATTCTAGTGGTACACAGAAGATACTGATGGATTAGCTAGTTATCGAAAGTGGCTTTGCATGCACTGGAAAGCTAATGAGGGTAGCAATGATATTTTAAATCCCGAACTTAAAAGAAAACCAACTGTATAAAAATTCCTGTATAAGTGATTAAGTTATAAGACATCAGAATAACACATAGAATTTGCACTTGTTCATCTTCTGAACAAGGGTAAACAACAGAATACTGACTGGAATAGAAGCAGTACATTAGCTAAGATAGATTAAGGACCTAAAGAATTATATTAATATAATATTTAAGAAAGTAATATTTATAGCAAAATATCCATGTAAGATTATAATTTAATGTTTGTGCTTATGCATTTTATGAAGGTAGAACTGAAGCGGTATTTTAAAACTTCCATAAACATTGAATTCTCTACTAAGGAAAATAGTTAAAAACTCATTATGGCATGCAGTGGTTGGATCTACTGGGCAGTGTTTTTGTTACTGTTCTACATAGCTAGTTTTGAGAGCTTGCTGTAATCCTGATTAAGCAAAGAAGCTCCAAATCAGATTATACATCTGGTAGCAGTTAAATGGAAGAGTTACCATCTGAGGATACAGCATTTCCACTGTAAAAAGAATAAAAGCACATTCTGTGATATAATTAAGCTACAGTTAGACGTAATCCTCCTGTCTCTTCATAAACTATATTCACACATTTATATTCAAACATTTATAATTGTTGCATTGCCCTTCTTCCAACATGTTGAAATGAAGAATGCCTCATGGATGACAAAGCTCCTTCAGACTGTCATGTTTTATTAAGCGTTATGAAAGAAACTGTGGAACTATTTTTGTTGTGGTATCTGAATAGAGAAAATATGGGAGAATCTTTAGCACAAAGAGGATCATCTTGACCAAATGATTGAACAAAAGCAAGAATTAATGCCAGGAGATAGATAATAAATAGCCTCAGAAGGTGAGTGGTAGAAGCTCTATTTTAACATACTTAAAATTTATATCACTACAGAATTTAGTTTGGAGGATAACCCTACACTAATAAGAAGACAGATTAGATGACCTATGTTGCACACTCACATTTTTATTTTATGCGGTTCTGTGAGTCTCTTGAGCAATCTAAGTAAACAGAAAATTGTATAAATGCAATATTCAAAAGGTAAATAGAGTTTAAAAATGATATAAGAAGACTTGCTGAATGAGATGTTAGACACTCTGCTCTGAACAATGGCTACCTGAGGTGAACCTGGTCTGGTGATTAACATGAGCTGAGATTAAGCAAATGGATTATAATGTTTTTTCTAGCTGAGTGCACTTGGAATAAGACTAAGGATGTTCATGTCATACGGCATAGACAATCACATGTACAACTTATAAATCTCTGAAAACAAGCTAACCACTCTTTTATTTATATAGGATGTAACTGTGGGTAAGTATGATGAAATTATATACATTATTTACCAGCTATATGACATTAGACATATTCTAATACATTTAGAACAAAATATTCCACTTAGTGTCTTTATAAAGTTTAGCAGCTTTGTGCATAAACTTTGAATGAGTGGTGTTCTTTATGAGAATGCAGGCAAAGGGATTCAATTCTGAACTCTGTTTGGTTTTCTTGCAGAATAAAATTCTTAACATTGGAATTGCCAAAATATCTTACTAGACATTCTGTATCATGTAATAGCAGCTATTTCTTAATTTTAGAATAAAATCATTTAAGTATGAAAATCGCTACTATGTTTAAGATGACATGAAGCTATTACAGTGTGATCACCTATAGTATAAAATAGTAACTTCTACAATATGTTGATTATTCATTTGTTGAAATGTTTATTTGTAAGATGCAATTATAAGGTATCTGAAAGATGTATAAGCAATTTCCACTATTAAAATTAATACTAGAAAGTATTCATACATGGTGTGCTATGCAACCATCAGCTCTTTCATACATGATGTATTGTGCAGCTACCAGTTCTCTGCCAAAACTGTTTTATCATTCATTTTATGTTTTGCTAAGGAAAACTCCTTTTTCTTAGTTACTTTTGTGAATTAGAATTATTTCATGTTTATAATGAAAATTGTCTTTTTTTTCTTTATATGTGTATTCTCGCTTTGTTTGTTTTGGATTTCATTACTTCCAGTGTCAAGACTCAGTCTTATAATTATCTTTATGTAAAATATTTCTCTTCCAAATGTTGATGCTTACATAACAATGTTTTACACAAGTACTAATACCCAGAACAACTTCTGAGAGACTAATTCAAAAGCAGTTATTATCAGTAGTCTCATGAGAAAATCCACCTATTTTATCTCTTGTAAGAGTGAATAATCATACAGTTAGATGAAATTCCACTCCATTTTCATGAAGGGTGAGAAGTCATGGTACAGCATAGCTGAGGAGCTATGTCTGTTCATTTCTGTCTCTGGCCATTATTGGTGATGACTTAACAGTTTTCTCCCCTTTCCCAGAGATCCTGGACTGGATTCTATTAGCGAGCTCAGGTCTTCTCGGCCAGTTAAACGGGGTAACACAACATTCAGTTCACTCAAGAACTTTACTACTGTCACTACTGCTTTCATTGGAGTAGAACATTCACTCTGCAAAGAGAGTGGGAAGTTTGTGTTGCAGCTAGCAATGAAAATGCCCTCATGGATTTCTTCTAGGAGTATCAGTACAAACAGAATGACACATGAAGCATGAAATGGCTGGTTCAAATTGTGTCCCTAGTCTTAACTCACCTGTCAACCTCTCGGTTTAGAAGTGTAATGAAAATTTAGGCAGCTAGTGAACAGATGTGTCAAAAAAGATGAGCAACTACAGCTCTCAGTGATTTCAGTTGAAGTGGAGCTCCTCCCTACCACAGAAAGTAAGCCATTTCACTAGCCATCGTGGACTGGGTTGTATAAGTTGCTGCAGCCAAGCTTGAAAATTTCTTCCTGCATATTCCTTAATTAAATACTTACAGGGTTTTTTTTATTTTAAAAATTTTTATTTTTTTTTAATTTAAAATGGAATTGTGATGACCTAAATCAATCTTTGTGTACATCATTTTAGTGCAGACCTGTTCAGTTATTTTTCAGTTTTAGCACTCAGAATAAGTACAATTTACAACATAAATAATGTATTAAAAGGAGACATTTCTTCCTGTGCTCTGATCATTGTTCAAAATAGCAAACATTTAAGAAGTTATTAACCCTTAGTGAAGGCAAATCACCCAAGCTGAAAACAGTGCATTATTTATTGGAAAAGCTGTAAGAACACAGTAAGATAAAATCTTGTCAAATCTGACTTCATTTGAACCTTGACTGTCTTGAAAAATAGCAACATTTTCTTATCAGTTTCAGAACTGGTGTATGTAGTAGTAAAACAGTCAAAATACTGTTTTCTGTAGCTTTATTAACAAAAATACGTAGTAGCAAGAGATTGTTCCATTAGTCAACATGGCAGCTACATCAAGGTGACATTGTCCAAGAATTTAATTTATATTATTTTGATGACAAACATATTCCCTGAGACTGCTATACAGCTTTTCAGTAAAACTCTGCTAATACTGCTTCCTTGAGGCTGATTAGTTGACTAGCCATTTTTACCCTGTGTTCCAGTCAAAGCAAGCCAATCATTAAGATAAAGCAATTTTATTCATTTAAAGGGTTGTCATTACAGTATCTGTATGTAGATTGGATTCAAATGGAAAGATCGTAGTGAGAGTGCTCTGTTTCCAAGCATGAAGTCTACTGATACAGCTGTCAGAAATAATCTGTTGTTTAAAAGACCAGTATTTAAATGTTTCAATTTAAAGGCTACTTCTACTGAAGAATACCTGCAATTTTTGTGTCTTTATAAAGGATTTAAAGACTTCTTTTACTAAAAAAAGCCTTATTTGATCAGTAATTTTTCCCACAGTATAAATGCAAATAATGTAGTGGTTTATGTATCATGAACTATAAAAATTATAATAGAAAAGCAAATGATCTGTCAATTTATGATGCAACTTAACTCTAAAACATGTTTTAGGTCTTATTCTGGTATAGTTTACAGTGTAGTAAATCAGGAGCCTTTTCTCTGATACCAGTGGATTTGCCCTGGTATAAAACTAGTATACGAGATCAGAATTAATTGTATTGTCTTTCAGTTTTATTATTTTGCACTGAATATGGCTCATGCCTAGGCACAAATTGCTCCCTAATAATACGGATTTTGCTAATATTTTAAATATGAAATGTTGTCATTAGCTTCATCCTCAAGAAAGAAAACATCTAATTATCATTTTGGACTGACAAAGTACCTTCTTCTAAGGAAAGGTTTCTTGTACAAAAATGATAAGAGATTTGAAATTACATAGGAGAGCTTTGGGAATATTTGCAAGTAGAGCTATGCTAACTTAATCCACCAGTACTGGAGTCTTTGTGGAATTTGGAGATAGCAGCTTGGATCCATTTAAATACAATGATTTTTGGCACAGCTTGGTGCTGTTGGTTTCTTATAAATTCTCTTTCTTGCGCCTTTCAAAATGAAGACCACATTATAACCGATCATAAGAAAAGTTTTACATCCATCTCCTCTTTCTTCCAGGTTGCTATCAAAATGAGTGAAACACCTTCAACTAGTTACTCAGTGAATCACCCAAACTCCTCAGAGAGTGAACAGAGTTTATCCGCTCGCCATTTCAATGTTACTGAACCTGTTGTGGCAAAACGGATCTGTTTCTATAAAAGTGGAGATCCTCAGTTTAATGGGATCAAAATGGTCATTAATAACCGGTCTTACAAAACATTTGATGCCTTGCTGGATAGTTTATCTAAACGGGTCCCATTACCTTTTGGAGTAAGGAATATTAGTACACCAAAAGGGAGACACAACATCACCAATTTGGAGGATCTTGAAGATGGAAAATCTTATATTTGCTCCCATCAGAGGAAAATGAAGCCCATCAACCTGGAACAGGCTAGCAAAAAGCCGCTGCCCTGGCAGATCAGTAGGCCTGTCAGTGCTCGTCGTCGAGCTGTGCAATTAGCAAGGGAGAATGAAGATGGATTTGGCCATCGAGAAAGCAAAATAACAACTCCCAAAAAGATGCTTGTTTTCAAAAATGGGGATGTAAGACTCAGGCGCACCATAGTTCTGGGAAAGAAAAATACACAAACCTTTGAGGCCTTTCTGGATTATATGAGTGAGTTAATGCAGTATCCAGTCGTGAAACTGTATACCACTGATGGCAGAAAGGTGAGAATAAAGATGAGTACAGACAATTTTTCTATGATTGCTTCTAGATTATTTTTAATTATAAAGGTGATTTTATCAATTATAAGCTTGGGACACTGGCCTGGTGTAAGATCTGATGTGCTGAATTTCAGCTGTTTCCTTTCTATGCCTTTTCCCCTTCAGAAAGGCTACTAGCTTGCAGGAAATATACTGGAATCTTGTCATCAGAGAGAAGTAAGTGAGGACATTTTACTTTAAGTCATCGTGAAAAAACACTTTTCTTTTTCTTACTCAGGCCTCTTTCAGGCATGCTTTCCATTCTATATTTTTACCTATTTACACAGAAATTTCCTTTAGTCTTAATGCTGTTTACCTGAGATTTTTAATGTTTTAAAAATACGATAAATAGCCTCTAATAGCCACACATATTTTACCATTACACAAATGCAGAGTGGTTTGCCATTAATGACTTAGAACTATGAGACCTGATTGTCTGTTACAGTTTTCAAACCATGGACCAGCTTCTGTACCTCTAAACCCAGATGATGCAGCACTAATAATCCTGATTTTCATCTCACACGCTGTTTTATATAATTTTATCTCTTGGTGTTTTATCCGTGTTTTGTTTAACCACAGAAAAGCACTTGTGATTATACCTAACAGGTATCTAGAAAGAGAATTCCATGCAGAGCTCCAAGAGTTCAAGAGAAATCTTGCATTTACCCTCCATTTGGTGAAATTCTGTATTAGATCGGGAAACTGTCCATATCACCTATAAGTCAGTGAAATGCAGTTTGTAAGCCTTGTCTTGCAATATATTTTGGAACACAAATTCAAAACTGCTAGACAAGGCTCTGAGCACCTTGATCCAGTCAGACCTGCTTTGAGCACAGGGTTAGACTACGTGACCTCCAGAGGTCTTTTCCAATGTATATTGTTCAGTGATTCTGTCCTATTCCTCTGTTGCAGTACAGGTCAAGTACTTGCGCTGTATTCTGAATTTCCCCTTTCTTCCTCCAAATATGTGTTCATATGTACACCTACCTCCAAATGCATGTTCTTATTTCATGGCTATGAACAGTAGCTGTGCAACAATGAAACAAAATCACATATGCAAACACTTAAATTATAAGAAAATTTTGATCTGAATCCAAGTTGATTCTTGAAGTCTTTTTTTAATATATTTATATAACAAGACATACCCTTACAGAGATAGGAATTGCCTTATAGGAATTGAAAAATTAATTCCGTGCTGTGATACATATTTAATAGCCTGCTGCAAAATAATGTAGAGACTAAGAAGTGAAGATATTAAAGCATGAAAGGGATAAATCTCTTGCATTATTTTTATGGTTACTAAGGCAGAGAATTTAATGTTACTTTTTTTTTTTTTCCAGGTTCCTAATCTTCAGGCCCTGATATTGTGCTCTGGAGCTGTAGTCGCAGCAGGGAGAGAGCCTTTTAAACGAAGCAATTATGATTCTCTTGGGTATTCACAGCCTGCTAAATTGCTTGGAATTGCAAATCGTGTGTACCCAAAAGCAAATGCCAAGTCAGAAAGTGAAAATAGTAAGTTCTTTGAATTAATTTGTATTTTATTAATTGGTTTATCTCTCTCAGCATAAGACATAAACCATGACAATCTTAGTAGGATCAAGGATATTCAAAAAGGCCAGCTGAAATTGTTTATAACTGCTCTGACTCCTCTATAAGCATAAGAAAGATCAAAGTGTTAATGTTCTTTTCAAAATGTAAGTTTCTGCTAAGTACTCAGCTAGTATGCATATATTCTTTCAAACAGACTTATGTAGAACATGGATGCAAATCTCTAAGTATATTTTATTTTAATGCACTTGATTGTCATTAATTTTTTGGTATCACAGTTAATAATGGCAGTAGTAAAAGAGAAACAACAGGCTACTTCAGGCTCTTAACTGACTGAATTTCTTGAGCAAAACGTTTGTGCAGTTTTCAGAACTTACCTTAGCAAATGAAGGTTTGACTTGTCATTGTCATGACTTTCACTTTTTCCAATGTTCCATGCTCCACATAAACAGGAAAAACATTATAGCACCCATCCACTCACAAATTCACCCTGTTTTTGAAGCTGCTTTTGTCTAAACAGAGTGTCATCCTTTCCTATATCCTCATGGTTGTGATATATGTTTTTTTGCATAAGTTTGGGAAAAGATAGACAAATATGTACTTTCCCTTTGATTACTCATGGAGTTATGCCACTGACAAGGTCAGTAAGAGTGTGAAGTGGCCAGTGGATGATCAAGAACATGAGGAGCTGTTGGAGAGAAGCCAGGCTAGCCAAATAGCCTGAGGTTGAGGGGAACAAAATGCTGCAGTACCAGAGCTTTAGGTTGTGTGGGAATCCTCGGCATTAGAGCATCCTGTAGGGCAGAGGTACTGTCCAGGGGGAAACTTGTTTAATCCAGAGATACCTTGTACTCTTGATATGGCTGCATGCTGTACTGGAGAGCCCAGGGAACACTGTAATTGTTTCTGTACTGAGATTTTCCATGGTAATCTTGACTGTGTCATGAAGCGTATTGACACATAAGACACTTGGCTTCCATTTACTTCAAGGAGTTTCTTCCACATCCCTCTCAGTTTATTATGTCCCCACCAAACTATTCATTTTAGTTTTTCTCAGCCTTCATGTTCTTTGACTTGCACAGCTTGAGAGCTGTTTTCAGAGCATAACTAATGAGTCAAGAGAGAATGAATAGGAACGTTTTGAGAGTGAAAGTTCAGCAGAAACAAAAAATCCTACCCAAATTTTGCTTTGAGCCAGAGACTGAGACTTGCAATGGCAGAACATGTGAGTAGCTGAGAATCTGATAAGCTCCCTCTTCTAATCCTTAGTTAACAGCAATTACAGAAAGAGAGAGAAAAACCAAACCTCTTTTTGTCTTTAACCTGAGAATTTCAAAAGTATCCTGTGTGGGAGACATCACTGACGATGTGAGAGCCTGAAAAATCAAATTTCAGGCACTTTGTTCCAATTCTATTTCCTGAGACAGAGAAGGTGAGATTTTTACTTTGGGAAGCATAAGGTCTGGTCTGTGTTAGAGGAGTTAGTACAAACTTTTGCTTCTGATTCAGTTCATGGTAAAGCATATGCCTGGGAAACTTGCAAGACACTCTGCCTGATATAGACACATACCTATAATAGTAATATGTTAACTGTGAAAGTCTTGATATGAGACCATTTGTGACTCACTTGAGCAAAAAAAATTGCTTAAATTCAAGCAATGTAGATAAGTTAATATTACATGTATTAAAATACCTTTCTGCAAGTGAAACCTTTCTATTAAATGGTAGCTCCTATATATTTAGGTATCAGTAGCAGTTGAGGATGTCTTTGTGTGGGTGCACATGCACTGTTTCCCTTGCACATGCAGAACTTCTTGGAAGACAGCAAAACTTTATTTTTATCTCATGTTCTTTTATCTGTCACCTCTTCAGTGACAACTGTTAGAGAGAGATGAGATATTTTTTTTAAAAGCCAAGTTATTACAGAGTAATCAAAACATATTTTAGGAATATTTAATGTGTATGCAAACACATATTGGGCCATACTCAAAATTCATTGAAGTCTGGAAGTATTCTCATTGGCTTTACTGAGTTTTGTGACATCGTCTACAGTACTGTAACATAAAATGTATCCTAGAATGTCATGATTTAAATTCAGATTTTATAGGAAGTTCAAGTGCTTCAACGTTTACTTCTCTATAGAAGGTCAGTCCAGGGGACTGGATCTGAACCCTTTATTCACATGTCAGTGACACTACTCACAATAATCACTCATATGCTGTAGATTGTTGGATTAAGCCCAGGGAGATATATGTTCACCTTGCCTGACACATTTTAGCACTAACTGTAAGAATAGGAAATGATATATTAATGATTGTTAAGGCATGAAGAAGAAGTAAAGTTGGTAGCTTGAAGCCCAAACAAGTGAGGGCCTGTGAATCTCTTGAAAGGCTCAAGGCAACCTTAGCTCCTAACTAAGTATAAAATGGGAACATTTAGTACTTTTTTAGGCTTTGGAGCTTCAAATAAGACATTATTCTGTTCTGGCATTGTTCTGGCATTAGAAAGAACCTCTTGCAAAATAAAATTAAGTGGAAAAGTAGTTAAATGCTTGATTCTTTATTAAAAATTGGTTATATTTCTTTCTCTAACAACTTCTTAAAATGAACAGCAAGATTAGCCATGTTTTTCTCTTTGCTTTCTAATACTCCGGTAAAATAAACACACTTCATTAGCTTCTTTTGTACTAATTTTTCTCCTTTCTTTTCTTTTCCTTTGCTGCCTGTCTGCTGTCTCAACATCTGGATCCTTATGCATGATATTTGCCTGCTCTACTTTCCACCTACTGAATGAATTTGGGTTCTTTCAATGTGTTATTGGTAGCAAGAGCTGAAATGGGTTCTAGCTCAAGATCTCAGATATTCTCAGTTTCTTCTGATAAAGGGTCCAGCAATGATAACAACTCAAATTATAACAACTCGGATTCTTCCTATGTTCCTGACAGTCATAATGGTATAGGAGGAAATCAGTCAGTTACTGGTGAAGACTTATCTGTGTCACCATATGAAGATGACATTGAGAAATCTGTTCAGCTTAATCAAGATGGCAGCATCACAGTGGAAATGAAGGTTCGATTCAAAATTAAAGAGGAAGAAACCATTAAATGGACAACCACTGTAAGTCGTGCTGGCCTTTTTGATGACAAAAATACCACCATTTGCAACTCTGCAATGCGTGCAGAAGACTGCTTATCCAATGTAAATGTATCAGAATGTATAAAATCAAAAGATGCTCCATTTTTGAAGAGCTGCAATAAAGAAGAGGGAGACTCATTACAGGAATTCAATGCTGAAGTGTCAGACAAAGAATCAGATTCTGATTTTAAAACTGCTTGTTGTAATATCTGTAAGAAGAACAATTCTGCAGATCTGCCTGAGGATGATATCAGGCCTCACTTTTATAGGCCTCCCACCCCTGGGCCAAGGCGTGTTAGACAAAAGAAAGCAGTAGTTGAAAGTGTCACCTTGGTATCTGAGAAAGAGGTTCAGGAGAAGACAATAGGACAGTTTTCCTACAGTGAGGAAATACAGAATGGAGAAAATAAATCTGAGTATTGCATGGTAGCTCATTCAAGCAGAAAAAAATCAAGTGTCAGTAATCCAAAGTTTAGTGAAATGAGTGACAATGATTTATTAAAGCTTTCTTCAGAGAATATAAAAGAAGAAATGCTTTTTAAAGTAAGCCACAAAAATAATAATTTAATAGAAACCACAGATAGGAAGACATTAGAAGTGCCTGGTGAGGATGAATTGGCACAGAATATATTAGAGAAATCAGTTGTGGAACAAGGTTTAGTATCAACCTGCAAAGCTAACATCAGTGGTTTCATACCACCACCAAAAATTTACCAGGCAGTTAGGCCAAGTTCAGCAGACCACATCCATGAGTCATGTGATTTTAAACAAATAAAAAGATCACTGAGTTCTTTCATTAGATATTCAGAATTATGTCAGTCAAAAGAAGAAACAAAATACAAAGCTGCTGATTTATTGCCTCTTTCTCAAGATTCAATGCATTCAGCCTGTCCCGGACATAGCCAGATGAAGATGATGGTATATCCATGTAGTAAAGCTCCTACTGAGAGCCTAAATCCAACAACTGGATTCTTTCCTACTGTTACTGCAGGTGAGAATCAACTCAGTGTCAGGACTGAATCTGTGATGGCAACACATCTCATTGATGACAGTCAATCTGCATCTTCCCTCACCAAAAAGAAGAAGAAGAAGAGAAAATCATCTAATGTTCTAGAACAAGGTACATATGATAATCAAAAAGATAAAGAAATTTCAGGGATAATTAAAAGTGAGGGACTGCATATCACAAGCAAAACCACACAAGATTCCGCAACAGAGGCTATGGATAATTATTCTGAAATGCCTCAGAAAAAAAGAATGGAATTTTTTGTAAAAAACAATGGTGGGTCTGTAAATTCAGACAAAAGCATACGTCCTGAAGATGAGTTCTATCACGAGGATTCAGTGGAACAAAATGGATTATCATCTAATAAAAAACCGAGAAGTAATAATAAGTTGGCCAAGGTAAAATTGAAGTCAGGCAAAAAAAATAGCATTGTTTCATCTGCAAAGAGTGAAGATGGTCTAATGACAGTTGATTCAAACAATAAATCTGAACACAGTCAGGATACACTGAGTACTGAGAAAGAAGGCACACATCTTACAACCAATTCTTTTGAACAGACACCTAACTCATCAGTGGTTTCAAAGCCATTGTCAGAAGTGCCAAAGAATCTTAACTTTGAAAAAGAAAAGGAAAAGAATATTTTGGAAAATTTGTCATCAAAGAAAGAGAAAAAGCAAAAGGGGATGAAGAAAAATCTAAGGAAAGGTGCAAGTAAGTTAAATATGTCAGAGAGAGCCATTGCGCTAGAGGCTCTAAAACAGGAGGATTTTCAAAAGGAAGCTGTTGAGCATTCACTTGAAAACTATGTCCAAACTTGGCTGAAAAACTTGTTACCAAATTCTGTCTTACCTCCTATAAATAAAAGAGACAGCAATGTAGAGAATAGCAATGTCTGTCATTTTCCTAAAGAAAATACTGATACTTGTATAGATAAAGAAACAATACTTATCACAAATAAAGTGCATGTGACTGGAAAAAATCATCTGGTTGAACACAATCTAACAAAAAAAACATTAAAGCCTATTTGTGATTTGGGAACTTTAGAAAAATCAGCCAAGGATTCACATGAAAAACAAACTGACTCTTTGATTCATGCTAATACAACTATAGTAGAAGAAGCCAAGTATTCATTACAGTCAGAATTTCATCATGATGGTAAGCTACACTTGTTTCATGAAGCACATGGCAATGATAAAAAGATGTCAGAAGTTGATATTCAAGATACCAACCTGTGTCAAAGAAAAAAATCTGAAGTTGCTGTTCAAGTTGATTGTGCAATTGTCAATGAGAAAATGGGAATTGATGTTCAGAATAATTGCATGTCTAGCATGTTGCTGCATGAACTACAATCAACTTTGCTTGGTCTCCAGAAAGAACATAGTGGATGCATAGGAAAAGTTTGCAGCCTTTCAGATCTTTCTCCTTCCACTTTTGGTTCTTCCTCCAATGTCCTCCTAGCTTGGCTGCTTTTACTGAATCTGAGAGAGAGTTTGATTGGGACAATCAAAGATGATATGCAAAAGGCTACCTGTAGCTGTTCTGAAATATTTACACAGTTACAATTTCTGAAACAAACTACAGTCATAGAAAAAGTTGATGAACTGAAGGCTGCCTTCTCACATTTTCAGCAATCAACAGAAAATAACTTAGTACACTTTGGGAGGGAACTCAAAAAGCAGGACTCCACACATTGCCATGAGAATATGCCCATATCTGAAATTCATAACAGTATACATTTGCATGAAAATGAAAAATCAGTTGAGCCTTGTATTCCAAAGGACAGTGTAAATTCTGAAGAAGCTCTGAAATTGACTGGTGAATTAGAAAGCTGTTTTGATATACAGAAAGGTTTTTGTAGAGAAACAGAGACTTTAGGCTTGAGTGCTCCCAAAACACAGCTAGATGGTCAATATGCCAATACTCATTCAAATACCTGTAGCCTTGCATCAGCTATAGAGCCACCTGAAAGAAATGAAGAAATGCCTGATAACCTATATAAAAAATCTCAAGATAAAACCACTGATGAACCATCATTCACTCATGAAGAATCAGAAACTTCAGTAGAACCTAACTCGACAGTTCATAGTGTAACGTCTAATGATAAAAATTGTATTTTAGATCAGGATACTTCTGAGTTAGAAGGTGAAAAAGATATTACACATGTTACTACTGATAAAAGTGAAGATGAGAAAGTTGATCGAAAGTCAGCAGGTAATGGAAAAAAAACAAATAACCAAATTAAACTAGCTGCTGAAACGTCTGTAGAATATAATAATGAGGATTATTCTGTACCAGAAGACAAGGAAGATGCAGAAACTTGTGACAAAACCTCTGAGAGGTCATCTACAGTCTCTCCATTATCATTTTGTTATGAATCAAAGCAAATTACAGAATGTGATATGAGTGAAGGAGAACAGAAATTGCAAGTAGAAGAACTGGAGAATAAAATGTGTTCAGACACTTCTCAATTAAAAAAATGCTTAAAAAGTCCTGCTACTTCCGACTGGTCAGATTACAGACCAGACACTGAAGAAAGTGATTATAACTTTAGAGCATCCAGTGATTTGACCAATGAAAGTGGGGACGAAGCAGTACTTGAAAAACATTATAACACTGGCTATGTAAAAAGAACTATTGAACGACTTTATGGCAAGACGGAAGCTTCATTTAAGCCTGACTTTCACAAAGGATTTCTTTATATGTCAAAAGTATTTCAAAAAGATACTGAAGAATTCCACTCTGCAGTGGTGGAAAAAAGCATTTATTTTTCTCAAGAACCTAGGTCTTGTTCTGCAGAGAAATTGTCACATTCTTCACTACCATCACAAGAATTTCCAGTAAACATAAACAAAGATGACACTATATTGAGCAGAGAAAGTACTTCTTTACCAACACCACAACCTACTCTTAACAGAGAAGAGACAAGTTATACTAATGACCGTTCAGGGGAATCTCCAAAGCAACATTGTCAACCTAGCGTACGAGCTAATGAAGATGAAGGAATATTGATAGATAAAGGCAAATGGCTTCTCAAAGAAAATCATTTGATAAGAAGATCACCACCTGAACAGATTGGAATGTATGATAATTTAGATACAACATCAACAGACACAGTCCTTGATACCAACAGTGAAGATGTTCCATACTCACACTTTGGCAATCTGAATCAGTACCCAGTCCTCAATGAAATCTCTTCTTCAGAACTTGAAGACATGGCTAAACCCTCTGAAAATTTTTGCAACTACTTCAATATGCCTCATAATAGTGATTCAGACCCCTTTCAGGATGACTTAAGTACAAAAAGCAAACCTAGCCACAATGGTAAAAGCACTTCCCTTCCTGCAGCAAACAAAGAAAAGATTAAACCATCAGTCATGGTAGGTTCTACGTCCACACATCTTTCCACACAGGCTGATACCAATTTTTCAGCCTTTACACCGGTAGAATTTAGATTGCCTGATAACAAGGTGCATCCATTGGAACAGCCTTTAAATAATGAACCCATACAGTCTCAGCCAACTGATGTTAGCAGTGCTAACAGAAGTGCTCTTCAGGAAGAAGATTCTCTGGATAAACTCCACGCTATATGTGGCCAACATTGTCCAATACTGATGGTGACAGTAACACCAATTAATGAGGAACAGAGAGGATATGCCTACCAAAAGGCATCTGATATTGAGAACCAGCTGGGTCCATGTTTGCTGGCAAAAAAGAGTGAACATTTACAATGGTCAGACAACGATTTAATAACAGATGAAAATAATCATGTGACTCTGAAGAATAACTGTATCAATAAGATTGCCAATAATATTTTTAATAGGCTTTATGCTAATAACACCTTAGATTTTATTAGTAACTTTGGAATACTTGCATCTTCAACTCTGAAAGACACAAGCAGTGTAGGGAAGTTACATGCAATAGAGAATATGAATGTAAAACCCGTGGAAGTCAGTAACTGTCAAAATAATGTACCCAAACATGTACCCAGCGATCTTGTGATAGACACAAATAGTGAGCTATCCAATAGAAAGCCAAAAATATGCCAAACCCTAAGAATAAGCCTAACTCATATTGTTGGAGAAAAATTTTCTCCCATGTTGGCAGATCCAGCAGAAACCTGTCATTCTGAAACATTTCTGAAGTGTGACACTTCTTTAAATAACATTGAACATAATGCCTCTGAAAACCTGAAAAATGAAAATGCCTTTCCTACAGAAGAAGAAGAAGAAGAAGGTTTTTTTTGTAAAATGGACAATGGAAACAGTAAAGATGAGAAAGACTTGTAATAGAGATCTTGGCATTTCTATAACATTAGATCAGTGAAAACATCTGCAGAAAAAAAAAAAATCACAAAATAAACTGCTGAATGCCACACCCACTAAAACTCCCAATGTGAATACAGCCCAGACCTAGATAAATATAAATCACAATTGTATATCATTGCTGAAAAACAGATAATGACTTAGATTTTTATGGGAACCAACACAGGAAGAAAAGCTGTTCTTCTAAGTCTATGATTTCTTGGTTAAAAAACAGTTTTTCCCTGAAACGTTAGCTGTTCAGAGATATTCAGTTATATACCAGCCATCTCATTTGTAGAGAAACAACTGCTTCTTGTTAGAACAGAGAACTGAAATTTGAAATACCTGCCTGAGTTCTAAGATAAGATTCCTGTATTTCATGACATTTGAGAAAGGGTTTGAGAATTATCTTTCAGTAGAAATGCTTCTCCAGAACAAAATCAACTGATATGTTTAATTTGAAATGAAAAGTAGGAAATACTATTCAGATGCTGTAATAGAATGAAAGTAGGAAACAGAAGTCATGTTAATTTTATATAGATTAACATTATCAAGTTGCTATTTCAATTTTTAAAGGCCAACTTAAGAATATTTATGTGAGTAAAGAGATCTTTCAGTCTGTATGTAGGATCATCCACACTCCAAATGACGTTTGCCTCTTCTACCCAGAGGATACTAGAAAAGGAGCGTATTAATTGCCACTGGGATTCCACAGCAACTGAGAAGGGAGACTGTGTGTCAATGGACTGTCCTTGCCATATTCCTTTCTGAGGCAGCACCGCTTACTCTTAAAATTGTTCTACATACACTACAAGTTTTAGTTGTGTTTTCTTCTTTAACCTCTGTACTTTAAAGGTGGCCCATGTCTTTTCTGTTTGTTTTTTTTTTTTTTTTTGTAAATATGTTGTATTATGAGAATCTAAGGCATATGTAATATGTTTCAGGATCTTTCAATCTGTTATTAGAATTATTTTGGATACTGTTTACAGCATTTTTTAATATTATGTGCATGTAGTAAGCACTTATATATGGTTTACAATTTTCACTAAATGATTTTAAATATAAAATTGGAAAATATTTAATGTATATTGTGATTAGGCAGAGTATTTCAGTTTTTTGGTTAGATTTTAATGCCTAACACTGCATAGTACCTTGCTTCAATGTCAATGAAGTCAGAGATACACCTGAAGAAGGAGGGTGCTATTCTTGTGTTAGAGAATGAGAATTTGACCATTCTGTACTCTTGGAGGCTATGTCTAGACTAATTGTCATGTACACATTGCGATAAGCTCTGGATCAGGATCCTTTGCTTATCCAGACTGGACACCTAATTAAAGGCTGACACAAATCCCTTTTGCGCTAGAGGCTTTGGTTGCCTCCCTGTGGGACAGAAGGCACGTGGAGGGGAAGTAGAAATTAGATTTGGAGCAAAAGGGGTTTGCAGTACAGCTAGGAAACCGAGAAGCACTCTTCAAGTCTTTTTAGGAGTCCAGTGGCAGATATATTTCCCCATAAATAACTGATAAGTTTCTGTTGTTTGAAGCAGTGTATTCTATGTAATAAACTAACATTACAACTCTAAAGTAACATATATCGTCTAATATATTTCACACTAAATAGCCGTGTGTTATTTCCTATGCTGGCCTTGTTTCTGGTGTTCTTTCCTCCATCTCCACATTCTTTGGCGTCCTCCTTCGCGTGTTTTAGGACTGCTCCAAGTGAAGAATCTCAGTGGTATTTTTTCATCCTTTTACATGTTAATACAGAAATAAAGCCTATGTTTGGAAAATGAATCTCAAAATTACTAGAATCCAATTAAATGCCACATAGCATTCTGAGTACCAGGCTTCTATGCTGTAAATAATGTCTAAATGTTAGATAGGCAAATTAACATCTATATATATATATGTCTCCATCACTTGCAGTCTTTCTGCTGGATTCACAGCACCCTGTGCTGCTTTCACAGCACCTTAACTTTTTCAGATCAAGGTTCAAGAACCTTTAATCAGATGCTTATTATAGGGTCACTGAGCAAACTAAGCACTCAAAAGGTGAGAGATGAGGTACTGCCTGAGGTTACAATTAGCAGAGACTACAGCAAGTGGTGAAATGATTGTTATATTAACTGAAAGACTTGCTTCTGATTTCAGTATGTTAACTGAAAGAGAAGGAATAAAATGGTCACCTCAGAGCAGGACAAAATGTTGACAGTGAGATGTACCATACCGTCATAGGGATTATATATTCATTAATGGTTCAGGGAAGGTATAGAATATTAAGTGGCTGAGGTATGCAGATAAAAGAAAATTGCTTTCATTAGATAAGATTGGAGAAGGCTGAAGAAAGAACCTCAAAATGCTGGTGACTAGAGCAACATACTGATTGACAGAGGGAAAAACACCATGAGCAGTAATATGAACTACTTTATATAGATAGTTTAGTTCTGCAAATTAACTGCAAAAGACATGGAGTCTTTCTGAATAAGTCAGGATAAAATATGCTTGGAAGTGACAAGCATATTAAATAATGTGTACAGAACAGGATAGAAAACAATTCAGCAGGCATTCAAGGACTTTATATAGATTATACCATTCTTCTAGAAGGAATTAAGTTTTTGTCTTGCCATTATTAAAAATGAAACAGCCAACATAACATACAGATCACAGTCCCAGGAAGTTTCAGTTTATCTAGTTTAGTCCCCTGCAGAGAGGAACCACACAATTCGGTAAGTAATTCCATTTAATTACTAAATCTCATTTTAAAACTTGTTATCTATAGTCATTACAGCTTCCACTGGAGGGATGTTCTAGAGCTTGAGTCCTTCTTCTGATGTCTGTCTTAACTGTTTTGTAATTTCTATCCTAAGCTTAGTCACAGTTAGTTTATATACATGTGTCCCAAAGCCATCTTTGTCATTTACTTAAATATGTCTTTTTCCTCCTTGGTATCTATCAACAAAATCAGATATTCTCTCAACTTTTTCTCCTACATAAACATTTTCTCCATTTCCTCTGATCATCATGGTTGTTTTTCTCAGGACTTTTTCTAGTTTCAATAAATCTTTTTTTGAATATGGTTACCAGAACTTTATGCAGTATTTAAAAGATTGTCTCTCTGAACTCTGGAACAGTAACAGTAAAACTTCTTTACTTAGAAATCTCTCTCCTGGTGCATCATACAGTCACATCAATGACTCACTCCTCTGTTTTTTTAAGTGACAAATTCCCTGTTCATTGCATTAAGTTTTGGTAGTATTTTTGAAATGCATTTCCTTGCACTTTATGCTGTTATCTATTATCCCTTCTCTACTACTCTGGATTTTCTGATCCTCATACTTTGACAATTCTTAGCAACTGTATTACAGAAATTACTACTTGATGCAGTATATTGATGAAAATATGAAATCCAGATAAATTCCAAAACTGATGCCTGAGAAACTTACTAGTATCCCTATAAATTAATACTTCTCATTTCTGCACTAATGTATAATTTCCCATTTACGTAGCTATTTTGTTACTCTACAGTCTTGCACTAATCCACTTCTCCATTTTAGCTACTAATTTCTCATATAATGCTTGGATAGATTAGAGCTACTGTAATTTCCTTGTCTACAAAGATGAATTCTCCTCATCATGGAGGAGATCGGGTACTTTAACAATGCAAGTCTGGATACCTTGTGCCATGTATCTGCAGTAAACTGATGCTGGTAATCTTTTTTTTCTGTTTAGCTGTATATATCTGGAGATAACTGTCCATTCATTTAAAATTTGTTCAGACATTACCTATTATTGCTTTGGTGTAAGATACATGGGTTTTAGTCTCTCAGTGCACTCTTCATCCCATTCTGATTTTCCATTTCACGTTTCCCATTCTATAGCCCATTCTTGTCAACAGTGCTGACATTTCCCAATCACTGTATGTCACCATTCTTAATAAAAAAAAAAAAAGGGCAGTTTTCACTTTATTGTAAAGGCATACTTAGTTTGTGTTCTCAAATTCAGCACATAGCGTACATAGTCCTTCTTTCTTTATTTTCTTTTAATGTGTATGGTTAAATAACCTTTTTACTAGTTTGTTTTATTTTCCTTTGCTATACCTTGCTCTTCAGTTCAATTGACTTTGTTAATCTCTTCCCTTAGTTTTGAAAATTTGTTATTTTTAAATCAAAGGCATTCTGGACTAATTTTACTGTGAACCAGTATAAATATTGAGGGATTTAAAAAAATATTAACCATACAAAAATCTTATTCAATAACAGTCAAGACTAGCATTTCATCTAAATATGGTATTTTATGTTTTTTTTTCTTTTTTTCTTTCAGCAATATCTCACAACTAAATTTGCAAACAGATGTCATTGCCAGTGCATGACAGGCTTATATACAAAACAGTTATATAGTAGAGAATTTATTGGGTATCTTTGCTACCCTTGACCTGAATAAAATAGTCAAACAGGTCTTTTACTGAATTGCAGTGAATATTCACATATGAGTAGAGGTGAAGACTGGAAACTATTCACTGGAAAGGCTTCAAGAGACTGAAAACAGTGTATTGGAGAAGAAGCCATTGCACACAGTGATCTATAGTAATCACTACTATTTCTAGTGTGATGTATAGAAAGCTGGATGACATGGTTTTGCATATGTAAAAGTGTATATAACACAAAAGCTAATGAGAAATGACTGATTTCTCAGAAGTGTTGGGCTTCTCAATTTGAGTGCATAGAAGCAATACTTTGGAATCATTTATTGGTTTTCATTTCTGAAATGCATAGGGCATATTTCTCTTTACTTCTAAGGATGCCAGAAGAAAGCAAGACCACTTAATTGTTTAATTTGTCACTATTAAACAAGTTACTTGACTTTTATAGCACTGATGTTATCAAATATCATTAGTCTAATTACCTTGTTAATCTACTGTAAGAATTAGGGGGACTATTTAATGCAATTTTCTTACTCTAATAAACTAAAGCAAGACAAGAGGTTAGGTACACCTCCATAGAGTGATTTAAATGTTGTATACATATGCTAGTTTCTCAGTTATAACTGAGCTCAACATAGAGGATTATATGGTCACCTGGCATCAGTCATGGCTCACAGAAAGTTGGAGCAGACACTGCTTTGGAGAGTGTAAAGACCCCCCTTTGTAATAGAAACAGCAAGCTAACTTCAACTGTGGAAAAAGCAGATTACAGCAACTTTTGAGAAGGGTCACACTGCTCTGTTGTTGGAAAATGTGATTCTGCCAGTTACTTCTCCTCCTCAGGTCACACAGTTGTTATTTTTTCCCTGTTCTTTCAGTTTAATGTGTTCAGGCTATGACAATTCTTGTAATGATGAAGTTTAATCTGTGGGTAAGAGTAGCTGTTTGGCAATTTATTATTTAATAATGACAATATAATTAGTTAGGAAGCATTGGTACTATAGCTGCACACTCACAGTAGTTTCAGAAAAGTGTTCCTTTAAGAGTCTCTCTTTAAAATTGAGTAGTGGTGTATACTCCAAATTTCTCATGATAATAATATGTTTTAGATGCCTGCTCTTAAACAATATAACTTCCCTCAGATTCTGTCTTTTAAAATTTTCACACTTTCTACTCAGGTCATGGACCTACAAGCATTTTTCAAACAAATAAGTAAATCTCAGAACACTTCTGTGGAATTTCAAGGTCCTGAGGTTTGTCCTCAAAGATGAACCGAGCATTAAGTTAATGTCTCCCTGTCTCTCCCCTCAAAGTATGGGGGAAAATATATATTTTAATAGATACTTATTCTACAATACTGCATTTCCCAAGGAACGTGTGTTTTACACACAAAGCACAATGGCCACACAGAAGTAAAAATTTCCTCAATAGGTATAGCCCAATGGTTATAGCAAGACACAAACAAGACTTATAGATTCCACCATCAGGTCTCATTAATATGTTAGATTTCATAATGTGCCTTTACTGTACCTTGTTTTCTGCCTTTTATTAAAAGCAGTATTAATTATTCAAACAGAACTGCTAAGTGGTATGGAGGACATGCATTCTCAACTCATTATTTCCTAGATACAAAGATACTGACATACACCATGACTAGGTCAGCCTAATTATCACTTTCTTAAATATCTTTTCTTTTTGGACATGGCTAAACATCAGCAAGTAAAAATATTAATCCTATCTTACTTTTTCCAGAATGCCACAGAAAACTAAATGCAAATTTCTCAAACCATTGGTTTCACCAGTCCTTCAAATAATATTCTGCTGCAGCATAATTTGGTGTATGTATCATGATCAACATCCACTGACTCCTTTAAGAAAATGCCCACGGCTAGCACTGAAAATAAAGTGACGCTCAAAACAAAAGTGGTTTCACTGAACCTCACAACAGAACTGCAGGATAGCTTATTGCCTGGGGTTTAAGACACACAAGTATCACACAATTTTAAGTATCTCAAATAGTCAGTAAACACAAAATTCATCATATCATGATGAGTTCACTCATCATCGCTATATTATTTCTTAGTGTTTTAGCCAGAGCAGACAGGATCAAAGATACTGTGATGGAGGGAAAAGTCAGTAATACAAGTAAAATGTGTAGCATAGATGAATCATTAGATGATAGGGGACTTCTGTAGTCAGTAAGGCCCTTTATTACAGCTGCTGTACTTTAAAGAAAGTTCTTTTTTAAGAAACAGTGATATTAATCAGTGGTGCAAAACAGTCTTAGCAAGCTTGGGAGGTGCTTAAATGTATACAATTTGAGATGGGTATCAGATAATTAGAAAGATTGGGAGCGAGGGCATTTTCTTAATATTCCTTCCTGTTATCAGCTATCCCTCAGTGATACCATTTCCCTTAATTCCATGCCATTGATACTCAGCTTCCACTAAACCAAAGCCTAAATCCATATACTTGGTCTTGATGATTATGAATTTTAAGCATGGAAAGAGTATTGGTGTCTCAGGGTATAATGCCAACACTGCAATGCAAGAATATTCCAAAGAAGCTGTTACATCTGTGTAGCCCATCACATCTCTGGAGAGATACAGATCCTTTCTTAAAGTGGTCTCTTTCAGCAGAGTTGATTTGCTTTGAGAGACCCTAATGCTTGAAGTGATGAGTTTGTAATTCCAGAGCTAGCTTGCTGAGAGCCTGCATGTCATTACGCAGCACTGCATTGGGCAGAGCTGATATATCCTAAATAAACAGAAAGTCATATTTAATACAATTTAATACAATATTTCAAAACTGTGTTTGAAAAGTGATCTACGTTCATGCAAATTTGACTTTGTCATATGGCATCTTCAGAGCAAAAGATGTGAATGCAACCTGACATTTCTTGATTTTTGCGTGCCCAACATAGCAAACTCGATATTTGCCTGCTGTAATTTTGTGAAATATATTTCTGTATTCATCAACATGATATTATTTAGAATTGTGATTACTGAAATGCATTTTGCTTAAGAATTTTGAGTTTAAGTAATTCAGTGAGTCTTTTTATCTTTTGATAGCTAGGAAATGGAAGGTATCAGTCCTCACCAGTGATATGCCATCTGCAGGAACAAGCTCAAAGGTTTATATTACATTGTATGGGGATCACAGCAGTTCAGGGCCTATTTTTCTTGATGGAGAGGAGGGAAAATTATTTCAGAGAGGCAATGAAGACATCTTCACAGTAAGTAATATATATTCATTGTGTTGCCCTCTTGTATCTTGCCAGATTGCATGACACTTCAAAATCTATGCAACAAAAAAGTCAGTTTTTTGTATGGTACACATATCTGGAAACAAGAAATAGGACTTAAATGTAGAACTAAATTTAGTATCCTTTCCCACTCGCCTATCCAAAGTTGATTTGATCCAACATATTTCTTGTCTGTTTAAGAAGAACTACTGGTTAATTTACATAGTGCCCAAGAAAATATCAAGAAATATAGGACAACAGATCCTTGTTTAGTTTTTAAATTTGAAATGGGGCTATAACGTTAAATATGAAATGAGGAACCGAAGAATTAGGGTATGGAGTAAATTTTTAACTTTGTTAGATACCTGCTGCTTTATTGGAATAATGGCAATTTTTATACCTGTGATAAAGTCTGTCTATCTGAAGCTCCTTCTGCTCCCAGTTACACCAGCAAATTTCTCCCCCATCAGTCTTGTGGCATGGTTATTTAAGTGAGCCAGAATAGGTCTCTTATGAAAAGCTGCATAGCTTGAGTGTGTATATGGGATTGTCAGTGGGTGTCTCTAGCAGATGCCAGATATAGGGCCATATAATAAAGAGGTGCTTCCATTGTTAGTATCCAGCATAACAAGTCCCCTTCTGAGAAGAGGTATTTAATGACGGCACTGATGAAGAGCTCGCCTTTTTGACAATAGCCTCGTAGCTGCTTGGGATGTAGGAAATACAGTTCTTAGCCCTCTTCAGCCTGATGGAATTTCTCAGAAGAATCCAGCACCTCTGACAGCATGCCAGTCTCCACCTGTGATGTCAAAAGACCCCAGATACAAGATTGAAAGGAGTGGATAAAATAAGTAACCAGGTGCCTGACAGATAAAAATACCCTCTTCACAACAGATGTTGTTGGCCCTGTTTCCTGCTGCCATTATTGCAATTAATTTCACCTCCAATGACTTTTAAATGCAAAATATGGAGGCAGTCCCTCGTTTGGGACCTAGGACTCCCCTCTTAGGTGAGTATCCATAGCACTGAATACAACTAAGGAGTGCCTACTCTGAAACGTATAGAAAGAGAAAAGCTTCTCTGCTTGTGCTGTGTGCTAGATCTCAGTTAACTCTGGTCTGTCCTTGCTGCTCTGTCCCTTCATTGTTTATAACACTGAGTTTAGGGAAGTTCATGGTACA
This sequence comes from Nipponia nippon, assembly GCF_047370975.1. Classification (NCBI taxonomy): domain Eukaryota; kingdom Metazoa; phylum Chordata; class Aves; order Pelecaniformes; family Threskiornithidae; genus Nipponia; species Nipponia nippon. The sequence goes on along the minus strand of NW_028262290.1, from coordinate 43,107,294 downwards.
GGGAGCTCAGTTCACACTCAGCTCTACACTGTAAATGAAAACAAGAAAATGAATTCTACAGAAAACAGCAGAAGGACACCAAATCCAGCCTACATAATAAGAAAAAAAAGGATACAGAAAGGAGGGAAGACACTCATGGTGTGTTTCCAGTTCCTTGAAGATAAGCTTTCTATTTCTACACTTAAGTTCATAACTGGTTGTTTGAATAACCTGCACACAAAGTTATTCCCACAGCACCCTGTTATCTGTACTGGACACACTCATCCAGCCTGCCCAAGAGCTAATCTTTCAAATACAGCTTTTTAAGTTGATTTAATTGAAATGATTTGTAAAAGGAAACACCAAAGCTGAACACAATTGTTTCCAAAATTGTAAGGCATACCCTCCTGGAGGGGTAGGGAGAAACTCAGAGGTATATGGGAGGTGCTTGGGAGACCGAAATCATTTTGGAGCAGGTCAGTGGTATAGATGCTAAACTAAGCCAGGTTTTAGGGTCAAGACACTTTTGCTTTTTAGTCATACATACAGTCTGTATTCATCTCCCACTGATGTCTATTTTCAGTGGTGAACAAAATAGCTACAGCAACATCCTGAAGCCATTTAAATGGAGCTGGCAGGACAACAGATTTTTTAAGGGTTGTCCTTTAAAAGAGTCAAGCATCTAATGATTATCCAGAGAAAAATATTTTGGAAATGCTTGTTTAAATATCAGAATATTTCATTCCTCTAAACAAAAATGTCACCTGACAGTTACTAAATGAATTTCTGTTGCATGCTCTTTCCTTTTAAAAAATGTTATGTGTTTCATCAGTTGTGTTTCTTTTACAGGTTAATACTGGAAACATAGGACATCTCTACAAAATACGCATAGGACATACGAATGCAGGAAATTCCCCTGCCTGGCACTGTGAAGAGGTAATAGCAGTGAGAAAGAATTTCATCTTTCCCAAAGCAGTCACTATGACAGTGGAGTCAAAACATGAGTCAGAAAAAATCCTGGGATAAGCATATTACCCTCATCAAATATTTGCAGCTTCATTTAAGAGATTATTTATAAAGGAGTGTTTTTGTGTGGAATTAAAGGCAGTTTATGACAGTATGTCCTGGCTGTTTGTTTGCAGTTTAGTGAGAGCTGTACGTTATGTTTCTTTTAAAATGTGTGGCTGGGCAGCAAGAAAGACTGCTTCAGTTGACTGCTGTAGTCTGAGTCTTCTGCAGTCTTTGTATGCTACAGAGCGTCTAGAGTTTGCTGAAATCCAGAAAGTCACTGAACTCATCTATCCAAGTCCTCCTCAAACCTGTGGCTGATGCTGGGTCCTTATGCACAACACCACAGCTACATTGCAAATTTTTCTAGTTCTGTGTCTCTGAGGAGAAAAAGACAATAACTGGTTATTTTCCCTCTTTATTTAAAAAAGATCTTGATGCAGGTAAAGCAAAGATAATAAAGCAAAGAGAATCAGCTAGTTCTGTTTCAAGCTTCAGTCATGAAGCATAGTATATGGGTTTCTGGACTGGGAATGAAAGGATGTGGCTTTTATCCTTAACATCGGTGATGTACCATGTGTGCCAATGGTATACTATGCATGCCTGAAACACTTCCCTCTTTGTGCCAGCATTTCTTGTCCTTCAGTTAAGAGACAGCAGTTTATGAAGGGCTTTAGAAACTGCTGGTAAACTCATTATAATCGTACTTCAGGATAAATCTAGATCTATCTAATGCAAAATGTCAACTGAAGTTAAATATTCACTGATCAATGTTCAAACTCTGTGGCTATTTGATGCTTTAACTAGTTGTTTTCATCTGGGACTGAGACTCAGAAAGAAGACTAAGGTCTGGGTCGTGTTAACTGAAGTTTAGGCAAGATCCTGTGAGTTCATACCTCTAGCCAATGCATGTCTACATTGAAATACTGTGTCACAGGTAGTATCACTCTGTTTAAGAGGTTTCATGCTAGAATTATAGGGATTATATCTCTTTCAGGTGAAGATTGCCTGATTATAAAGCCTAGGTATTTGTTTCCCAGCTGTGCTGTGTTTTCGGGAATGCTGGAGTCAGAATATGATTTATGATATTTTTTTCTTCTGTTCCTTGCTATTTTTCCTTTCATAAATGTGTGTGTGTAAGCAGTGAAAGGGTAGAAAATACCTCATAGCTTGGTCGTGTGAGACAGAGGGACAGGTTACCAGCAATTTCTAAAGTGTATCTGATTTGAGAAACTAGAAGACAACAGCAGGTTTTCTCTTATAGAAAAGGTTCATTGGTATGCTTAATCTTGGTATTAGAAGTTTAAGTTATCATAAAATCTGACTCAACAAATGGACTTTTGAGGGTTTGTTGTACACCATCCTCTGTGAATAGAGGCTGCACTGCCTGCTTTGTGTAAGACACCCGTTTAAATTGAGAGATTGAAGAAGTCTGACAAAAAAAGGGAAGAAAAAAAGAGAAGTTATTATTTCCCTTGTCACTTCCCAGCTAGGATATATTAATTGAAATCAACAGTAAAATTTATAAGAAGGATTCAACACTTCAGTGTGTTCCATTGATTATTGGCTTATGAATTTTAATTGTCTCCTTACCGAATTGCGGTCAATCAGGCACAGTTTTTAGGGAGTGTGTCATCAGCCAAGGTTAGGTCATTCCCTCTTTGCAACTTTGGGCAGAAAGTCAAAGAAAATAAATACATTCAACCAAACACACTCTACAAGTAACCTGGCATTTTGTATGGTAGAGAGCCAAAGAAGTATAGCCATTAATTTCTAGACTTCATAGAAGAGAAACAACGTACAGCGGGCTCATCAGACCTTAACATTATTGTTCCTTGGGAAACCTACATTTTTCTGGAAGATCTGAAATTAAGAAAGAGTGTTTTACAACTGCAGAGCTTTTCTGGTAGTTAGGCATGCTAGCCTTCCATCAATATCCCATGGTTTCTGTGTCTGTCTCTGTACTGAGATGGTATCAGGCCTGAAAATGCCCACAAAGGTGCTGCTTCGCTAATGCAAGCTCCTTTTTCAAGATCCATCAGTAGATGTTGACAGGCTGAGACGTGCCAGGTTTTTCAGACAAGATGAAACTCTTTCTTTAAAGTTTAGTATTCAAGAAGTAAAAGAGATAAAAATGTTTCCAGTAATTCTGAATTTGTCCAATATTTGAATTAAGGAGATCAGATTCTGCAAAGCACAAAGCAGGAGTGAAACTACAGGTAGAAGTGCCTTTGCTTCTCTTTGATGATCCAAAATCTACTGTAGCTACTAGTATAAATTAGCATAATCAGGGACTATTCTAATACACAGCAGCCTCTGACGTGCTTACTTAATGAATACTTTGAAGTACAAAATAACTAGACCTCCTTCCTTTCTTCAGCTGGTGTGCATGTGGACCTTTTGCTGCTATATGCTGGAAGTTTGGCATGGAAGAAAATTGTGTGGGGCAGACTGGTGTCGGGGCTAGCACTTTCATGGTTTATTTATGTCACAAGCAGTGTTGAAGAATCAAAAGCTGCTCCTTTAATGCCTGTTCTGATAAGAAAATTAGTTAAAGGAATAGAACTGCAAGCATTGCCAAGCTTCCCAGTGAGAACCTCCGCGTTTGGTAAGCCATGCCACCTAGTGCCAGCCCACGTGGATATACCAGCTGGAACAACATAGCAGTATTTTGTGGGACTGCGCCTGAGCTGACAGACCCTGTTTCTTGGCTGCACTTGAGTTACTCTGCCCTACACTTTCGAATCTGACTGAGTGAAAAGTCAGACTGGGGACAGTTGTATCCAGGCAGCAGACATGCCCCAAACCCATGGTTTTGTGATTGTGCTACAGAGCTCTACCCGCACAGATTTCAACAGCATCCCACACATTTCATATTCTGTTCTATCTGGACTGAGATCAGCAATTTAAATTGCAATTCTTGATGCTGTTTAGGTGCAGTTGCTGAACCTTTTCTCAGGGGAGCAGTTTTCTTTCCCTGCACATCGATGGCTGGCCTGGGACCAGGCTGATGGGGAAATATCTATGGAGCTTCCTGTTTTACAGCAGGGGCAACCTATTCTTCCAGGTAAGCACACCACCACATCAGCTAAGTCAGGCCACAGACTGATGCCAATAGAGGTGAGTTCATTGTTTTTCATCAGGCCCTCTATTAATTTTTGGCACACTCAGGTGAAAGGTTAAGAATCACTGAAAAGAAGATGGGAGGGTCTTTAATGCTTTGACTTTCACAGGTCCTTCAAAAAGACTCCTTCTTTGGTAAGATTTTCAGCATTTATATTTGCTTTAAAATAAAGGCAATATAATGACACCTCACATACGCGTAACTACCATGAAGCCGTCACACATGAATCAGATCACAAACTCTATTTTCAATAACTGAGGATTATAACTCCAGTATGACTATTGTAGCTGCTTTTTTAGCGTCTTTCTTGTAAGTGGCTGAGACAGGCTTCCAGAATACTTTTAATTTCTGGATGTGGAACAAAACTTTAACAATATTTCAGAAGGCTATAAGTGTTAAAAGCTTCATTATTCATATAAAGATTGTATTGTAATTCTAAAGGTGAATGATTCCAAACAGTACAAAAATTATTGGGTGTTGCTGCTGTTATACTGTTTTAATGTTCTGTTCTACCACACCATCCCTGTCACCCGTGCAGGATGTTGTTGCTATACGGTCTCTCTGCTTCAGCAATGGGAAGGGGGTGGAAAGTCTGTGCTTGCTCTTCCCTTCTCTCCAAATGGCATTGTTATATTCTGGCCTAAGGAAAGTACAAGGGCATAACAAGGAAAGATGTGGGTGAGGGAGCAAGAATGCTGGGGCACACTCCCATCCTGTAGGGTGCAATGGTAGAGGGGGAGAAGTCTTAACACCACTGGTATTACTTGTGCTGGAACCTTTACTAGAGTAAGATCCACCTGGGACAGATTTCACGCCCTCCTCTCTTCCCTTCCCCAAAAAATCATATGAACTGCAGAGGACAAGATTAATGGGATGAAAGAAACTTTCATTCAAAGTTCTCTAAAAACTACGGAATCCCTTTTTCAGAATGTTTAATACTATGGCAATGCTTGGTGGTATGCTTATAGTACTTTGTGTTGATCTTGCAAAATTGAAATGGTAACAGACATTGCAATGGTAACAGCTGTTGTGGCTGCAGGCTAGAGGAAGAGGATATAAATGAAATTGAGGGGCAGAAGTCCAGAAATGGCCCATGGATGTGGGGAAGCATACCATGGGACAGTCACTCTCATAATAAAGAGCTGGGTGGCCTGGAGCTGTATTTATGCCTATCTATGATGCCTGAGCATTGAGATTAAGAGCCTGAAAAGAAGAGCAGAAAAACAGGTTTGTGTCTTTAAGAGAAAAAGACTAGCAGGAGAGATTTCCTCCAGTGATGTAGTCAGCAGCTGTAAATGGCTTATAAAATGCTGTAGAGAGAGGCTGGCCAGCCCCAACCACAATGTTTTTTGATCTTGAGTGGTTATGATCTTCATACCCTTGAGGGTATGAAAAGCTTCAGAGGCAGTCAGCCTGCTTCCTCATAGGTTTGGTCTCTTTGGTCAGGAGACTTTAACATTGTTAGTGTAGGGGAACATACAAGCACATTGGTATAAAACCCAAACACCTTCCCCCCACCCCCCCCTTAAATAAACGTTAAACATATTATATTGAATATGCTCCAGTCCCCTGCTTGCAGTATCTGTTGTTCCCCAAATGTTCTATTGCTTAATATTCTGGGACACTGACCTTACCCACCTTCTAATTTTCAGGCTCTTCTTTCTGAGTAGGTTGTTTCCTTGTTTCTGAGATAAAGATACAATGAAAGATTTTTATTATCAAGTAATCTTGGTACATTGTAAAGTACATCAGCACACTTAAACCATCCTCTCAATCTGCATTTTTTAGTTAACAATTTCTCCCTCACACAAGAGAGGAGGAAAAGAACTTCTAGGCATTTCTGCCAGCCTTGGTATAAGAGGGGTCATGCTGAAGGCTTTGGAGAAGGCAGTTTCATCTCTAACTTAGTAATTGAAAGACAGCTTCTGTGTCTTTTTGCCAATATTATATTTCTGCATGACACAGTGAAAAGAGAACACAGCTTTTAACTTCAGAGAAGATAGTTTGATAACAGAACAGCGAAGAGGTCTGGATTCAATCTGAAAGAGAGATGATGAGAGGCACTTTAAAACCAATTTCTGAATAAAAAGAGGCTGAAACACTTTCTGATTTAACAGCCTTTTTTATTCAAAGGAAAAACATCTGAATTAAACTGTTAAGAAGTATTACATAGAGACTTTGTGGCTCTAATGCTGGGGGACTGAGCACCATTCGTTTGACTTTTTATCCTCAACCATCCTACTTTTGTCCCCTTCTGGTCATGTTTTATGATGCAATCTTTAATTATATGATGATGAACTACTTGCTGGGGATAAATCAGAGTAACACAGTGTTTGGTGGCTGGTGGACCTTTGCTTTTCTTCTTGCAGAAACTGGAAAGTAGATAGTTAATGAAGGAGGGAATTATAGGAATAGAGAGGATCGTTGTGGTCTTTTAGACATGGGATTGTTGCTCTGGAGAAATCAATTCTCTGCCTCTGCCATGGTCTGTTCATAGGGTACCTGTTCATGTGGGTGCTGTAAAGAAAAATTTGGGGAAGTAAACAGATCCAGTGGTGACATGATAAATGATGTGGGTAAAATACAGTATTAATTAACAGTTCCTAAATGAAAACTATTTTGAATACTGAGACAGGTGTACTCTGGGAAAAAATAGTACATGACTATGCTGCTAAATAAAGACTGTCAAAAGCTTCTGTGCCTTAATTGTGGCTGGCTTTTGTCCAAATAATAATAGCTGATCTGAAAAAAGATGTGTGTTTTACCTCCTTGTTCAATCTCTCATAATTCATAGGCATAGGGGAAAGAATTAAATTTTGTAAATGATCTTAACCCTTACATTTTCTAATTTCAGAATGATGTGTTTACAAGTGTAATGTTCTACACTTATAGACAAAAATAGATGTAAAGAATACAGTTCCTTCTCTTAATCTCTGTTCTGCACACTTTTCCATGGAATATCTAAAGGAAAGAATCATAGAATCATAGAATATTTCAAGTTGGAAGGGACCCATAAGGATCATCAAGTCCCACTCCATGCTCCTTGCAGGACTACCTAAAACTAAACCATATGACTAAGAGCATCGTCCAGATGCTCCTTGAACTCTGACAGGCTTGATGCTGTGACCACTGCCCTGAGGAGCCTGTTCCAGTGACTGACCAACCTCTCAGTGCAGAACCTTTTCCTAATGTCCAACCTGAACTTCCCCTGATGCAGCTTCATTCCATTAGGAGAGTCACCATTTCCTAGCATAAAAGCTGTAAGCATTAAAATACTCATAAATACTTATAAAGCTGGGATGATCCCTAGGCTTATGAGAGGTAGAGAGAAGCATAAAAAATTGTGAAAATTGCTTGAATTTTTAAGTTATCTATTTTAAGCCTCTCTGCTGGATTTATTAATAGCATATGTCTATGGTACAATACTTCAGAGGAGTTTAGAGGTACCCAGCCACCATCTCAAAATGAGTTAGCTCTGATGCTAGAAACAAACTAGCACTAGCATTCTGTGTGGGCACATTAAAATAGCCTGTGCAGAGTGCTTACTGTTTTAGCTAGATTGTTACCATTATTCAAACCAAATTCTTTAAAGACAGCTTGTATAGTAACCTGCACACAAATGCCATTTAAATAAAAGTGAAATAATCATAAAAAAATAAGCATCAAGGGAAAAGTTGTGACCATTGAATGGCCATTTAGCACAATTGCAGATATGGACTGATCGTGAATAAATTTTCACTGGTTATTAAAAGAAGGTGTTTGTCCATCAGAAGAGTGAGCTGTGGGAGCAACCTCCTTCAGAGAATTACAGTCACACTTCATAACGTGTTTCAAGTGGAAACTGATAATTGAATGATGATAACATTGGTGTTCTTCTGGACCCAATGGTCCAGAAACTCTTTTCTACTTGAAAGACAGAGAATCACAAGGACACCTACCTCTGGAAGAAGAGCTTGTGTGCCAGAAAATGAGGTTTTCTCTCCTCCTTTTGTTTTCTCTGTACCTCACTTGGTCTAACAAAATATTGTTATTCTATGTGGGCATAAACTTTGCCTTTCCCATATTTCTACTGGAGATTATAATTGTCTGCTTTTATAAGGTTCCTACATCTGGATTTTAATGACCACAGTTTTCTATTGATACATATTTTTATCTATCATAGTATTTATTCCAATTTCATTGGATTTTGACTGAAATTTAATTTTATTTGCATTATCCTTTTCTATTAAATAACTGATTTATTGAATTTAAGTCCTAGATATTTCCTCCCAAATTTACAGTCTTTAAAGAATTTCTATATGGAATGTAATAGAGGAAGTCTGTCCTATCCTATTGCATGAATCAGTAAAATAATAAAACTATGCAGTGTTCTGAGGTCCTAGAAAACCAGTACTATGGTGCTAGATTTTTGCTTGTTTGGTTAACGAGTGCATTCAAAACATTAATGGCTCCTGTCACTTTTTATAGTTTTGATCTCACCACTCATGGTGAGGCTAATCTTGGATTTATGTTATTTACTTTTCAGCTTTATGGTGATTTCAAATGATGCTGCAGGACAAAGACATATTATTGTGCATTTAAAGTTCAATTCTGTTTGCATTCCCCATAGTGACAGTCTGGGATAAAAAGCATAAATGTAACACCAAACCAAGTTTGTACATTATTTTACTTAATATTGAATAGGAATTTTAAGGTTTTATATTCTAACTCTTCTTGATGCAGATGTGTTTGGACTCTACAGGCACATTCACAGCTAGATGTTATTGTAACTATAATAGTGTTTGTGGTACGAAAGGTTGTCATCTTTTATTGTCAGTGACTGTCTATGAAGTGCATGTGACAACAGGAGAACTGTGGAATGCTGGAACTGAGGCTGATGTCTATATTTCTGTCTATGGAGAAAGAGGTGATACAGGATCAAGACAGCTGCTCAGGTCACAGAAACTCAAGAAATTTTTAAAAGGACAAGTAAGTGAAAGACAGGGCATTTTCTGATATGTTTGGCTGGCTTTTCTCTCTCAGGTGGGTGGTTATCCCAGGCAAGGTGCAATTAGAAAAGAGATAATTACTGCATTCCAAAGTTTCCCCAAAGTTCCATAATTAAGCCAAAAATACTTTCTAAAGGTATACCAGTGCTTTTGGAAGACAGAAATAGGTAAGCTGTGTACTTTTTAATTCTTCTAAAAATTTTATAAGTGAAGAGAAAATGAAACTTTACATTTTATATCTGCATTGCTAATGTTGAAACCTGCTGTAATTTGTAATTGTTTAGCCAATTAAGCTTTCAGCAGGTTTCTCTTTTCTGACTCTGATTCCATTCATTTGAATGGAACTACTCTCATTAGTAAAGTGATCAGGCTTACTTGTTTCTTTTATTTCAGGAAACGTGTCCCTCTTGGTTTGTTCTCACCTTATCATTAGCTGATATTTCAAAGGATGATCTTGACAGAAGAGTTCTATGGGTTTATGGGTCTTTGGAATTCCACAGCTGGAGAATGCTCTGCTTTTTAGATTTTACTGAAATTTTGTTGATTGATTACAGACCGACATCTTTGCTGTTGAAGCTGTGCACCTTGGACATTTGTACAAGATTGTTATAGGACACAATGGTCTTGGATCAGGTCAGAAATCTCTCTATATAGTCACTGAATGTTATTAACTTTTTCTTTGAAATACAACAAATTTCTAAAACTGAATGTATGAAAACATTTTAGAAGTGAAAGACAAAGACTTCGAAGGAAACTGTTCAAGTGACACAGTTACCTTATTGTATCATAACAAATTTCAAATATTTTGTGTTCACTTTCACTATACTCTCAACTGTTATGTTAAGGACACCATCTGCTACTGTTCTGTCATTTTTGGCCAATCCCTATGGAAAAAACTGTGAAGAGAGGGAGTGTCTGCATAATAAGACATTGAATACGTCTTGTGCTGTCTGTCTTATAGATAAAATGGGCTATTATAATTTAGTTGATTAGTATTATCGGTTACACTGTAAAGATGCAGTTGGAGATTTTGGCTACACTATCTTGTCATTAGACACCCAATTAATGGTGAAACTCAAATTGCTTCCAGTCACAAGACCTGTTTTTCAAACTCTTGAGCCTAACTATTGTAAAACATAGCAACTTATTTTGAGCCGTGATAAGCTGTTCTCTAATCTTTTTGATATTTTGATTGGCAAAACAAATACTTCTCATACAATGAGAGGTTAAAAGAGGCGGAGATGTGCAGCACTCAGGGCCGTGACAGCCAGGGAGGGACCTAGCAGCTTGCAGGCCCATGAGCAAGCTCTGCAGTACCTAGAGGATGTACTGTCTTCTCTCCAGCCATCACAGCAGCTGTGGCTCTAGCAACCTGCCAGTGGAGCTGCAGATTTTGCAGCAGTAGAAGAGAGAAAGCCATAGGAAGTCAGACTTCATTAAATCTGCCTCTCATGAACTTTTTTTTTTTATTATTCTAAGGAAATGGCTGGTTTCTGGACAAAGTTGTAATCAAGGATCCTGTAACAGATTTGGATTATACTTTTCTTTGTCACAGGTTGGTGGTGTTTCATTTTGGTTAGAATTTTAATATATTTGTAATTACCTATGGTTTTTCTTCTAAAATGTCCTGTCAAGGGAAATATGTGTTTCCTAAAAAGTGAGCTGAAGTGGTCTGATTCTTTTTACAGCTCTCTGAGTTGTACCTGCCCCAAACCTCTGGTGCATTTGAGCTAATGAAAAAGCAATAACAAGTTCTGCCTGGGAACTTGCCATTCTTGCGCCTTGCAAACTATTCAAGACGTACTTTTTTGACACGTTCCCCATATCCAACGCGTTGGATCTGACACCGGCAGGTCCATCCATTCTTCCATGTCATGTGATGCAAGGCTTTTCAGGAGAGTGCGTTGCTGTCTCTCTAGCAGACTGATCTGACTTTACTAAAGTTAGTATGGAGATTAACTTGGGGTTCAGTGAGCTCAGGATCAGACTTTAAGATCTTGTTAAATGGCTATCACAAACACAGCCACCTGACCACATCTCTTTTTCTCATTTGCCCTGCAGCCTGTCACTGAGCTGCAACGTAATTTGAAGCAAACCTGACTTCCCTGCCTTTTCCCCTGCAGATGCTGCTGCTCTGAATCTTCTGTTCTATAGCTCATTTCTAATTTTATCTACACCTGATTAATTCTCAACACCTTACAGAAAAATTATATTTGATAAAGATCAGTGCAAATATTAGGAATGGTAAAGTCCAGTCACGTATGAATCTAGCTGCAGCTTGCCAGTGGCACCTCAATTCTATTTCCTCCTCTCACTTCTCTGAGTGAATAAATAACTGCCTGAGACAGCTCAGAGTGAGCGATGTGCACACTGAAACTGATTTATGTGTGAGTAAGGGCTTTCTGCCTATCAGATACAGCACCTCATCTTTGCCTGACCTAATTTTGATTCTGTATTCTAGATGAGATGAACTGCTATGAAGAGATCTATAATGCTAGCTTCATACATAATTTAGGGAGAGTTCAGATCCATTTCAGGCAGAAAAATACAGGGTATGTGCTAGTTATCGTTAGAGCCCGACGCTGGGCTTGCTGATCTTGCTCCCACAGTGTGTGAATCCTTTTGACTCAAATGGAGTTAGACTTAACTTATGTAAGTAGATGTGAAGCAGGTACAATGGCATTGCAAAAGTATAGTTCAGACATGGTAAAATTGTTGCCTGTGTTGGATTTGCCTCCCTGTGTAGGGATTTTTAGGGCATGGAACAATTTGCATCCTGCTGTAGCCTTCTTGCAGACAGGAAGAGCAAACATCATGACCACTGCACCTTTTGTTATTGATCGGGGATCAATATGAGTTCTCTGATTTGTAATAATTGGCTTAGGCCCTTATACCTCAGTCCAGGAAAGCATTTCTTTATAGATTTCATCAAGAACAGACAAACAAAACCATTTTTGCCAAAGTCAATCTCTTTTCACTAAAGCTGGATTTTTGTATTGCTGCTTGCTAGCCTTGAGACTTTAATAAATAGAACAGGAAGTATCAGTATGCAAATGCCATGTATACAATATTGTGGGAGTTGCCAATCAAGGTTATATCACTGAAATGGGTTCTGGTTTATAGGTGGCTGGACCAGGGGCAGGATGATGGCAATATTGCTAGGGAACTGACTGTGACAGATGCCAGCACGTTTCCAGGAAGTAAGTGAAAATCGGTGGGGAGGAGAACCCAGCCTCACTGCAACTGTGTCAAATGGAATGAGGATGCTCTGTAAATTAATTACACGGTTTTTATCTGTACAGGACAAGAGCTGGAACTCAAGAGAGAGGAAACTGTAAGAATGTACCTTTTTATTTTTATTTAAACCATTCAGATTATGCTTTGAGTGAAATCAGGTCAGTGGTTCTCATGTATGTCAAATTCCTGTGTATCATCTTCTCATAAATCTTTTCTGCTTGTTGTTTACAAAACTAGTGGGCTGCTGAAAAGTGGAAATTTCAGGAAGGCAATACACTTCAGTTTTACAACACGCTCACCCGTGGCTTCATTTGCCTCAGTCCAGATAGCAGAGTTGATGCTCTTGGTGACAAGAAGAACAAATATGGTAAAGTATTTTTCAGGTGAATGTATGCATAAAAGATACAAGGAAGGGGGACTTTATAGTTCACTGTGATCTCATATATTAGAGGAATCACCCTCTAATGAATATGAGTAGGTAATTATACTAAACATTTTCCTTACTTAAAATATTTACATGTATTAATGGCTATAAGAACTCAGAAATTATATGCTTGGTTTACCTATAAAGCACAAAAAAATTCTCATGTTATCTCATTACTGGCTTTCGCTTACCAAATAGAAACTTCTTGTCATCTGCAGTTTAATGCTGCCATGGAACTGCCATGGCAAGGACAGCTAGTCTTTTGTAACTAGATCCATCTAAGCTAACAAGTTAAATTTCCAGGTATAGTTCATTAATAGGAAGTGTGTGTGTGTATATAAAATTAATTTTGTTCCATCTATACTTTTGCAATCCATACTTTTGCAAATGAGTCTTTCTGAAGATTGCAAACACACCAGTGTTGATTGTGAGTTAAAACATAATAATTTGTCCAAGGTGAGAATGAGCTGTGACTAATAAGCATATGTAGTTCCTGTAACACAGTTTGCAATACAATAAGCGAACAAAATACACCTGGAGTGAACAAGTATTTTGTTAGAGAATTATTACTTCCATCCGTCTGTTTGCTTCAATTTCATAAGCAAAAACAAAGATTAATTACATGCAACTTCCAGTTTTAAACCATAGTAGCAAAAGCTATATCTGAATTTTCTAATTGGCAAGCAAAGGAACTGAAGAAAATAATTTGAAAGGGTAAGACTTTTTGGGCATACTTTTTTTTCTGTCAACAGGGAAGGAAATTTCCTCTAGCAATCAGAAAGAATTTGAATATTTGTATATTAGGAAAAATTTCTTCACTGAAAGGGTAGTCAGGCATTGGAACAGGCTGCCCAGGGCAGTGGTTGAGTCCCCATCCCTGGAGGTATTTAAAAGTCAGGTAGATGTGTGGTGCTCAGGGACATGAGTTAGTGATGGACTTGGCAGTGTTGGTTTATAGTTGGACTTGATGATCTTAAAGGTCTTTTCCAACCTAAATGATTCTATGATTCCATGATTCTATCCTTGTCATTGATTTTAATAGCACTCTTCCAGTTCTTCCTCTTTACCAGCTTCCATCCTACTGTGTTACTAACACTTAACTATAACATGTATCATATTAGGCACACATATTTTTGTTATCTTTACAGCGATGGAGCTGCTCGGCCTTTCTGGCATCTTCCCAGGGACCTTACACACATCTTTTTCGAAGTGATAGAACAGAATCTTTCAGGACGCACCAAAGAGTGCATGGAAAGTAGTGTAATCAATACTCCTAGCACAGCCTATAAAGGCACCTTAGAAAAGCTGCACCAGAAAACTCAAATGGGAGATTTGATTTGATAATATGGGAGATCAGTAATATTACAAACACTGAAAGTGGGTCTTATCCTGTTTTACTAACCTATTCTTATTAGTTAGCAGTCTTGGTCTTTGAGTTCAAAGTATTTGGTGACTCAAACACTGATTAACTCAAATCTCCTATCTGCAGCTTTAGGATTTGCAAGTGTCTTAAATGTCTGAAAGCAGTTGCACAGCATGGTAGTGTCCTTCCTCCAAGATCCATTTGGGATCACAAACTGTGAATTACTTGGTGACAGACCAAACTACCTGCTTGTAGGAATTTGGTCTCTAATCTCGACTGATGCAGTAAGCACATCTTTGCTGCTTTTGAATGCTGTGTCTTCAGTTGATGGATTGTATGTGATTTGATTTAGACACATTAGATCATTTAGACACCTCGGAGTTCATAATCTTCTAACATGCAGAATTCAAATTCACACTGCAGACTGTTTCCCGATTTTCATCTAGATGCACTTTCTTTTCTATAAATTAGTGCATTTCTAATAGTATTTTTCTGACATAAACCTGTGACATTTTTATTGCATTCTGTACCTTTTTGGCACATTTTTACATGCTAGATGTGAAATTCATGTAAGTGTTACCTCCACAGTTTTAGATGAGTAATGCATATAATTGTGAAAGGACCAATTCTGATGCACAACTACTAAATATCAGTAGTTAAAGATTACAAATATAATTAAATATATTAGAAAGAAAGATCAAAACAAAATTGGCATAAACTGTTAATTTAGATTAGAAGTCAGAAAAATGAGTAGTGTGATCTGCAGCCTCCCAAGGATTTAGTAATACTTAGGAATTAAACTGGTAATCAAAGAGTTTGATTTTTCTGAACAATATGATAAAGTTGCCTTGAGGAACAGTTAGTGACACAGGAATAACCATGTATTCTTTTTTTGTAGTTCAGAGTACAGAACAAACACAGGTACAAAATGAATGCAGACACCGATCATGCAACTCTTCTGCCTTCAGAACAATATCTTTCTCCCTTAACTTCTTTCAGATTTGTTTGTTTTACTTATATGTGCAGTAATTTACAAAGCATCTAGAATAGTCATGTGCAACAGAAGTCCACAAGTGCTGACTTGGGAACTGTTGTTTAAATTTTCATTCAGAGGCCCCGCTTCTTTGTGTGTACTTTAGAATAAAGTCCTCTGACATAAATTATCTACCTATCTTTCCTAACAGAAAACTGCATTTCAGATATTGGTAGAACTGTTTATTTGTCTTCAGCAGATCTAAAGCAATATAATTCAAAGGCCTTCAGAGTGGTGGTGGCAAACTATATTAGATGATGATTTGGTCTAGGGTTTTTTAATTTCTCAGGAAGCTTTAGCTGTATCTGAAAGCAGAGACCCATTGTGACAGTTATGTGTCCTCCCTATCTTGCCCCAAGGACTAGAAGCCCTATCTGTATTTTATGATTTGTGGCATCATCCCGACGGGCACAATGATCCTTGGCTGTGTAATTCTCATGGCCCCAATGACACCCTGAAAATCTTACGTTATGGACACCACAGAAGTCCTCCAGAGATAGCTGCACCTTGCAAATAGGCAACATAATGTACTGGTACAACAGTTGTTCAAAAAATCAGCTATTGCTGCTGGGAACAATAAAAATGGCACCACTTCAGCTTTCATCAGTATTTTGTAGCTATGAGAGGTAATTGTTTGGAAAATTGGCCAGATTTAAAATTTTAGAAGCCATGAGCTATGCTGCAAGATTTGCTTTACAAATTCTAATATAGATA
This sequence comes from Nipponia nippon, assembly GCF_047370975.1. Lineage (NCBI taxonomy): Eukaryota > Metazoa > Chordata > Aves > Pelecaniformes > Threskiornithidae > Nipponia > Nipponia nippon. Next base: position 43,091,424 of record NW_028262290.1, on the reverse strand, counting down.
CAGAAAAAATGAATTATCTTTTCCTACCTGAGAGCTTTATGTTCCCTACACGATCTGTTATTTATCATGTAAATTCACTGCTATAGCCCAGTTCATTATGCTGGAGTCCTCAGCTCCTTTTTATGGCTTTTTTTAAAAACATATATGCTGATCAAAAGAAATTTGTTCCTTATCATTAGCTCTCAGGGTTTTTTTTTCTCCAGGCAATGAAGTAGACAGTAGTCTCTAGATGCCCTTTCCTGAAGGAATGAGGGGGATTCATTGATCAGAGAGGTCAAACTGTTGAGTTAAACACTTGATTCATTCTTTTCCCTTGAAAATGATAAATCATTAATTGTAATTAAATGCAAACATAAATTAATATACTCTCATACTTCTAACATTTTTTTTTCATTTAACTCTTAGGTATTTTTGATGTAAATGTCAAAGGGAGAAATATATGTGTATTCAGCAGTCATCAGATGCCACGTCTTGCTCTTGCTCTTGTCAGTGGCCATGTAATTGGAAAGGTAGGAAATGCTGTTACTGATTTCTGCTTCATAATTACATTTCATTGTCTGATTAAAAATAATGCTGGTTTTAATCTGTCTAATAATTGTGCTTCCAGTCAGATAAAGAGCTAAGAAATGCAGAACTGAACCCAGGAAATTGCCAATGAATAGGCAAATTTAGACATAGGGCTTTGTCTGTTTTCTCACAGTTTACTTTTTACACTTTGGTGGAATTTTTTAATAGACTAAATGATTTGATGCAAGAATACCAGGCCATTCCAAGCTGTGATTTATATTGGCTTGCCACATGCTGACTAGTTGCCCTCATATCTTGTTGACACACCTGAAGGATGGGATGCCATCCAGAGGGACCTGGACAAGCTTGAGAAGTGGTCCCATGTGAACCTCATGAGGTTGAACAAGGCCAAGTGCAGGGTCCTGCACCTGAGTTGGGGCAACCCCTGTATCAATACAGGCTGAAGGGATTGAGAGCAGCCCTGTGGAGAAGGACTTGGGGGTCCTGGTGGATGAAAAGCTGGACATGAGCCGACAATGTGCGCTTGCAGCCCAGAAAGCCAACCGTATCCTGGCTGCATCAAAAGAAGCATGGCCAGCAGGTCGAGGGAGGTGATTCTGCCCCTCTGCTCTGCTCTGGTGAGACCCCACCTGGAGTACTGCATCCAGCTCTGGAGTCCTTAGCACAGGAAAAACATGGGCCTGTTGGAGTGCGTCCAGAGGAGGGCTGCAAAAATGATCAGAGGGATGCAACACCTCTCCTATGAGGAAAGGCTGAAAGAGCTGGGGTTACTCAGCCTGGAGAAGAGAAGGCTCTTCTCTGCAGCCTTTCAATACTTAAAGGGGCTTATAAGAAAGATGGAGACAAACTTTTTAGTAGGGCCTGTGGCGACAGGACAAAGGGTAATGGTTTTAAACTAAAAGCGGGTAGATGTAGACTAGATATAAAGAAGAAATTTTTTACGATGAAGGTGGTGAAACACTGGAACAGTTTCCCAGAGAGGTGGTAGATGCCCCATCCCTGCAAACATTCAAGAACAGGGTGGATGGGGCTTTGAGCAACCTGCTCTAGTTTGAAGATGTCCTTGCTGATTGCAGGGGGGATGGACTAGATGCCCTTTAAAGGTCCCTTCCAACCCAAACCATTCTATGATTCTGCGATTTCCTTTTTTTGGATAAGTATAAATTCTAAGGATTCATTTTAAATGCCCATTTTTCCTTTGTGTCCATTTCTAAGTAACATGCCTGTCATAAGCCAGCTGAAATATTCCAGATTTGTTTTGATTCATTTTGATTTGTTTCATCCCGTCTTCAAAGTCTTACTATTGCCTTTCTTTCTCAGCACTTGCAGTATACAAGTAGGCAAATGGAGTTGTAGAAATCAGTTCTTTCTGATGAAACTCTTCTACTGATGAGAGAAGATGCTGTTTCCCTTTCACTTTTTTGAGTTCTTCTCCTTATTTATCCAGTGAATAATTTCATAGTCAAAGCTGGTCCCATTCCTCTTTTACATGATGTGCATTGGCATTAGTGGGAGTAGAGTACTCTCAGTAAAGTTAGATTTCTCAATGGGGATAGCGTCAGGCTGCCAGGGAAACTGTCAGACCTTGCAGGACTTCCTAGTGTTCATGTTCATTAGTGTAATTCTGATACAGAGAACCCCTTGCAGGCTGTCACATTGCAGTATATTTTACTACAGAGAGGTTATTAACTGAGTACTTAAATTTGAACTTTCTATTTTCTGCTTTGCTCCTGACATGCTTTACGAGTTTGAGCAATCTATGGAAAATCTGGAACTCAATTTTCTTATTTTTAGTTGTGTAAGATGTTCCTTTTCCCAGGGAATGTGAAAAATGCTGTCATTTAATACTTTTTGGGGTCTTTGGAGTGAAGATAGGTAAATGTAAAACAAAATGGCAATACAAAAATTGCAATTGACCTTACAATACATACTTAATTGTACTTTCAGGACATGCTTGCTCACTTGTTTCACAACCACTTCTAAAATCCATACAATTTTTCCTTTACTTTTAGAAGTATATTGAATCGATAGGCAGGTATTTTTTGAGTATGAAGCTTTTTCTTCAGAAGGTAGTGCCTTGGAAATGAAAATTTTCCCTGGAAATATTGATTCTTTGACATCTTAAAAATGCTGAAAAAATGTTAGATGATGTAAGCCAGAAGTCTTTTAAAATATTGGGCTGATTATTAGCATTTTACATTTATTAAAATCGTAGTTTTATTTAAATATGAGAATGATGATGGAGTTGATAAAATATTTAAATATGTATTTTGTATATTGTGTCCTTTATACAACAGGATCACACAGTCTGCAAACCTGAACAGGCAAGCATGGATAGTGTGTTGCTGTACTCTTTCATGTAGAACTTTTGACTCCTTAAGTGTTTCCTGTGAGAACAGTATCAGTAAATGAGGAGAAACACTGAGGCAAATGAAGGAGGGCTGGTGGCAGAGAGTTGCTGTAGTTCACCTCCTGTCTATGTCAATTTTATATTCCATCCTTTGCCGCGCTTGTAGGCTGAGGCTCTAACTCTCTGATTGAGGCACCCAGGTATCTTTTGTGTTATCCTCAGATCTGTGTCATCTTAAGACGAACTGTTTCTGTGCTTTGAAATTCCAGAGTTCACAATTTTAGGACTTTGCTATCAGGACTGCAAATCTGAAAAATACAATGACATTTTCATACTAGACTGGTAATGTTGTGGAGACTTGAACAACACAGAAACTATATTGTGATACTCTCTGTTCTGGATTTTGCCATATCTGGTAGTTCATATAATTTATTATTCCTACTTTGATTTTGTTAGAGTAAAGACAAGACTTGCTGTGAGCTCCGTGTTCACCTTCAACCAAATGGTTGTGCCATTCTTGAGTCGGCCAGGAACCCAGGCCACACTGTTATGTTCAATCTTCAAGGCAAAGTAGCTGATGAAACAACAGGATATGCTGGACTTTCCAAAGAATTTGTTGTGCATGTCAAGGTAAGGTGGGCAGAGGAAAAATAAGAAGACTTTTTTCTGAAATTTACTGTTATAAAGCAGATTGTATCTAATCAAATGCCAGAGGATTGCAAGCTAAAAGAGTGATCCTCTTCCACCAGGTGGAGCTAAACTACAGCTTAACAGGTAGGCGGCACTTGAGAAGTGTTCCTTTACTGCGCTCCTGGGGCGAGCAGTGCGGACACTGCAGCTGGTATATGCAAATAGGGTGGGCTGTTACACAGAAAAGATGCGTCTCTAAACTTTTTAGTCAACCTTCGAAAAGTAGGAAGTTAGGTACATACAGGAGAGCTGCATGGGAAATTACTTAATTTAACTTGCCATGCTCCTTGTGCTCTGGATGTTGTGCTGCGCTGCTGAACAATAAAAACCAGGGAAGCTGTGGAGTAGGGAAGGATTCCCACTATCCAGGTTAGTGTCTGCACAGAAAGCAGCAAATATTCAAAGGCTGGATGTATACTTGAATTACTTGGGACTTATTAATTTATATTTTATACATGGAAATGCATGAATAAGTGCCTAAAATAAATCAGTATGAACAATATAAATGTCAAAGTTTAATACGGAGAAAAGCTGTTCTGTTCACAGAGGACTTCTTGTCTCTGATCTGAAGGGTGTGTTTCACCATGGAGCCATCATTCTGCTCAACACAAGTCTCTGCCAGGCTCTGTCCCTTAGACCTGATGGGAGCTGCAGCGGAGCAGGTCATCAGCAGCGGGAATCCTACTGGAAGGTACATAAAATCGGCTCTGGAGTCTGCATGTTTGAAAGCGTGAGAAACCCAAGAATGTATCTGAAGATCAAAGATGATCAGTGTAATGGAATAGTAAGCAGTTCTTTTTTGTATTTCCATCTGCAGATAGTTTGAGTAAATTGTCAGTGATAGCAGAGATTATTTTTTTTACTTGCTTGGATAAAAATGGGATAAAACATTGTTGAGATTTAAAACTTTTCAGATCTTTTCCTTCATTTGCCCAAGGAAAGATAGAAAAATATAGCAAGAGAAGCTGTCATGTATATTTGGTACTTGATTGAAAAGATCTGATTATATTTTTAAACTGTTGAGAATGTGGATGTAGTTAAAATTTATTTGTTGCTACATACCTGATGACTCTCTGTCAAGATTCTGTTGTGCTAATTTGATTTTTATTAAATGACCACACTTATACTGGTGTGAGTTTGGACGATGTTGAAGTCATGTTGGCATCTGAGCTTTTACAAATGATTCTGTTTTGTCTGGAGCAAAGAACTTGATTTTTTTTTTTTCTTCATCAGGCAACCACATAGAGTTTATTCTTGAAATACCTCACCAGTAGCCTGTATATTTAGAAATAAAACTAGGCTTGGGGGATGGTTGAAATATTCTAATTTTTGGACCTATAATATTCTCCACCTCCTAGGAGTTTAACTGTTGCAGATTTACATTTGAGAGCAAAAAAGAGAATGAGACATTAGTATTTGCTCATTAGACTCAGTGTTTACTAATCCTATGTCTGTTTGCTGATATGAACTGTTATAATTGTTTTGAATGTGGCAAAGCACAAACATGTTCAGGGTTTTAAAGTGGTATTAAGTCTAAATAAATTGATGATAAAACCCTCTAATGAATAATTAAGATGTAAGTTGATTAAGTGGGAAACTCTTTTGAATATATCCTAGACTTTGCCTAAATCCTAACAGAAATCGTAATGCTTTTGTATGCGATCTTTCACTTACTCAAATTATGTGATCGGTCTTTCTGTTCACAAAGGAATAAGCAAGGCCAAGATACATGTATATATGTCTGTGTGTATAATAATGTAGGACATAGTGAAGAACCTGAAGTTAATCTGAAATATTATTAGAAGTTAGCAATACTTAAGTATTAAGAAACATCCAACTTGCCCCGCTATGTCAATTTAATTGTTGAATTCACATTTCTGTTTTCAATTTCCTAGGGCACAGGTGATGAATACTGTCACTTTAAAATTGAGAAGAATTTGGAAACTGGATCTGTAAGTCTAGAATCAGTGCGAAATAAAGGGATATATGTTGGTCTCCTGCCAGATGGCCAGACTAAGCCTGTCATTAACACTGGAGACAGAAACATTTTTTTCTACCCACAGGTCATCAAATGTATGTAATTTCTTAATATTCTACAGTTTGATTTAGTGATTAGTGTTTCTGAATGACAAATTCAAAGCAAAAGTGTAAAAGCCAGGTTGACACCATTTCCTTTGTTGTGTTTCAGCAATTTTAAAGGTGAAAAGTTTATTGTGCCCACATTTAATTTCTCCTCTGTAGCTAGTTAATTTTTCTTCATTTCTGTCTCTTTATAACAAAAAATGATGCAGAAGAAATCTATTTTTTTACTGAACAAATCAATATAATAAATAATATACTAAACAAAAATAATAAATAATAAACAGATTATGGAAGCCTGGGAGGAGTTGTCTTGCTGTTAGCTATACTGCACTCTTTCCTGATTTTATAGGGAAAGTAGTAGACTTTAGAGAGGACCTGTTTGGCAGTGTTCAGTTTCTTTTTTAATGGTGCAAAATACATTGGACTTCCCCCACTAGTATATTGATTATGTGATTCTTCTGTCCCATAGTCAGTTTTGAGAGCTGTTGCAGTCAGAAAGGTCCCTTACTAGGGAGCTGACCTGTTCTAGTCATCTAGCCAGGACTCAGAAATTAGCTCTCCTCAGCACGCTCTGGATCACCGTCACTGGATTGTCTGCTTGTCTCTTCTCCTTCAGGAGAATGAAGTTTTTAGTTTAGTGAACAACTGGTTACCAAACATAGCCAGCTGACTTGGATTATAACTGCAGAAAACAGTGGATTACAGTACTTGTATTCTTATCTGGTGGACATAGTCACAGAGATCAAGAAATGAAACATCTCATGAAAATACTAAACTGGCCATTAGTTCAAAATTGAGAATTCAGTCAGATTTTTGCCAGACACAAGCAGAACAGGGTCATCTTGAATGCTTTGACCAGCAAAGGGAAAATATCAAAACATACAATCAGTCTTATTATTAATTGTTCTATATATGTTGTGACCCAGACATACAGAAGCATTATGACAGTCACTGTAATGGCATCCCTACCATTCAGTCCCTGCTTACTACAAGGTGACAAGAATATTTCAGTCACTGCATCCTTGTAGAAATAAGGAAAGCATTTTCCTTTGTTACTTTTTGGCAAAGCAGGGTTTTCAGTGGAAATTCTCAACAAAGCAGGGCTTACTGATGCCATTAAAATAAGGCTAAATATTACTTTGTTACAGGCTTGAGTTCTCCTGAATCCTTGCTACTCAGGAAAAGGAAGATAAAAAAGGAGCTAATATTTTCTATGAGAGCAACCAAGATTGTCTGTTTGCCACTTCGTATTACCAGAAATGGCCTCTAGCGGTTTTCATTTCAGCATTCCCACTCTTAAGAAAGAAAACATCAAGGGGGTGGAGAAGCTTATCTTGGGGAAAACTGCATTTTAACACGTCATTTTATTCATACATCAATGTTAAATTGTTACTTAGATTTTCAGAGCAGTAAATGGACTTTTATTGGTATGCCAGATTTTTTCCACTTTTTGTGGCTAACAATAAAAGCTAATAATAGCTAGTGGCTGTGCAATACATAGAGAAAAGATTTTCGTGTCCACTGTGTTGAACAGGTGTGAGATCTGTTATTAGTGTTTGTCACTGAACATATGGGAAGCTTCCGAGCAAGAAAAAGCAAATGATTTGTAGCTAATGACAGAATTTACACTTCATTGTTTTAGTTGGCCGGGAAGAGCCTATGGGAACATCTGCAGCACCCAATCAAGAGAAGAAAGACTTCAGAGAATCTCAGCTCCAACCAGCAAAAGCCCAGAAGCCAGTATCTCAAAACCTTTCAACTTTTCTACCCTCAAGTAAGCAACAGTTTACAAACTAGTTGTGATATAGCATTGTGTTATGTCTTCCCTCCATGCACCTTTGCAGTGGCTTACCTCAGTTGCAACATAAAACATATTACTGGTTATTGGTTTTTAAAATGGCTTTGGAATGTGGTTTATTGATAAGGCAACAGTCAGCATGTAACTGTTGAATAATTTCACATTACCTTTTTTTTTTTTTTTGAAATAACTAGCCATCTATCATAGGGACTATTTCTGTGGAAATTAAGAGATTGATATGATACAGAGCCCAATCCAAAGCTCACTGAAAGTGATGGAATATTTCTCATTTATGCTCTCTTTCACACTTATGTTTTCTGCTTTATGATTCACTGGGGGAAAGAGTAAGGTTTTGGTGCACTGCATGCTAGATTTAGATCTATGTTTAGGCAGGTAGGAATAAATAAACAATGTTCTGGTCATGCTTCTGGAGTGATAGTCTACCAGATGTGTTTTACTAGAATAAACAACCACTACAGAAGTTGCATAAATGGTCTAAAAGACAATGATTTCCCCAACTCAAAAATTTTACAGGAATATTCAGCACCCTAGTAACCAAAGAAGGTGTGACTAAGGAACTAAACAAAACAAGGAATGATACATCTCTTAAGGAGTGGGGATGATCATGTTTGCTTCCTGTCTCTCTTTTACTTCAATGTACCCAAGGACCCTGTCTGCACAGCCTGAATTTTGTCACATTGCCATGAAAAGCAGATGGGACAAATGGAAACTACTGAGCTCCACGCAGCACATTGAGGCACATTCACATCTGGAAAAATATCTATTACCTTGAGAGAGCTTTAAAGACAAGATTATATTAGAGCTTCCACTATGGGAGACATGCTTAGTTGGCTAGAGGTAGTCCCAAAGGCATTCATGTAGCAAATAATTCAGGTGGCTTGCTGATTCGGTTTTGAGCTTGGTCCTCAGACTGCTATTTCAAAGTGTACATGAAAAGTCTGGCAATGTGAACAAGACAGCAAATATGGCATGCTTGCTCATAGGGTATAATGTGAAGTATCAGGAAAGATTTAAAATAAATTCAGTTGAACCAAAGTATCCTGGTTAAATTCAAAACAGATTTTTTTCAATGTGGATTATTATTAATTACTGTTAATTGTTTCTGTCAATGTTGTTTCCATTCTTAGCTCAAAACACCCACTTTCCATTTCTAATCTGTCAGACTTCATGTTGTATCATTGTGTCACAAAGCCTTCCCAAAGTGTTATGGGTTGTCAGCAACTGGTGAGATACGCTGTATTTGAAACCCATGGCAACAATACACAAGCCATCAAACCTGTTTTCAAAAAAGCTGGATGTTTTTAGGGTTGGATACAAAGGACCCTTTTATAGAAGCAATATCTGCCGTGAAATTGGTTACATAGAGTCTATAGCACTTTGTAAGAAGTATTTCTGACATTCATGAATGTGGAGTCTGCTTATACAAAAAGAATAGGAATATCAAAGTTACTCTGCCCTTCAAAGAAAATGCTCATTTTTAGTAAGATATTTTCATTTAGAATACATTAAAGGTAACTGACTTTTGACATGTAGAGGTGAGTCTTAATTTTTACAATGATATTCATTAAATACTCATTTGCTTTTTTTACTCCCAGTTAACATTTGGAAAAGGGTGATGTTTGTATTGAGTACACAATCCAGCAGTACGCTTAGCATCCAAACTCAGAGCAGATTAACCCTTAGGCTGACCAGGCAATCTTTTTTTATGTCTGTGTCTGCTAACCAGTACTTGTGTTTTGGTTGTTGTTTTCATAAATAACAATTAATTTAGCATTAATTAGACTGAAAACTGTGCTACAGCAGTTGGGGCTTCTCCTGTTGCAGTGCGAGTTCTCTGTTCCTCAAGAAACTTCTTTCACTGTACAAGGATGGTGGCAGGTCCCAGCTTCTACTTAACAGCTGACAGGATGGAGATATTAAAGTGAGCGTCAAAGACAAGCAAGCATGCAAGACACCATGTTATAGACTCAAGACCAATCAAACGTGCTGCCCAAAACAGAAGGGAAATAATATATATATGGTTAGAGGACCACAAGGTCGAGGGATAAAGGAGATGAAGCAGAAGACACTAAAAACTCAAACCAAAAATTGTGGGGTTTTTTTAAACCCCTTGTTACTCTTCCATTACCAGTTGCAAAAGCAAGACAAAATCAACAGCCCTGCTGAAAATATAGACTTGTGTCATATTATGTATCTACTAGAGAGCATGCAAGAATCTTATGGGATTTCCCAAATGACTTGGTACTGGGGATTTCCTCTTTGCTTGTTCTTTGTGTTTCTTAAATCATGTTTAAATTTCAATGGTGAAAACATGCCTGTGTGTGCTAGTGAAAGCAAGGGGAGAGATGTCATTAGCTTCCATGACACAAACCCAGCCTGTGACATTGAGAACATCTTTGTGGTTTGGTATTAACAAACTGTATCTCTGAGAAATTATTTCTATACCCTCCATGTTCCTTTCCTGTATGTCTGGAATACTGTTAGTTACTATTAATTTTTAATATATTTTATTTACAGGAGAAAATAAGATACAAATAAAATCTGATCTCATTTCCATTTGGTTTACATTGGAAATGATGATACAAAAAGGTGTAATACAAATGCATCAACTTTATTGTCCAAGCTTCTGCTGTAGGGATTAATTTTTCTGATGGTTCATTTCAAAAGTGTCACTCAATCATATGATCTTCTGGGACAATATAATTTTCTTTTTGCTTTAGATTTAGGATAAGTAAATTAAAAAACAAAGTTATTTTTATGAACCTGTGCAAAGGATTGTGACTTCGTCATTCTTATGCAGGCCCATCAGAATGAATTTTTGTCGCAATAGATTTACAGCATGGTGTAATGAAGTGCATAAACTCCCATGACTAATACAGGGTAACCATCAAATCCTCTTTCCAGACTAGAATATTTTTAGCCTGTAGCAAATCAATGCCACTGATTTCCATTTGTAAGAAGAGCCAGTAAATTATGAGGCAAAAAGCATTCCAAGCCTGTGAATTGCCTGTGCATTATAATTGTTTTCAAGAGGTAGTAGTCTGAGGTTGCAGCACCTGCTTTGGGTAGCAATAGCCCGAGTATGGAATTCTTGTGCTGAGCATACAGAGCAGCCTGGGATTCCTTATGCTTCTTGAATACCTGTGCATTTAGTGAAAATTTTCATCTCTTTGCTGTAAGAAAGATGTGGTTTTAGATAACTGGAAGGAACTCTAGCTTTCAGAGTTACAGGAGAGGAGCTAGGTAACTACAGTTACAGAAAGTTCTGTTCTCAAAAGTCAAATTCTCAAAAATATTTATTATACCAAAGCAACTATTTGCTATAGTTCTTTCAGTCACTGCAAGACACATGTAATTAAGTTTTTATTCAGGTAAACAAGATGTTTGCCTTTTGCTTTATTTTTGGTGTGTGGTTTTCTTTTTTCTTTCTGAATAACTTGCTCTCAGTTATGATGAAGAATGCAGTAAAAACAGCAATTATTATGGCACTATTGCCTATTTCTAAGTTACTATAACCATTCCAAAGTCATACTGCTACTGTTAGAAGCACTGCTGTAAAAGTCATACTACTACAGTTCTGAATTTCTTAAAAGTTGGTTAACCAAATTTTAGAGTCTTTACCAGGGCTGAAATTTCCCCTGATCCCAGAAGTTAGTCCTTATTTATTATAGAACTTCGTACTGGATCCTAATTCCTTTGCAATTCCTTGTGCAATTATTTCACATAGGTTAAGAGTTCAATGCTAGTGGATCATAACTCAGGTTTGGGGCTTTAGTTACCATGTTGATTTAACCTATAGGACAATCTGATGATCCAAGCAGCTATATAATTCCTTTTGAGTGCAACTTTTAAGAAAAAAACCCATTTATTTAAGATCATAGAAGTGACATTTGAAGAAATTTAAAGGGAAGATCAGGACCATGTCTCAGTATTGAATCAATCTTTCTTCACTTACACAATTTGCTTCAGTGATGTTTCAGCAGGATGTGGAATTTGTTGCTCATAAAAGTTTATCAAGAAGCAAGTCTCAAGGATTCAAAACTGTTTTTCACTTTGTCCTCAAACTTATATTTTAAAGCTAGCAACAAAGCACAGCCAGATAAATTTTGCAAATTTCTGTCATTGGTATTGTTTTATTTTGTTTAGTATTTGTACTGGGCTTGGCTGGGAGGGACTTAATTTTCTTCATAGCAGTCTGTCTGGTGCTGTGTTTTAGCCTGGTGACCAAACCAGTGTTGATAACGCACCAATGTTTTAGCTGTTGCTGAGCAGTGCTTGCACAGCACTGAGTCTGTCTCTGTTTCTCACTCTGCTCTCCCAGTGAGTAGGCAGGGGGGACAATGGGAAGATGCTGGGAGGGGACACAACCAGGACAGCTGACCCCAGCTGACCAAAGAGATACTCCATACCATATCTTGTCATGCTCAGCAATAAAACTGGAGAGGAGTTTTTCCAAAGGAGTCATTCCTTGGGGACTGGCTGGGCATCATTATGCCAGTGGTGAGTGATTGCTTTTGCATCACTTGGTTTTCTGTTTGGTTTGGGGTATTTTTTCAGGTTGTGGGTTTTCTTTTTCTTTTTTTCCTTTGAGGTAAAGGCAGTTTAATAAGTGAAGGGAAAAACTCCATCCCAGAGAAACCCAGTACAGTATTAATCAAGCAAATAAAAAAGCAAAGGGCTCTGATAGCAAGGTGTGGAGGGCAGCAGTAACATACAAAGCGATGCATTGGGAATTCTCCAACAAATCCGTATCAGTGGCTATTTATGAATTCTGCAAAATTGTAAGTGAATTCCATTACATGTTTGGAGCCTCTGGCCTCCAGAAGCTTGGTTCATAGAAAGCTACTTAATGGATGAAGAATGAGCTGGGGGATACAAAAGAATTAATCTGCAGCACAGATAATATTCATTACGGTTAGCATATTAAAAAGTCTCTTTGCAGTCGCATGAAGAGGCCTCATGAAGAGCAGTTTGGGAACCCCTGCAGGACACAGTATATAGACAATGTGTTGGTTCATCTTTTCAAATTTAGGGTTTATATCTGCCTCTTGTGTCAGAACTGATTATAAATTCTTGGTCAGTGGTCTCATTATGGAAAGGTAGTGTTCCAGACATCTGATGTTTGTAAACTCCCCTTTGATTAGAATACTCAGAACTAAATTCCTTCATCCCTAGAGAGTCTATTTTTTCATATCTCATGTGCAGAGATGCATTTGACATCTTTGCATATGTATATATTTTTTCTCTTAAGGGTAGATGAAAGATCACTAGGTGCTATTCTAAAGTGAAATATGTTTTCCAAAATTATATTTGCTCAGCCATTAAAGCTGTGGAATTTATTCATAAAGTGGTACTGTGCTGCTATTGTCTCATTCATGCAGAACCTGCTTAGCCCAAAAGCTGCACTGTATGCATAAGTATGATTGAGCAAGGATATACTGTGCTCTTCTTTGAGTATTTTACAGTATTTAATTAATATTTAACTTGAAGAAAGTTAATTTCCTGAATAATTTTTTTCATTTGAAATGAAAATTATCTCTATTCTCAAACGTGATTCTGCTAATAATGTCCCAACACAAGGCATTAGAGGAGTATTTACAAGTAATTCTACTTATTTCTAAATGTCAGGCTAAGGGACCAGAAATGTCAATTTAATCGCCGTAGTTCTGCCTCATAGCATCCTTACTCTACAGCAGAATATGTATAAAGAATAATATGATGATAGTGCATGTGAGAGATACTTGTTCTTTTCCAGTTGATTCTTGTAGCTCAACTAATCAGTACATTTTGGTCTAGACAAGAAACAAATCAATCTTTTCAGACTATCTCATATGTCATGAAAAAATACAATCCCCTCTCTGATATGGTCTCCTTATGTGCTGAAGTTACAACAGCAACTGGCAGTTTCATGTCGATTTTCATCTCCCACTAATGTTCTGTATTTCACAGAGGAAATGAGAAATCCCCAAGGTGGTGAGTGTCCTCTTCCTTCAGATGATGAATGGAAAGTGTCGATGCTGACAGGAAATGCAGGAACTAAAGAAAATGTCATTCTCTCGATATATGGAGACAGAGGAGTAGCTGGACCAATAACTCTTGGCAAGGACAACAGAAAGCAGCTGTTTCTTCCCAGGCAGGAGGATGAATTTCAGGTAGCTAATGAAGGCTAAGAACATTATTTTAATGTGTACCTTTCCAAAGGTTATTCTGTCATATGAAAACAAAAAATGTTTTTCTCCCATGTTTACCGCATACAATAAATCTCTATCTAATCTCCATGAATTCTGCATTAAATCAGCTTGGTGCATATAGTTAGCAACGGAGGAAATGCTCTTTCTTTTAACACCCTGTCCTTCATATAGTAGCCCAAATGGGACAACTTCAGGAGTAAATTGATTTCTTTAAGGTAATTGATTTGAAACTAGCTTTAGAAACTATCTACTCCTAAACAAACCATGTCTGATGTAAGACTTGTATATAATTTAGGGATCTTTAGTAATGAACTCTTCATGCATACAGTTTTCAAAGCATACTATAAAATGTATACTGTGGATCTGGTTCAGTTAAGGAAGAAAACCCTTTTTTCAGCTGCCATATTATAAATAGCTGAAATGCCAGAAGTTTTACCTATGGAATTACTAAGAGCCCAATAAAATCTATATGCTATCATGTCATGAAAACACAAAAGAGTTCTGCTATTATTTAAGAATAACCCCACCTCTATTGTAATAGGGAAATTATGTCTAGGTAGTATGAGAGGAAATTACCAGAGTGGCAAAAACTTCTGTTTTGCTTAAATCTTTCTGTCTGAGATGCATGTAATACATTGCTGTCTTCAGCGAAATGAAGAAGTTACATTTTTCACATTTTGTGCAATTTTTTTTTCTGCACTCATCAAAACAAGGTTGTTACTGTCGATGATATTAATAATAATACTCTCTATGAATAGGGCATAGGCAGGAAGATAACCAACTGTAATGTTCATTTTCTAAGCATGTAGGCTATATATTATGATCCATGGGGAATCCTGTTCTCCTAACTAGTGAATAATTTATAAGCAATGTTGGGTAATGGCATGTTTGCAATGTTAATTCATACATTCTTAAGAGATGGACCAATTTTTCTTCTCTAAAATAGATATTGCCCATTATGGCTGTGTGCTGTGGATATTGATCTTGTGAGAGAGCAGAATCTTTCTCTCAGCACCTGGGGCTACTACTATGATTCTTTACATCACGCTGACACTATTGCTTTCAGGCATGAAACGGCAAAGGTCACCAAAGTGCTTTTCACTCTTTAGTCTACAGTAGATAAATCCACAAAGAAAAAGCCTATGAGTAAGAGCTCTTTCTTTTTTTCCCTTTAAACTTTATCCTGTACTTGTTTAACAGGATAAGTCTTGAAATGAGGATAGGAATGCAAGACTTCAAAAAAATTACATCTTTTTGTCATTTACATCTTTGAGTGTGATATGGTTTCACTGATATTTTCTAGAGCAGAAGATAACAAATTTTATTTTTTTAAAGTAATCAACTTAATTATAGCTCTGGCCAGGAGTTGTAGGAAGAAAACAACTTCTCAAAGCCTGTAATAAGTCAGTTTCCTTTAACCTTTCACTTTATCAGCAGTATGCAAAACTATGAAAAATTCAAGTAGAACTATCTTGAGAAATGAAAACCATTCATATGTGGCCTTCCCTCTCTTACCTTACCCATGTGAGTAGTCCTTGTCTGTTTAATCCTTTCTAAGACTGTGCGTGAGAAAAATCAAGAAGGATACCAGAGGGTTTCTTCTAGGAGACCTCTGCTTGTTTTAGGCAGAAGTCACTCTTTCAATTCTGACAAAGTTCTGTACATTTATGTTTTGTATTGATACATGAAATGATCGTGTAACTTTTTTTTTAACCAAAAGCCTAAACAGCTATTCATTAGAATAAACAGATAACATGACAGCACTGTGTATTCAGTGAACACCAGCTCTGTGAATGAGAAGATGGTATCTCATATTACTTGAGAAGTGGGTTGGTTTGTTTGTGAAATGTGGGAAAGGACAATAGTTGTTTTTTCAGTCAAGCTGTATACATGCCCTTACTTTACTACTGCTTTAATCCTAAAGTCTCCAGGTTACCTCTAGCAAGACTACTTAGAGAGAGAGAGATTATGCAGCATAAGCAAAAATATCAGAATCTGACTCCACAGAACAAAGCTATTTTCTTAAGCCAATGGAAAAGACAGGAACCATATTGTCACATTAGTGTTGCAAGCCTGGAGTTAGCATTTATTTTGTTAATGAAATTCAGGTCAATGTAGCAACTATACCAATATAAATACAGGTGTGAATTCCTCAGATTCTTTCTTAAACAACCATTGTGATTTACTGAGTGCATTTCAATGTTAGGGAAATCAAGGGTAAAAGTTGTTTACTTCTAGAAATCTTTGTCTAATCCGTGGTAACACTGTGACTATAAGATAGAAGTTTGTTATACAAAAGCACAAAGAGACAGCTAAAAGCCGATATAGGACCTGAGGTAATTCTGACCTCTGGAAAGAGAAGGCGGCTTTTTATTAATGAAGGCAGAAAATGAGTGGATAATATACTAGTAGGTGTTTCTAAGAGAATGAAAAGAAAATAATTTTTGTACAGTGTAAATAGCTTTTTTGGATGTAAATGATGGAGTGGAATAGGCTGCTATCAACCTTTTATTAATAGAATTATTATTTGAGAAATAATATAATGCACTTACTTTTCCTTTCCTAGCAGCACATTAGAAATTATCTAAAATTATTTATGCTCACTTTAAATAATGGTTAAACTTCAAATGAACCCCAGATAAGTGGGACAGGATAGGGTTGCATAGAGTAGATTTCATAAGTAAAGAGAACGTATAATTCTTGAAAGTGCAAATGAATGCAAATCATAGTCAGAAAGCGAAGATAGTATCGGTGATTTTCAAAGTTTTGCAGATGTTCTGCCAGCTTTTGAGAGCTTATTCTTTAACCTTCGCAAAAGTTTTATATCCTTCACTTTGACTTAGGGTTTATGATCATGTTGCTGTGCTGCATTATGAAAGATTTGTGACCTGTGGTTTAGTGGTTTTAATTTTGTATTCAACATTTCTCTCATGAATGTCCCTCACCAACTGTTTTTTACTTTTCAAACTTTGAAGAGTTCAAGTATCTGCCAAATCATTTCCCTGGCAAGCATTGTGATTTCACTAGGCTATAATCTGGTCAAACTGGGGCTCAGACAGAAATCTGTTTAGACAAAACAGAAGCAATCTTTTCTGGATCCTATAATCCAAAATCTGCCAATCAAATGTTGTGTGCTGTTCCTGTATACTCAGATACTACAGTGGTTCAGAGAAATCTGGAACAAATTGCAAAGACAAAGATGCAGGTTTATGTATTTTTTTTCCCACATGTGATGTAGCTATATTTTTTCCAGAAATATAGCCCAAATTGAATGAATGGCAAAATGTAGGATACAGGGCAAATGGGGTTTGTGCATAAATGAGAACTGGAGTTTTGAGTTATTTCACATGTGATGACTGAAAATACAGGAAGGAAAATGTTTAGGGTTCTTTTTTTTTGCAAGATGTCCTGAAGGCTGTAACAGTTTTAAGCATAGAATTCATAGGCCTGTGCTTGCCATTATGATGCTGCTTCTTCCATATGTGCAGGAAACTGGGACTGATATGTCTTTTAATCATGAATTGGATACAGTGTTAGTTTGCAAGGCATGGCGTTACTTAATCAGCATGCAGCCTCTACTGCACAAGTTTGAAGTGTAGGTTATATGTATTTTTGTCTGTAGTTATACATTGTATTGTTCTGGCTTTATTCAGGTTAAAATAAAAAGCATTGGGAATATCTACAAGATAAGAATTGAACTTGATGAATTACTGAATGAACAATCAGAGTGGAACTTACAAAGGGTGAGATTTTTTTATGGTGATTTTTTTCTTCTGCTTTAATAATTTTTATATGAACTAAAAGCCCATCTTTTCATGAAGCCACAGTTTCATAAATCAAAAAATGCTGATTGTCATATGTTCTCGTTGCTTTGTCTTCTTAAGTTGCTTTAGAGATGACAAAAGCACTGATACAGTCCATCTCCTGAGAGCTGGAAATATGTAGCATTATTTTGCAATTATTCCTAATTCATGCAGGTCATAAATACCAATTTTAGTGTATTGATGGGTTCTACTTAGTTTTGAAAGCTCGCCTGTACTCTTCAGTGCGTGGTAGGGAGATTCTAGCTATAAATTCCAGCTATGAAAAATTGAAAATGATGGAGCAACAATTATCCCATGACAAATACATGTGAAGAACAAAAAAAATTTGCTTAAGATTAGGCTAGTCCTAATTGACCCAAACATAGCTCACAATTACGACCATTTTCAGGGAAAAAGGAACTGCTGTTTTTTTCAATTTGGTGAATGAATTCCTCTTTCCTGCTTCTGTTTTAACTCTGTTTTTCTCATGATATTTAGGGATGTTCACCAGATTAAATTCATACTAAATCTTGCTAACACTGAGTCCCATGTAAGATTTATTTCAGAATTGCACATAAGTTTGTCTTTTGTTTCTTATTTTTGAATCTGTAAAAGGCACAAGCTTATCCTTTGGCCTTTAATTTATCTTAAGATAATTTAATATATCTTCTGAATTAGACAACCAGAATTACACAATAATAACAGCTGTTGACATTAACCCAATGGCCTTAACTGTAACTGTAGCAAAACTGAATGTAAGTATACATATTTCAGTTGCTCAAATAGTTGCAGGAATCCTACTTTCCATCCTGGTGGTTACAAAGTTTCTTTGTTAACATTTTAGTCCAAATTTGATAGGGTAACCCTGGGATTTCAAATATTTCTTTTCACAGAAAGATATAAATCAGGTCGAAAGCTGTGTTTTTCTGACAAAACAGTTAGTATTTGCGATTGTTATGAATCAGCAGGGGGAGCTCTGCCAATAAACATTAGAGATTAAGAATCACTGCTGCAAAAGTATTTCATGTTAGAATAAATACATGCTTTGGTGTTAAAAGAAGTGTTTATTTTACTTAAAATAATATTTTATTGGAAAAGTGAGATAAAGGCATATATTGTCCTGATTTCCTAAGAATTTGAACGTGAATACTTGTTTTCATAATTTTGTTTGCAAGGCTTGTGCATACTATATGCACATTCAAAACACAACTGCAGAAAGAGAATTTTTTTGGCACTGATTTCCTTTTGCTAGTGAAGGCCTATGGAAAAAAATGGTAGTAAGCATTGTTATAATTCAAGACCAAGAAAAACTGTTCCCATAAAAGAGAGGAAAGACTGCTTTAGTTATAGGAAACAAGTAAGACAGATATAAGGTACAGTGGCTTGAGAATTTGCATTCTAACTATCTTCAGAGGAATAAATAGAGGGTGATGGTACCCAGGTTGTCTTTTGGTCTGCTGTAGAAGAACCAAATATAATACAAATTGATTTAATATTTTGACATATCCTCTCCTTGCCAAAGTTCAGAAGGATATAGATGATGAGTTTCATCCTGTTTTCATTTTAATATAAAAATGTGTCAATCTTTCCACATTTTCCAAAAGCTCAATCTCACCTAACCTCACTTACCAGAAAATTTTCAGTCTTCAGTACTCCAGTGTTACATGGAGGTTCACTGACAGAAATTAGAATTAGTGATGTTTCTTATGGCAAAAAAGGAAATTTCAGTTACAGATTTGTTTGTTCCAAGAATAAGATAATTTTAAAGTCTGAGGCGTATTCAAAGAATAGAGGCTGGCAGTTTCAGCTGCAATACCACGGGTGCAGATAAAGATCCTCTCTAGTGAGAAGTCAAGTTGTAAAGTAGTGGCCAAAATAAAAATTTTTCATACTGCAATTTTGTATGTCATATTTACTGATCATGTTATTGTTTTCTGAGATAGAATAAAAGATATAGAAAAATATGTTTTGCTGTTGAGAAGCAAAGCACTGTAAAGAGTGAACTGAGTCATAGTTGGAATTGCTTCTTCTCTAGGTGACACTGCAACATCTAAAGAGCAAGAAAACACTGAATTTTCCAGCAAACACATGGTTGTCGAAGAATCGCAATGGAAGAGATTTTCTCTGTGAACTTCCAGTAGTGGAAGCTGGAAAACCTATCTATCCAAGTATGTGTGTACTTCAGTTGCACAGTTACATATATATCAGTTACCTGGTTTTCCGTATTAATGTAATCTGAATTCTATTCCATCTGCTGTATATTCATAAATGTGGTCTTAGCAATCTTAAAAGTAGTTAGACTGATTTCTGGAGAATATGTTCCAGCAAATTAATTGCAAATCAAATTTGCTAGCATTGTTTCCATTAAACTAGAGTGGTAGGTAAAATGAATTGTGATTACACATGTATTTTCTTCTTTTGGTTATTTTCGGAAGTTGTTTTATACCATGTTTATGTCTACACTGGTGACATGGAGCAAGCTGATACAGATTCTGCAGTTTATCTGTGTATCTATGGAAAAAGAGGAGATTCTGGTCTGAGACTTCTACATAAATCTGGTATACCAGTGCCATTTCAGAGAGGAATGGTAAGTCTGAGAAACAATTTGCTTAGCCATATAAATATAACTAAGTAACTTTTACTGGTCTTAACAGGTTACTAACAAAAAAGATGACAGAGATTTAGAAAAATCATTTTTAAGAACTAAGGAAAATAATTTTATACTAATCCAGGAATAACTAGAATAAGTCAAAACACAGGTAGGAAAAGGGGAAGAAAAATTCTATGAAGAACCCCTCTATGATGATGAGAAGAGCTGCCTGTGAATATAAAACATATTCTGTCAAGGTTCAATGAGTACAGCTGATTCCAAAGGACTGCACAGAAATCGTTCCATGATTTCACATCTTAGTAGGACTGTTTGTTATGTATTTCTTTTAATGTATAATAGTATAATATTGTGATTAATGCAGGGCAGATTTAAATTCATTTTTCTTTCAATTACCTCTGATTTTCTCCATAAGTAAAATATACATCATCCTGATTTTCTGCAGTAGTGTATGTTTGAATTTCAGGAACTACAGAATTTAATTTTAGCTCTTCCACTAGCTTTCTTATGACCTTCTATTAAGCCTGTTTCTTCCTTTGTGAGCTATTGAGAATTAACACTTGTACATCTAAAAAATGGTATCAAGCTGTTAGTGGAATACTTAATTACAAAATAAAAAGCAGTATCTAAAATGCTAAGCATAAAAATAACCCACTGGGAAACTTCAGAGGTATCTATACTATTTTAAAATATATATTTTATACCATTACTGATGTATTAGATATAAAGTTCTATTTCAATTGAAATTCAGAATTTAAGTGGAGTTTTCTAGGGGAATTATTCTAGCCAGACTGACAGTAAATTCAGTGTATTAGTTATACAGGGGCCAAGGTGGGTGGCTCAAAGTGTACTTTTTGTTATGGAAATGGGTGAACGAGACAGTGGATTGTACAGAGAGGCAGAGCAGGGCCTGGGATATATCATTTTATGACAGAGGCAGCTGAGTGCTGACTTGAACAAGTTCATTTAATCCCTGCCACAGATATGCTACATGATATTGGGCGAGTCACTTAACGTAAAGCTTCCCTGAGTGACCATTTTTTGTATGCTTCTGTTTTGCTGCCTAACCAATTCAATTTTTCTGAGCAACCATAGCTGTAACTGAGGTTTGTTCAAAGAGAATTCTGCTCTGGACATAGTAAGCTCTTTGAAATGCTAAATATGCCAATAAATTAACCCTCTGTTTCTCAGTTGAGCACCCAAACTACTTTGCATCTTGATAGCTGTCGTGGCTTAACCCCAGTTGGCAACTGAGCACCACACAGCCGCTTGCTCACCCTCCCCGCACCCCTGTAGTGGGATGAGGGAGAGAATTGGGAAAAAAAGTAAAACCCGAGGGTTGAGATAAAGACAGTTTAATAGGACAGCAGATGAAGAGAAAATAATAATAATAGTAATAGTAATAATAATAATGACAAAAGAATATACAAAACAAGTGATGCACAATGCAATTGCTCACCACCTGCTGACAGATGCCCATCCCATCCCTGAGCAGCAGTTGTCCCCCTGCAGCCAACTCCCCCAGTTTATATACTGGGCATGACATCATACAGTATGGAATAGCCCTTTGGCCAGTCTGGGTCAGCTGTCCCGGCTGTGCTCCCTCCCAGCTTCTCACTGGCAGAGCATGGGAAGCTGAAAAGTCCTTGACCAGTGTAAGCACTGCTTAGCAACAACTAAAACATCAGTGCGTTATCAACATTATTCTCATCCTAAATCCAAAACACAGCACTATACCAGCTACTAGGAAGAAAACTAACTCTATCCCAGCCGAAACCAGAACAACAGCTTTTGGCAATAATCTCTGTACTTTAACTATATAGATAAAATGAAATATTACACAGGCCTTTTGAAAAATAGATTTCAGCATTTGCAGAAAACTGAGGTACTATGGAAAAAGTGCAAAAGTGAAGTCACTGGGGAAATCAGTTCTGCTTCACTGAACTGTCTTGATGGTTGCGGTAAATAATGCATAGAGTTATCAAGATAATGAAGATGAAAAGAAGTATTAAAAAGCCGTAGTCCTGCCTGTGCACAATTTGAGGCAGGGATCCTTCAGAGAGAATAGCTTGTGATCATATATTACATATACACAAGGGAGAACTGAAGTTGCACAGGCAGTCTCAATTCTGCCATTTGCTAAAGACTGAGAACTTTACAGATATGAATTTTCCAGTGTATTTCTTTCCTTCATTTTCCTTTTACTGAGAAGTGTGACCTAGACCATTGCATTTAGAGAGAGAAAGCTGTATGGTTTTTACTGTGACAGAAAATTACCGATCTGAACCTTTCACCTGATCAGCTTCATGCTCCTATGAAAACAAACTTCGCCAACTGTAAACTCAAGCCTAAATGAATAACAAGGGCAAAGTGGTATGTCAGATTTCAGTCTCTTCCAGCAGAATAAAATGTAGAGGAGGTCAGACCAATAAGAGAAAAGGATGAGAAAGTGTGTATTTTAAATAAATATCAATACAGGAAATTAACTTTAACTCATTCTTACTTAGAGAAGAATAATTGTAAATGGTGAGGTATTGAAACAATAGCAAAGGGTTGTGTGCAGTGTTTTGGATGATGGCTGAAACCCCAATTTATTTGGGATTATTACTGCAGTCTGCTTTTAGTTGTGTTTTCTCATTTACTCTGATACATAATCAAAGGACATTTAACTTTTCAGATCCAAACACTTTGAATACAGTCCAGCTGCCATTAAAAAAACGGGAATCTTTGTACATTGTGAGAGTTAATCAGGCTTTTAAAATACTTCAACTTTCAGACTGACTTAGTGGCGGCAAATTGAGGAGTGCTGTCTTTGTCTTCTAGGTCAATGCTTTTGAAGTGGAAGCTGTGTCTCTCGGAAAACTGCAGAAGGTGCTGTTGCACTGTGAGGCTAATGCCAGGTCCCAGTATTGGTACTGTGATAAAATCATTGTCAGAGAAGCTGAGAACAACTCGGAGTATGTTTTCAATTGTGAAAGGTAATTCTTAACAACAATATTCTTAAATATGTATCACTAACAGTATTATGTCAACCAATGTACTAGATATGAATTTTCCAGGGAAAGACAATTTGGGATTATTTTGCAGTTTGATAAAATCCACAAAATGTGTTGTTCTAGAACAGATTGCTTGAGTTAATATGCTGCATGGCCCATAGCAAAGGTTAAATGCTTATGTTGTGGCTGTGTTACTAGATTGCACAGTGCAACCTTATCATACAAGGATCAGTGGTATAAGTGTGACTTACCTATTCAGGAAGGAAAGATGAAGCACACAAAAAGGCTCTAAATGAAGTGTATTTCTAAATGGGGAAGAAAACAGATTTGCCATCCAGAAGTAGCATTCACTCTCTTTATGAGCAACTGTATTGCTGGAGAGACAAACATGATGCCCGAAAGTCAGAATAATTTTGTGGTTGTTCCATCTAAGTTATTAAACGAGCATCTTAAAAGTCAATTGATAAATGTTGCAGTTAGCATATTTGGAAAAATATTATGGTAATCCCACATTTGGAGTTTCTAGTTTTGCAGTCTATCTCATGGCTATGTGCATCATTCAAGTAAGATGAAGGAAGTGTAGAGAAACAATATGAGCATGTGACAAGGCACTAGAATTAATAATATTTAATTAATAATATTTAATTAGTAATATTTAATAAACACAGGATGACTAGTTATTTTGTCTGTATCTTTATGAATTTGTTATATAACCTTGAACGGCATCTTATAACTCTTGGTGTCACGTCCTCAAAAACAAGGATAAAGATGTTCTGTCACCTTGATAAAACTCTCTAAAACTGAGATCTTTCTTCAATCAGTAACATGTTTTTAAATAGTACTATAAGATTGAGAGTTTCTCTGGAATAGATTTGGACGCAGACCAGCTGTTGTTGCTAGCTGTGGTTGCTACCTTTCTAAAAAAATATAGGTAAGATTTCCTAATGGACGTTCTACAGAGAAATCAGACCAGGTGCCTACCTCAATCATGAAAAATCAACTCTGTGTCATAGCAGTCCTCCAGTGGGTAACACGGCTTAGGGATGATGCATGTCAGAGCAACACAGCTTAGAAACGGAGCATGTCAGGGCATTTTGCTGTATTAATTCTGTGATAATTAACACCAGATGTTGATCAGCAAAAATTATGCAGTGACAGACACTGTCAAGAAGAAACAGAGATTTTTTTTTTTTTCATTCTTAACTTTTCTACAAGGAAACACTGTCACAGAAAAATGGTTAAAATAGGTCAGTGGTAAGGGTCAGGGGTAGTTTCCATGTTGGCCAAAGTGTAGAGCTGAAACACTGTGCTCTATTCAAGGAGGGGGGAAATTTTTGCTCTTCAGAAATCTCTCTAATTTATTAATCTTCAGCCTCACAGCTTTATTTTGTATTGATTCTGATTTCGCATTTTATCTGACTTAAAAATATGGTCTTAGTTTCTGAATATCCAACAGCTCTCACTGGATTTCAATTATACAGTATTTGTTAGTTATAGACTGATACTTTTTAGCATTTTTGCAGAAGCTACCTGTGTGGCCAGGTTATAGCAGAAGTGATATAAATAAGTAGTTATCTAGTAAGACAAGATTTATTTCTTAGAGACTAGTTCTTATGTGAATTGGCCTGATAATGTTTTCAAGACAGAAAAAAAGGAACCCTCAAAAGCTGCTCTGGACTCATCCTGCCCAGCTTATACAGAATTCCCAACAGGCTTCAAAGGAGACTGAATGGTTTAGGTCATTCCTGGAGAGTCCATGGAAGTGGACTGAGTAAATAAAAACTAACAGCCCAGAAGCTTGCTGAATTTTTTTTTTTTGCCTGTATAAAACCAGCTGATTTTTTACCAAGCAGGAGGAAGTTGGTAATCCATGTTCTGAATGAAAATGTTTCAAAATTATCCATAGCCTAGAGTAACATGAATAAGAAACCTAACCAATGTTTGCCTTAATTTGTATTTTTTCAGACTCATCTATCTGTCCTCAATTTAGGAGGAGGAATTCCTCAATGTAGGAGAAATAAGGAAGAGCAGTATTTGGTTCAACTTTGATTTTAAGAAATAGTGCAATAGATATACACACAAATGATACTTAGCACTCAATCCATAGTACTGAAAAAAATGTCCTGTGCCATATTCTTCTGTTTAGCTGTACAAATAAGTACAGTCATGCCACATGGGTCTCTTAATCTGACACAGGTGTATTTTACACTTACACAGCTCTTACGTTTGCAGAAATAAAATTCTTTGTTGGGTCAAATAATTTCTACTTTAACATCTATCAAATCAAATACTAAAATTTTAGTATTTTGCTGTTATACGTATTCAATATGAAAATAAGATGTGGATCATGCAGTTATATGGTAATATGGTGGAGAAAAAACTGATTCCTACCTGCTTGCTTTCTTTCTTATTCTTAGGTGGCTTCCATTTATGTCCCAAGGTATAATTCATTCAGAAATTGAGCTGTACCCTCAAGGTAAGGTTTATTGTAACTTTATGGAAGTAAGATCAGTAATTTGT
Source organism: Nipponia nippon (assembly GCF_047370975.1). NCBI lineage: Eukaryota > Metazoa > Chordata > Aves > Pelecaniformes > Threskiornithidae > Nipponia > Nipponia nippon. The sequence goes on along the minus strand of NW_028262290.1, from coordinate 43,065,837 downwards.
AACTTTTTCCTTTGAAGAAATCTCAGCTGAATTTACACTTTGAATATCAGAGTTAACCATTTTGCAGCTTCTTTTGTTAGATTTCTGAGAGAATACACTTTGTATTGCATTTTATAATGGGTATAGGTGATAGTGAGAAAGTAGTGTGGGAATGAAGAGATGAAAGTGTTCTTGTATTGGCTAGATTCACAGAATGTCTTTTTCATTTCTTCTTTCAAACATTTTCTTTAATGTTAAAAGATAGATCCTTTATTAACTGCTTTTTTTTTTTTGGCAGAATTTCAAATAAATCAACAGCTGAAAATGCAAGAAGCAGCACATGGTAAATGCTGCTGTAGTCTTCTGTCTTTAATGAAGATTGTTTCTGTTTCAGAACTAATTGCTTTACACATTTGTTGCCATTTGTATTTATTTTAAAACATTAATTACAGCACACTATTTGAACATTTTAATAAACTCTGAACTTCACATTTTAATTTAAACAATAAATCACTTTGTTTATGCTTTCTTTTCATTCTGTCATTTTTCTTTCCATAATGTTAATTTTCTCTCTATTTGTTTGAAAATTCATATTTTTCTAGTACTTATTGGTGATCTATCTTAATTTCAGTTTTTTATAGTTAACATTTTAAATGATGATTCTTTCTCCTGGGCTATATATAGTTTTGTTCTCACCATTAGTTTTTAATTTTCTGTTTTACCTGTGATTTCATATTTGTTCAGCTTGACTTTTCTGTCCTTGTAACCAGCCCAGATTAAATTACATTTCTTAATAACACATAAAATTTTCTCAGCTGTTAGAAGTGCTTCATGCTGTATGTTGTACAATAATTTAGAATCTGTTGGGAGAAAGTATGAAAATGTTTATTCATAATTTATTATATCAATCAAGATATCCACAAAGACCCGAATACCTTGTCTTAAATAGTGTCCATATGGCACGTAGTTAATGATAAAATAGTTATTTTATAAATTATATTCAAATCCCACTCTATTATAAGTTTTATTTTGAATCACAAGTATCTTTGCCCTTATTCCTTTCTATGCCTTTTTCAGAAGGCATTAATCTTCTATCTGTTCATCACTCCTTGTGCCTTAGCTGTTCTGCACTCCTCGCTTCCACAAGGCCTGCACCTAGAGATCCTCCTTTACATAGTTCAAATCAGTCTGCTTAGTCCTTTCTGCACCTACAGATGGATCTCTACGCTGTGTCATTTAAGCTGTGCTTGTCTGGTTATACAGTAAAAGTTGCAGCAGATAAAAATTGCCCCATAAGCCTAACAAAAGATGACAAAGAGCAGGAGTAAACTAAGTATATATCCAACTGGCTTATCTTCAGTGGAGATGGGCTTGGTCTTGCAGTGAATATTTTGGTCACAGCACTCCCATTCTGACCCCGTGAGAGAGACATCTTTGTGCTGTCCAGAAGAGCTGGTCAGCTTTGTCACTGACAAAACTTACCCTCTGTCAAAACAGATGTGTTTCATGGAAATGCAAGGTGGATTTGTTGCAAATGTCTCGATCAGAGTTAAGCATCCAAAAACATATGCACCAAGTAACCTCTTGTTTGGGGCACTTGCTGAAATATGGAACAGCGGGAAAGAGACTTGAAGTTGTGTATCCCACCCCTACAGGGACTCCCCCAATTCCTGGTTGAGTGGTTGATCTGAGATTTTTGTTCACTTACTTTTTTCCCATGAGCTTTTTAAAATATCTAATTTTCAATCTATATCACTTTTCTTTTTTTTTTTTTTTTTTTTTTTTGTAAAGCAGAATTCTTTTTCTGGGAAGTAGAACTTTCTAGTGTATTACATTGGCTTTAATATTCTAGAAAACAACAAAAAAAAAATCAAAAAAGAAATTCTCTAGACAGTCACCTGTGGTAAGGTACCACTTTCTGTTATCCCCAGGGATGTACTTGGTGTCAGGGTATACCTTTCCTCCATGTATGTTAAATGAAAGTCACCTCATTACACATTTTTCTGTATTCTTTGCTCCTCAATGTGTATCCCTCTTCAGTCATTAAGGAACTATTGGTATTCTACCTCATCAGAACAAACCCCAGCTTTTTATGCCAAAGAGAATGAGAATTATGTGTTTGTAATACTTACTGTTTCCAGTTTCTATTTGGAAGCATGCAGGAATGCAATGAGGATTTCTGGCATCAGAGAGATTAGAAATTTTAGGATTCTTCTCCTATACGCACATTGTCCTTCAAACATAAAGTCCCATCTGTTTCCAGAAAAAGAAAAAGCCTCAAAGTCAATATAAAGGAGTGCAAACCAAAGCCCTTTTTTATTATGTTTTTGGGGAAGTTTGATTCCCTTTTTTACCTTGAGAGTTGTACTTGTGTGCAAAACAGTTCACTGGTACTACACTTGTTCTTTGGAGGCAGGAGTTGAGCTAGCTAGAATATAGTCTCAAGAGTACCAGCTGCATTGTTTTGAAACTGCATTGGTTAACAAAAGAGAGACTTGGAGAGGATAACAGAATAGAAAAGGCCACCAAAAACACTTGAGGCACAGTAAATCAGACAATGAAGAAGTCCAAAAGAAAATACATTTTGCCTGCTTTAAAATGAATATTTGTTTCTGAATGACACTTGAATTTTTAGGAGGAATAGTGGGTCATATTTTACCCTTTGTCTGCACAACTCTTCATAAGCACTTGTAAATTGAATTGTCCTTATTTTCCAACCAAATGGCCCAAAGGAACTTTGTCTATAAGGAATTAATATTATATTGTTTGAAAACAGAAAAGGATGACTTTTTTGGTAAATGAGCTCTTCTATGGGGCAGAGACCCCGTGCCTTATGCTCTTTGTTTCCACCTTCAGTGTATAGAGGCTTTTCAACCCTTCTAATTGATGCTGATCCTTTTGTAGTCTGGTGCTATGGCTCTTTTCTCAAGAAAGTGGGTCTATAGAGAAAGCTGTGAAGATGCAAATTTTCAGAGGCACAAAAGAATTTCTTACAAGTTGGAGTCTGACAATTTTTAGTGGAAATTGGATGGTTCACTTCCTTTATAGAATCATAGAATGGTTTGGGTTGGAAGAGATCTTTAAAGATCATCTAGTCCACCCCCCCTGCCATGGACAGGGACATCTTTCACTAGATCAGCTTGCTCAAAGCCCCATCCAGCCTAACCCTGAACACTTCCAGTGACAGAACATCCACAACTTCGCTGGGTAACCTGTTCCACTGTCTTTCCACCTTTATCATAAAAAATGTCTTCCTTATGTCCTATGTAAATCTACCCTCTTTCAGTTTAAAATCATTCCCCCTTGTCCTGTCAGTACAGGCCTTGGTAAAAAGTCTTTGCCTTTCTTATAAGCCGTCTTATATATTGAAAGGCTGCAATAAGGTCTCCCTGGAACCTTCGAACCTTCTCTTCTCCAGGCTGAACAACAACCTTTCTTCACAGGAGAGATGTTCCAGCCCTCTGATCATTTTCGTGGCCCTTCTCTGGACCTGCTCTAAGAGGTCCATGTCTTTCTTGTGCTGGGGTCCCTAGAGCTCGATGCAGTACTCCAGGGGGATCTCACCAGAGCGGAGTACAGGGGGAGAATTACCTCCCTCAACCTGCTGGCCAGGTTTGATTGATCAGACTAAATGAGCTCTTGTATTTATGTGTATTTAAAAATCTACCACCTTCCAAAAGCAGGTGTCAGGTAGACCTCAAAAATTTGGAAAACAGGAGATCAAACTTCCTGCTCCAGTTTAGACTTTGTGGGGCAAATTACTGAGGGATAATGGGGCTGGCCCAAGATAAATACTTCTGTCAGACAACAGATTTAATTAATGCAAGCATTACCAGACAGCTTTCTATTAATAAAACTGCATTGTACACCGTGGCATTTATTTATAAGATGACTGTGGGCTGGTATTTCACTTGTTGGTTGCCTTGCACAGGATGAATTTAAGTCACTAAGTGGAACTTGTTTCATACAGGCAAAAGCTGCAGTCAGAAGAAGGGTGGAGAGTGTGCGATCCCAGCTTTTCAGATGTAGAAATGCATTTTTCAATTATGAATTGTTCTTTTTTTAAATAAGATTTATATTAAGCTGCTTTCAGATATTTAAATAACTTGTCCCTGCATTGTATGGGAGCAGAGATGACATTTTGTATCAGGGAAGCTTTATATAAAATGATTTTCTAAAGAGTCCTTGTCTAGTGTCAGAATTTTCTCCAAAATCTTTTTTTTTTATGCTAATCTCAATGTCACGCCTCCATCCAGGCAGACAGAGCTCTTGTTGATGTGTCACATCAACATAAAATGAGAGGAAATTTTACTTAAGTGGGATGCTTTGATACTTTTTCCTGTTTCATTTCTTGGTTATACGTGTTGTCATAATCCAAATTCTGGAGGTTGGGCTTTTTCCATGATGACCCACAGGGTTATTGCTAGAAATCTCACTAGGCTCTGTGTTCGTGTTTCCAGCTTTAGTACACTGCAAACCTCCTAAATCTTTAAAGTTACACAACTTGCCTAAGATGAGTTTGAATGATGTAGTATTTAGCCAATCTTCTGTTGCCTGTCCCACATCATTACCTTTTAGGTGCATAGTAGTTACAGTCCCTGGGCTAAATGATGTTTTTATTTATATCTTTCAAGTAACTTGCTACATATCAGTAACAGTTATAAAAGCATTTTGGTTTTATTTTTTACTTTACAGAAGGAGACTGGAAGATTACTGTAGTCACTGGGGATTTTGAAACAGCTGGCACGACAGCAACAGTATCCCTTTACGCTTATGGAGAAAACAAAGCTTCTGGTCCTATTATTTTGGGATCTGGGAAACACCAGCTGTTTAATCCCAAAAGTGAAGATACATTTAAGGTATAGTATGGCTGTTATATAAACACTGGAGAATTCAAAGCATATGTAAAATGACTTTTCTCAAAACTGGATAATAGTGGTAATAAAAAGGACCCAAAGCAGTATGTAGGGATCATTAAGTTCTGAGGGATTGGCTGACTTATGATAGTAAGATTTGAATGAGAAAATGTATTCAGAACTGCATCAAGCAGACATGCCTCTCAGAATCTGCTTCATACCTGCATCTGCTTGATCTGCTAATTTTAACTAGATGTTGATCATTTGCAGAGGTAGAAAAAACTTTCTTTGCCTGTTCTTTATGTTGATATAATAAGATAGTCCTGGCTATGGCTTGTGTTGCATATCCATCTCTGGAAGTGTCCACTGTAAATTCTTCCATGGGCTTCCTCAGACTTCCACTGAAGCACACTGTCGTGCAAACCTTTCCTTGGAGAAAGTAAGAAGGAAAGGGGGAGATGGCTAGGGACTAGAGTCAAATCACACTGAGTAGGTTAACTCAGGTGATTTAGATTAGTGATGTCCTACTTCTCCAAGCAAATGGTGAGATTTCTCTCTTCTTCAGAGAAACCTCCGAGAGGTGCTTCAGAAGCATGACATTTCCCAGGGCTTCTCCAAGTTCCTATAATTCCTACAATTTCCTCCAGTTCCTATAGTTCTTCAGGACTGTACCTGTTGCAGTCATTAAATCTGCCATATGTCATCTAGGTTGAAATAATTTATGCATAATAAACAGATGATGGGGAATCAGTGACAGACAGGACAGGAAGTTTCTCTGATTTTTTAAATTTTTGTTTTCCAGTTTGAAATAGAAATATGTAAGTTCTTGCAGAGGCAAGTCAATGGTGGTGTTTCCCTTACATTTATTTAAGTTGAAAGTAACTTGCTAAAGTTTGCAGATAATGCTGGTTTAAGATTATCTCATATCAATACAGGAAGGTGAAATCAGTGTTTATCTGAAGACTAAATGTAAGTGTTCCTTTTCAAATCATTCTGGCTAGATGATCATCTTGGATATTTATTCAGCTGGTTAATGCTGTCTGACAGCAAGTTCTTACTCATTTATTCAGTTCATTGAGCGAAGTACCAAGAACATTTTTTTGTTTTCTTTCTCTTTGGAAGGAACAGTATGGTTCTCAAAGCATCGTTTTTATCCTCCCAGCATCAAAGCAAGACCTGATACCTGGTCTGGGAACTCTGATGATCTGTTGCTATCCACACTAGCTATCCACACCAGGTTTAGGTCTTCCACTCTGTACGTAGATCTTTGTGCCTGATGTTTTTCTTTGGTGATATACCACTGAAAGCCTGGAAGAGGGCTGGAGGCTAGGCACAGCACTTTGGTGCAGTTTAAGTGTGATGAATCTGGACTCAGGAGTACAACTTAAACCTTTTACAAAATCTAATTGTGTAATCAAACTTTTAAATTTGTGTGTAATGAGACCTTTAAACTTCAGAGGTTCCTGAGGAGGCTTCTCCCTGAATTCTAACCACACCATCAAAGCTTCAAGGCTGACCAGATTACTGTCCATCCATTATTTCTCAAAACCACTTACTGAACTTTCAGTAGTGCTGATCAATGGGGAGAGAAAGAAAAGAACAGATAAAGTAATTTTGCTTCCTTTTCCCACATTTTCCCCCTTAAATGTCTCAATTTAATAAGGTAGCTGAGTTGTTTGTTAATCCAAAAGAAAGGTGTGAATATTTCAGTACTTTGTAACTCTGCAGTTTTCCAACATTAAGAGCACCATGTAATAGCAACAGTATTGCTAAAAACTGTGGACTTGCAGGAAAAATTGGATAGCCCCTATTGCTTTTTATTACACTAGTTTAATCTGTTAAGTACATTGGAGAAAATCTTGACTAAATGGTCCTTGATTTGCAGCCTTTGTGTAGAAATGTGCTGCATATTTGAAGGCTACTTAAACTCCAGGTAACCGCCTTTTTTTAAGAAAGTGTTAACTGATGCAGGGAGCTGCAAGAGTTCAGGATAATATAATGGAAAAAATAATGTCCCACAAAAACAATCACACTACCATCTCATTTCAAAATCCCTTTGGTCACAGGTATAATCATAAGAAATTACAGAGAAGTGGCCCACAAAAAGAGAATGAGACAAAACTGTGCTGGATTATCTTAATAAAAATCAAGAACAGCAGTCTGATAGAAAGTAGAGTTAACTGCATAGTAACTTGGATACCTAAAAGTAAATAATGAATATTCAGTAATGTTAAAAATAATAAAAGAAGTTATTAAAACTTGAGTAAATCAAATCGTGCTCCTGTGTATACTCCTGAGATTTTGTTGCTCATCTAGAACTTGATTTTGATGTTGCTTGCATTGCTGCATACAGCCGATGTAACTTCATTAACTTTGGCTTTCTCTGATTAAGATTTGTGTAAATTAGATTAAAAACTGGTTGACCTCCAATGTAACACAGGTAGAATGTAACCTCGGAGATTTCCATATGATGGTAGCACATGAAATTCACTGAAGGTAATTTACAGTTGTTGTGTGATGGGGAGAGTTCTTGTTTCTGAATGGAGTCTTGGGTTCTAGGTTCTCACAAGATAGTTGTGTGTAAACTGCACTATATTTGTCCTTGTGGCTCAGCAATTTTTCCTACCAGATGGGAAAGTCAGGGATGAACAATATGGGAATTGGAAAGAAAAGGAATTTAAATTTGATGGATTTCCCTTTCTGCTCTGTAATTGTTCCTGCGTGTTCAAAGAAACTACTTCTAGGCTATGGTTTTCTGCTTCTGTTACTATTCAGGCATAGTGTTTAGAGCATAATTTTTCTGTTGAGAGTCATTCCTCCTCCAATGGAGGGATATCAATCTACCGTAAATTACAGCTTTCATCACAACTGTGATCTGTTTCCTGCGTTTTCCTCTGGTGTCATCACAGTCCCTGAGTATTTCTCAGTATTTCAAAACTACTGATTTTGTCAGTATGTTGAGTTGCTCAAGACACTGAAGCTTTAATTATACTGTAAATTATATTCTCCAGAGCCCTGTATTCTGCATCATCATTTTTTGAAACATGGTGAATTATCTTTTATGAGCGTACACACTGTTTGATAAAGAAATTCTTTTTATAAGTATTCTTTTAATGTTTGGTCATGCCAAATATTCCCTTCTGTGTCAAAGACAACTAAGCAGAAGACTGTAAGCCTATTATCTTCTGTAAGAGCCAGCTACAATCTCTCAATTTTTATTACTTCAATACAGAATAATTCCATACCTTCGGGTACAAGTTCTGCTCTTCTAGTAATAATTAAGTCAGTAAAAGCACTGACTGGTTCAGTAGATCTGCTTTCAAAATATTGTATGCTAGCCTTAGTGAGAGTGGCAGCACCTAGCACCTCCTTAACAAGAATTCTTCCATGCTTTGCTTTGTGAGTTTGCTTCATTATCAGCTCTGCAATTTCTTTAGGGCAGTGTTGGTCTTAGAGATCTCAACACGTTGTCAAGTTTATCTTAAATAACACTATATTAAGCTATTAAGAGTGCTGAATTTTTTTCTAAGAAATCTTCAAAATCTTCACTTTAACCTTACGTTAAATTTTGTAGTTGGTGGCTGTCTTTGTAAGGAAGATAGCTCTTCTATGTTTGCAAACATAGGACATGGAGTATGCACGATATTTTAGGAGAACTGGAAACTGGAATGCATCTCCGGTGTGAATTTTGCTGCATGAGTCCATTTCTCTAACTTGTAAAGCTGGTGCCATATCCAGTTACACCATTTAAAGTTTTTTCATCTGTATAAACAGTTCTTTAAACACTGCCGTACTCTATCAGAGCAAAATGCCAGAAAGTAATATAGGTAGATGAAAAGCAGGGCTCCTACTAATACGTGCAGAGATACTTGATCATAAAACTTAATAAATAGTGTTCCTGTGATGAAATTGTTACAGTGTTAACACCAGCCTTTTTCTTCCCAGTTACATGTACCTTGTTTGTAAAGAATTGTGTTCATCAGGTGTGCCTTATGCTGTATTGCATCACGTGGAGGTGTTAGAAGTTTATGTGTTGTTGTTCATTTTGGATTCCTCCTGTTTAAATAAAATTACCAGTCATTTTAAATAATCTATGCATTAATAATTGACACTCCTTCCTTTAGAATCAGCCTTACGGACTGTAAGAATCTGTCGTGTTTGACTGCATGTCTTTCATTCTTGTACCCCGGATCCATATTCATTCTTTCATCAGTCAAAACTGAGATCTCTAAAGTAAAATGAAAAGCAGTGGGGAGAAAACCAAATGTTATAAAAATAGGTTGAAACAAATCCATTTTCATGCTTTTCCTCCCATTGTTAAAATAAAAGAGCCTGTAATGAGCTCAGTGAGAATTCTTCCCAAGTGGGAAGATTGCAAAAGTGACCGCAAGCACTAATGTAGCTATCCACTCTCTTAACCATGGGACTGCCAATGCCTAAAAGCTAGGCATAGCTTGTGTCCTGCTGTTTTCCAGCTCTCCCCGTTTGCCATAACAGCCATTTAGGTCCAGAAACAGTTGAATAAAACTTAGAGAGACCCAGGCTTTAGTCAGATATGCTTAAGGCAGCATAAAACAGTCATACTGCTGGCTTTAATTCCACTTGAAACTGTCTGTCTCTCTACGAAATGTATGTGATAACAACATGAACCTCATTCCTTACTGAGATAAAAGGGAGAAGTATGTGAAACGATCTCCATCAGCTACAGGCTGTGCATGAAGCAAAATTTAGCTTGTTCCAAGAAAACAACATAGAAGGATCATAAAGATCAATCTTGGAGAAAATCACAGTTCATCTCATCTTCAAGAAATGAGAGTGAGTGAATCCGGTGCTACTTGTTCAGTGATTTTGCAGTATGGAGTACTGCAGCATGGAGTGTATATATATGTATATATTTTTTTCCCTTTTAAAGTAGTTTCTTGAGAGAACTTTATGGATAAAATTTCAGGTTTAATCTTTCAGCCATATATCTATAAAACTTCTTTTTTTTTCTACTTGATGGCAACACAAGTCCAAGATAAATACGTATTAAACCCCCCTGTCTGTCTCTCTTGAGTCACTCCTCTCTCTGGGGTTACGTTGTCTGTTTAGCTCCCCAGTAGGCTTCAGGCGGTTGTTTCTGAAATTTTGTGACACTAGTTTCCTTTGTTAAAGGTCTCCCTGTTAAGAGCTCCCCCACCTTCCCATGTCAAGTGCCCAAATCCAGTTTCTGCCTTTACTAATCTACGCTCTTGCCTTGCCTTCCCCTCAGCCTTTTCTAATCTATTCACATTCTTATGCTTCCCATCATCTCAGTATCTTAGCACTTTTCAGAAGTGAGTCATATGACTAATGTGTGACTTATTCTCTCACTCTTGCTCTTAAAAATATTTTTTTTGTTTGTTTGGGCTTTGTACAACTCTATAAAGAGAACAGACACTTTATACCATACAGGCCTTATGCTAAACAAGATGAGATCAATTTATCTTGTATTGAAACAGAAGATGATAAAGTGATAAAGTTTTTGATGGCCCTTACTTTATATGGCCAGCTCTTTGGCAGCCCTTTAATAGTTCTATCTCCTGCAAAAATTATTTTCACTGCATTACAGGGATTTCTTAATGCTAGCAATGTTGAATCTGGCTCTCACCCTAGAGATAATTATGTCAATAAGGTGATGCCATTGCACTGAGTGCTACAGAATTACAGAGTAGTTGAGGTTAGAAGGGGTCATTGAAGATTTCCTAGTCCAGCCCCTTGCTCAAAGCAGGGCCAGCTAGAGTAGGTTGCTTAGGACATTGTCCAGTCAGGTTTTGAATATCTCCCACTCTACCACCTCTCTGGGTAATCTGTTCCAACATTTGACCACCCACCCATTTTTTTTTCGCATGTATTTAAGTGGAATTTATGGTATTTCAACTTGTGCCCATTGCCTCTTGACTGGTTATTGGATACCACTGAGATGAGTTTGGCTCTGTCTTCTTTAGCCCCTCTCATCAGGTATTTATACAGATTGATAAGATCCTCCCCCGAGCCTTCTCCTCGCCAGACTGAACAGTCCCAGCTCTCTCAGACTTTCTCATGTGAGAGATGCTCCAGTCCCTTAATCATATTCATGGACTTTCACTGGATTCTTTCCAGTATGTCCATGTCTCTTGCATTGGGGAGACCAGAATTGCACACAGCACTCTTGATGTGTCTCATTGGGGCTCAGTAGAGAGAAATAATCACCTCCCTTGATCTGCTGGCAACATTCTTCCTACAGGAGGGCAGAAGGCTGTTGACCTTCTTTATGTCAGGAAGACATTAAGAAAATCCTTCTAGTCCCTAGGAAGGCAATGCAGAAAGTCGAAGTCTGATGTGCTCATAGTAACCTACATTGTTGACAGAAGACACTGTTAGATGTAATTTTTTTTTTTTCAGAGCTGATGGCTTCATGCCTGAGTGATAAATACTGCTGTAAATCCTCCAGGAGATGACAGACATATATTGTAGAGGCCCGTTCATAGTCTGTCAGAGTATTACAGAATCAACAGTCAAAAGGAGAGTAAATCAGAGATCTAGTCCTACTCCTAGGTTATGAACAGAGGTGACTGCTCTGTAGCTTTTCTTAAATAAATCTTCATGTGTCTTCAGACTCTTTGAAGCACTATTATGTGCCCACCAGCATAATCTTTCTTATCATGCATCACTTCTTCATGCATAAGGTGCACTTGTCCAACCACAGCATCATTCTGTTATCATGATGTGCATTCATGTGATGAAGGTTAAGTAAAGCTTAAGTTTTCTTGCATGGCCTAATGTTTGTTGAGCTTTCTTACAGCTAATGCTAGGCTGTATTCCAGTTAACATCCTCTCATAGGCAGTGTTTTAACTCTCCCACCAAAGCACTGTGGAAAGTTTCAAATCCAGTAAAATGCTCCTGGTCTAACTTGGAAAAGTGCAGATCACTCAGAAAAACCTCAGATACATAAATGGCTACACTGTCCTAACATGGGAGTTTTGTGCTTACTTTAAAGAACTGACACCCTGATACCGTAAATACTTGGTGTCAGCATAATTTAATTAACCACAGTGAAAGAAAAGTTCTTCCAGAGCTTTAATGTTATTCTTAAAACATTTTCTCATTTCTTGTACTTCAGGGTGGAAAAAAACAACCTGTCTGTTGGTACCATTAGTTTAGCAGGTAACAACAATGTGACATTTCCTTTCTCTAATTAACCTGACAACACATAATTGGCATCCATTTTAGTGAATAGTAGCACATTGTTAGCCTGTATAGGAAGGTCAAGTGAGTGAGTATTGATATGGGACTAGCTACAGGATGAAAAGAGCTTGAGTGGACTGGAAAATAAAGTGTTTACCTGTCACTGTGCAATGGACAGTACTTGTTTACCCAGCTTATTTTTGTGACCAAAGCAAGTATGAAGTGGGAAAAAATAGCGCTGATTTTTTTGTGGCCTTTAATCCTACTCCTTACATGTCTATATCCACCTTTTTCATGAAACTGTTAAGTTTATGTGTGAGTACCTGTGACATATTCTAATTCTTGAGTTAGTGTGTAACTGCGCCAAGTTTGTTGGCCACAATTAACAAATTGGCTGAATTCAGACATCTGAAAAATGCAAGCACCATGGGTGGACCCTGGGTACTTTACTGGTACATTAGTTATGATATTTTTGGCAACATTTACCAGCTGCATCCTCATAATCTAAAAATATCTTCTGTGTCCAAAGATTTTTCCATTATATGCAGATGTTGTAGAAGTTAAACTAATGCAGTCAATGATTTCTCTTTCTTTTGGAAATCCAGCTGCTGCACATGACTTCCCTGAAATTCTTTTAATGAGGTGGCCTTACATTAAATTAATAACTGTCTGTCAAGCATAGCCTCTAGTGGTTGTGTTAGACATTGGGATTTTGGTGTAGCTGCTTCTGAAGTGTTGACTTATCCAAATGACTTTCATGCTAGCCTGAGTTTATTTCAAAGAGATTGCAGGATACTTTCTCTACAACAGGAATACAGTGACATTATTTTGCTTATTCCAGTATATAAAAGAGAAATGGAGTCATTACCTATATTCTTTACATCCTGAAGTATCTTTCCATTGAACAGTCTTTTGTTAAGCCAAGGAACTCTTACTTCACTTTTCACTTAGTTAAACATCTTAAGTATGTGAAAATAGGTCATACTGACTCCACTCAAAATATCATAGGTGTGCTAGGGACTGAAAAGAGTATTTGCATAGCTCCTTTAGAAATGGAATTAAAATTTAGTCCTTTCATCCTCTTTAGGAAGAACTTCTTGCTGATAAACCTGGATTTCAATTTATGCTTAGAAACAAATTGTAAAATATGAGCTTTGTTAAGCTTCAATTTCAAAAAGTAAGGCCAAGTTTTCTAATGCATGGTTTAATGAAAATATTCCCATTGACTTTGGTAAGAAGAGAATTTAGTCCTATGCTTGTACAAAAAATAAATAGTAGCAATGAGCAAAGCATATAGTTGTATTGATTAGGCTAATCTTGTTTAACTGCTTGCAAACATTTAGAATATGAGTGTGGCTGAGGCAAAGCTACCTCTGTTTGAAAGTGGTGGACAGCTTTTTCAATAATACATATTGGTACTGATACCATAAAATATAAGCAGTGTCGATATTATTGCCTGTAACAGTGAAGAAAAATACTACAAAGAGAATAGAATTACTACTATCATTGTAGTCACAATGATATTATTAAGGTTAATAAGTGCTGACAGTCTCTCACATAAGCAGGGTCTGTTTGAGGTCCATCCCCTTTAGACCTTATCACAGAATTTGGTGCAAATTGGTTGATGCATCAGAAGGATTTTCACAGTCAACCAACAAGTGAACTCTAAATGATGATTCAAGTGTTTTGTAGAACTTTTTGCTGGGAAGAGCGTGAGGTTGGCATTTGCTGGGAAGAGCGTGAGGTTGGCATTTGTCAGAAGACCTCTCTAATAGGCAATCCCTAAGAAGTTCAGTATATCCGATGTTTGTGATATCTAGATTCCTTTACCTCAATGATATATCTGTGTTTCCATGCCCTTGTTTCTTACCTCTGCAGAAGCTCAGGTCTTATGTTCTATACATGGCAGATGTAACCCACATCAGAAAGGCAGTTTCATACCCCCAAACTGTTCTCTCTTAAATTTTATGACTCTGAATTTCCATCTACGTCCAAACTCTACCATATCGAGCTGAAGCATTTACAGGGAGAAAGGAACTTTGCAAACCAATTTTTAATCTTTTTAGTAAACAGATATTTGAACCTCCGCAATGATTTGATCATGTGCTTTGGTTGAGGATTAGATGTCTGCTGATTTTGTCAACGTTCTCTTGCAGAGGCCAGCAAAGATTAGCCTCAAGCTGCTACTTTTGCTGCAACGCTGCTGTTCAGTGCTCAGCAGCGGCAGTGTGCCTTGAGAAGCAGGACTGGCCAGTTTGAGGGACTGTTGTGCTAACTCAGGTGTACGGTTGCTTGGACTCCAGCAAGTTTGTTCAGGGCAGTGCAGACCTATCCCAAAATACATCAGTCTTCTGTCTCTGTGTGTCCTTGTTGTTTAGCAAGTTTGAGTACCTGCAACATCCAATTATAGTGTAGTGGAGGAATGTCTTCATTATATTGACCATGTTCTTCAATAGATTTACAACATATTTGTTGAGCAGCTTGTCGCGCTATTCCTCCCTTATTCTGCCTGCACAACTTCTACTAGTGGCAACAAAAATTGCATGACTATATGAGAAACTAGGTAACTGTAAGTGAGATCACATTATCCTTGAGCAAAAACACTAATTTTACAAAGTTAGCTAGGAGAATTACAATTGATAATTTTTGATCTGTGAACCGAGTTATGGAAAAATAGCAACTAACCCAAAATGAACAGAAAATTTTTGAAAAAATACAGAAGTTTGGACTTGTGTCTTCTTCTGAGGATCTCAAAATTTATGAAGAGAGCTTTGCAATGTCCCCGTGAGAGACATGTAAGTGTTGTCCTTGTTGTATATTTGAGAAAGTGAAGCAAAGAGGGCTTGTGAGTTATGAAATGTTTCTCAGGAAGCCTAAAGCAGATCCAGGAACAGAATCTAGTTGTCTGATTTCCAGAGTGCTGCTTTAGTCCTGGGACGCATCCTTTCTTCTTTGCATGGCCATTTGTTGCAGTTCTGACAGAAAACTCGTTTCTATGTAAAATGGAATGTCACTTTTGCAACTGTGGTGCCAGAATATAGAACAGTTAGACTAAGGTTTTTGTAAGCATGTTGTTTAGGAGGGCAACGAAGTCAACTTTGCAACTTTTTACAGAATGTTCTGGCTGCAAAAGTAGATTTATAAATGCCAGGTTCTGTTCAAGTCATGCAGAAGTTCAAAGCAATTTAGTCAATACTGAAAAATTAAGGAGCAACCTCAAGATACAGTGTTTATGTTGGCAAAAGAATATCGTTAGCTCTACTGTGTTATGAGAGTATTTTCATCTGCAGTTCACTGCAAGAGCAAAATTTGACATACATTTGACAGGATTCCGATTGGCAAAAAGTAATGTGTTCAATACCACTGAGAGACCAATGTGATATCTGATCTGACAGCAAGATGAATTGTTCCAAGGCCCAAAACTACACGAGGAGCTGAAACTAAATTTTTAATTGTATTATATGTCTTCCAGAACATCATATACAGTTGATTTGCTCTCTGCCATTGACATTTTTTCTGTAATTTTCACCCAAGAATAAACATGATTTTTTTCCCCAAGAACACCTATAAACAATTAGTCAGAAACAGAAGTATTATTAAGCATGTTATTAGCTTAGCAGTGTTCTCTGTTGTTACTTATTTTTGAGACCTTTCAGTCTCAGAAATATGCCATTACCTATATGTCCCGCACAGCTTACCATTCTAAAAAACTCATAATTTGTGAGTCTAGTAGACAGGGATGCTTTATACTCTTCCTCCCTGTAGTCGCTAGCAAGAAAATACATTTGACTTGACACTTTGGACAAATTCCCACTTAGCACATGGGCATAACTTCCTTAATTTTGTTATATTGTGTCCTCTTTTAGAATGTAAATGTTAGGACGGGATAGGAAGTATAGAATGACAGAAATGCAGGAATGTTTAGAGATGCTAAACAGGACTTCAGTGAATCTAATTGAACTGCCTGCAACTAGGAGTGTCTCCTAGAGAAACCTAATGGTCTGGACAGAGCTTTCTGTTCTGTACTGATTTTTTTTGAAACTCCATTTGGTTAGGTTTGATGGATTGCTGTGCTGCTTATCCAGTAACAGGAAGTCCCTGCATAGTGATATGGTGATGAATGGGTTTCATCATTTCCCTCTCCTTTTTTTTCAAATTGCTTCTTTTTTTTTTTTTATTTTTTTTATCCTTTCTTCCTTGGTCAGCTCTCCTACCTCTGCTTATTTTTGTGAGCTCTTCTCTCCAGTTGTACCAGTGGTCTGCCAAACATCAGCTACAATGTGGCCAGCAGGTCAAGGGAGGTGATTCTGCCCCTCTGCTCTGCTCTGGTGAGACCCCACCTGGAGTACTGCATCCAGTTCTGGGGTCCTCAATACAGGAAAGACATGGACGTGTTGTAGCGGGTCCAGAGGAGCGCCACAAAAATGATCAGAGTGATGGAACACCTCTCCTATGAAGACAGGCTGAAAGAGTTGGGGTTACACAGCTTGGAGATGAGAAGGCTCCAGGGAGACCTTATTATGGCCTTTCAATACTTAAAGGGGCTTATAAGAAAGATGTGAACAGACTTTTTAGCAGGGCCTATTGCGACAGGACAAGGGGTAGTGGCTTTAAACTAAAAGAGGGTAGATTCAGACTAGATATAAGGAAGAGATGCTTTATGATGAGGGTGGTGAAACACTGGAACAGGTTTCCCAGAGAGGTGGTAGCTGCCCCATCCCTGCAAACATTCAAGGTCAGGGCTCTGAGCAATCTGCTCTAGTTGAAGATGTCCCTGCTGATTGCAGGGGGGATGGACTAGATGCCCTTTAAAGGTCCCTTCCAACCCAAACTATTCTATGATTCTATGATACAATGTTGAAACTCTTTGCAGATTCACCTGGAAACATATCTCCCATCTTAGACTTCCTTCTGAAAAAAATGCACTTTAGCATAATATGATTAATGAAATTAATATAATTAAGAAAGTTATGGCTTCGCTTTTCAGCCAACTCATATGATACCCACTATAGGTATGTAGGAATTTTTTTATCAATAATGTTTCAGTTTGCTTCACAGCCAAATGACTGACTAGATGCTTCAGAACACAAAGGCTCTTCAACAGTTTTCTGGTCCTGACTGAGAGTCATGGTAATGAATACTGTATGCAAAGATGGCTGTGACGCTCCTCTTTCAACAGGAGTTACACCAGAATTTAATCATGGGCATGAGGTCACCAGGTTTCAATGTTTTATTTACTAAATTGCCCTTTAACACTTCTGCACCTCAGATAGCAGCCAGTGCCTAGATCTCAGGAGAACACCACCTTTATTTTTCATCATAAAGGGTGAGAGTTCTCATATATTGTCATATTTATTTACAAGGCAACCTTATCAGTCACTTGCCCACTGCAGAGGTCTCTGCTTTGTAGCTGAGTGACAGGGTTATTATGGCAACTTATCCTGTGTTCTGGCTACATTTGTGGTTAGTGTCAGAGAGGTTTTTATCTGCTACTGTAATTCTGCTGTGATTATTAACAGCATATTTTTGATGTACATGTTTTTAATGTTGTAACTGTACCTTCAGTTAGCACCTCTTACTTTAACATACTGTTTTAATATAGGAAAACCTACTATTTTGGCCATGTGTGACTCTATTCAGGCTTTATACCACTAGCATATGTTTCATGATACCATGCCAAGAGACTGAGTTGTACCAGGCTTGCCTCAAGGGTGCAAGGAAATGGTGAGGGCTGCAAGACTCTCTTCTATGATGGTCCTCATGACGAAGAAATGTCAGTGTTTTACACTAGCCTGTGTCATTGCCTAGGAAAACATTTCAACAAAACAGTGAAAGGAATATGTCTCTAGTGTCTCTGACGTTTCCCAGCTCCACAGAGAAAAGGAGCATTGCCTTGTAGTCTTCCTTAGCAAAAAAACATTGAAGGGGAAACTCTCACTCTGGGGCAGACTTATTAATATTACCTTCCAGAACAGACGCAATGGACCTTCAAACAGAAATCTTAGTTCATTCTTTTTGGTGATTCAGACTACTGGGGCAGTGTCGGTATTAATTGTTTGTCAATCCGTTTTTTGTTTGCTTGCTTTTTGTTTTGATGCTAAATAGTACAAAAATGGTATAATGGTAAAAGAAACAACTATTTTTTGTTCTTTTTTTCTCTATGATTTTTTTTCCCAATACCATGAGCTTTCAAACACATCACTGAAAATGAAAGTGGTTAGCCCTGCTATTGTGCTTAGGTTCCTGCCATCAGCATTGCTCAAAAAACTTCTGCAGCCCAAAACAAGGTGGCTCTTATTTCAGGTCTGCAGTATTCAATGTGACATAGTCATATTTTATTGTTTAAATTTGCTGCAGTGTGTCAGTGTCCGCGCAGTTAACCCTGACATCAATGTACACAAAAATAGAAGACAGAGAGAAAAGTGGACCATAGCAGACTATTAAGTGGTAGGAATAGTTACTAGGACTCTGCTGATGGTAACTGTATGGACTGCAAAATATATTATTTCATGCAGCAATGATGGAAGGTACTTCTGCTTGTTAAAGTATTTGTCTGGAAACAGAGATTTACATTATAACACTACAAACTGGATTCTGTCAAGAGACCTAAAACCAGATGGAATTGTTTGAGCCCTTTAGTTGCTTTAAATAATACGGTACTGAAGTCAATAAAATTATACTTGCAGACTACTCCACATGCTTTTGCTCGATTGCTCTGGGATTCATTGCATATTAAGGCTTCATTTTCTAAAAAAAATACCATTACTCTAGGTTACGTTAGCGGCACATCTAGCTTGCATGCCCAGTACAAAAAAGATTGCTAAAAGACAACAATATAATTTGTTATTAAAATCTGGGATTTTTTTTTTTTTTTGTCATTACAGATTAATCTCAGAGATCTTGGGCAGCTATATAAAATCCGCATTGGCCACGACAATGCTGGGAATGATCCCAGTTGGTACCTGGAGGAAGTCAGACTTGAAAGAGTAGTCCCTCTTTCTGATGGAGAGATTTGTCTCCCCATAGGATGCTGGCTTGCAGAAGACAAGGGTGAAGGTGATACGTGGAGAGAAGTGGCAATAAGAAACCCTGCAAAGGAGCTTTTGCCATGTACGTGCTCAGTATTTTAGATCATGTGTTCACTAGCCGTATCCTGTGAGTATATGACAGCTTTTCGTGTTTCTTCCAGGGCAAACTGCCCAAACACCAGCGTAACTATGAAACAACCCTTTCCAGATACTTTCTAGTTCTACAGAAAAGGGAAGTGATCATTTTACCCCACTCCTTTCCTCCCCAAAATCAGAATAATAGCCGTGGCCAGGGCATCTTACCCCTATAAAATTCTCGATCTCTCAAAGCGCCCCTAAATCACTGGCAAATACTACTCTTTAGAGCAAGACATCAGGCAGGAAATCAAGGCATATCAAGGTGTGTAATGTCATGTGACCTTCCTTTCCTTTTAGCAAGTTCGATATCAGCCTTTCTTGTGCTGCATAAAATATTCTTTACCAGAAATCCATGATCTGAATCATTACACACGTGTTTTCCAAATCAGACTCAAGTCAAAGCTATTCACATAGAAATTGTTAACTGCAGGGTGGCACTTTGGTACTTCAAAGTTTACCACAGCTTTGACGCACTTTGTTCTCTTCAAGTGAAGCAGGAAATAGCCCATCATATAAAGTTAATGTTTAAAAAGTCCTGCACCTCTATGAAGGTTTTTTTATAGAATTCTCTTTAAGTTAATAGAATGACAATGATGCAGCTGATAGACAATACTGTCTGACAGTGGTAGGTCTCATATAGATAGGTGCTATCATTCAGGCAAACTGTATTCAAAATGAAGGAGTGAATATTGCAATGAATCAGTGATTCAACATACAAAAGGGTCATCATGCACTTACTGACAATCAAATGATTTCAGAAGAAAATATCAAACAAGTGAAAAACCTCAACTCAAAAGAATATAATTCTCTGAAAAAAACATCAAGACTGGTGATGTGTGAATGTTTTTGATGGGTTTTAAGGCCAAAGGGCACCACTGATCTCCGTTACAGAGGCCAGAAGATGCTGAGAAATACATATGTGCCAGCTCACATTTCCCCTCGGCTCTTTTTTTTTTTTTTTAATTATTCTACAGAGTATTTAGTGACTTCAATAAAAGATTTCAAAAACTGGGACTAATCAGGATGAACCAGGCCCTATGGTCATTAACATATACCACAGTACCATATGCCACTTCTTACAGTGAGATAAGTATCATATACTGGTGCAAGAGAAAAATAGTGCAGAAGCCAATTATGTTGTATGAACAATTAATTCAACATCAATAAGTCAAATCTGCATTATGCAGTCTGAAATACCCATTCATAGAAAAGTACTAATATTCTGGTAGGTGCATTCAATTTATACACTTGTATGTGAAAAATCAAGTCAGTTCTATCAAAGGCTGGGAATATGTTTAAAACAGCATGTTTGTTTACTTTTCAATCATTATATTACTGCGTCTTTCCTTGCTTTTGCAGGAACATTATCTCTATTAAAATATATGTCTAAGTTTGTAAGAAAAGACACAGAAAGGATTTGGAAATTTCCTGAAATTGTGAGTTTTACAAATTAATTATTGATTTTAGGCACATTTAAATTGAACATCAATATAAACTCAGCAAGGCCTCCCAAGGATTTCCTATTTAGTTTCTCAAGAACAAGCAAATGAAACACTACCCATTTGCATTTCCCATTTAAAAGTTAATTGTTTACAAGCACTGGACAAACCACATCAAGACACTTTCTCCAGCAGAACAAACGATGTACTACTTATTACTTAATGATAATCTGATATGATTTAGTAATTTGTATCCTGTACTTTCAATTCAATCTGGTATCTTTTAGTGGTATTAAATTTGCTTAACTATAGAAGTGATGTGCTGGAAACTTTAAACAAAATGAACAAATATAAACTAAGTTCAGAAGGCACTGTTTTTTTAATTGCTGTTCTTTAACACTTACTTTATTGCTCAAATTCTGTCTTAGAAGAAAGGGTAATTTTTTCCTTATCTTTTTTCTCCCTTTCTCCAGCCAAATGCTACTATGCACTGAATAGGGACCCAAAACCTTGGAGCTGATTTTTGATTCCCTTTCTTTTTTCTAGGTTCTCTTTTTCAGATCCTGTTATTTCCTCATTCTGTCAGTTTTTCTTTACCTTTCTCTCTGAAATTCCTTCTTTTCCATCCAAATTTCTCACCTTGGTAACCCCCCTTAGTTTTTCTGACTGTCCCTCAGCCACTTCAAAAAGCTGACGCTAATCTGGTCTACTGCTCCAAGTGATGCTTTCAGTTCTTTCAATCTCTCCATCACACCAGTCTCAACTTCCATACATAACTGACATTTCTTATGCCTCCAATGTATGTCTGCCTTTGTCTTCCCTTCTTTTCTTGTTTTTTCCCCATTGCCAAGGCTTCTAGGTCTGTGGCTCCTTTTTCTCTTCCTATTCCATCTTCTCTTTTGCTTTTCCAGCTCTGGAGATTTAAAAACTTCACCTGATCTGTCTTTGAAGTTGTCCCTGAATTGAGCGTGCTGTTGAACCGGATGATCCCTGGAGGTCTGCTCCAACCTGTTTTTTCCTGTGGTTCTTCTACCCAGTCTCACTTTTTTCTGGCAGTTCCAGATATTTTTACTTTACCAAACTTTACAAGTATTGGATTGTTTATTTGTTGCTGTTTTGATTTGGTTTCATCCCCTAGTTACGTTGTGATGCACAAAATCAAAGAAAAATTGTTCAACTATTTTCTAAGCGATAGATATTGGAAATTAGTGATCATGTCCTGAACTGGATAAATCTTAAGTGTCACTCAATGAAAATAAGATAGAAGCTTTATTCTGAATGCTTTCGACTTAGCTTGACAACATCATGACAACACAGGAGCGTTAGGGGAAACAGACCAGATTTGGCAGCTCAATGCAGGGAGGCTGCCGCAGCTGCATGGCCCCAGGTCCAGCCAGCAGCAAGGCTGAGCATGTGTTCCCAGTCAGCACACACAGAGAGGACACATGTATATAACACATATATATACATGTATACATGGCCAGCTGCACAGGTAACCCAGACACACAGAGCAGTCACAGAAACACAGACAGTACCAGCAGCCTCATCCCCTTCCACTCTCTGACTGAGTAGGATGGAGGTCCACTAGTGGGAATATATATGTGTATGCATATGTACGAGTGTACCCAGCTGTACAGCAGCTGGGCTCACACACTCCGTTTGCTCAGCAGCTGCCCCTGGATCCCAGTCTCCCCAGTTGCTGGCACCTGGGCATATGAGCCCCTGAGACTGCAGCCCCGCTCCAGCTGCTGGTACAGACCATCTCACACACACACATGCATGCACACACAGATCTGTCTCGCCCTTAGAGACACAGATACACCTCAGCAGGTCTCACCCCCAGAGACACCCATACCCCATGGTGTCTCTGGCATCTGGCCGGGACTCCCCTGGTCCCTCCAACAGCCAAATGTTCATGTGGTCTCCCCCTTAGAGACACAGGCCACTGATCCCTGGTCCCACACCAGTCACTGACACTCAACTTCACTCCCTCCAGTCTCTCCAGTTGCTGTCATGCAGGACCCCAACTGGGTCCTAGTCCAGTTGCTGGCACTCAGACCCCATACCCACACATGCATACACACACAGAGAACAGAGAGTCCTTCACCCAGGAAAAGTTAGAAAGCAAATTAATAAGAAGATGTGACAGACTGCACTGATCAAGTGCAGGACACAGCCAGACAACCATACTAACCAGCAAACTGTTAATTGTGTCCAGCCCTTTTGATCTGCTGATCCCTCTATTTTCCCACACTTGTTCCTCCCCAAATCACCTAGATTGATCTCTTTCCCCGCCTTTGGTTCCTCCCCTAAACATCCCATAATAAGTCCTGTGCAATCTGGTAATGCTCTTCCTCTCTGTCCCATATTGTGTTCCACAGCCCTAGGCAGCAAACCCCAGCAGTCCAATAGGTACTCCAGAATTGACTCATCGTGATGGGTGTCATGCCTGGACACCGGGACTGAGACTCTCCCGGGACAGCCCTTGCAAGGGCCGGGAGAGGCTGTCCCTTTCTTTGAGTCCTTGATATGGGTTCCCTCCTGTCCTTGTGCCCCTGTGCTTGTAGAGATGTGCTGATGGCTCCTGTTATGGGTCTGGGAGAAGCCAGAGCAAGGTGTTATTTGGTCTCCCCCTGCCAATGTCTGTCTATGCTCCTTTGCGAGTGCACAAAAGACCTTTCTCACACAAGCTAACATGGATTGTCTTCAGATATGGCTGAATTTTTGATCTAAAGGGGTACATGATACAAGAAGCGTTGAATTTTCTTACTGTTCTGTTTAGGTGAACATAAACTTCAAATGAGAATATAAATGGTGAGTTCTGCCCTGTTCTTGTTCACATAATTGAAGGAATAACTGTACTAATTTGAGATAAAAGACAAATATTGAGGCTGAGGCAGGAAAAATTCCAGCTCAAAAGAATTAGATTTCTTTTCCACTTGGAGACATGTGCAGGCAAATACAGAAAGGTTAGTATGTGCCCTCTGACAGAAATAGTGCAACAGATGACCAAAGCAAATAGTAATGACTCAAGCATTATCTCTATAAAATTTGCGTCCCTGTTTAATCACTCAGGAGGCACCAGCTACTTAGGTAAATAGTCAAGCTTCTCTTTCCTATTGTAAAATTGATTAGTAAGTGTGTTTTTTCAAAGCTGATCATTTTCTTACATGTTATGAAGAATATTCCCATATATTTTTTAGAATATTGCTCCAAATAGCAGGAGTAAATGGAAGCGGAGATTAGAAAGCCTGAAAACTGTAATTCTAATTGAAATGTCTTAACCTGATAGTGTTGTTGTATTTATGTCTTCTAAATAATATATGCACCACTTCTGAGGAAGATAGTACCTCTTAACCACTATCAGCCATTAAGGAATTGTTCCCTTTTAGCCTTAACGCTGCACCAATCTGTGTCATTACCCTTCCGTCATGGCAAAATGCCAAACACTATTTGTGTGAACTGGGTAGTAAATACCAAATGCTAAAACCACGTGACAGAGATTCAGTCTTGCTGTTTAACAAATCAAGCCAAAATGACCATTTCATTCAAGTGGGCACGTCATGCGGAAAAAAGGCAGAACCTGGAGCAGTACTGTGTAATACTGTTCTAATATTTTAGATCGCTGTCATTAAGGGAGGACTGAATAGAAACAGTTTGAAAATTTTAATGTTGTATATCATGTCTCTAGGTTTTGTGTTCTTTGGCCAATTTTTCTGTTTACACTAGTGGCCTGATGGGAGTGGATTTGCGCAGTGAAGCGGTTGGTGCTAAGGGTCCAATGTCCTCATTATGTGCGTTTAGGGGGAAGTTACTCTGGGTTTGTTCTAGTCTGTTCCCACAGACTGACTGCCAATTTGTGGCAAGATCATCATTGTGTTTCTGGAAGATATCCTCTGGTTTAGTTTCATCCAAAAAGAATTGTGGTTTTTGCCCTAACCACTCTGTGCTGCAAACGAGAAATAAGTAAGGAGGCCAACCAGGGGATTCATTTTCTTGATTCAAACTACTGCGCTATTGTAGGCACACCAGTGTCATTAGGCTCAGGCAGCTGTAATGCAGAGGAAGCTTATCTAATGTACTTTAAGTAATAAGTGATAAGTATATTTATCTTTAATTCATCTGCTCTTAACTAGAATTCTAAAATAACGACTGCACTTTTCTTTTAGTAGAATTACTTTGAAGACAACTGACAATGGGGCAGCAGTTTATACTAAGTCAGCAGAAAAAGACCAATATTTCTGCAGTGAAGACTTTCATTTTCTTATTCTCACCAATAAATTCTTCTTTAATGCTATTAGGATTATTTTCTTCTTCTCCCAAAACATACCAAAATATTAACTTAGTCTTTAATGCAAAGCAACCTGCAATGCTTGCTTACTGTTTATATTTTTCAAAGGAAAATGTCATAAGTCACTGAGTTCTGTACATTACTCCTTCATAAGGAAATGAGAATTATATACTGTGCTTGCAGATTGGGGCCAAACTAGCCCTTACCATTAGTCAATGATCAGGAATATACCAACCTTCTCTATTGGAAACCCTGATTCAGGTGCCCAGAAGAAGAAGTCTGGAAAAAAGGATTCTCTAACTTGCATTGTGTTGCCCTTACTATGCCCTTAGGTTACCTTTTCTTCATAACCAGAGAAACAAAATGTCTTTTCTCACTTCCCCTTTATTCCAGGTAGTTCATGTTCTCATGTGATCAATAGATGCCAGACGCTGGAGCTCTGACTTAAAAAAAACACCTGAAGTCTCATGATAGCATCTCAAGAGGTAGCAGTAGTAGCATTTTTATGGATGGAGCAAGTATAAATTTGGTACTTGTACACTTGACTGCTCAGTGACTCCTATAGTATTTGTGATACTTTTCATATGCCATTTTTTTAACATAGTCATTGTACTGCTTTAATGTCTGTCTTTTATGGAGCCTTTTAGAAGCTCCCTACCTCTGCCTGAAAACATTTTACCTCCCTTTTTTCAACTGTTTCGTCCACGCATCCATGTCCCAGAGTTTTCTGTTTGATTATAGAGCTTATCTAAAGTTACTCTGCTAGCAATTGGAAGATTTCAATCACTTATTTTCTAAAAGGTCATTTTCTTTTCTAGTGAGTGCTAGCTGAGATTTTTTTCCTGCTGTTTTGTATTAATTAATCCTCTTATATCCTTTATCAAGGTTATTGTATTTTCCAAGATATTTCTTCTATTACTTTGATGTGCCCCACATTAGATGGATTGCTAGATGCAAGTCAAACAGGTCCCTCATAATGCTGAAACAATATTCCTTGACTTCTGTTCAATGATTGGTTTTATAAAATACTTTTCTACTTTTTCTTTCATTTTTTTTTTGCCTATGTGCCTACCTCTCTGCTTTGACACCCCAGTTTTCAGCTGGTGTAGTTTCACTAGATCAGTGTATAGTAAAATGAAATTGCTGCTACAGAATAGAGGATCGGGCCATAGAGTTCCAATTCTCAGAGTTTTGGGGTTGCTTTTTCTTACTGCAGTGAAGCAGGTCTCCATTTCAGATATGGCAGCAGTGGGGGCCTTAGGGTAGGTCAGTTTCTCAAAGGAAATTAAACCAGAGCCACAGAGCCTGAACATATTTTCTAGGGTCTTTTTATTTTACTCTATACACAAAAAACTGTGTTTTGTGAACAATATACAGAAAGCTACAAACAGGCAAATTTCACACATGGTGAGTTTTGCTGTGTCAGCAGTACATTCGTTCTCCGGATTTGGTTGTATCTGTCCCCTGTGCTTATCAAACTCCTGGTGCACCTTGTCTTATCTGTTACAGAGTAGCATCATCCCTCTTGTTCTTGTGTTTAAGCAATCTCTAGCTCAGGAGCCATTAACAGTAGCACCTTTTGTAGCTGTTCTGCAATCTAGAGGAACTGCTTGACAAAGGTTGAAGAAATTGCATCCACTTAAGCTGGTCTGTGCCCAGGTTTCCATTTGTACAGAAAAGGCTTAACCTTCGCAATCTATTTAATGAATGTTTATATAAATGTCTAAGCATAGTGGCATGTTCTAAGTAGGCATGCACAGTGTGTTTTGGAGAATACTTTCATTGGTTAATTTTTTGTATATTTCCTATAAAATGCATTGTACAGTATACTCAAGTTAAGGGAAATGAACATTCCATTTATTATCCTAATATAGCAGCCCATATTGTTAGTTTGTACAAAAATTTAAAGCACAAACTGGTCTTTTTGTTAAGAAGGTTCCTTTATAAATAATGCAGATTGTGTAGCCTAAATAAATGCGAGACCTAACATCTTCCAGATGGTGAGAGATGTATAGACACAAGGAGCTATGGAAAATATTTTCCAGTTCTTTACATTTCAACATGTGCATGTTTTCTACTTCAGACTGATTTATTTAGGCTTGTAGCAATAAAAAGCTGTATTTGATTAGATCATTATCATCTGTCTGGTTACCACAGAGATGCACAGTGTTACAAAAGGAACTGTCATTTATTTACCTGTTAATATCTTTGTGTTGTGTTATAATTATCTCTTATTCTGTTCTAGTGTGTCCTGTACTTAATCTATTTGGTTTGGTCTCCCTCCAGAAATGAACTTGTTGGTATTTTCTTCTTGTAATCATTTATTGTTAAAGGGCTTCTTAAAAAAAAAGGCTTGAATATGCTTTAAAATTGTGCTTATAGTTACTTAAATTTTGCAGTTTTGATCATGGAAATTACTTGTAGGTGTAAGTAATACAGATACCAATCTTTGTATATAAACAGTCATAACATAAACAGTCTATACTTTTCCTTAGCTCCCACAGATGTTTTGCTCTTTCAAAACTGGGAATGTAAGTAAGAATGTAAAAGCGTGGAGAAGATTTCATGTTGATACGTCCCTGCTTTTACTAATCCCCAGTGCATTGCTCCATGGGTAGCCCAGCCCTATTATTCCAATGGCTGGTCACAGATGAATATAGTTGTTAGGTTTTCTTTTGGGAATGTGACTTCTCTCCTTCCACACTCGGAAAGAATTTGCCTCTTCATGATCAGTGTGGCTCTTTGCTTTGTTGCATGTTTCCTTTTATAGTTTGCTGTTACCCCTTATCCTCTGTCCTTCAAACAGTTTCTTGTTTGTATTACATTCTCCTGTTGCTAATCTGCACGCAGCTGTGATTATACTGAGTTATAATATAAAATGTCATTTGGATATATAGCTTAATTATACTAATTATCAGATCCATTTATCTTTTTTACTTGCCATGCATATCTACCATTTGTTTTAACATGACAATTTTATGTTAAAAACCTTGAAAGTAGTTTTTATAAGGGTCTGCCAAATTTTTGAAGATGTGTGTGTATTATTGAAATTAATTTTATGTCACGGGCTAAGTGTTGGTACACTAACGCATGGATGTGAGAGCTGCACTGAATGCTTGGAGTTACAGAAAACAATAAAATTTCTCAGGGGACGCCACTCCTATTTTGAGCCACAGTTGTAATAGTGATAAAGAGTTGGAGATTGTTTTTGCCAGTTTAGGAGAACTTTATACAGATTAAAAAAATATTCTAATTTGGTTAAGCATACAGTCTATCCATCAACATTTCCTTCCTAACTTTCAATATATGCGGGGCTATTTTTTTCTCTTAAGTATTTGCAGTATTATTTTACTACTTGTTTAACTTTTCTACTGGGAATCAGAAATAGCTATTCTTCAATGACAGTGGATGATATGAGGTTTGAGTTTTATAAGCTGCCTTGGGGTCCAGTGAATTAAAAATTTAAGGAAATGTCAGGTTCTAGTAGCCACTTAGTGGTATAAGAGTAATAGTATTTTAATCAGCTTTTGTAGAATATTGTCCAGTTTCAAGCATTTTGTTACAATTTTCTGGTGTTGTCTTAGTTCCTTCTTAAAAGTAGTGTTTAATTGTGTTTGTTAGGGCTTCTGCTATCTTTCTTCACTCCCAAGAACTATTAAAATTACCCATTAGTGAAACAGTAATCATCTCCTTTGTCATCTACTACATAGCAGCAGAAATGGCCAGCTGTGATTAGACTAGAAACACTGCATGGAAAAATTGCCATTAAGGTCTAAACATGAAAACTTTTTTTAAAAGTTGTAATAAGAAAAACTGAAATGAAGTCTAATAGTATGTGATTACTGCAAATAAGTTTTTTTAAAAGGAGTTTGCATATCTGGATAATTATAAAGATAATATTAGTGTGGTGCAAAATATTTTAATACAGAAACCTTGAATTATATTCCAGAATTCTTTGAAGGTAAGTGTATATTTTTTGTGTATAAGACTTTGGTCTAGACTAGAAGGGGAGGCATTAGAAAGTTGTAAGTATATTTTAACTGAGAGCTGTTTTTAAAAGGGTTACCATCCACTAGTGATAAATGTTGAAACCTTCAAAAACAAGTTGAGTGTACACTTTTTATAGATGAGGGAACCCATTCATCTGCTTGCCTGCCATTGTCTGTGAGGTGAAAATCTAAAAACCCTAGGATTCAGGATTGCTGATCTCCTCTTAAGATGAAATGAAGGTTAGCCACCCAGAAAATTCTGTTTTGCTCAAATCTGGAGGTTGAATATGCCTTGGTACCAGTGAAATATAGCTATTTGAGACTGTGACTAGGCACTGTTAGGTGGTCTTCAGATAACTTGCCAAGAAAGATTTTGCAACTTAGGTCCTGAAATTGTGAATACTCAACAGGCAGTGAGAGAAGAAAATGGAGCACTAGGAAACACTTGCTTGATGGGCTGCTTTGCTGAGCAATGCATAGCTATACTCAGCATATTGCATTTTTTTAGGCTTGGTATTTTCATACTTTTGTGCAGAGAATTACAAGATTTGAACCTGGAAGTGACAAATGCATGGATAGCTGTTGCTACTTCCAAACTTGAAAGTCAGTACAGTCTTCTGGCAAAATTTTGATGGGAAAGCTTTTGAATCATATGCAAAATACACGGATAATCTCAAGCTTTTTCTTCTTCTAGTGTTGATGTATGAGGTCCATGTATACACGGGTGCTAAACTTGGTGCTGAAACAGATTCTAATGTTTATATCAACCTCATTGGGACAAGAGGAGATGCTGGCAAAAGGAAGCTCCATAGATCTAAGAATAATAATGTAAAATTTCGACATGGACAGGTGAAGTAAAAACAATGCTACTTCTGATCAATAAGAGTAAATTGTGGCTAGCAAACAGTTTCTTAAACAAGTGTAAATATCTTTTTATTTACAAGTTTTATTCAAGCAGTTTGCCTTTTTCTCATGTATTTCCTTTATTCAAAATTACTTGCAGAATTACATCATATGATAAATGTTTATCTGCTGGATCAAACTTTTACTGAGAGCATTGCATAGCAGAATTTAGAATCATAGAATCATAGAGTTGTTAAGGTTGGAAAAGACCCTTAAGATCATTGAGTCCAACTGTTAACCTAGCACTGCCAAGTCTACCACTAAACCATGTCCCTAAGCACCACGTCTACCCGTCTTTTAAATACCTCCAGGGATGGGGACTCAACCACTTCCCTGGGTAGCCCGTTCCAGTGCCTGACTGCCCTTTCAGTGAAGAAGTTTTTCTTAATATCCAACCTAAACCTCCCCTGAATTTGAGTACTCTTGGTTATTTATATTGCACATATAGATAAAATGGTAACAATAACGTTTTTCTTCTCCTGAACAGATCACTGTGAATTTTAGAATCAAGCTCTAAATCCTTATTCCCAAGTATGTTTTCCAGTCTTGGTGAGGCAGATAGCGCTAGAAAATGTACAGAGATGACCAAATAATTCTTTGCAACTGATCCTTGTGTCACGCCAAGGGAATGAGTGCTGTCTGTGTGGAGTAATTCTAAAGTGTTTACTCACCTTAGAAAGCTTTAAAAGATCTTCACTGACTGACCAGAACCAATATAAGACACCTATATTCATTTTGAAAAAAAAAAAAAAAAGAGAGAAAAAAATAAACTATTCTATACTGTTACAGTCAAAGCAATAGCTTTGTGTTCAAGACCTTTACCATTTTCCTTGTGTGGTTCCACAGATGGATATTTTCTGCATAAAGGCTGTCTCACTGGGAGACTTGGAGAAAGTTCTGATTAGCCATGATGGAGCTGGTCCAGGTAGGTTTTAACTTCCTAGAGGCCAGTCTGTTTTCAAGTCCTTTTTAAACACAATGCACTTTATTTATATTGCATCCTTCATACAAAATGTGACAGAAGGTCTTGCAGTGATAAAAAGTCTTCCCGCAGACTGGCCACTGTGATGGAATGGTGAAAAACAGTGGTAATGGACAGCAAAAAGGACATGAGTTTAATGTCACATATTGTCATTCCACTCTTTGTTTTCAAGTTTATTTATAAGAAAGCACTATTTATTTGCAAATAGAGAACTCATGAAAGTGTTGCTTACACAGATAAAACAATCCTTCATTAGATAAAGAGTGAAGACTGGCCAGAAGAGAATTAAAGATATTCAACACCTGCTTTACTACCAAACAATTTTTGAGTAGCTATAGCATAATGTCCTTACTGCTTTGGGCAACGATAGAAGATTTGGTTATTTATTTAATCTGTGCAAGTCAATGTGGAGCTGCTCCAGTAAGTGACATTGCATTCAGCTTGTAGGTTTTTCAGAAAAAAAGAGATAATTTTGTGATGAGACAAATTTTTGATACAAGCCCTTGAGGTGTGCATCTCTGGAATGATGTAAATGAAGAGAAAGCTAGAATTTAAAAGCACTGCAGATGTAAATACTGCAGATATGTTTGCAGATTAGTGGCTATGAAGAAGCCAAGTGAAGAGAAGGATTTTTAAAGCAGTTCAGGGCCACACTGATACTAGATGAGAAAAGCATTTTTACCCTACTCTGTTCTGAAATGGCCTCAAGCAACACCCGTGTTGCTGTCTGTACTAAGGCTCTGAGTAGACTTGTGACTGTTACAGAAGTAGGCTGCTTAGTGCAGCCTTGGTATGGGAAGTAAACTTGATTCTTGTATCTTTGTAGTTCTCTAGAGTTTCCTGCCTTCAGCGATATGGATGATTGCATATATGAGAGTTTCATATCCTAGTAGGCCAAGACATAACACAGAAGGCAATGTGGTGGAGCGTACCTTTACTCTGTCTCCCAGGACACCATACCATGCTCTCTTCCCTCATTTCGCCTGTAACAGGCAGCATAACCATATCACAGGATCAACATTACAAATCTGCAACCAGACTCAGCTATCTTCAGCTGTTCTTTGACAATGTAGTTCAAAATCTGTACTTTTGAAGGATTATCTAAACAGGATAATGGATTGAGTTCTGTGTATAACAAAATTTATGCCTCTGTAATTAAGATGATTGTTCATTGTACTCAGCACAGACAGATCTCACAGACTTCTTTTGAAATGTATCCAAAACTAGCCCCAGATAAGCCTGGCCTGAGGTGACCAGGGGATTTGAGGGCTGGAAAAGGATGGTGAGTCAGGAGAGAGGCCATCTAGAGACCCAGTCTTTTGGGGGTTGAGAGGAAGGAAAGAGGGTTCCTTTAGAGGTGAGGCTGCCCTTTTTTCTAATCATATAATTTGACTGAGGGATGGGGCAGAAGGTCTGTGGTCTTGATTTGGAGACTGTCTTGAAAGGATCATGGAACATATGCTTTCTTTGGGGCTCCTAGACTGCAGGGCATAGATCTTCTCCCACAGCCACTGTGAATGAGGAAAGAAAAGGAATTTTGTCCTAGTCAGCAGGGTTTTGGCATTGGTCAGGTGTGAGTCACTAGATGATGTGTCTTGTCTGCTGAAAGAACCTTCTCCTTCATAGAAGCTTTACATAAATACCTGTACATTTACACAAGCAGCGCCTTTCATCTTTTTTGGCCTGTTTCAAAGTGACCTGCCTGATTGCTGGTGAATCTTGGCCAGGCTAGTAGTCTCCTTCCAATGAAAGAGCATCTGAGGTATAGGAGGGTGACAGAAGAAGCTTGCAGAGTGTCCTAATGTGCCCTGGGCCTGAAGTCTTGAAGGGGAAATGCCATCCTGCTCCATGCACTGCCTGGGCAAGCCCTCCCTACTGGGACAGAGACTGCTGCCTTCTAGGGACTTCCAGACTCAAATGTAGCCAGGGAGGCAGAGCATGAGAATAAATAGGGCAGTTGTGTTCTTCTGATCAAAACATCCCTCATGCTGTTTTTGCTACAATGTGCTGATAAATAGTGGTATGAGTCAGGCAAAACCTCGTAAGCATTATGACAAGTTGTGAGTGGTGCAGACACAGTGAGAACAGGATATTTGAAAAGGACTTCGCAGGAGAACTGTAGTAGTCACTAAGATGGTTATTGGAAGTGATCTAAGACATCAGCATGGATGTGGCAGTGGTTACTGCTGTTTGGGAGAGGATGAATTCAGTAGCTTGACAGAAGTGAGGCTGCACAGCTCAATGCCCACCGGTCCCACTAGGAGCAAGGCTGAGTATGTGTTCCCAGTAGGCACACACACAAACACATTTATAAAACACGTGTATGCACATGGCCAGCCACACAGATCAACACAGACAGGAACTTAGCACTCACACAAACACAAACAGCACCAATGTCCTTATCCTGTTACCCTCTCTAGCTGATCAGAATGACAGTCCATCAATGACAAATATATACATATATATATGGATGTATAAGTATATATATACATATATATATATATGGATGTATAAGTCCTGCAGTAGCTGGCCTTAAGCACTCAGTCTATCCAGTCACTGGCTCTGCGTCCTTGGATCCTCAGTTTTCCCAGTTACTGGCACCTAGACATACAAAGCCTCTCCAAGGCTGCAGCCCCACTCTATTTGCAAATGAGAACAGTAGTCTTAGTGATTTGTTAACGAATACTCTTACATATGCAATAACAACTTTACTCAAGAGGACCAAAATTTCCAGCTTTCACACAGATCTCAGTTAACTGCATAAACAGATTTGTCCCAACATACTTGTGCTTTATCACAAGGAATCAAAAGATGTAGGTCGGGATGTGGATGGTGTTGGCAGTTCACAGATGTACTCATATACTTGTCTCCAAGGAAAAAAAAAAACCATCCTGCTGAAAATTAAAACAGAGCAAGGCAGAGAAGAATTATCGTTGTACCTCTTGCGACAGACACAGAATAATAAAGCTTTCTTTCTGTTAATATATCTTATCTATTTAGCTGAGCTCTGTCTTAATATGACCTGTGTTTCTGCTACAAAAAGATAATCTGGGCTTTTTTCTTTAAGTTTATTTAAAAAAAAAATACATTATTTCACATGATAAACTTTTGTCATTTCAACCCAGGCAATGGATGGTTCCTGGATAAGATTGTCATCAAACATAAAGAAGGAAAGGAAGCTCAGGAGGTTGTATTTCCTTGTAACAGGTACGCCATTCATGGAGAAAAAGGATTTGTTACACTGCCAGCAACCTAAGGAAAAAATTGCAGAACAGACATGTGCACATAGCCTAGATATATGAGCAATGCCTAAGTTTTTCAACATACAAGGGACGCAAAATTTTGCCATTGAAGACAAAGAACAAAGTTGCTGTATTGGTATAGGAGGGAGTCACAGCTTAATACCCAAAACCAAATTTTGCATAGGAGAAAAGGTGCATTGATCTTTCTTTTATCTAAATTATACAGAGACCACATGAAAATAAATAAATTCATTTCTCAATCTTTTAAAAAGTATTATGTGTAAAGATCTAGCTGTACTGATTTTGGTCAGTTTCTCTTTCTCAGTCACCAGAAACCTTATATACATCCTGGAGATCTTTGGAAATACCTTTAACTCTTCTCCTAAAGGAGAGGTCCAATATTTCCTTTCATTTAGTACATCTCTACTTGTCTGTCTTACTAGGTCTAGAATTTTGCTGCCATGGGCAAAATCAGAAAATGCTCGACTCTCTCAGTTCTAACAATTACTAAAGAGCCTATTTTTCCAAATTTTTTAATTATCTTAGGCAACTGCAACCTGAACTTTCAGCAGTCATTGAGTTGAATCATATGGCTATAACAGAAAAAAAACATAAAATAAGTCAATAGACGGAAGTAAGGATTTGTGTGTGTTATTTCTATATTAGTATATTTAATACAATAGAAATAATTTGAAGAATTGTAATTTAGATCCAGCTAATTATATTCTGTAGCATGTGGTTTCTAGAATTTATGAGTTTGGGTTATATAGCTGAAATAGTTTCCATGTTATTTTGGGAACTGTGCCTTAAAGTCTTGAAAATCTTTAGAGGTTCAGTAAAGACAGCTCTCCTCCTATAGGAATCCTACCTGTTTACAAAAAAACAAGGTTTCAGTTTGCAAGATTCCTGGAAATGACTAGCTAAGAACGATTTACTCCTCTCAGAACTACTCTTCCAATGATCAGGTTTTTGGTTTAGTTTTCCTTTTTGACTATTAGGCTTTTTAATTGCTTTGGTGTGTGTTAAAGATCATTATTGGAAGAGTAGATGAATGAGACAATTGTTTCTTTAATTACAAGATTTTATGAGACTTCTCAAAAGGGAAGGGTACTTAATGAAGACACTTGGGCTCTCTATAAAACTGCCTTGTCAAAAAAAAATTGTTAAGCTCTGAGAAAAATATTAGAGACATTATGTATAGAACTAGAGGAGTCCTGTCATTGTTTGCCTGCAGTGTAATTGTGCTGCCAATGTGTCAAAGTTTACGTTCTATTTTTAGAAACTGCTAGTGATCTTGTTTTTCTTAGGAGGGAATGAGGAGAAAGCTCACAGAAGTTAATCAAGCTATTTATTGCAAAAATAGTTGAAATACAGTGGAGTTTAGACTTCAAATATGAGATTTATTCATAGAATTTTGTTATATACAATAAATTAAATATATTATGGACTCTTGAGTTTAAACAAATGCAACATCAACACGGAACCAATAGAACAGAAGTTGATAGTGAGCACGTATTTATTTTTAAATAAGTGAGCTTATTAAAGGCTGTAAAGTGTTATTATATCAGCAAGGGGGATCAACTGAAGGAGTATAGATATGTGTTTGTAGTGAGATGGTATTGCAGGAAAGATCCTTAAATTCATCAGTACAAAAGAAAAGGAAACTAAAAAGAGAAGTTCAGTTCATTGCTGCAGATCTGCAGAAGCTTTAGAAACTTCCAGACTTGCAGGGGTTATATATCATTTTAAGTACAATGAATATAACTATCTACTGCAGGTTATATAACCCCCCCCCCCCAAATGTACAGTGGAGTCTCTGATTCTGTAAATAGTGTTTCATATAATGTATTTCATATAGTGCTGTAGTACTTCTTATAGCTACCATGAAAATTCCTGTTTGCCTGGAGCAGAGTGAGCCAAATTCTTCTAATAAGAATAAGGCCAACTCTGATGAATGTATAAAAGAAAATTTGATCTAGGAAGTAGTTTCAAGGCATAATTTGATAAAAAAGTATAAAACAAATACTGTTGGAGAGAGAAGGTAACTGTCAGATTACTTGCAATATACTGACAATTGTTATTAATCTTATTATTTTTGTTTTTGCAATGAAAGATGGCTAGATGAATATCAAGATGATGGGAAAACTGAGTGGGAGCTAACTGCCAATAGTAAGTATTTTGTTAAAGAAAATTTGTGTTATAAAATATAGTATATACTTAATGCCTAGTTATTACTGAAGAACCCTTCTGAATAAGACCATAACTTAAGAAGAAAAGTGATAATAAAGCTTGTTCAAATTTTTTTTCCCCTCTTCATATTTTAGAGGATGGCAATTCAAGGAAGGCGTTCCTTAAAGGTAAGAGTTGTTTTCTACACCATTGTTTTTGCTGTTTGAATTTAATCTGCAAACTAGTGTTAAGTGACAAATATGTGAGCAAGTGACCACATCATATATGTAAACTATCAGCTGTGAGACAAAATGAAGACGAATTGGCTGGCAGAGGTCTACAGAAAGGACTAGGCCTTTATAGGTAATTGAGAAAAACATGCATGCTCATAAACGATTACTGATTTTCTTCATATTTCTACTATTCTGTCCTGAAATCAGCCAGGAATTCCTCTGAGAAAAGATTCAAGTGTTGTTTTGTTTATCCCAATGTCACTGTCATTTAATACATGGGAACAGGTCCCCTAGCAAACATCATCAAGTTGAAAAATGTGTTGTAAAGTGTCAGTGGAAGCATTTTCAGGTCAAAATCCATCAGGGTATTCCTGAAGTAGCCAGAAATAATGCAGGCTTAAACTCCAAATCTGCTAGTGAAGCTAAATATAGTATATGCATTCATTTGACTAAATCTGCTTGAATTAGTAAAAAGATATTATTAAAAAACTACCCACCCAGCTCTCTATTTTTATACCTACAAAGACAGCCCCATCACTATAATACGCTAGTACCTCCCAAGTGTATAAAATTTGAGATACATCTCTGTGTTTCTCCCTAACCAGAAAACAGACTGACAAAGGTATCTTTATGAACACTTAACTGTAAATGTGTATTCTGTGTAACTGTGTCTGGGAACTGTATGGGAGAAACTAAAGTAAAAAAAGTAACAACATCTACATTTGACTCTGGAAACAGTGACTTGCCTTCTGTAGGATGAGTCCTGATCTCTGGATCTAATTCCAGTTTCAGTGGAAATTAAATAATTTGCATACAATCAAACAGTTTAGCCAACAGCTTTATTGTTCCATGGCATCATAACTTTGACAAGAGGAGACTGATTAACTCAGGTAAGTGAAGGCTTTCCCACAGAGAAATTTGATTTTCACAAGAGTGACTTGGAATTGGATTCTGCATTCTGCTAAGTGCACAGTTCAGAGATGCAGCCATTATATCTATTTCACCTTATGTTCAGAAAATAGACTATATTTTACTACTAATCTAAGTTTTTTTTTCCAGTGCAGCTTCATTCTTTATTGTGCTATAATAAGCAGGCACAGATGCACAGGCTGCTGAGAGCCTGTGCATGTCAAGAGCGGTTAGACGCCATATATTGATTATGAGGAGAAAGGAGTGGCTTATTCTTAATCAGTTTGTGAAATGTCACACTGTCAAGATGTCCAGGAGGACCCAAAGAGTGTGAGCTTATTTCTTAGGTTGAGATGAGACGTTCTGAATAATGAAGATATAAAGGAGAAGAACATTTTTAGGAACTATTCTGCCAATTAGCTATGCATCAGCTTAGCTTGAATCGCTCTTTAGCCATCGTTTCCTTACCCGAGGGCTCATTCCAGTGAGGAACTGAGATAAGTGAGAGATCATGCTTTTATACCTTATGTAAAAAAGATGATGAGCAGGACTGATCTCAGGATTGTTCACAGTTTCTTTTGTGGTGTTGTACTGATTATCTCATAGACCTTGCATGTGAAAAGATTGAGCTTTATAGGAGGGTAACACTCACAAGAGGTTTGGAAAGGTGTCTTGTACTCAGTTCTGTGTCAATCCATCATGACACAGTACCAGGGTTAGAGCTGATAAGAGAAAATTCCAGAGATACAGTCTTGGAAGAAAAAGTAATTGCCTTAAATTCTCCCAGCAGCTGTAGCAGTGAAGATTTCACATGGTAGAGCAGATAGTAGCTATAAGCAGTCCCATTCACAGTGGAAGCGAAAACTTTCCATATAATATACATTTACTGAATAAGAGGAAAGCAGCAGTACTGATGTTAGGGAGCCAATGTTTTATGCATTCATGTGGTCATATTCTATATGAGCTGCACTCTGCAAGTGGGCTTCAGGGAAAGTCATAAAAAGTTGATTGGCATAATTCAGTGGTGTTTAGTGATTATCAGAATAAGATCAATGTGCCTAGGTAAGGTATATTACAAAGGTTACAAAACCAAGCAGTAAGTCACTCTGAAGGTCAGAAATCTTGTTCTCTTTAGATAAAGCTAGTAAGATGTTCAACCACCTGGCCAGAGAAGAGAGTTTAAAAGCCATCATTGCTAAGCAGGTTACTTGAGGGTTCTCAGTCCTTCTTCAGCCAGGTTGGCATCATGCCAGCTTTAATGAAGTGTAAATCCCAGATCCCCGTGAACACTGCTGATGGCTATGGATTCTGCCAAAATGCAGTATGCCCATATCAAGTTTTCCCAGCAGGTTTTGTACATCTGTAGATTACAGAGAGGCTCTGGCAAATCAAGCATAGGAACAGATTTATTTGTATTCTCTTGATTCCACCTTGTATGTTTGATGCAAGAGAAAAAGACAAAAGGGTTTGCCTTGGTAGGGAAGGTGGACAGCTGCTCTCAGCTCTCAAATGACAAGTTGTTTTGAGGGAGAATGGAACTTTACATCACTCTCTAAATGTTTCCTACATTGCAGGGAAATTTTACTACTTCCTCCTTCCATTTTCTATTTTCTTTTCCTGCCTTAAAATAGATGGAGTATCGTAATAGCACATAAAATATTTTCTCTCAAAGCAAGGAGAC
This sequence comes from Nipponia nippon, assembly GCF_047370975.1. Classification (NCBI taxonomy): domain Eukaryota; kingdom Metazoa; phylum Chordata; class Aves; order Pelecaniformes; family Threskiornithidae; genus Nipponia; species Nipponia nippon. Next base: position 43,026,812 of record NW_028262290.1, on the reverse strand, counting down.
AAGACATAGTGTATTCCAATGTTGTCCACACTGCAGTCAGTTAAAAGGAGCTGGGTTCCTGTAATGTGGTTCCTGTAGGGTGCTCTGTGGTATTGTGGACTTTTGTGGGCGGTGCATAAGATATGGTTCAAAATGGATGAACAGAGTTCAGTTAATAGATATTTCTAGGTTGGCTCTTATGTTGTGCAAGGTTGTTGGTATTAAGGCATACAGAAAATTAATAAGAAAAGAGAAAATATGCAGTAAATTCTCCCATTACTTCCTTTGTTTTTATATTATTCCTTACCTTGCCAGTATTTGCTAATGGGGTAAGAATAATCACAGAATTCTCAAATTGTAAATGGGTTGGTCCTGCTTCTAAAAAGCTATGACAGTATATATTGCCAGGTGGAGGCTGAATTTCCTAAGAAAATAAAATAAGCAGACTGACTGCTCTGCCTCAAGGCAACACAAATTTCTACAATCTCTGGGAAGTAAGCAACCTGCTCCTACATCTAGCAAAGTGTGAATGCCATTCTAGGTCTTAAGACCAAAAACGAGCAGAGTAAAAAAACTGAAGTAATATATTGTAAAAACAATGGTGGCAATCCTCTAAAAACATATAAATTGTTCATATTTTAAAAACAGATAAAAAGCCTTCTTTTTTTTTCAGTTTTCTGAATTATATTACAAAATGTTTACTTTCTGTTTTACCTTACTCAGTTTGCTACATGCAGAAGTCATTGCAGGTTTGATTTTCACAGTTTTGCTGCAAGCATCATTCAGGTTCCAAACTAGTGGTTAAAAGACTTTCTGGAAGGAAAAGGGACCCTGCTTCTAACATATCTCTGGATACATCCCTGTAAAGTGAAATCAGATCCTTGGTTGCATTATTTTAGAAAAGAAAGAATTCTGAGACTTTTTTTCACAGAAGTCTGTTTCCTCCCCTCATTCATTTTAGCAGTCATCGTACTCATGTCTCAAAGAAAATGGCTATAGCTTTATTCATAAGCTAAAAGTACAATAATGCACGAACACACTAGTCACTCTGAAAGGAAGTTAATGCAGTTCAGTAGTATCAGGGGAAAGGTCTCTTTTTTAAGGTGGCCACACATATGAAATACAGAAGATGACCTACTCGAGCCCAGCTATCTGATTTTCAGAACTTACTGAGGACTTCAGAATATCCTGAAAAAAGATATAGAAATCACTGAACGCAATAGGTATTTGGCATCAGCCTCCTGTCTGGTGTAGCCATCCTTACCACGTAGGCGTCTAAGTGAACATAATATTAGACAAAACATTTTTTCTTATTCTGGCATGAACAGGTTAAATGAATGTGCTGAACTTACAGAAAATGCAGTCAGTCTGGGTTAACTCAGTTACCAAATTGTAGAAGCATTAAAAGTAAATGTAGGAGAACAAACAGGCACAGATGCTAAGAGGCCTTAAATCTGTTAACCACTGATTTATTTCCTGGAACACTCCCAACCAGTGTCTTAGCCTTTCTTCTGAAATAATAATTAAAAACACAATCATGGATATTAATTAAAATATATCACCTTGCCTGAAATACCTTCTCTAAACATGCTGCCTCTTTGAGCAAGGATCAGGCAGTTATGCATCTGTGCTTTCTCTTAACTTGGGGCTTGCTCTCTCCTGAAGCAGAAGGATATTACAGAGAGAAAAAGAAAGCTCACCTGGGAAACACAGTGATGCAAAATTATCTTAATTTCCCCTCTGCTGTGTTCCTGGGACAGCCTTCAAAATGGGGCACGGTTGGAGAGGATAAGAGGTTTAGGGCTATGTTGGGAGTCTTTGTAAAAATTTGAATCTGCTCATCAACCCTCGGAGTGTTCAGGAACAGCAGAAGCTCAAATGATGCTTGATTTCACCAAGTGAAGGTACCCTGAAGGGTACCACATGCCAACCTGGCACAAGGAGATGAAATTCAAGGCTGGCACATATATCAAACAACAAAAGTTCCTCATTAGACAAAGTGTGGATCCTCCACGTACTACATCTGACTCATTTCTGGAAATGACCTCAAAAGAGAGTTCAGATGGAAGGATCCTTTCAGCTAGTGTGTTACTCAGCAGACTGACTGTGAGATGCGTATTTGCCTGCTGTTTTGTAGCTGAGCCCAGAAGAGTCAGGGAACAGTCAGATGTAATGCAGAAAAAGCTTCTATAACAAGGAAGAAACCAGAATTAGCTAAAGAAAACAATGTGAAAAACAGGGGAAAAATCAAAAATCAAGAAAAACAGATCAGGTTTTCACCCAATCTCCATCTCCAAGCAGGTGGAGGAAAACAAAAGGTATGAAAAAAGTGCATAGTACTGTAATAAAAAGAATCACATCCAATTTATTTCTGAATTAAACTATTCTAAATTTGTTTTATCAGCACATTGTATTGTAGGCTTACACAAAATCATGAAATAGTTCTCCTTTATATTAATCCCATTAGCAAATTATATTACCACAGTACTGATCACAGCTTAAACATAGGCTTTTGATTTCCTTCCACTATTAAGTTCCCTTTGCCATGCAGGATCAAGTGTCTTTTCTAGAAATAATTGATTCGAATTCAGGGGAATATTCACAGTCAAGCAGTTAAGTAACTTTCTAAGTGATACTGTCCATCTAAACCAGTATTTTTTCCACACCTGGAATGGTTTTCTGTAGCTTCGTGGTTGCATTCTGGACTTCAAACGTTATAAGTACAGGTCACCTACCAAAAAGAATCTCTGAAAGGCCCAAGCCATGAGTTGAGGTCAGTGCAAACACTTATTTGGAATTCCCTAAATTTTGGACTCGACCCTAATGAATGATCTGAACTGACAAAGGAGCAGACTGAACATGACAAATTAGGTTAGAAAAATCTGAGAAAATAGGTTTAAATTTCATTGTTTAACTAGTTGTGTATTAGCCAGCAGTTGTTACAAATGGATCACATACAAGTCTTTTAAAATGTTAGATTTCTTTTTCATGTTACATATGAACACTTTAAGAACGGAAATTTAATAAATTAATTACTGCAATTAAAGCAACTATTTTGTTATAAAGAATGCAAAAACCTCACCAAATATTCCTTTTCCTGTTTCCTTGGTGTTAATTTCTGCTTGCATATCCACTTCAACAGTTGTCTTATGTTTATCAAGTCTTATTTGTTATAATTATCTTCAAGAGAAGGAATGTCTCTTTGTCTATTTTTATAAAATGTGATGTAAGTTCATTACATTCTTTGTTGGGATAATTACAAAAACATCCGTTACTCTCTGCCATTGATACTAAAAATGTGACATTTTTATTTTGTTTAGCACAACAGTGGAGAGTGCGGGTTAAAACAGATGGAGATTCCCCAGAGCCACAAGAGTGTAAAAGGACTGTTGTGATTTATGGCTCAAAGGGCAAAAGTGATGAGCTTCTGCTTTCTCCACAAACCCCAGGATATGTGTGCTTCCTACCCAGAGCAACAGATGAATTCATTGTAAGTCATAAATATACAGTACTACACAGAGCTTATCATGACATTCCTCTCTAGCCAAAAGAGATATATATATATATATATATATATGGAATATTAGTTTGGCTGGTACAAATGACGTATTTATTTACAAAGATGGAGTGATACGGCTTTAGATCTTGGCTTATCTTCTGCTGGTAGTCCTGTTCTACTACAGACAGCTGCAGTGTTCTCTTTGAATTTTCAGTGCCTTCAACTGTATGTATCATGGAGAAAAATGGTCCCTTTTGTGTAATTTATTGCATTCAACAGCTCGTCTTGCATCTTTTCTAATTCTCTAAAGATTCCTGAGTTGCAGTTTATACAAAAGGCAATATAGAATTATTTGAGAATGCAGAAGTTGAAGGATTGGACAATATTCCCAGAAGACATAAGTGGGCTTTTCTTTCCTTTATTTCAGTCTCTGTAAAGCAGTCTCCACTCTCCCCCAAAATAGTTCTGTCTCTCAGGCCAGCAGGCAGAGGATTTTTCTGGGTAATCATAAATCACAGGAGAATGCATTCACTCATATCAGTGTGATGAACCCTGAAGCAATAGCATACTCATAGTCAGTATTACAATCAACCCTAACACAGTCATGACTACCTGTACACCTGACACGCATCCTGCTGCTTTGAGAGGATTCATCTGAGGCATCTTTTTAATGTTCAGATTCTGACCTGACTTTCTAGGTTAAGTCACTGCAAATTCTGTTGATTGGCATGAAGTGCAGCTTCTAGCCAGTGAGATGAGAGAAATAGCTTGCAATTCAAGGCAGTTTTGTAAAGCTCAGAAATACTTTTCAATGGCTGCAATAAACATTCTGAAAACAATGGCAAAACTACATTTAGAAAATGTTGTCAAAGCTTCATCATAATGACATGATCCAGGCTGAATTTTTAATTTAAATAACAAGCTAAAGCAATTTAGGAACTTTACAGGGAGTAAATGAAAAGATAAATGGCCCTTGTTAAAGACAAGAAAGCAGCTGCTTATCAGAAAACAGACAGGAAACACACTGAGCAACAAAAGGAGCTTCCTAAGCCATCGACATAAACTGAAGAGGTCAACAGAGGCAGAATCTATGTATGGAGCAACCACACCAGCTGGCTGAATTTTGGCAAGCGTCATTCCATAAAGCAGACCTCTGCTACATCCAACTTGTAATTTCCCAAATGTCATGTATTCCTTGTTAAGATTGCCTAATTTCAGTGACTGAGCATCATGCTAGGAGAAATTAGTGTTCTCATGTGTCAGTCACGGTTGTCCCTCATAGTCTGCTATCCTAGGTATCATAGTACCATATCCATCATACTGGGCTTCCACTCCTATGGCTTTCTAAATGTTTGTTCATATTTTGGCTTTGGGTTAGTGCTTATATTTTCCCCTTAGCTATTTGTGTCCCTGTTTTTGTTGCTTCGTATGAAGAAGTTAATACTATTTGAGCATTGCTTACTGTGCATGAAACATTCTCTTTGCCACATTGCTTACAGCATTTTACAGTTTTTGTGGCATTCTAAGGAAATCAGAATAGTGGGTCTGATATAAAAAGCATGTTGGGATTCACAAATATCTCCATAAATACCTTCATATCTTCTCTAGTTGGTTCAGCTAATAAATCCAGTTTCTTTTTACTCTCCCTTTCTTTGTTCTTACTAAGGCTATTCAGAAGAATGCATCAGCTTTGCTCATGTTCTCCCACTGTAGCAGCAGGCTGGAGGCATGAGCATGATATCACAAGGAGGACAAGCTGTGAATTCAGCTTTCCAACAAGCAGGAGTAAATGAACTTTTAAACTCGCCCAAGATCCTGGTCCTAGACAAATGTCCTTTGTCATATAGTGCAGTAAAAAGAAAAACAGGTTATGTGCTGTAAGCAGTTTGCATATTGTTTTGAAATAGCAAGCTTAATTTTGATCTCAGAGATACATTTATTACACACTGAGGACAGGAAGGCATGTGAATTCCTGATTTTCCAGGTGCTCTCACACAAATATATGCAGAGATGTGTATCTTATTCAGAATGATTATTTGACCCAAAATATTTCTGACCCACTCCTATGAAAGAACAGATGTAGTTTAATTGCATGTAGCAAGTATAAAGAATAAATTGTTAAAAGAGATAAAACAGCAGTATGCTATCAGGTACAGTTGCTGGGTTTCAGTGGTCTCAGGCATTTGTAGTACAGTGGATGAGCTGTTTAAATAAGAATAAATTTAATTAGAACCCCTTAGTTCTAATAAATAAATTGAGAAATAGATGAATGTCAATGTTATTGAATCTGCTTGGAGTCCTGGCATGCCATCTCCAATGAACAAACACACTGAAAAATAACTGGGAAAACGAAAGTAAACTGACAGTGCAGTAGTAGAATTTTTTTCCTTGATATTCCAGTGATGATAGGAATCAATTGTTGATCTCATGTGGAATGAGTAAATTTGTGAATTATATATCTCTTTCTCCCAGTCGTCAGTGTTTCTTGGTTACTTACACAGTAAGCTTGTCAGAGCATTTCTTTGGAGAGTCCTAGTGTATCATGCACATTCTATTATCCAGAGAATCATAAAATGCAAAGATACATCAACTGACAGATCATGGGATTGGGGTCCCTAAAACTACGCTCCAAAGCGCTAGCACAAGTAGTATGAAATGAGCAACAAAACTCTGCAAGTAGGACTGTTCATAAACACACAACAAATACGGAATGTATTTTGTGTTAAGGACTATGAGGGTGACAGAAAGTTTTAAATCACATAATGCAATACTCCATGTGTTTTCCACAGTCCAAAATGATGCTCCAAATAACAAGCAGCAGGATTTCTGGAGTTCCTGACAGAAAGCTGTTCAGTTGAATTTTAGGATGCTTTGACCACATCCTTTTAACTAGAATCATTTATGCACCTTTTTTTTTTTTTTCCCAACAGGGAAGTGATAAAGAATTTAATTTAAATGTGCACCCAAAAAGTAAATTTTACAAAGCTTTAATTACGTTAGGCATGAGGTCTTTGGAGAAGCCCTGTGTGAATCAAAACGGAAAAGATTTAAAATATTGTGAAATCTCTAATCATCTTCATCAGTTACGTGTCTCTGAGAGCTTCAAAACCCCAGTGGCTTTGCCAGAGCATCCTCTTGATTATAAGAGCTATGCTCCTTCAATCATGTAATGGAAAAAATATTGTGTTGTTTAGTATATGACAAATCACATCCATCTCAGCTCAGATTTCAAGTACTGAATATTGCATAAAACTGTTCAGAAGAAATAAATGTGGAAAATATAATCATGAATAAAAAACAAGGTAAAGTGTCCTCTTGCAAACATTCTGCAAACTTAAAACCTGAATATTCACTGGATATATACTTTGTGATGGATTATTTGTCTGTCTCTGCTTTGAAGGTCATGTTACATCAATTAATAGGCATTGATGGAGGGAAAAACCAATTATGGGATCAAAGATAGGGTATCGTATTGCAAAGGGAAACTGATCGTATTAAATTGCTCAGAAAAGGATTACAAGAATGATGTAATGGCAATGCTCTGTTAGAATGATGGAGCTGAACAGAAAGGCTAATAATGGTCAGAACTGTGGGGGAAAAAAAACCAAACCCATGAAAAGGAGAGAAATATCTAACACACTCAGTTGAAAATAGTTGGTGGTGTTCAACTCCACAGATCATAGACAGTATGATTGCTCGTGCTTCCTGGTCAAAGGCAGTCATGGAATTAATTGAAATTGTGATTCTAGAAACAAAAAGGAAAATAGTGGCTTTTAAATAGTCTGTCCTGTATTCTGAAATTATTTTCCTATATAGCTCATGTGCATTTCCTACAAGGATTATAACATGTCTTTATGACAATTCAGAAGCCCAGAGAATTGCAAATCTGGGTAGCAGAAGACAAAGTAAAATGTGAGGTACAGCTTGCCCTGTCATATAAAAATAACCAAGTTCTGTAATGTTGCAACTCCAAACCAGAGAGCTTTATGGAATAAGTCGTGCACGGCATTTAGAGTAGCTGTGTGATACAGTCATGAGGTCCATCTACAAGAAAGAAAATCTGCAGGCAGTAATTTTACAAGTCAGTAGTCTGGTGCTGAAAGAGAAGAAGCAATGATTTTGCTGCCTGTGAAGGAACCGTAGTTTAGATGGGTGAGAACCTGTGCACTCTCCTCTCAATGAACCCAATTAATTCCTGTTAAGTTTAATAAGAGACAAATGCATATTTTAGGAGAATTAGACCACAATCTACCACAGCTAATGATATCCTTTGCAGCATACACAGCTTGAATGATAAAATCTTGACATGAAATTCTGCCCACCTCTTTCCCTTTTCATGGCACAATGGTGGAGACCAAGTCAGGAATCTGTAAGGATGTGGTAGATCCAAGAGGCATAAACCCCCTCACATGTGCATCATAGTCTGGGACAGCTTTAAATTCTGTATGCACGGTGGCATACAGACTGGCAGGTCAGGCTAGGCTTAGAGAGAGGACATGTCTGGTGCCCTCTTCTTCATGTGCAAACCTACTGCTGTGTGGCTGTTGTGGGTACTGTGGAGTTACAGTTCAGGAGCTGAGAGATTCCCTGCAACCTCAGGGCTGTTATATAGACAGTGGGAAGGATTTCTTTCCTGGTCATTAAAGAACAATGCCTTGAATCTTGAAATTTTGTAGGAGTGGCATGGCAACCACTTATAACACTTACCTGAAGAAATTCAGACTGGAAGGGATCTTTTAAGTCATCAGGTGCAATTCCTTCCCACCATAGGCCTCTTTTCATAAGTTCTACATCGTAAGATCTGGACGAGGGAATCGAGTACACCCTCAGAAAGTTTGCAGACAACACCAAGTTGGGTGGAAGTGTTGATCTGCTGGAGGGAAGAAAGGCTCTACAGAGGGATCTGGACAGGCTGGATCGATGGGCCGGGGCCAACTGTATGAGGTTCAACAAGGCTAAGTGCTGGGTCCTGCACTTCAGTCACGACAACCCCAGGCAACACTACAGGCTTGGGGAAGGGTGGCTGGAGAGCTGCCTGGCGGAAAAGGACCCGGCGGTGTTGGTCAACAGCCCGCTGAATATGAGCCAGCAGTGTGCCCAGGTGGCCAAGAAGGCCAATAGCATTCTGGTTTGTATCAGAAACAGTGTGGCCAGCAGGACTAAGGAAGTGATCGTCCCCCTGTACTCAGCACTGGTGAGGCTGCACCTTGAGTACTGTATTCAGTTTTGGGCCCCTCACTACATGAAGGACATTGAGGTGCTGGAGCGTGTCCAAAGAAGGGCAGCGAAGCTGTTGAAGGGTCTAAAGCACAAGTCTTATGAGGAGCGGCTGAGGGAACTGGGGTTGTTTAGCCTGGAGAAGAGTAGGCTGAGGGGAGACCTTATCACTCTCTACAATGACCTGAAAGGAGGTTGCAACGAGGTGAGTGTTGGTCTCTTCTGCCAAGTAACAAGCGATAGGAAAAGAGGAAATGGCCTCAAGTGGTGCCAGGGGAGGTTTAGTTTGGATATTAGGAAATTTCTTCACTGAAAGAGTAATCAGGCACTGGAACAGGCTGCCTGGGAAGTGGTTGAGTCCCCATTCCTGGAGGTATTTAAGACATGTAGATGTGATGCTTAGGGACATGGTTTAGTGGTGGACTTGGCAGTGCTAGGTTAATGGTTGGACTTGAAAAGATCTTTTCCAACCTAAACCATTCTATGATTCTATGATAAACAGTTCAACCTCCTGCAAAATGATTTTGGCAGGTTGCTTTTTTTTCAGTTAACTGTTCCTCTTCATACTCTGATGTTTTACTATTTCTTGTCTGCATAACAGTTATTAATGAGGGTGGCCAACTCTCTCCCAAAATGACAAAACCATGCTTTTAGATGGTTCCTCCCAAATAAGAAAATAAGAATAAGAATAAAAGGTAGCTAATACTTCCCTACATGTATGTGTCCACTGTGCAAAGGCACATGAACTAGCTTTAAGCAAGCTAGGTCAGCAGTGAAGGGCTGTTAAGTGCAGAGCTCTGTTGAGAAGCAGAATAAATTAATCTGTTAGGAGCTCTGTACTCTGTCTTAGGAGCCAGTCTGCTGGTGATACTGCTGGTCCCAGAGCATGACTGTGTAAGACTAACTCCAGTTTCTTACTGTGATGCTACTGGGTGCACAAAGGATTTACTTCCTGGCAACAGTCACCAAAGCTTATGCTGCGACTGGTCTGGGGAAAAAAAAAAGCAATATGAGAGAAGAACAAGGCCACTGGCAACATTTTCTGGTTTGATCGTTCTTGAAAAGAAAATTGTTACCTTTTCAAAATAATAGTTCTGTCTTGTTTCACTTGAAAATCACTTCCCAACCTGTCTTTCTTGCAGCTGCGCAGTGAAAGGCTGCAGCACTCCACTTCCTGGTGCAGTGGGTAATGTCATGCAGCTCATTAGCACTTGATGCAGTTTCAGCATCCCAGTTCCCACAGCCCTAGGTTGGATGGTTTAACCAGATCTCACAGAAGCCCACAATCAGCAACCAGATATTGAATTTACCATATGTAGATGGGAACAGGGCTGTGTTCTACAGAGTTATTTCTTTAACATTCATGATTTACTTTTATGCAGAAATATCCTTTCTCTTTTCCAAAGAATTGTTTATAAAGTAATTTCATGTTCTAAATCCAATAATTTTGCAAGTGAGAATTTAGTTAAAACTTTCTAGGCTTATGGTAATTATCATTAATTTTAATACCTCACTTGACTGCTTGTATCAGAGCCTTGAATTGTAACTTAATGCTCCCTTATCCAATAGGGTTAAAGCTTTACATGTTACCTTTTGTCTAAAGAGCTTAAATGCAGAGATGTTTCTAATTTTAACCTTGACTCACCCTAACGGTAAAGTATCATGCTCACAAAGCTAATAAAGGACCAGAGGAAAATAAGGCAGACAATCTCACCCATGATCACACCATGAAAAAGAGAAGGAATGATTCCCTCATCACACTTATCCCAGCCTGCAATTCAGCTTTTCCATTAGTTAATGTTAAGTTTAGGAATTCTACACTCTTTGGGAAAATCTCTGTAAGTGAGGCAGCCCTGACAGTATGCTTTTCCCCATGATATTTCTTGCAGGTTGAGACTGGAGACCTGGGAGATGTATACAAGATTCGGGTCAGCTGTGATGATGTGCCAGGCTTTGAGGGCTGGCATTTGAAGTCTTTTCACTTAGAAGACCTACATACAAAAAAAGAACTGAACTTTGACTGTAAGTGCTGGCTCGCTCTTAACAGAGAAGACAAGGAGCTGGTAAAAGAATTCCCTGCAGTTAATGAGGATGAGAAAACTTTACCAGGTAAAAACAGTGAGAAGATATAAACAATGTTAACTAACTTCTTAGAAGAGAAATCAATGTCACAGATATAATACAGCACTTTGTCTGAATTTGGTATCTTCAGCAACTCTATTGCAACTGTCTTCATATATGCACTGTGAAAATGCTGACCACTTAATTTTAATTTTCCAGTTAAGTCACATGTTGGGTTTCACAGTTGCTAAATCTTCTGCATGATTGCAAGTGGGCAAAACTGAACAATGTGATTATAGTTTTTAAAGATAAAGCACGTGTTCAAAACCATGGAAATTATTTGTAGGAAACTTACTATTGAATTACATAGATTATAATAGCTTTAGTTACTAACACGAGTATCAGAAGTAATTCTCATTGCACAAAAAAGTTTATTTGTTTTTCCCTAAGGACTATTTTTCGACATGCTGAGAGTTTTAGATTCAGAGATGCACTTGGAATGTCAAGACCTATAGAAGTACATTTGTTCAGAAAAGTTCGCAGTTCCACATGAGATAAAAGTAATTAGAGACATGACTGCTTTTCAAAACTAAAGTTCCAGAAATTCTGGTCCTTGAATACCTCAAACCTGTTCACAGCCTTAAAAGAAACTATAGCATTACGTTAGTTAAATCTTAGCAGGACTATACATTAAAAATGACATTTGAAAAATTTTGGTTATTCTTTTTGTATGTATGTATGAGTATGAATACGTATGCAATATAATAATCTTTCTCAGAAGAAAATCCAACCTGACTGTGTAGAAGTGCATTTATACAGGAGCACTACAGAGGCAAAAAGTTTGTAGTTCCTGTCATGCACCTTAAACTAATAAGTGCCTTTTGTAAATTTTTATACTTATATGTCATGTCATGCATCCAGATGCTATGCTACATGTCTCTGCTATTCGGATTTGCATAAACTTTACTTAGCGTCTTATTCTTTGACCTGTGATAGTTATTATCTACTGAAAAGATAATTCAGTTTCTAACAGTCCCTGAACAAACTCAGATGAGTTTTTATTTTCCAGATCTTGCACAGTATAATAGAATTGGGAAGAATTAGTAGCTCTAAGCTGCATAAGTATATATTGTCCAAGTCCAATTTCCTTCAAATTTCTAATGAAATTAATGGAAAGTCTTCACTGAGCTTAGCGTGAAGAGATCAGATCCATAAAGAGCATCCTGACTATTTCAGTACTGTGTAGCAGATATTTTGGTAGCTACAAAAATAAAAACAAGCAGTAGTCTTACTAAATACTCTGTGTTGCTGTTTTCTTTTAAGTACCTCTTGTATTTAATCAGATTTATTTAAACTTTTTTTTTTCTTTTTGTACAGTCTGTAAGTATGTTGTCTCTGTACATATTGGTGACCGCTGGGGAGCAGAAACTTTTGCAAATGTTTATATCACTCTCTATGGCAAAAGAGGGGACACAGGTGTGAGGAAACTTCATACATCTTTAGCAAAAGGAAGAAAATTTCAAAGGAATAAGGTAATGGCATAAAAAATGCTGTCTTACATGTGCAGGGGTTAGTACTGCCTTAAGCATCAATGCCTGCTCAGAATACATCTTGCTACAGATGGGCAAGAATTTGGAAACAGAGTTTATCCTCCAGATATTCACAGTAGACCAGTGCCAGTGTTATTTCCTTACTGTACAACATCTCCGCATGATGATAAAGGCTCGACATGAGCACATAGAGAGCAGGTTGCTGGGGAGAACCTTTGTGATCATGCTTCTTACTCCTTTTGTTCCAAATATAGGACAGCACAGGTAGCAAAGAATTAAAAATTAGTGATTCAAAATAAGTTACAGAAATTGCTGTGAGACTTTTGCAATCAGTGATGTTTCTGTAACCACAGTCCCACATGAAACACTAACTCAATGCCTGGTCAGTAAGTTTAGACAAGAGACAAAAATCCCACTTAGAGAAGAGAATGCACACAAGAGCAGTGCTTCTACATGACCAATAACAATAAAATTCTTCTCTTGTGTATTAGGCTTTCCTATGAGAGGTTCACTCACTGAACACTAAAGTTTGAAAAAGCTCACTACCAAGATGTACATGTCAAGAAGAGTCTTAGATTTCTGTGAAATTATTTCATTAGACAATTACCACAGCACTTGGTAGGGCATAAGTGGAATCAGTAACAAACTGAGAGAATTTCTAAATTTCATTTCTGTGTATATCTCAAGGCTATGCCTATATACAGAAGGTACTCTACAATAATTATTTTAATTTACCTTCATGCACAGATTTATTTCCTAAAGTGTCTTAATTAAAAAATTTAATGATTTCTGCTTACAATCTGGTTGTTGGGTCCTGACTATTGTTAGAAAAAAAAAATCAATATTTTTGTCATATGAAAGTACTTTTAATACTAGTAGCAGAAAATCTACTTCTCCAATATTTTTATTTAAAAAGTATCAGGGACAACACATAGGACTTTGGCAAGTACTACATTTTTTAGAGATCAGTTTGCTGATATCTTCTTTTTTAATTGTCCTGACATCTGGTTTAGTAAGATTAATGTTTTATTGGGATCATGGTGTTAATTATAATCCTAGGTATTGCTGTTTAAACTCCAGTTGTTCAGAACCTTGTCGACCTTTACAAGCTACCATCAGGTCCATCTGGCCCTAGGCTGGGCCACATACAGAACACCTGGCTTTCTTACCAAACAAGCAAGAATTTAGTAGGGCATATAATTTCTTTCTTTGCATTTCACATTTTTCCTTATCTTGTTGTTTTTGTTGTCCCTATTCTCATCCACTGATACCTGTGTTTTCTTCTCTTTTTTCTTACTCAGCCTTCTCCATTCTGCTTCCTTTCCCATCTCTCATCTTTTGCTCAAATTGTTCTCTACCTTCATCTTAACTTCCTCCCTTTTATTGCTTACTCTTTTCTCCATTTGCTGTTTCCATAATAATTTTAATTTTGTAAGGAAAACAAAAAGAGAGGCTTTTCTGATTATTGGAGAAGAATTTAGAAGCTATCTTGGAGTGAACACACTCTTTTTAGATTTCTAACTTTTCTTTAGGACTATTACTATAAATCTAGGTTTGTATGATAAATTTTAGAAACTAGAACTAGATTATTACTATATATCTAGGTTTGTATGATAAACTTTAGAAACTAGAAGTACCCTGAAAGATAGAAATTTGATTGGAAGCAAAATCTTGTCATAACTGTTTGACTGTCAAAACGTTGAGGTATATGCATTTTATTGTAATATGAAATGATTCATATTGTCCAGAGGTCAAATGAAGTTACAATGCATTGTTAATGATGAATGTGGGATTCGGCATCAGGTGTGATCAGTGTGTGCTTTCTTAGATTCAGAGGGGAGATGTTATGTCAAATATTACAAAAAAACAGACACAAATTTTAAATCCTCAGCTAAATCCAGGACTACCTTTTCCCTGAAGTTCAAGCATATTCGGTTCCAAACTCTGTTCTATTAAGTATTTCCCTTTTCTGCAGGTGGATTCATTTTTGGTGGAAGCTGTTTCCCTAAGTCATTTGCAAAAAGTGGTCATAGGACATGATGGAGAAGGCTACGGGGCTGGGATGTACCTCAAGATGGTAACAGTAAAGGAATCACAAAACTCAGACGAAGAATGGGTCTTCCCATGGTGGAACTGGCTTGATACTCATCTAGGGTTATGTGAGACTGTTTGTGAGATTGTGACAGTTGGTAAGCTCTTCTGCAAAACTGGCCTGCCTGTTTATATATTTATATATATTTATATATATTTATATATATATATATATACACACACTTTTTTTCTTTTTTTCTTTTTTTTTTTTAATTTGGCTACAGCTCTTTCAGATCTCTATAGTATCTTTCTTTTATTGAAAATGTGAATTTTCAGTTTCATCTTACTATTATAGAAAAACCACATCTGGTAAGGTCAAAGTTAATAAAATTCCATGCTGTCAACATGTTGTGTATGGAACACTCACCTTCCAAATTAAATTTAGGACATTGCAATGAGAGATTTAAAGCAGTTCGAGATGTGTACCTTATGGGAATAAATAGCTTAAGTTTTATGCACTACATTCAGGTTGCTTAGAATCTCATATGAAATCCAAAGAAAAGTTACTTTAGTGAAATGGGTCTAGTCTTTACCTGTGGTATTATCCACAGGACTAAGCAACAGTTGTGGTACGCTCAGTTGCTGCTCATTTCAAGCCTACTACGCCACAAGATGTGCAAATCTAAACTTGGATGTATTTGGCAAAAGGACACTTACAGGAGGACCTTTGGTCATTTCGAACGAGTAGAAAAGATTCCTTCCTTCAATCCTGTGAAAACAATTCCATGTAAAGTAAATGAGCTACAAAAATTTGCCCAGAGGGAGTAAAACAGCTTAAAAACATAAGGTGCCCTTGATAGATATACAAGTATTCAGTTGCATGTTTTTCTGAATTGTAGAAAGTACAGTTTACTGAGCTGTTCCTTTCCATTAAATCATTTTCATTTCCTACAGAATAGTTAAAACAGAATGAAAATTAAGGATAACAGCAATTAATGAAGAAAAAGAGAGGGAGATAGTAATATTGATCTTCTGAAGATCTGGCAAATATTTTTGTGTGTTTAGTATAGTTTTACCTGTCAGCCTCGCACTATTATAGCACGTTATATTGCTAGGTAAGATCTAGTTACAAGTGGAGTTCATTGGTATTATTCATTTTGCATTAGATGCCTACTTGCTACAGATGGCTGGTGCTTCTAAATGATAAAGTGTTTTTAGTAACATTGATTGCTTTTTTAAGAACAATTAATTAGACCTCTAAAAGGTGACTGAATGTTCTCTTAGTAATTACTTCTAAACATGACAAGGAAAATACCTTAGCATCAAGAAAATACCTCTGAAACTAAATTTTAAACACAGAAAGAACATTAAGCTGTTAAATTCTTGGCAAAAAAATATAATAAAAGTATTGATGTGTTATTCTTAGTGAACTGTTGCTGTAGATACAACATAACCTGCTAATAGAGCTTGTTTGTGTACCATAAAGGCTACGATCCTGTTATATTATGCCTTTCTCTCATGCTGTCATCTTTCCTCTTTCTCTTTGATCATTTTTAAAGGTAGAAGACTGATTTCTAGTCCTAAACTGCCTGAAATCAACATGAAGTCATTAGGTCTCTGGGTAATGGACATCACTGGATCTGACTTGAGCAACAAAGAGGATCCAATATGCCTTTCTTTTATCTTCTACGGCAACCTGAGTCGCAAAAAGTTGCCACTTCAAGTTACAGGAAAAGCAATTCAGATCAAAGTACTTCAACCTTTCTCTATTGAAAGAAAAGCCCAAGAATCATGTAGCTGATAACCCACTTAATTCTGAGATAAATAGTTTCTTTAAACTAAACTACCAAATTGATTTTTAAGTCCTCTGTGTAGTTTGGCACAGGTCATCATTTTTGTTTGTAGATATTAACACTGTCACTTGAACAATGGTTTTTGAATGAGCAGATTCTCCCAAAGTCTCATACTGAGAATGCTTAAATGAGCGAATTGGTCCCTTGGTGCACATCACAGTATATACCACACTGCAGGTACTGATTTACAGGTTTTGTTGATCTCACAAAAGTAATTTGTAAACATACAATATACCATGGGATACTATAAAGTTTTCGGGGCCGATGGAGAAGGAAGAATCATAAATGAAATGAAACTTACAGAAAGTTCATTTTTCTCTTTCATGTAATTTATTCATCCCTGCCACCCTGTTTCCCTGGGCTAACTGCCTTTTCTTGCATGGTTTCTCTATTTTTTTTTTGCCTGTCATTATCACTTTCTTTTTCCTCTTGATCAGCTCCTTTTTACCGACAAGTTTTCTCCTTTTTTCAGTTCTTCTGGCCTTCCATCATTTGTCTTCACTTCCCCCTATTACCCATTAACTGAAATATTAACAAGCATCTGAGGTCCACTATCATTGAACTGTAGACCGCTTCTTTTCCCAATGCTTTTGCTTCCCTCTTGTAACTATAATTCCTCCCCAGTGCCAACACTGTGTTACTCTTATGCTTTTCTGGTTTTGCTCTCCATGAAAGACCAGTTCAGTAGAATTTGGAACTGACCTGAAGGTAAACATTGCAGACACCTCCTCTAGCTCAGGAGATCCCTGAACCACAAAGTGCTGGAAGCTAGGATAATATTCAAAGGAAGCGTGACTACTTCTTCTCCTGTTCTTGTACAGCTTGTTCCATTCTTCTGTTGTCTTTTGTGGGTTTTGAGGAAATGGTTGATCCCTGTGAAAAAAACGGAATGTTTAACCTTGATTGGTTCCTCGGCCTTTGTTTTAACCTTGATCAGTTCATCCTGCAGCTGCAGAAACAAATGTAAGACAGGACTGAGGGAATGGGAGCAAGTGAGCAGGCAGGGAAGTGGGAACTTCACAAGCCAGCTTTTAATCAGAGAAATATGTCCATGAAGCCACATCCTGAAAGATGTTTCTTCAGGATTGACTGCTGGAACTGAGGAAGCAGGTAGCAAGAGAATATCAGGAAAAAAAAAAAAGGGGTGAAGAGAGCCCTGGCAAAAAGCCCAAAGAGTGCATGAAAATATTTTACTTTTCATTTTGGGGTTCATCAGAAAGCAGCCTTGGAGTTGTGAATGAAGAAACTGTTTCCTTGTTCTTCTTCCTACTAGTCAGGTAAATTGAACTTAATGATTGAGCTAAAGAAATAATTGGCTGGTTTTTGATGTTCCTCTTTTCTTTAATGAAAGAGGACCTAAGCAGACTAGCCTAGGCCATAAACATGATCCAAAATGAGGAGTACCCAGAAGGTTTTCCCAAGTTATTTCCAAGAACCTCTGATAAATATAAAGAAATGATATGAAACTACAAGTGCCCTGGCAGAAAAAAGGCTGAAGTCACATCTCATGCATTTCTACTAGCTAGGCAATATTTGAAATGAAAGAGCAGGGGAAAGAATATGAGGAGTAGAGAATAGGAAGAGGAAAAGACAACTTCTGTTTTCTCCCTTCTTTTTCCCTTACAGAGAAAAATTATTGGTTTAAAAACAATAATTATAGTTAGCTAAGGCCTCCTCTACTTTAACTTACTCAAGCAACGATATGTCATAGAGATGCTGTACTATCCCCAGTAGAACTAGAAGAATTTTTTCTCAAGCATGAATGCAAGAAAAGGAAGATTTTAATGGACAGCTTCTATATGAAAACATTATGTAGGGTGAAGATGGAGGATCTCTTGGATGTTTCCTCAAAATCGGATTAATTCTCCTTCAAATTTATAGTTAATTGCACCATTTTTATATTACATGTTATAAGAAATATTTCTAATAGTGTGCAAAATTTTTAGGATTGACTAAAGCTTCTGTGCCTGCAAATAGTCTCCTGAATCAGTGTAATATATATGAACACTGTGCTTTGTTCTGTGTACAAATTTCAGAAGTGACTGCCATCACTGGTTCCCCGATATCAAACCTCAAGCATTCCATCTCGTCATTCACATTAGTAAATCAATTTTGTATTGATTAGAAAGGGGAAAAATAGTAGCAGTTATAAATCTGCCCCAATTCTTTAACTACTGAAGTTTGTTCAATTGTTGCACACAGCTGTCAACTACATTTGATCTGGCACAATTAGAATGAGATCCATTAATCTTCTCTTTTTCCTCACACAGGATGAACTGACAGATATTGGCTCAATATACAAAGTTCAGGTAACTGGCCCGCATAGCAAGCTAAAACAGCCGTGGCACTTAGATTTACTGCATATGAAGCACACAGGCACAAAGGAAGAGATGTATTTAGCTTTTGACTGCTGGTTCAACCCTAATGAAGACAAATGTGTAGAACTGCCAGCTCTCTATGCAGATCAGGAGCCTTTGCCTGGTAAGCTAAGTCCTTTTTTGTTACTAGGGTCAGGATCTGTCACTGAAATACCAGTATATCTCTTTTGGGCCTAAAATACTGTGTGAGGATTTCCACAAGAATTTGATATTAAGAAATATCATAGTTTTTCACATGCATTTATCACAAAAGAAAGCTGAGAAAACAGAAATCATTGATATCAGGATTATGACAGATGCTATAACTGCTGACACCAAACATAGGATTTGGCTTCTTTCATGTTAGATGATATTCCAGTTTTAGCTCTTGATTTTTTATTATCTCTTCAAATTAACGTTATGTCAGCTGAAGATGTGTACAAAATATCATCTACTGTGTGATATTACCCAAATGTATTTACTAAGAAATGCATGTGACCTAGAAACATAGTAAATTTTTTAAGAATGAAAGAATTGCAAAGACCCCCCTACAAAACAGAGATAGATTTTTTAAAAATGTGTTACAATTAGCCAACAGAGAGATATCCAAGAATTTCAATTGCACTAGTGTTTTATTGATGTTGATGAGAAATTTATAGCACAGCAAGTAATGTTCCACAAAAATATATACTCAGTTGTATGTTTCTCTGCTGTTAGTAAGATATGTAAATTGTATGATGCCAGAGAGAGAATGAAGTGATTTCTCCCAGCCCCTCAGGAATATAGAGAGGAACAACAAATTGCATACAGATAGCTTGATCACTAGCTATTTAAGAACAGGCTTCCCATCTATCCAGCTCATTAGAATAAAGAGGATTGATGGGGATAGTAAAGATCATATATTGAAGCTTTTAGTGACAGTTAAGAGGTTTATTGCTAGAAGCTATAGTACAAAGAGTGTTCTGCTTAAACAGAAACTAATAGAAAAAGACGGAAGCGGCCCAGAAAAAGGAATAAAATATTCCATGTGAACTTTTGCACACTATTCTCTAAGGAGATTTCCTAAATATTTCATCCCATTTAAAGTTGAAACTTGAACAAATAAAACGCTGAAGACCTTTTAAATCTCTGGTTTTGTGTGGGTTTGCATAATTTTAAACAATTAGTAGCCTTGTATTCATTTACTGAAAAAAATCTATTGTTTTAGGGTTTTGATCTGTCAGATTCAAAATAACATTGGCTGTTGGAAGTAATATATGCAGGGTGTACAGTGCTGAATATAGTAAATCTAGAGCTTGTTAAAAAGCTCTATTTCCCCAATTTATCTATGAACAATTGGGGAAAATTGTAAGTATTGGTAATTATTTTCAGAACTCAAAATTATTAAATGCTTGACTACACATAAAAACTCCAGAAATTCAAACAAAAAAAAATTTCTAGAGTGTACCCCTCAAAGCCTCTATTATGCTAAGAACCAAATGGAGATATTCTCAGACAACATTATCTTGATTTGTAAAGCAATTCAGTTTTGAGGTATATTAGAAAGTTAATGTGTTTTTCTTGGAAAATTTATAGGAAAAAGATGTGTATACACTCTCCCTCAAATTATTGCATAGATGGGTAGTATCCACTAACCTAAGAATTTTCTTACAAACCATGTTGCGGTGATCTACAACTGGAAGTGTTAATATCAGTTTTATTCTTTGTAGCTCCAATACTAATTCAGTCTAAAATTTCTGTTAGTTTCTTCCTTGTATTCCAGTTTGATTAGTAGAAAAAAAAAACATTTTTATGTGTTGGCTCTCATTATTTCTTTGAAAGAGACATCCATTTATGGAGATGTCTTTAATGAATGCCTTGATAGAATAAATTACAAAAAAGACAAAAGAACAATTTTGAACTATATCAGTCGTTGCTATCCCCAGACAAAGCAAACAACAGATATATAACTTTATAGGAAGCAAAGTAAATGCTAAAAACTAAGCATCCAAATAAGCAATAACCTTTATCAGTAATGTCAGTTGTGTGGTTGTAATGAAGGCTATACTAATATAATTACTTCTATTGTAAACTAAGTGATTCCATGAGATTTAGCAAGGCAAAAATACATATCTATGCTAATTTGGAATCTTCAGGAAAATTGCAATTCCTTTGTTAAAAGCAGTGGCCACTCACAATTTTTTCCTGCATCTACAAACACATTTGTTCCATGTTTTTTCACCTCTTTCTGAGCTCTAATGTAACCTCTGTCCATGTCTCCTGCATATCCCACCTCATCTGGTGGGGCATGAGGATGATTTTTCGTGCCCAAGAAATCCCATCAGGTTTATCAGCTATCATTGAATCTATTAATAATAATTAAAAACAAACAAATGAAAAAAAATAAGCAAAATTTAAATGTGAATGTCTGAAATTGCTTTTTCTTCTATCCGTAGAAATATTTCTTCTTAAAAGTAAGTGCCAAGTCCGGACTATAGGTAACTCCCCAGATACAATACTATTAAAAAAAAAAAGGTCAAACGATTCTATTGCGTAATTTCATTAGGTTCTGTGGGATTATCTCAGAGCTGAATTTGTATTCTGGATATTAGTAGTATCACAAAAGAAATTTTTTTAATTTCTTCTCTTTAGTCTGTCCATCCTAGTGTTTATATGCACATTATTTTAGTTTATCTGTATCATGGGCTGAATTATTTATCATGCACCTTTTTGGACTTCAGATTAAAAGGCATTGATTAAATTTTTTTAATGAATTCTGTGATAATTTTTTGCAGGACATTGACGTGCATATTAACACACTGGGACAAAGGCATTGCAGACAATAATGATTAACATTTTAGAAATTCTTGCTGTTAGATTCCATATTTCTTGGTGATTTCTAGACAATTTCTTGATGATTTTTAGAATACCATTTTTTGTGGCTGCAGTTGAAGGCATGCACCAGGAGTTATATAGCGATAGGAGCTGTTTGAAGCTACAGTAAGAACTTTGCAATACGTAGCTGCCAAAGTAACTACTGAAGATCAGTGTTACCTTCTCTTTACTAAAGGATTTTTAACACCAGTTGTGAACTGGCCTCTTCTGGCTGACATTAGGCTCCAGTGACACAAATAAAGTGTTTTTGTCTGGAGTCTACTGACATCCTGCTCCTCCTCCCTTCCTCAGTCAAGTTGGTTAACATAAGAACTTGAAGGGTTTAAGTGCTTAACATCTGTAGTAAGAAACAACTGTATTAACAAACAAACATATTGAGCTTTATTAAAAATCACCCAACTTTATGTTTTTATAGTTAATAGATAAAGTATAACATTTCCACTGCTTTGTTAATCACAAATAAATCATTATTATGCAGTAGTGTACCATGATGTGTTCAAGCATGGAGAAGAAGTTGCTCACTACATGATACTTAACCCTTCCAGATATAATTCAGTTCAGAATTTCATATTTAACAAATAATTCCTTTTTCATTAAAGTTAATGGTAAGTATCATGTTATCTTCCAAATGAAAGTAGTTTAGAGATGCTTCAGCTAATGTAGTCTTTTGACTTATTAGGCTTATTAGCTGAGGCATGGAATCAAACTAGCATGAAACAGACTGGCTTAGGCATAGAGTTGGTGAAGAGAATCATGCTGTTCTGCTTACATTTACTGATTCAAATTTGTGCTCACTCAGGCATCTTTCTACCACACTCTGTTGTGTAGGTTAGGTGAACTCTGTACTTTTGACTAGATTAATAAAATCAGATATTCAACTGGCATAAACTGATTTGCTCCACTGTCCTGAGCATATCAGCTGTGTGGCTGTATCAACTAAGGATCTTGTCCCGAACCTTTAATTTCACAGAAAGGGGGATTTTAATTTTTTGGGACTTATGTGATAAGTTAGCAAGGTTAGGCATCAAGTTTAGTTTTCCACATTTTTTTGCCATAGAACCAAATGAACATTTAAAAAATATCCTTGCCTACTCTACTCATCTTTGATTCTTAGTTGCCTAACATTCATTTAAAAACAACACTGATTCAATGGGGAATTATGACAATAACCTCTGGAATATTCATTCCCCCTATTGCCTTTTCCTATTTATTTTACTATTTTGTAGAGTAGAAATTTTGCAGAAGCCTATGAAAAAAGCAGTCCCTGTCAGCTGTATTCAACAGCTCTGAAATACAGCAACCTACCCTACTCCATTTGCATTCTCATCCCTACCATCTTATCTTTCCATGGAGAACCTGACAATCTACAGAGGAAAGCAGTAACAGAAAAGGCCTTGAGAGCTCCAACAGGAGAAGAGGAGCTCATTTGATAGTTCATTTCCTCCCCAACAGCTTTTCTTACTGTTTCCCCCCCACTGGAAAAATTACCTGTATTGCCTGATTTCATTACAATGCTAAAATCACAACGGTGTAAAAGTTTTAACTATACCTCTGACATTCAGAAAGAATGTGATTGTATCATGTAAACTGTTCACCCTTGAAAGGCTATTGAGAGTTCTGTGGGCAAATGTTACTGAATTATCACAATAAATTGTATCTGTATACATAGTACATAGTAAATTCAATAACAAGAAAAAAAAAAGGCAAATTCAAAGCAACACCTTCTGGCTTATCTTTAATTCATGGGTTTTTTTCCCCTTTTTAATGAGCATTAGGTGATCACTTTCAGTTTCACACTATATTAGCTTATATCTAAACCAGAGCTTTTATAAACAGGATTGAGAAGAGACAAAGAATGGCAAGGTTGAATAGAACATCTTATTTTAGTAGATTTTTGTTGTTGGGGTATGTTTTTCATCTGGTAGTGAGAATGGTCCCAAACTCACCCTAAGAACTTTTACCCTGTTTCCCAGCATCTCTTTTGTGTTATGCCTTCCTTCGTAGGGGTTACTTTGTATATTTTTGTTTCACTTATATAGTGGAAGTCCTTTCTCTGATCCAAAACCTTTGAAAATTAATGGGAAATACTTGCTGTGACTACACTAAGCTTTAAATTATGCATCAATAGATTCAGCAGATTCAGCTGAAAATACTGACTCAGCAAAAACATTAGATATGTTTCTAATTTTCAGTGTGTATCTTATTTGAATACTACTTGTGTGATTAAAGCTAAGCTCGTGATTAAGTATATCAATGATTCTGGACAAAAGCAGTAAAGATAAATGTGAGTGCTGTGATTTCTAATCCATCCTACAAGAGTGATCAAATCTGCGGACCAAACTCTGCTGATCTTATTCACACAAGTAGCCTTTTGATGTCAATGAATCTGCTTATATGACCCAGGTATACAGGCAAGGCAACACTCTAGATGAATGACACAGAGTCTTAACTTCATATACTAACTCCTCTAAAAGCAAAAATGTCATTGGCTAAATGCCAAAGAGCCACCTGGACAGCTCATCTACTTTCGACTATCTGGATCTGCAGCAAGAGCAAGTCTGTGTCGCTACGCTAACTTTACTGCAGTTATGTTGTCTTTCACCTGGCAGTGTGTATTTGACTGCCTTGAAAAAATGAATGAGATACTTTAGGGCCCCAGCCTAGGGAAACTCTTGGTTTACTTTTTATCATCAAACTTGAGCAATGCTGTCAATTACAAGTACTTTCCCAGCTCTTGGTTTAAATGATTTAAAAAAAAAAAATCCCAGGGGAAGTCCCTGAAGTAAAGTAAATAGTGCTGCAGTGAAATAAAGTTACTTTTCAGAAAACAAGTTTTCTCAGATGTCGTCCCTCTGTAGTAAAAGATGAAGAGAAACAAAGACATTCCAGAAGTTTATTGCAATGAGCACACCTTTATTAGCAGCCTGATATAGCCCTTCTTATTTAATGAATCCTTTTCGGTATTAATTTTTAAATCAGTATGCAAACCCACCCTTTAGGACCCTTGTTCCAGTGATGTGACCTTTTTATTTTAGACATATAAAGAAATAGCTATATAAGACATCAAAATATTTGAATTCAGGCCTCTTATTATAACACTTGATATGAATAGCATCAATTTGTGAAAAGAGCTGTAAGAAAAATTTAAAAATAAATATCCTCAGAACACTTTCTTTTTTTTCCTCCCTGTTTTCCTATCACCTACGCATGAAAATAAATGACAGCCTTAGCTTCTGGATTCTAGTAATCATTCTCAAACCTACCAGAAATTTCTCATAATTATATCTTTTTAAAGGATGTACAGTTTGGCTAAATTGGGCCGTTTCTATGTTGGAATAAATTTGATTCAAGAAGCAAACTGTACTGAAAATATCAGATGTTTCTAAGATCTATATTCAGATATTTGTGTATGCTGTGATGTATTTTAGACTGAAATATGTATTTCGGACTTGAATAACGTGTATTTCAGTGCTGTCTGGCTGTATTGTTAATTGTGAGACTGAAAGTGCTTCTTAGTTGCTCTAAATGGTCTAAAGCACCATTTCTCTTCTTTGCACACACGTGTTTCCTGGGAAAGCGGACATTGTACAGCCAGCCAGGTCCCAGGTAGGAACAAGCAGCAGAGTGAGGCTGCAAGACTTTCTCCAGCACATAACTGTCACGTAGTCTAGATGTTGTCTATATCTGCTTCACTGCACCAGTGATGAAAGCTGTGGGAGTTGGGGCTGAATAGTTTGAAGTAGTCAAAGATAGCTCAGTACCTGTAAAATGTTGGATTTTAAGGGTGCTCAGTCCTTAAAAAAAAAATAAATCTTGAAGCTTCTGACAAAAAACTTCAAGATATAATATATGCATTCTTGAATATATTCTTGGTACATGTGCATTGCTTATTACTCACTTCCCAAATATGACTTTGCATTTTACAGTGGATAAAAATGGTTTCCTCCTTCTGAAAAATATTAGAAAGCTGTGTTTTACAAACCTGTGTTGTTACAAGATAATAGCTTTTTTTCTTAGGCCGAAGTAATGATGCTTGTGGTTGGAAGCAGAGGAACAGTAAGACCATCTAAGTTTAGACTCCTAACTTTTAGTGTCTATCCCTAGAATATATGGGAACCCATCGTAAATGTTTTCTACTGCATTTGCCTTTCCCTGCTGACTACGTAAGGATCATATTCCTAATATAGCTACCAAAGTTAGATTCCTGAAGTGACAGCACCAGCATTATACAAATGAGCACAGATTTATTATTGTAATCTGAGTAAGAGCAGACTTAAAACACTAGGGGAGAAAAAAACAACCCCCCAAAAAACCTCCTTCTTTTTCGTAGGCTCCTTGTTAAATTGATGCAAATAACCATGAATGTTGAGATTGTGACCTGCTTCTGTTTAAGTGTTTCCTTGTTTCCATGATAAACTCAGGGGCTAAAATAGGTAATTTAAAAAATGAACATAGGAGTGTTCCATGAAGTTTCTTCAGAATTAATGCAATCTGGTCTCATCTGCATCACTCCGCTGTATATTGTGTCACAAAGAGGCAAGGAAGCAGAAGCTCCACATAGTGGCCACAGGTGTCTCTTCTAATCACTGTACTATGACCACAGCTGAGAAAATCAGGAATGTTTTCCCTTAAACTCGAATTTCACTTAGCTGATCTGTATTTCTGCGTTATTATAGAGTACATGGGAGGTTCTTTAGAGACTGATACAAAATACGAAAAGGTTTTTCTATTTATGTATTAAAGCTGATGAAAGAATTTTTAGTTCATTATTTCTGTTTCACATTAACGTGTTTTAACTTCAAGAACATCGTAATAGTATTATGGTCTGACTAGTGAGAAAGCTTGATAGTCCTGATGTGTTCATTCATTGGGAGATAATTATACGAGTTTAAAGCTTAAGACAATCAGGTCCCAGCTTTCTTCTAAGCCATTTTATAAGTGTAAGCTCCCATTTCATTTCAAAGAGAAAATGATACACAGAGAGGGAAGGAAGGAACAAAGAAATATGAGTAAATAGTCTTAGAGGACAGAACTTAGACTTTCCAAAGAGCATGTGAACATGCAGTACTTCTTAGAAAGGGATTCTGTACCTTAGGGGGAGGGGCAGTACATAGGAGATCCTGTGCCCCAAGCAGCAGCCAGTAGTGCTGATTTTCTGGGATTGGTGTCAGAGCAGAACAATCTGTATTTTGCAGGTTGCCAAACAGGGAGTTACGCAGCAGGAATGTGTTTTGGTTATGTATGCCATCAGGACTGAAGAGACCTGTGCTCCCTGTTGTGTGGCACAGTATGGGATTCAGATGAAATTTGCAATGGTTTCTACCAGGGATTGGTACATAATGCAGATTTTGTGCAAGACGACAATGAGCATTTTCTCCTGCTTTTTGTTTTGTATGTGTGTGTTTTCTGCAGTTGTGGAATATGCAATCCATTTGCACACGGGAGACCTGAAGAAAGCAGATGCCACTGGTGAGGCCTATCTTTGTATACAAGGAGAAAAGAGTGACTCAGGGAAACGATGGCTTAACTCGAGAAACAGCCTGATCACTTTTGCTAGAGGGCAGGTAAAACAAGGAGGAAAAATGTAACTGAATCTTTGAATGTCTTTTTGTTAAAACCTGTGTTTACATAAAACCTTTCATGGACAGAGTATCAAAAATACTAATGTTTTATATTCCATATAGACATAATTTTCTCTTATAACTAAGAGGTGATTGTCTCCATAGGTAACGTTGCTTTTAAGCATCATCAGCATTGCGCAATAGTGATACAGTTAAGTTGATGAAGTAATTTTGAGTTGGACTAAAAATACTCTAAAAGTTCTATTTTAATATTCCAGAATTTTAAGGCCAGGGAGGTATCAGTGCTTTGTTAAAAATATGCCTGATGATTGATAGAACTGCGAACTTTTCTATATGATATCTTGCCTTTGTACCTACTTTAGACAATAACCTTTTCTTGTTAACTTTCCTGAACACTAATGTCAGTGTTCCAAGAAGAGTTTTACTTTTTCATGTTTCCAATTCTTCCACCCACTTATTGCTTTTAAACATGGTAAACATATTCTTGCTTTTTGAGGCTTAAATGGCTTTTCCTAGAAGAGTAATTCCTGGAGTAGTTATTGGCATAAGAACAAAGTAACTAAAACAAATCTCAGATCAAAAGGAAATATCTGTTTTGGATCAAAAGGAGATGTCTAGCTGATACTTTATGAGACCCTGCTGTTTGCTCTGAGTTTAGGTTTGGAAGATTTTTTAATTTTTATTTTAAGGGAATCATAAAGTTATTGCAAAGTACATAGGAATCTTCTTTTTGGGAGGGCAGGAGGGAGTATTTCAGTGTTGTCAGCCAACCCAGATTAGTTTGTTCTCTGGTGTAGAAATCTAGAGAAATCTGCTTGCAGTACTTATCATTTATTCTTTAAACATGCCTCTGTTTATTTTATCTGCTTTTCTTTTCGCTTCTAAAGATTCTAGAAGACATAATGGTTTTTGTAAGAAAACCAAACTAAATCTTTGTTAGTCATTATGTCCTCTGTATTCCTGTGTTTTCTTTCTTCATTGTGGAAGAGAATATGTGTGTCCAATGTCATGTTCATCAAGAACTGATCAAACTGCTAGCTCAGACTTCACAAAATAAATCTGAAAATAATAATGACAGGATAGTAGGGCTCATCTGGCTTTAAAAAGTAATGTAGGAAATTTTATAGATTAATTTTTTTGGTGATATAGATAATAGTTATTTATAATATATCTTAAAGATAATACCTTAGAGAAACCTGAACAGCAAGACTGCTTGCTACAATGGATAAGGTATCAGTACAGACTGAAAGAGGGACTGATTCCCGTTCCTTTCAAAAAACTGAACTGTCCTGAGCTTTTTTTTTATTCTTCATTTTGTAAGAATGTATGTTAAATTTTCTTTAAGAATAAAACTTGTGGAGAAAAATATGTGAACAATAAAATTGACTTCTGTGAATACTCACTCCAGTGGAAATATAACTCATCTGCAAAGTCACAAGGATTTTTTCTGCATAATCCAGATTCTGTGTCACCTTCTGAACGAGTCTGCTCAGGAGCCTAAATCCTTCATCTGAAACTCTAGAGGGCTTTTCTATATCCTGGGCAATAGCACCCCAATCTTCTTTTTATAGAAAAGATTTCGAGTAACAACTGTTTGAGAATTCATTCTCTCACAGTTTCCTTTACTCCAACGTGTCCTCAAATGCCTAATTCTCTGTTCTTAGTCTTTGCTCTTTTTTTCTAGATGACTCTTGTGATCAATGTGTTTCTCACAGGTAGCATGAATTTTTGTATGTCATTGTACCTGGCAGCAATGGAAACAATACAGGTTTTTTATTGTTTGTTTTCAATCCCCCAAATTGGTCCCCAACTTTTGTCTTCAGATCGCATTTTTCAACCCAGCCTTTCCAAGACAACTGCTTCTGTCTACAACAGGATAGCTCATGAAGTCACAAGAAATAAGAGAGTCTTACTCGTGGAGATTTTATTCTGCGGCTGGTTTCCCAAAAGAGTAGACAAATCCATTCATGAATAGTATGTTTCCAAACCTCCTTTCTTCAAGCCCAGTTCAAAAAAACCGACAAGTACACACTTTAAGCAATGATGTGTGTCACCAGTGCCAGTGTACATACTTATGTGAGCTTTCCCACAAAGAAGGACAAACTTCTGCACAAAGGAGACAAACATGTATATGCAAGAAGGTGAATATACTATGAAGATTTACAGTAGGGAAAAAAGGGAAGATTCTGTGAGGTCTATTCATCATGCAAGTCTGTTGTATGTGGAAAATTTGACCTCTTATAGAGGTGGCTTCCGTGAAAATTCCTTATCCCAATAGCACAGTGGTTGAAACCTTCCCAAATACTATTCACTTCATTCCCATTTACCTGCCTAATTCCCACTAAATTGATTGTGAATTTTAATGAAAATGAAATTGCTCCAGATTTTCAGAATTATTAGACACCTATTATTTATCAGTTTCATCGGGAGTTAGGTTCTGGATCGAAGTAACTTTCAATACAAGTTTGGTTATTTCAGTCCATGAAGGTACTAGAAATGAGCGCTTTATTGCTAGTGTGTGTATCTGATGTTTCCAAAATTACTTCTTATTAAATACAGCAGCATTTTGAAATTCATAATTCATAATATTAACTGGATCAGAAAATATCAGTTATAGCATGTAATGTTTAATTATGAACTTAAAGACAATGGAATGGAAGAAACAAGATAAATTTGCTTCCATTGAGATACAAAACAATGACCAGACACGCAAGGCTAAACTGATAAATATTCAAAAGCAGATACATATTAACTTTAACTAAAACATAATTTTGATTATTTTCATATTGCAGGTGGATGTTTTTAAAATAAAAGCAGTATACCTTGGCAAGTTGGATCAAGTTCTTGTTGGATTTAAGAGTCTAAAAAAAGGTCAGCAATTTTTTCAGTTAATGTATGGTAATAATAATGTAGATTATCAGATTTAGGAGATCCTAGAACTTCAGAAATGTCTTAAATTTAAGATTAAAAATCACAAGTGATTTTATAAAAGTTCTAGAAAATTTGAAATTGCTCTCCATTTTCTGCTGTTCATTATTTCTGTTGGACTATACACGTCAAGTATCCAGTTTGGTTTTACTAAAATGTGCAAAGGATTCCTAGGAAATGTCATGACAATGTAAAATTATATGTGAAACTTTTCTCCGTAAAAGTTACTATGTATTTATGAGTACAGTCAACAAAGCTTTTGTTTTTCAGGAAATAATATGACATCATGCTTTTGCAATTTTTGACATTTTTTTTCTTCCTCTCTATTTTTACATGATGGACATTTTCATTTTAAAGGAGGTTTTTTTTCAGTGCTAAATGCTTCTAGGTAAAGATAAGAACAGAAAATAAGTTCATCAGATTCGGAAGTGGAACATAGAAGAAAGGCTGTTCTGGCCTCATCGCTTTTTCCCCTTCAAACCCATGAGAAATATATTCTTTTTTAAGGGATTCTGCATACATGAGGTTGAGTAGCAGATAAAAAGGCTGCACTTCCTGCAGCATTTTTTCTTGTCCTCCTTCCAACTCCACAGCAGGTGTTGGAGTTAAAGAAAATTCCTTACTTCTTAAAAAAAAAAATAGCAACAGCAAGGAGCATCATGAATTAATATTTTCTTCAATACTTTGGCTACAATTTTGGCCCATTGTTTTTTAAAGGCAACAGAACAGTGATTCTACAGATATCCTACATCTGCAGATAATACTGATAATGGAGATAAGATTGTTCCAAAGCATGATAAGCGGTGTCTCTAGTTCTTTTATCTTTATGAAAAAAACAAGACTATAAGATGACTTTGTAGATTAAATTCAGACTCAGAAAAACTGTTTTGGGGACTGTTTCCCATATATTTCGTAGATGGTAATGTTAAAATGAATGATCAAACTTTCATTGACTTCACCAAGACTTGGAGTATAACCAAGTTTACCAAGACTCAGAGGTCTGAGTCTTCAAACACTTTGTTTCCAGAGAATCAACATAATGGTGTCAATCAAGAAAGAACCTTCAGCTGAAGTTTGTGCCTTATTAGATAGCATAGAACCTCACCAGAAAGAAAGTTGTGTGTTGAGTGGATTTTGTGATGGCTAATGTGGTAGAAATCCTGATCCTTTTTCCTTTAAAACATTGATAATATAATTTCCTATGGGGGACTTCTTGTGTCTAGAGATATTATACAGAAGCCTTTCCACCCTTTGTGACACTGATAGATCATTAAATCAAACCTATCCTTATGTTAAATTTCACAAAAACTGTAAAAACTTTAATACTTCTTCACTTCGTTGAATATTTTGGAGTGTAGGGGAACAGACAGAAACATATATACACAGAGCCAATATATTTTCAGAAGTCTTATCTCCTTAAGAAGTTCAGCAAAAGAAAACATTTTATTGATTTTCTAAAATAGAAACTGATGACTGCATACACAGAACATTTTGTTGCTTAAAAGGTATAGCTTAATAATGTTCTGTTTATTTTCAATCAGATGAGTGGTTCTTGGAAAAAATTGTTATAAAAGAAGTCCTCTACCCTTTTTCTGCACATGTTTTTATTCACAATGACTGGATCAATAAATGCTCCAAGAAAGATTTTGTAGAAGTGGCAATTCCGCTCAAAGGTAATACAGCAGAAATGTCCTTCATTTGCATGAATCACTACTGCATGGCAGTGCAGAACAGGGCCAGTACAAGGCTACTTCACAATGTGGGCAAAACTGAGCATTGGTACCCCAATGGTGAGGGACAGGAGCCTGGACCAAGGTGAATCATGCCTTTTGTAAACAAGGAGGAAGAAATTATGCCTGGGATGGAGAAGGTGGAAATGGCAGCATTAAAACAGTCTCCTCTGGCAGCATGTATCCTGTCCTTGGAACAATACAGAGAAGATAGGCATGGCCCCTGCAGAAGTGTGACATGGATTCATGAAGCAGTTGGCCTGGTTTTCTACACCTCCACAGGGCTAAAATGAGTAATGGGGGTTTTGCGGTTTTGTCGCCTGAGTTGCCTGTGCTAGATTCAGCACTACCAGGCAATGTAAACTTGTATATTTTGGCTTATACTGCCTTATAACTTAGTCACAGGCTCTGAATATATGTTTGTTTTCATTGCAGAAACATCTGTGACACCTCTTCTCACAAAAAATTTTGATACTAAAAGCAGAGGACGGTGGCAAACATGGGTGCACTGTACACAAGTACCAGAAGATGTTCCTGACATTCAAGTTGTTGTATTTGGAAGAAAAGGGAAATCCCCTGCACAGAAAGTTCAGAATCTGAATGATAATCCATTTTTGGTCAGTTTCTTTCTTATTTCACACAAATCTTACCAAATAGTTTCAGTAAAGTAAGAGTTGTGGCCAACATATGTGAAGTTGTGTGGAATAATTTTTTGTTTGTCAGAGTTAATGTTTATACCTCCATGTCTTAAATAAACAGCACTGGAGAACTTCTCACATGTGGTCTAATACATATCACTTATGAAAGCTCTCTTGAGCAAATGCCAACTTTGACATGAAAAGCCTTATTAACTTTGAATTAAGACTAGTAGGCCTTAACAGTAAGGCAATAAGTAATGAAGTTATTCCATACTTCCTTTACATTCTATTTCTCAAACCTCAACTAATCTGTTTTCACTACTTAGAAGCTGTGT
Source organism: Nipponia nippon (assembly GCF_047370975.1). Taxonomy (NCBI): domain Eukaryota; kingdom Metazoa; phylum Chordata; class Aves; order Pelecaniformes; family Threskiornithidae; genus Nipponia; species Nipponia nippon. The sequence continues at coordinate 42,994,178 of NW_028262290.1, read as the reverse complement.
CTGTCTACAATGAGCTTGGGCCTGGACAAATATAAATTCTGTAGTTTGCCCATGAAGTTAATGGCAACTTCTGAACAGGTGTGTGAACCTGGGTCACCTGCTTCAAAAGGCTTTTATTCTTAAACATGGAAAAAAAATGTCATTACCCATCCTTTGGAAAAAGGCAAGATAAACATCATTGCTTAACTGCTGCAAGATGAAAAGCTGCAAGCAGCAGTGTATGATATGACATGGAAACCAGCCATCCTTTCTTATGAGCAGTAGAATAACTGAGAACAGAACCGATAGCCAGGGCTAAAAATCATCTTGAGGTCAAAATTTCAGTTCAAGTTTGAGAATAAAGATGTGATGGAGAGGAGGTAAATAGGAAAGTGAAGACAAAAGAATAGTAATATGAATTTGGCTTGGGAATACAGAATCAGTCATGCATTTCCTTGCTTTTCATATGTTGGCCTGGGCTCTGCAGTTCTCCCAGTTAAAAATAAACATAAATTATGATACAAACGTGAGTACAAATTAACTTGCAATCTCAATGGGACTTTCTCACCCTAACATCAATGTCCTTCACTAGTATTTTTACCTATTTTATTTATCTTTTTACCTGGGCTTAAAGTATGTCATCCAAATTGTTACATACAACATATAGTTAATTTTTTTTCTTTATTTTTCTAACAGTTGACTGTTGGTGATATTGGAGATATAACAAAAGTTTCTTTTGTGTTATCTGGTCCATGCTTGGGAAGAGGAATTAAACTTCATAAGGTATTCCAAATACACTATGTATAAACTTGTAATATTCTTCATAATACCAGTAAATATCTTTTGTCGAGAGACAGATTTTAGCTTCATTTTGCACCACACTAGCAAAGCCATGCCTCTTTTGGTCCAGTTACCAGGTATCTACAGATGATTGCCTACAGCTTCCAGATCTCTTTGTGGGCAGATCTACCTTGTTTGTGCCTGCTGAAGTGCATATAGCTATTCTCTGATGTGCATATCCATTCTGCATAGCTCATCATGACATGGAAGGCAGTGTTTTCTGCTGATGTTAGGAAATGTTAATCTCTGCATGGAAATACTGACAGTCTCCTGACACAGAACAACCTACTTGTGGAAACCAATTAAGCTGATTCTTTAGTATTTATTCATTACAACATGGTCATCAGTGAGCCTTAAACATCTAATTGTAGTTTACTATGTACTTAAGATCTCTCATAAAAAGGGATGGAGAAATGATTTAATGTTGTCAACCTTATGATTCAACCAGATTTTAAATGTATACCTTTCCCCAGGGTGAGTAGGAAGATGATTGAATAGAAAGGTGTTGGGCCTGATAATACTTGGGCTTTGGGGAAATACTTAAGCTTGAAGGTTAATGCAAAGAAAAATTGTGTCAATGAGCTCTGCCTGTAGGCAAGGGCCCAAAAAGCATTGTGGACATAGCATTGAATTATTCTGAAGTTAGTAAAGGAACGTTTTTCTGAACTGGACCACACAGTACCTTAACCCTACTATCGATTTAAAAGGTCAAAGGGTGATTCCCTAAATGAATAAACAGTCCAGAAACTGTTCTAATGGGCAATGCTAGAGACAGCTTTATTCCAGGCTAAAATCTGAATGGTTTTATGGTACTCAAAGGAACATTAAGTCTGAGTTTATGAGCTCCTCTGAGGATAGAGGAGTTTATCCTGTTCATATTTTCTCCCCAGATTTGTTCTTTGTCAGCTAATTTTGTAGTCTCAGTTTAGGCTACAAGAATGGAAAGAATAGGTAAGCAAAACTAATTTCTCATTTTAAATATGCCTTTACAGGCCATTAATAAAACATTTCAAAAATATGTTGACATTACCCTCACTATATCCGTTGTGTCATCATGCAATATACGATTTCAGCCTCCAGAACTGGTGGCTCAAAACATGGCAGGAAATACATAAATGTAGTCGTTTGCTTTCTGCTTTCTTTTCAAATACAACCCTCAGCAAATGCCTAAGTGATTTTTGTTCATACTTTTAAATTATTAAAATTATTTAATAATTGGTTTATTGGTAGCTATAAATTGTTACAATCTACAAGAAGTCAACAGGTTGCTATAGACCTGTGTAGTCTCTTCTACTGGTGAACTTACAACCCACAACATAAGCCACCATAACATATACTGCTTGTGCCAGTAATATGCTTATAACATCCGTTACTCATTTATTAGTCTGTTTATAAATTATTTATACATGGAAGCATAATCTAAAATGTAACAAGTCGGTTTCACTTTAATAGGACTCTTACAGTGCTCTAAAAAATAGAGATGCTGTATAGAAATAGAAAGACTACAGGAGGCAGTCAGTATGTGTAAGCTCACTATGAATCAGTGGTCAAATCCAGCCTCAATGGAAAAGAATTCCCTTCCTTGCTTTCTCCTTAAGTGAAAGCAGTAATAATAGCCACAGTTTCAGAAATTTCACAAAAACACAGATTACAGATAAAACTGCAAAGGCTAAAAAGAAGATAAAATCCCTACATTCCTTCTGCTACTCTCTGTTTTCTGTATTCTGGTGTTTACAGCAGCTTCAGAGTACCAGAGCTTTTCCTGTAATCTCCTACGTTTTTCTGCACACTTCTGTAGAAAATGATACAACCTTAGCTAAAATTTATGTCTTTTTTGTAACTTTTGAAGGTTTATGTACTCTAGAATGAATAGCTTTTTCTTGCGCAAAAGTAGAGTTTCTGACTCTATCCAAAATAAAATGCAAAATCATTTTTACTTTCATACAGAATATAGAAACATCAAATGATTTGGAGATAAAGTTCACACTTAGATGCAACTAACAGGAATTTGCCAGGTACAATTTATTTTAAGGCCAAAGTCTGCATAAATTTACACATCTCATTTTTATGAGTCCAGTTTCTGCAGGTCATCTGCCTGCATATGCAGGTAACCCTTAGTCCAATTTTAATAAGGATAGGAGTTTGTGATGCTTATTGATATTTAGTTAGGGATGTTTATATTGATAGAAGTTAGGGAGGATATTTTTGAATCAGAAGAAGTTAGACAGTTAGTGTGAGAAAATTTAGTTATTGCAAGTGCGAAAAATGGATAAACAACTGGCTTCAATTTTATAGATATAAAGAAAATTTTATATATATAACTTTTTAAAATTTATATATATATATAAAATTTATATATATATAAAATTTTATATATATAAAGAAAAACACTGTTTATTCTCGTAATTAATGGTTTACTTCTGGAAATGGTCATGGGGAATTGTTTAATTTCATCTGGCAGCTTTGTGCCTGATCTTGTGAAGCACTGGGCACAAAGCATAAGCAGTAATGGAAAATGTTCAGTAATTACATTTCTGGGAACTCAAGGGCAAGATAGTCTGACAAAATTTTTAACAGTGAAACTGTCAAATTCCTAATAATTTCAATTATATAATTCAATTATACAAATATTTATGCATTTCAAAGCTTGCACTTGAAGTCTATGTAAGGAAATCTGTACTCAGGATTTCCAAACAGTGGTATGTGCATCCTGTACAATGACCCACAAAATTCTGTTGCTGCTGCTGGTGTCAGTAGTGGTAATAAGTCACCACAGTAACTTTGGGAATCCCTGCCTGAGAATTTCAATTACTTAATATCTCGATGAAATTAAGCTTTTGTTTCATTTTGTTTTGTTTTTAATGTCTTGGATATAATATTTCTATACAAAGAGATTCTAAAGGCTGAAGAAACCATTTCTGCAAACTTGTAGTCATTAGCTAGGTATCAAGTTCAATCCTGCATATAATAGTTACCAGAAATGTTTCTGCATTTGCTTGATAGTTTGTCATTCTGTATTTTATAACCTGACCTAGGATAAAGTTCACAATCTGAGTTGTCCTCCTGTAAATCTGATCTCCATATTGTCTCAGTAGCTAGGATAGGTGAGCTCCCAAGGCTGTGCTTCCTCAGTTGGTTTGGAGGTTCTAAGTTCACAAATTTGGAACTTAATTTGTTCAGTCTCCACTGAGTATTTAAAGTCAGGTGGAATGAAGCTAGACCTAAGCTTGCATCTTCTATTGGAATTAATTCTTCAAATAACATTTCCACAGGGAGTCCCAAAGGCCACTGGACACCTAATTTCTGCCAATTTTGAAAATCCTAGCTGAGATATAGCAAGTCATATTTAAACAAATAAAAAGCAGCAAAACAAATGTTTCTGCAAAATGGGCATATGCTATTAAGATTGATGTAACTGCATTCATTTGACATTCTGAAATTGCAAGTATATACAGGTCAATTTAATCTGTATCCTTCATTGGCTTCCTACGAACGGGTCTTATGCCTGTGTCGATATGCAATGAAGAATACACCTATGAACATCAGGCTGCAGAATCAGCGACTTGCAGCAACTACTGTAGCTCTTGTTATGCAGAATCAGGTAAAAATAACTTTTATAAAGTGTGTGCAGGTGTTAACTATAAGAAGAAATGTCAGTTTCTGTTCGGATGGAAATAAGAAATGAAATAATTCAGATAAATGAATTTCTTCTGATTCTGCCTGCAGCTTCGGCTAAAAGACCTGGACAGTAAACAAGAGTTGGGCTTTCACACTGAAGTCCGATGTCTGTTTGGAGAAGATGGATCTGAGACTGTGACAGAGCTAGCAGTGGTCAGGCCAGACAAGCCACCACTCAGGGGTATGCTGCGGAACTAAAAAATAAATACATGAGCAAATACACACATACCTGCACACAAAATTGTGAACTGCCTAATGGGATGAACACATGAAGCAAGATTGCAAAGCTTTTTGTATATATTAAAAAACACTCGAAATTATTTTTAAAGATTCTTTCAATATACCTGTGTAAACCATGCAAAGTCTTTAATAATGTGTATTGTTCAAGCATTTTTTCTGTTTTAAAACAACTGACTTGTATTGTTTTCACTAGTCTAATTAAAAATTTGAAAGTCTGAAAAACGTGCAAAGCCCAATTAGTGTATTTCTGTTGAAATTTTCAAAAACCAAGTGATTTACACTCAGTGAGGAACTAAATCACAGATTTAAAAAGGCATGTGCACAGTCATAATGGCATGAAGAAAAGAAAAAACAATCTTTTTTGAGCTTTTTTTCAAGTCCCATTTCTACCCCAGAAGCTCGTTTTCATTTCATCATTGTATTTAAAATATAACATCTTCCTTTGTTCTGATTACATTTTATAAAATATTTAGAAAAGAATTCTCATTCATTATACTCTGTGAATAAAAGTCTTAGTTAAAATATTTAAAACTTTTTGCATTTAATATCTAACTGAAGGCTAGACTGCAAATGGAAATATATCTTAACTGTCTGTTATAACATTTAATTCTTCACAGAGCTTACAGGACCCATAAAAAAAATCCTCTGTCATGCTACCTCAAGGAGTATGTACTATATAACTCATCAGCCAAAAGTCATGGCAAGCCATCCTTTGTGGTGAAGAATAACAACAACAATGCATATCTGTATAAATAGCTGAGCGATTTCTCCTGAACGTATTAATTCATATCGGCCATAATTATCAAAATGCCAGACTAAAACAGAATTCAGCTGATCCAGAATAAAAAGTGGATTTCATCTGTTATATCTGTGTTTTTTCTTTGGCAAAATTTGTTGGCGTTGATAAACCCTAACTCCATTTAAGACCTTTAATTCCTACAAGAATTCAAGGCTTTTTACAAAGCCTGATAAAATCAGTGTGATTCTTTCAGTTGATTTCAGCGACCACTGGATAAGACTCCAGAATTACAACATTTTCTTTTTCTGTAATGTAAGCATGGATTGTTACATTAATTCATAAAGGACATTTCATCTCTAATGCTGTACTGTGCTGTTGTGAGGTAGTGAGCAATCTATATGAAACTCAGACAGAACATTAATGTCAATTACTATAACTTCATTCCTTGGTCTTGAAATTAATCTTTTACCTAAAATAAATTGGTTTATAATGTTTGATAATTACATTGCTAAATAGTCTGATTTGGTAATGTCTTGTGTCACTGATTTTTCATGACAGAAGTTCTTTACTCAATCAGTGTTCATACGGGAACATTGCCTGCATCAGGGACTGATGCAGATGTATTTATCACAGTATTTGGAGAGCAAGGAGATTCCTGCAAAAGGAGACTAAGACATTCAAATTTTGAAAAAGGACAGGTTAGTACTGAGTTATTTTCTTTACATGTTTGCTTAATGTGTTTTATTTTATTACTTTCTTCCAATACCATAATTCTTTTCAATTATCAAATACAAACATTGATGTTACACCGTGGTAATATGTGGAAAAGATGTGTTGCTTACTAAGTAGACATTTTACCTGAATTGGGATTACAGTTTAAGAATGTTTCAAGTACCAATAAATTTAAAACCCACAAACCATCAGTAACTGTTCTTAGAAACTGGAATTGAACCCAACAACATATAAAATGCCATGGCCTACTTTTTAGTTATTTGTGAAGCTGATATAGAAATATCGGGGCTATTTCCTGTGACTGCTCCTTTAAAATCTGCTTTTTTAAAAAAAATCTGTCCAGATACAGTTTAACGAGAGGTTTTAAATGTGTTAGCTACTATATGTTAATTAATCCATTTATATATAGAATTGCAAACAGGTAAAGCTGCTTGTAAACATACTGTGACTGCTCAAGATAAATCCTAGGAGACATTTTCTGGTCAACCTTTGCTGATTACTGTATTAATGATTATATCTACACAACTTGTTCACACATACCCTGGACTCAGCCCGGATATGACTAGACAGGATTTAAAGAGACTTTTCAATTGATAACTGTATAATAAAGCAGGATCCTCTATACTTATTTCATACCATTTCTTAAGACCTCTCATGGCTGAGATGCCATAATTTTCCTAAGCAACCCGTTCCACAGCTTTGCTAGCCTTGTCCTTAGACAATTCTTCGTTCATTTCCTTCATAATGTCAAAATATTTTCTCGAGCATAGAAACATAGAAACCAGCCATGTCATCTGTACAAGGAACAACTAAGCAAACAAGTGCTGTTTGGCCTGAAAAAGGGATGACGAAAGGAAGGGAGAGGGAGATAAGAAATATAAAATGGCATAGAGAAAATGAGTAGTTTTACTTTCTCAGGAAATACAAGGGCTCAAGAGCATTAAATGAAACCTGCAGGTGGCAGATTCAAAACAAAAGGAGGTGGCTTTTTACACAGTGCATAATTAATCCATTTTACTTTCTTGCACAAGATGTTGCAGATGGTAAGATGCATGTTGGTGCAAAAAGCCGTTTCACATTGTCATGGAAGGCAACTTTCCACAGAGGGCTGTTAACTGCAAAGACACAATCTCTGGCTCAGGAAATCTCTGAACCACAAATTGCTGAAGCCTGAGAGACTTTATATTCAAGAAGCATTTGCCCCATGTTTCAACTCTTCCCTAGAAATCTGTTATTGGTAGCTCTTGGCAACAGGATATTGGACTAGATGGATCTGTGGTCTGACATACTACTACCAGTCTTACGTTCTTGTTACATAGAGGTAGATTAATAAAAAAGTTGGAATGAGGTTTTAGTGAGAGTATCTAAGAATAGAAGGTGAAAAGAAGGGATGTAAAGGGCAAGCTGTCTTGAGAGACAAGATTACGTCAGCAATATCCCTGGAAAATATGGAATGGACAGGCAAAGAAAACAAAGTTAAGGAAACTTGAGATATGAAAAAAAGGATCTCTCTTGACTGATAAAGGACTGGAATATAAGGAAAAGCTACGAAGACAGAAAATTGCAACAAAGCATAAGAAAAGAGAATGAAGTTGATTTAATTACCACAGATAGTAAGGCTGGTTTATATTTATTTGAGTAATTGTATGTCTAAATTTTTCACCAGTTTAATGGGTTACATAAGTGGGGATTGTAATTTTGCCTAGCTAACACTTTATGCAAAAGCAAGACAATTTAAATAAAATCCTTTTGGCTTTCATTAATTACACTTCCAGTAGTGTGTTTAATGCAGTTCCGAATGTCTTTATACTGAGGGGGAAAAAAGAAATGTAGTGACATCAACCAAAAGTACATTCTTGCTAATGCTGAGGGAGTAGGCAATTTAATGTATTATTATGAGAATTCATTGGTAACAATGGGTGATTATGACCACTGTTGTCTAATGACTGTTAATTATTATCACAAAGAATGAGACTAATGATAGGTCCCTTTTTCAGATGGAGTTAGCTGTGAAGGAACATGAATATTAGCAATACAGGCTATTTCCTCTAAGTCAAGGGTCATGTAGACTGACAAGAAAATTATATTTGGCTCAGAACTACAAAGAATAAAATTAAAAAGCAATGAGTGCTCCCAAAAAAAGTTATTTACAAGATGTTCCTCACAGATAGATCTTATTTTGGGCTACATATGCATTACATGAAGGGGTTTAACTTGCCATGGTAACTGTTTGGGGACATTGTGGATATAACAAGGTAAGAACCCTGGAAGTCCTAAGGCTGTGACAGGAATAATAACTCTGATGTTTTCTTTTTCTGAACACATTGTAGAGAATAGTCCAACACAGACAGGAGAATGGACCAGATGACATAATTCTTTCTAAAAATCATCTCTTCCTTTGTTGCTTTCTGGTCCCCATGCTTTTTCCTGCCTGGTGGCGAATTGGTTGGCAACAAATAAAAATTATAGCGTCTGTTTCTACTATCCATCTGGGTTTTTTTTTAATGTCACCCACACACATGCCCATGTATCTACCCACCCACTCATATTATCTCTTGCACGGAACACATTCATTCTCTCGCTCACATAATTTATTCATCCCAACATGCACTAGTGCAGTTGCCATTTAGCTTTTGTTTACTGGTAGCCGTAGAAATATTTAAACAGATGTCTATTTACATCCGAAGAGCACATCAATTCTTGCCTGTATGCGTGCACAGCCTTAGTTATAGTTTCTAATGTCAGTATCTTCCTTTGTTTGCATAGTCATCAACAGTGTCAGTATTTTTCTTCAGAGTTGAATAATACGACGTTTCCCATTTGAAAAATAGGATATCTTAGCATATAAAAGACTTTGAAATGTTTAAAAATAAAATGCCTTATCTAAACCAAAGTTCAATTTACTAGGCCTATCCTGATATTGGAAGCACTCCCTTTGTTTCAGTTATGAGGGATTCGTTGAACTTCAATTTTCATGAGACTTCTGTAATTAAATTAATGATCAGAGGTTTCTTTCTACCCAAAATAGTGGAATGTTTTTCATAATAAAGCCTGGGATGCAGTGATCATGAACAGGGAAAAATGTGCATATTCAAGGATCCATATATTTTCTGAACAGGATCTCCAGATATGACTGTCAGCCTATAATACCTTTCTTTACTATCAGAAAGGGAAAGATACTTCAGTATTGAAAGGAATCTGTCTTTCCAAATGTAATCTTCTTAAAGACAGATGATAAAATACATGGTTTAATCAGTTTGCTATTCATTTTGCCTTTACCTTCTCAGGTTTGTATCTCTGAAATGAGAGCAGTAGACCTTGGGCAGTTAAACAAAGTTCTTGTTGAGCACCATAATGTGGGTTACGGAGCCGGATGGTACCTGGACCAAATTGTCATCCATGAATCGGGCAAGACTGACAGCCAATATGCATTTCTTTGCCAGCAATGGTTAGACAGTGGAGTTGGTGATGCACAGATGAAACGAATGCTGAAACTTCTTGGAAAAGTCAGGAATGGGATGTTAACAGGGAAGATTTATGGTAAGGTCCAAAATCATCAAAGCTTCTTCCAGCTTTTGTTTTAATTGTAATTAATTTAATTTGGGGGGTTATTTTTAAGACTAAAACCAAAACACAGAAATAATATAGCTTAAATGTGAGTTACATCTCTCACACAAGTTGTCTCTCCGAACAATTTCCAGAGCTGGTAAATACAATTATAATGTTCAGGGAAGAAAGATGAGAGCAGAAGGGAGATATTAAGTGATGGAGGCAATGAAGGAACTATGTTTTTAGTTGAGGCTAGAAAAAAGCTGAAGCAGAAAGAGGTAGGTTGTTCCATATGGCAGTCAATGCAGAGCAGAAGGCTCCTGCAACAGTAATGAAATCACAAGAAGAGATACAAAAACTCTTTTAGCAGAATGAGATTTTCCCGTATGTTCACATATTTGCAGAAACCATTTGCTTTTATTTGCAGTTTTCTTTTTTACTTACATCAATGGCACAAGTTCTTGCAAACAGTTAGTTGACCTGAACCAAGTATCTTATTCAACTTGTTTAATGAAAAAAAACCGAAAATTCAGACACAGCTTAGACACTGGAAACAGTATAAGTCTTTTATGCTTTGCCAGGGTACTGGATTTCTTAGCTCTCTCACATGTCTTTTTTGAAGAGGTGTAAAATGTTGGTTTGCGTCCATTTATGAAATCTGAATCAGAACTGGTAGACAAAACTATGTAAATTTTAACTAATCTGAAGGTGTGAATTTACATTCTATATCAGCAGTTTTGTAAACTGATCTTTATTAATTTCTGTGCTCATGGATATTTCATTTTATGCTCAGAGGGGTTTATATTGTACATAGTTGCAGACACAGTTAGTAGTGTGTATCCTCATATTTAGCTTCCTGTACTTAGTCCACTAGCGAATATCTTATCTAAAGAAACAGAAAAATAATGTCGCTGAGACAACAGAAGGACAGAATACCATGGAAATATAAGCAAAAGATGAGCAGCTAGAGTAGTGACAATTTCAGAATAAGAAATAGCTGTATTGCACCACTGCAAGTATTCCAGGTCTCTAAAGAAGTCGATTCCACAGGTGCCCTACATAGTCCACAGAGCGAGGCAGGCGTCTCCTGAGGGTAATTCAGAGCAGAAGTCCAAGGTTGGTCAGTCTGTCACATCTTTCTTCACTGATAATATGAAAAGTGAGAGAAATCTTGCATCCTTGTTTATGCACCTTAACTTGTGTCTGAACGTAGCTATGTAAAAACATTTTCTTTCCTCTGTTACACACACACACACAGTTCTCAAAAATCTAAGTGCAGACTTGCTAATATTTTCCAGTCTATGATTATTAATACTCAGCTTTGTATCAATTGAAAATCAGTTCTGGTCTGGGTGAGCAAAGAACCTATAAGGAATGGAGAAATAAAAGACTGATCAGCAAAGAGCGCTATACTTAGAGGTCAGTAAGTTTATGGATACAATGGGACTTACTAAATGTCAAGCTGAGTCGGATTTTATAAAAGAATTAAAACAAATAGTAAAGGTTCTTCAACCATTTACTTATAAAAAGAACCTGGAAAGATGTGTAACTATGCAGGAACAATAGAGTGTAGACTGAAGGTGATGTAGGTAAAATCCCCAAACGAATAGAATACTTTATCTCTGTTTTCATTAAGGAACCATGATGTTGGCAAGGGAAGCAAAACCAAAACTGCTAATGGGAATGAAGTTATTGGAAATCACCAAATCTGAAATGCAAATAGAATTTCGAGTTTTATGTAGTCAGTGACAACCAAAGGAGTTGTTAGCCCCAAATATTGAAGGCATTGGGAAATGAAATGACAGATCTAGTAGCAAGGATTTCAAATAATTTTACGAAGACAAAAGGTATGACTTGAAAATAGCAAAGGTAATACCTCCATCTAAAAACCAGAAAGCATAATGTAGGTGACTATAGACCTAGTAATCAATCATATGCAAACCTTTATAACGCACTTTGAAGAAAAGGATAGTTAAGATAATAGAGGTAAATAGGGAATGAGAAGGAATGCATCATGACTTTACTAAAGACAGGTTGTAAAACAAAGTTGATACTCTTTAGAAATATTTTCCAGTAAGAGAAATGTAATGGCATCTAATCTGTCTAAATTTCAGTACTGAATTTTATTTGCTTTATGGGAAATTATTAGGTAATAATAAGAAAGTGGAAAGTAGTAGTAAAAGGAAGAATTGTAAAGAGCTGGAGACGAGAGAATGAATATGCTGATGAAATCTGTTGGTGCTAGAAAGCTGAGAGTACTATCAGGAGATGAAGAGGTTGTGTGATAAACTTTGAGAACTAGAGGAAAGCAATGGAACTGAATTCTGTAGCACAAAGCTTGAATACAATTAGGCGTAAACCCAACTAAATATTTGAGCTCTTAATTCTGGTACAGGTTCCTAATTTCCGTTGATTTTTTTGGGAAATCAGGAGCTAAGTAGTAGCTAAGAGTAAAAAACTGTATTGGATCTGTATCCCCATGTCTTGTAACGAGTTCTGTCTGCTACAAGAATGCATCAGCAGGTTATGACTAGGAGAAATACCTGGGTTTGCTATATGATTGCAGGATAAACTTTTAGACAGTAATCTGACATGGTGGTGAGTAAAGTAATTGTGACCCCACAATGTATGTAGGCATTATCAGTGCAGATAGAAAAGAATTAATGCCACTACAGAGAAACTATGATATTTCACTGGGAATGCTGCATGCAATTGTGGTCACCTCTGTCCAGAAGAACTGGTTCAAGCTGAAATAGCTGTAAAGAAGACATGATGACTGGGAATATGGCAAATCTTTGTTGTGAAAGGGTATTGAAAAAACTTGACATATTCAGACTAGTAAATTAAATGCTCAAAATGAACACTGTTGTGATCTATCAAATTAACGGTGGCTTAGACATCAAGGAGAGAGAGTTATTTAAGCTAACGGACAAAGTTGTCATAAAAATAAATGGGTTTCGGCAGTCCATTAATGCCATTCTGTGAAAAGTAGAAGATTTCTGAGAAAGAAAGAATGAATTTTTGGCATAGCTCTCTTTTAGACTTAACTAAAGAGAAGGAAAGAAGCTTAATGTAGCTGCTTTTAAATTAGATCTTGAAAAATTTATCAGAGATTATACAATATAGTTAGCATGTAATAGCAGCGTATGGTACTGTATGATCCAACAGAGAGAGTCTTTCCGTTCAGTCTTCCTAAGCAGCTATACATTGATAGTTTAAAGGCTTAATATTTCAGTACTAAAGGGCTAAAAAACCTTGGATTATGTCACAGGGGATATGCTAAATTTTCATTTGACTTCCATTTTTTCTTGGATGTCATTGGTTTCATTTATATTTAATGTTCATAGACATGAAAATGGTAGCTATTTATGATTATCCATAAAGTTATAACATCTGAAGTTATTCTAGTTTATTTTAAAGATGGTGAGTACTAACATTTTACCTTCACCAAGTCCTGAATTTATGACACTGATCCTTACCTGATCTAAAGTAATAAAGCTTTATTTGCATTAGCTTATAGTAGGAGATAAAGATTTGGCTGCTGTGGTTAGGAAGCTGGACTTTACAGGACTATGGACATAAACTCAGAAAGTCACTGTTTCCATTACTTAAAGTAAAATACTCTGTTTTACAAAATAGCTATTTGAAATTATTAAACCCCTACTTTGCCTCACTTTGCTTAAACAGAGCTAAGTTATCTTAATGAAAAAATGGTTATGCTCAATTCTGCACCAGCCTAGGTGACCAAAGCCTCTCTGTAGGAGTCATGATTTTTTAAAATGGAAAACATGGATTTGAGAGCCCTGAATTTTCCGTATGTTCTATTAACATGAATTAAAATGTTAAAGCTGGCTAAATCAGTGGGATTTTTTTTGATGGATACAAGTTTCTGATCCTGAAAACTGTCTTGTTGATTGGAGGTTTAACTAAATATCTGTTAAGTATAGAGTTACAGAAGTTACTTAGGAGCCTACCTGGTATCAGTCTGCAGTCCTTATGAGCCTTCAGGTGATGGCCGATTCATCTAGAATGTTTAAGAGACTATGTGCCTCAAACCAGACCTTTAGTTTGAACATGAGCTACTATTCTTTTTTGGTATAATTTTGCAATTTTTTTTCGAAGTAAAACTGCTGGTTTTGAGTGTTTTCTTTGTCCTTAAAGTAGGCAAATCTATGTGCTGTTATATAGAACTATTTTTAATCTCTCAGCAAACATCACTTCTTCACAGAAGAAATGGATAAAGTTTTGTACTTTGCTGGCATGATAACTGTGGTGATCTGTAATAAAAATATCACATTTCAAGCTCTGAACCAGTTTATCTCATCAGCATCTTGTTATAGAATATATGTAGCAAATTTTAGCATTCTAGTTTAAATAGCTTCTCAAAAAGTTAAAGTGAAAAAATACCCTCCCCTGACCAAAGGCAAACCTGGTAACCAGTACTATCTAGTAGAAAACATACTGCTTTTGAGTGGTGATTAGTAAGAAAAAAAATTTAAAATCATCAGAGGAGACATTTATGAGGGGAAAAAAATCAACATATCAACACGGCTCTTCATAAGTTTCTAATATGGAATTGGCAGTCTTATCTGCATAGTGCTACTGGACTGGCCCATCTCAAAAGGGTCAGCTATTACTACAGAAGGGCTGGTGTCCAAATCTGCTTCTCACTAAATCAATGATAATGAGTGAACCTGTTACGTGCCAATATTTTAGCCCAGTGCAAGGGTGGGAATGGGTTGCTAGTCACTCACTAACTCAGCACATTACAAATTGCGGTCTTATTTTGGATATTCAGCAAACCCATTAATTTTTTTTCTCTTGTTTTATTTCAACAGGGACTTGGGATGTCCTTGTCACAACTAGTGATATTTCTCCTAGTTCCATGAATCCTAAAATGTCTCTAACTGTATGTGGTGAAAAAGGTACCTGTACTTCAGTCATATTCCCCAAAGGATCCCTTAAAAAAAAGCAGATTTATGAGACTTCAATTGAACTAAATAAGAAATTCAATACTATATTCAAAGTTCGCCTAGAAACTGAAGAAGCTGGAGAAGGAGAGACTTGGCATTGCCGTGAGGTAAAAAATAAAACCCAAAGTAATTACTTATTGTGTCTTTATTGTAAAATTATTCTTTTTTTCATATTCTATGGTTATTGCTTCCAGTTTCCAGTTCTGTCTAAAATAACATAATTTTTAATTTACAAAAGTAAGTGCATCTGGTAACAACACTTGTATAGTGATAACTTCAGAGACTGCTCAAAACCCTTACTAGGATAGCTGTGGATAACAAAAATCTTGTAAACTTAGATGGAATTCTGGAGGGCATATATACCGATGTGCCATCATCTATAGCATATCCAGTAGTGTCTTTTCAGAACTGTGCCCACTGGCATACATTGCAGTATTTACATAACTCCAAATTGGCTGTTACATGTTATAGACCCAGTGATCCAAGGCAAATAATTAAGCCAGACGCTAGAAATGCCTTTTGATGAAAATATCTGCCTTTTAAGTTGGCATGTGAAAAAAAGAAGTGAATAGCAAAAGTGACAATCTTTCTTCTGATGCCCAAGATGCTGAAGCTAAAAATCTGACATTGCACTGAAATTGCTGTGGCACTTCACTATACAAAAAATATCTTCATCCTCTTATGCTGCCAAAATAAAAAGAAATCTAAGGGAAAGAATCATCTTGTTTCAAATTGCAGACACATTTTTGTCCATTAATGTTTGTATTTTGTTCTCATTAAAAACTGGAGAAAAAAATAATTTTCCTGTCCAATACGTGATGTTAGTGAGCTGAACCCCCTGACATTTAAATGGTAGGCAGGTTGTTAATTTCATCTTCGTAGCCAGAGGAAATAGTCATCTAACAAATCTATTGATAAAATTAAGACCGCTTCTTGGATATTGTAGGAAACAGTGGATCACAGTAAAAATTTCAGAACGGAAACTTGGCAGTTGAAAACAGTGACATCTATTAGCCTGTTTTACTTCATTAGCTCAGAACAATGACTTAGAGCTGAGTTAGAAAAAAGTCAACATCATTTATGTAAGTAAGGAGAAGATGCACATTTACATTAGGTAGGATTAGAAAGAGAAAGAAAATATAAATTTCCTTGCTTTGGGGTATATGTATAATATTGGGGTTTTAGGAAGACATTTCCTCTGTTATTCCATGGATTCCATAGCAGGACTGACTGAATCCTTGTATGAAATAACTAGGTTGGTGTAAGAGGTTGTGGGTAATATCTGTTATTAAAGACAAGTTAGCAATTTATTTACACTGCTGGTTAGAACCAAGATGGTAATTTCTATGCTATTTTATTTTGATTTTACAAGATTGTTCCTCACAGAGAGTCTGAGATTTTCCCCTTCTATCACAAGTAAATGCAGGTGCAGTTGGTTGAATTTCATATTTAGATTCAGAATTCACTTTTATAACCATAACTGCAAAATAATTCTCTTGATGTTTTTGAGGAAATTGGAATAATTATAAAATAATGTCCAGAAAAAAATTAATTAAGGTATGCTTTATTTCTGAAGCATGTAATAGCTAACATCTTTAATCTTGTTTCTTTCACTTCTTGAAGAAATAAAGCACAGTAAATGAAATCTGATTTTCAGGAAACTGTTCAGGAATGTAGATGTTAGTATGAAAGGGAAATTGCATTAACATCATACGTTACACTGCATTTTAAAAAATCTTTTCAATGTGTCTGTCATAATGAAAAATAATAGGAGTCTTTTGAAGACAAAATAATGCTACCATCTCCCAGTGACAATTGCTAACCAAAGACAGTTGAGCTTACCGGGTTAAGGGTTTAGTCATTTTAGTGAGTTAGGTCATGAGGAAATGTGTGAGTGAATTCTCTGTGCCCTTTTCAAAGCAGGGTTACTTCCTGCAACATATTTTCATATATGTTGTCTGACCTAGCTTTAAATAGTTTAGAAAATGGCACTTTGTCTCTTAGCGTAGATGGTAGTACCATAGTGTAAGACACCTCATTATTAAAGTAAGTTTTCTTATAGTAAGACTAAGCTACTTAGCTCAGGATCACCGTTTTATTACTTCATATACAGAATTTCATACAGATTAAAAATATTTAGTAACATACTCTATATACTCATATGAAATGTATGTACAGATATATAGATACATATGCCATAAAACATTCTTAATTTCTATTTTTCAGTTTTTCCCAGAAACACTTAATTTTCTTTCTCCCATTATTTAGAATGAGAAAACATTCTGCACTGAAAAATGTTGTGGCATATTGACATTTCTCACAAGCTGAAATGGGCATATCAACATTTCTTTTTCTTCCATATGCTGGATGAATAGGCTACATAAAGGAACCTTTTTGAACCATTCCAAATATTTTTTTCCCTTACTGCAGTCTCTACAGCAATAATGTTGACAACATTTTGATTATTTTTAATTGGGAAAGATATCTATTCCTTCTCTTTTAAAAGCCTACTTTCAAAAACATTTTAGAAAAATTTATTTCCTCTTCTTTTTTAATATTGAGATGATATGTCATAGCTGTTTAATAGCATGTCTTTTGCTATAGTTTCCATTAGAGTACAACAGATGCTGAAGGTATTTCTTTTTGCTCTTTGCTAAGGTAAAGCTTCAACACAGAGAAAGTAAAAATGTTCTAGAATTTCCATTTTGTCGCAACTTTGCAGATGAAGAGGGAGGAAGAGTGGCTGAGCTTCCAGTTCTCACAGCTGGCTCTCCTTTTCCAGCAGGTTTGTCACAAATCAGAAACACTGAAAAAGATTTGGTCAGTGATGATGGCTAAGATTTTCAGAGCAGTCCAAAAGATTTAGCAGATACTTTCTACTCATTTTAGCTAGTGAAGCATGGCTAGGTCCAATCCACTCCAGTGTTTAAAAAAAAAAATCTCAGTCCTTGTAACTGAGCACTGTGCATTCAAGTCTGATTGGTACCAGTTTGTGACACATAAAAGAGCAAGCATACAGCACTGAAAATATTAAAAATGTTTTGAACAGTGTTCAGAGTTCAGCTTTTTCTCAATAATATGATTTTGGTTCTCTCCCAGAGGAAACAAAGGAAATTCAGAGGAAATAACTCTCGTACTGTAATTTCAGATAAGAATGAGATCCATGGCCCCTCACAACAGAAGCTCATCTGTTTGTGTTCCTAGAATTTCAGCCATTCTTCTTCTGTGACCCAGCAGTTATATCTCATGAAACTCCATGCGAGTTGTGCCTTGATCACCTCAAGACTGGATTTTTTTAGTTTGTTTTGTGTTTCTTAGGAGTTTTTATAACCAAAGTTGGTGAAGAATGGAAGAGCTCTTGTCCTAAATGGATATTCTACCATGAGAATATCCCAGTCTCCTCTAAGTGTTTCCCAGGAGTTAAGGGTTTAGATCAATAGACCAAGTAATCTGTGTATTCCTTGTCTTTTCTGCTGTGCTTTCAAAGCTAGTCTCAAAAAAAGCACTTGAGCAGAAGCTTCTTGAATATGAATTTGAGAAGAGTACCACTGGGGTATTCCCTGGGAAGGCTCTTTGTCTTTTAAATACTTTTTTTTTTTTTTTCCTGGAAAAGCACAGACATTTAAATCTTTAAAAATGCTGCTCCTCTTTCTGAGGAGCATTTAACATGAGGGCAGATACTGTTTTCTTTACCTTCTCCCCATATTTTTTTCTCTTTTGCAATTGAATCTTTTGGGGATGTGGCTTCTTTCTTATTTTGGGGGTCAGATCACTAGTGTGTTTTGCATTTCTCTGGGAGTACAAACAGGTACTTAACATAAACAGTCATCCAAGAAATGCTCAGCTGAAGAGTTGAAAGCAAGACGACATGCCAGAGAACACACAGCGTTCCTGGAAATCATCTGTTGAGACCAATAACTGCAACTGGTACAGTGTAGAGCAGCCAGCCACTGACTGGACCATGATCCAGAGGAAATATAAAAGTTGTTGTCTTTCTGACAAAGTTCAGGTTCATTTGAACTCCATGAGGCTCAGAGCAGAGATGTGCTTTTCAAGTAATTCAGTATGACCCATAGCCTAGGAACTGTTTCATAGGAGTGTTACATATTTAAATACATGCAAGTGTGTGGTAGAGTATTATTTACACATTTTTATAACAATTTGTGATGCGTTTATTTTTCTTTCATTTTGTCTTCTGCCTGTGTTTCAGGCCCACTCACAAACTATTCAGCTTATTATTCCTTATAATAGTGGTTCTTAAATTTTAATTACAATGCTTCTATGTGCTTTTCTAAGCATTATAATATAGTTTGGCCTTTTGATCACTCTGGGCAGGACCAAAAATGAAAATATAATAGTAGTAATTTATTAAATAACATATTTTCTAACTGATTAAGCTTTGGTAAACATTTGATCTCTTTTTCTCAACAGTGAAAAGCTATGTTCTCTATATCACTACGGGAGCATCCCCTGGGTCAGGAACAGATGCAGATGTGTATGTCATGCTGCAAGGGCTTTTGGGAGATACTGGCAGAAGAAAATTAATCAGAAAAGGAGATGATAAGTTCGCTAAAGGAAAGGTATAATTTCTGCATGATATTTTGCACTTTTATAATCCAGTCCAATTCACGTGGACTTAATGGGAGTAGGATGGAGTCTATGAAGTCCAGTTTGCAATGCTCTGTGATTGTAAGTGCATGTGTATGTGAATATCTAGATCCATCTTATGTGGAAAATACTGATGCTTATGCAGCTGATGGTAACAATACTGATAAAGTAATAAAGTGACTATATCAAGTGCTTTTAGCTTCAATTTTGCAAATATTGAAGGTCTTCAGTGACATGCCAGTGGTTTTCTTGCATGTTTGCTTAACCCTGCTCTGTTTCCTTTAATACCTCTTTTCTTCCCATGCCATTCTTCAGGCTAAGGCTCCTTTCCCTGGCTTTTGCCTTTCCACTGCCAGTCTATCCCTCAGTCTGGCTCTTGATCTCTCTCTAGACAGTCAGCCGCTACCCTCTATAGTTTTCTTAGGTCTACCAAGACAGTCATTCATGCACTGTGCAGGAATGAGTCTCGCAGCTCATAGACGTAGACCAGTCAAAGACCAGCATAGCTGCCAGAGATGCATTTGCCTGGAGCATTGTCAGTATAAACAGAAATTAGAGGGAATTTAGTTACTGAATGTGCTGCAGAAACCTGGGCAGATTTACAGCAAAATGCATGTCTTTGACATAAAACCTAGTCCTTGTTGGAAGCTCTGGATAGAGGGAGTGAAATTTTCAGCTAAAAAGGTCACTAAAAGTTTTAAACATGGAATAAACAAAGTGTTTGTATTTTCTGCAGATCTTTATATGAAAACAAATTTGAAGATTAAAACAATTTAATAAAGATTCTGAAACAAAAATCTGTTACAGAAAATTTGAGTTGGAATAGTTAAAGTTTAGGAAAAGAAACACCAGTGTCTCACAACCAGAAATGCTGAGCATATTTTACATTAGGCAGTGCTACCTGTCTTTCTTATAGTGTGCGCACTCTTCTACCTTTCTGAAATCCCAGTGAATACTGTGATTATGGTGTTATAATCTGTCTCTCTTTTGGAAATATCATGCAGTAAACGATTTCCTTCTGCTGGTGTTGGCTGCCAAATGAATGAGAGTTTCTCTAAGGAAGCAAGCTTGCAAATCAGCTTGGATTGATAACCAAAGCAGAGGCATGATATGCGGGATTAGGAGGAGCTCAGCTCCTAACTACCCCTAGCCTCATTATTTCAGTGGGAGTTCAAGACTGTCATTATCTCACCGGATTTTACCTACTTGAAACTCTTATTCATAAGAAAAACGAGAGTGTTTAAATCTTTATTTTTAAGGGACTAAATACTTGCGGATGAGGGTACTCAGTTTTGATAAAGGCACATTTGTCTTCCCTAATGTTGAAATTCAGATTATGGTTTATTGATAAGCTGATTTAATTAGATTTTAGAGCTGCAGTTCTTTTGTCCTCATGGAGTAAAGGCAGTTTAATGTAAATTTTACTGGATTTCTTCTTAAATCATAATTACACAAGTGAGCAATCTGATTTCTAGACTGGTAGTTTTTAATGAAGAAGTACCAGGGGTATCCAGAAATGTTGCCTAAGAGAACAGAAATGAACTACAACGATTCATAACCTGAAGGGTGTTTTCATAGTATTTGCGTCTATTTCAGTGTGGCACAGAATTTTTCTGTTTTACAGAGTAAAAGGCAGAACTGGCATGTATCCATCTCTTCATTACTTATTTGACATTTTATAGCAGCAGTGTGTGAATGTAGCACAGTATCTGTATATTTCTAAAAGCAGATATCAGCATAGGAATATTTTAGGGCCCTCAAAAGAAATTGCTTGTAGATAAGTAATAGAGAAACACAGAAAAGTCTTGATTTGCTCCTTGTTCAGTGAAAATAAACTAAAGGTATTTGGTTAATTGACAAAGTGTAAATTGATTTTGCAAGCAAGACTCCTTCCTTTGCAGCAACATTTTGTTCATGACATGTTTTGGAAATTTCCCAATGTTTTCTTCCCTTTATAAGTAATCTCCAAAAAGGCTCTCAAGTGTAGAATGTCTCTTTCTATATCAGCCCAATCACATATTGTGCCGAGCACCCCTGCAGTCAGAGAGTCTGGACTTGGTGGTTTAGAGGATTTTGGAGTATAACAGACAGAATTTGCATTCTGAATCTTAACAGTTGTTCTGACATTTTAAAATGTGCTTTTCCTTGCAATAATTTTTCCCCTGACTATACAGTAACAGCTAGTGAACTGGAACGGTGTTTCTGTTAGAAATCACATCAAAATATGATGTTAGTCTCACGGAATGTCAGAGCTGCTACAAACAACAGTTTAGCAATGCAGAAATACATAGAAATGTTTAAATATTCGTGGGGCTTTGCAGTGGATTGGAGATATGCTTCTCTCATTTAACAGGTCTTCTATTTACATGAGCTGAGTTACAACATAGTAAAAGACTGAACTAGCTTCTTATATCTGAAAAGTTGCTTTGTGTCTTTCAAAAGTCCTCACACCTGTGAAACCATCAGAGAACTGGTAGAAAAAGTAATGTGCATGGTATTATTAATTCACCAGTGAGCTCCCTGTAGCTCACCCCATGTCTGAGAGAGCAGCACTGTCACCGAGAGAGCTGAGCTTCTGGTGCTCTACTCAGACAAATGAGTGTGAGGACTAGTGCTGCAAGAACCGTATTCTTTCCAATTGCTATGACATCGATGCCTTATTTGGTGTTCTCCTAAAAACTGTAAGAATAGACAAAGCAATCTCAGCGTACTTCTTCATGCAGTTCAGCTTTCATGAAATCCTAATAGTATTTATTCATACTTCATGAGTGAGTCAGTTTCAATCTGATAAATGTTACCTGCCACAAAAACTTTTTTGAACCAAGTATACTCAGTGCAGACATTCTGTAAAAAACAGGGCCCAGTTGTGTGAAATCCTTACGGTATCTCCATATTGCTTCTGGCACCCAACATTTTTCGCGAATGAAATTCTTTGTGCTTCTTCATATGGTCGTTGATAGATTTGCTGTATGCTCTGTCATATGGCTGTGAGTTACCCATAAATTTCCTATTTGCGAATGTGGGTTTTTTCAGATCAGTTCCATCAAAGCCAGTAAACTACACTGAACATGTTATGATGGATATTTAAGTATTTTAATCTCTGTATGACAAAAGTGGCCAGTATTTTAAGTACTCTAAGTTACTGAAGCAGTAAAATTTCATTGAATTTTTACTTCATTCTATTAGTTGTTGAAAAGCTATATCCTTTATCCTGCCTTATATTTAGACATCAACGGCTCAGGTTGGTACCATGGTAACTGCAGCACATACAAAAATTGTCAGTGAGAGGTGACTGTTGGTGTTTGGTTTCAGTACTCGCTTGCAGATTAAGCATTGGCAATTTTAAAAATTACTTCACATGTGCCAAAATACACTAAAAAGGGCCAGAATGTAGGACAGGGTACTGTGGCCACTAGTAGGAAGTCAGTATTTTTCTGCAGCATCCACATCACATCACGTCTACAACGCTACTATTTTGTAACTGCAGATAAACCTTCTCTTATGGAAAGCATATCTGACATAATGATTAAACAATTGCAAAATGCCATTGATCCAAATGTATTAATTACAGTGGTAGGCTGCTAGCCAAGTTATTGTAGTACAGAAGTGAACAGTAAAGTGGTCTGCTCATTGAGCAGAAGGATTATTCAGATGGAAACTAGGAAAATATGGAATACAATCATAGTGAAGGAAAGACTGGTGGAGGTTGTCAGAAACTCTGAGGAGAAAAAAGGAATGAAAGAATATAACTACAGATTTATATAACCCTAGAAGACAGTGGCAAATTTCTGAGACGTGCAGTTCTCAGTGATTTTTGTTGCCAAAAATTAAAAATTAGACAAAATCAGTTAACACTAAAATTAAGTACTTGGGGGAGCTTTCTGTCTGTATAGAGCTCAAAAACAAATTACATCAATTACATTTCTAAAGCTAAAATACATCTCACTTAGCATTAGTTGCCTGTAATGTACACATTTGTTCTAACGTGATAGTTTGAGCTTCTTCTGCAGAAAGGGAGTGAACTAGATGCTTCCAGGAGGTGGTTACCTTCTCTCTTTATTTGGACATTTATCTTAAAAGGAAATTAATTATCCTCAGAGAGTGCCTGCGGCTTCCTCAAGATTTTACAGGGAAAGTAACCAATTGTCTGACTATAGACTTCTTTTATATAGGCAGAGTTGGGTGAATGAATTCTATGTCACATTTATTTCAGTTTTTTAATAAACAAGATAATTTTAAAATAAAATATAGCTGACTATTAGCTCGATTTATCAAAAATTTTAAAATAGTTATGGCAATCCAAGTCTGCATTTTTCAGTAAATAAAATATTCAACCATTTTCCTCAGTGCAGCAAGAACTCAATTAGCTTCAATTCAAGTTAAATAGTTTAGAAAATATATCCAACTCAGAATGAATGGCTTCCGGTGATGAAGTGCTCATCTGGTTGGAAAGTTGTTTCAAAGCTTAAATATCCTTCTTTTTAAAAAAAATAATCCACACTATTTTCTGTCTAAGTTTGTCAAGCTATAACTTCTAGGAACTGGATTTTGTCACACTTTTGACTGTTAGCCTAGATAGTGCTCTCACACCAAATTTCTGCTGCTTTTGACAGTATTTATGACAATAAGCAAATCCGTATGCCTTTGACAAGTTAAATAGATTAGGCTGCTTGATTCACTGGAAGGCAGGCTTTCCAGTGATTTATTAACTCTCACAAATCTTTTCAGAGTCCCATAACTAGCAATTGTTTTTTTGTCATCTCTAAAATCTTGTTTTCTTCCAATTAACTCATGAAAACATTAAAGTGCATAAGCTTATTAACTGGCCTCACTACCATGAAGTGTGCTTGAAAATCATCTCCATTTACAGCTGAATTTACCAGTTAGACATTTCATTGTCCCATTATCAGCCAGGTCGAGCCCACTGAAGAATCATTTGAGTATTGGATTATGGTGTCTTTATCAAAATATCATACAATTATATGCATTCTAAAGTTGAAGAAAATTACATCCATCCTATTTTCTTTGCCTATTAAACCAGATCTCAAACTTGGACTGTTATTAAACCAGTCCAACAATCAGGCTGCATCAGATGGGTTTGAATTTGTCCAAATTGATGTCTGTCTTTGGGTTTGTTTGGTTTGGTGTTTGTTTGGTCTTTTTTTAATTTCTATTGTGTAATATAATGTGTTTTTATAGATTTGGATGTGGCAGATGATATTGGTCTCTGTAGCAGTCCTTCTGCATTTTATTAAATGCATTTTACTTGAAGTCTGATTGAAATGTCTTTTACGAGTGAGTTGAATGGTCATAGCTGCTGATTATTATAATGTACCACTATTCTTTCTTATTCCTGTTGCTGTTCTATGCATACAAATCCTGTTTCAAAAAGATTCTGTTCCAGTTATAATAAGCAAATTAACATAAGGTCAGTTCAGGGCAAATATTATTTGGCGTTTTTTTACTGCCCCTATTCTTTCGTTTATTTTTCACTAATCTTGTTGAAGATGGATGAACCTTGAGAATTGTAGGTTATCAGAAACCTTTAATTATACATTCACTGTAATTTAAATTAATTTAATTTTTTTCATGTAAAGATAAAGTTTTTCAATGAATTTCTGTATGAGAAGTTAACATAAAACAAAAACATGCTTGCAAAAATATGTGAATTTAGGAGGAAGTTCGGGGTTGGCTTTTTCAGATGCATGGAAAATCCTATTTTTAAAGAAGCATTTGTACAGAACACAGATTACAAGATGCTGAGGTCACAGGCAGATGCACTGAGCCGGGCGAAGACAGTACTACTACCAGTGCTTGTCGTCGCTGCTGTTTGCTACCCAATGTTTCCACCCCTTAAGTCGGCTGGCACAGTGATGTTCACACTGTCCAAATGTTTATTCAGTTTAAGCAATTAATATTGTTAATAATTTGGGATTTTCCACTTGGTCTATCTTGATAATATTTGGCTGGAGATAAGCTGATTGTGTGGTTATGCTGGCACAGCTAAAAAGGTGATAATCGCCATCTAAGAGAAGGTAGTGATGTGACAAGCATTTGGACAGGGTGGGGGAGTTCAGTTCAGCACAACTGGAAGAGCCCATGGGATCACAGTCTGAAGGGTGATGTCTCAGCAAAAGTTATTTTTCTCATTTATCTCCTTCTACAGGAATGTGCAGACACTGTTTCTGATTTGGGCTCAGTGTTAGAGGGGCCTTTATTTTGCCTCCCAGTGCTAGCTAAAACTCTTTTGTCTTTGGCGGAGTTTCTCCAGATTAACAAGTGAGATCAAAATAATCAGGCAGCAAATCAATAAGTTTGCTAAGCTTAATAGAAAAGGTCCTTTATCTAGACACTCTAACTCCTTTTCCAATAAAAGCCTATTAAAATGATAGCAACATTAGCAGTGTGGGAAATCATTTGTGCATACAGGTTGATGAAATTAAGCATATGGTGTGTCTTGACTTGCCATTTTCAGTTCTACTGGGAATACCGTCATTAACCAACCATCAAGTCTCAATACTGAGCCTATAAAATGATTGGCATTTATAAAGGTAAATATTGCATAGTGACTGTTCAAATACTTCTTCTGTTACCAGAGCTATTGCAACTGCTACAGACAGTGATATGTTGCCAGCGCTGACACTGAAGAGTACTGAATAAAGTCAAACTGGGTCGTAGATTCAAAGGAAATGCTCAGAACATGGGTCCCAGAGTAAAAAGAAGCATTTGAAGAAAATCTGAAAAGGAGTTAACAAAAATTAAACTTTTAATAGTCTGAAAGGGTTGCTGGAATGATTGTTTTTAAGGACTGTTTACGTGCTTGTTTTCTTATCCAAGAAATATGAAAAGTGGCAATTCTTGTTTTGCTAGGGAAGCTCTTCTGGGTCACAGAGGATGTATGGCTCTCACATTGTCAGTCACAGCTGCTCGGTCTTGGAGTATATCTTTCTTTCTCCAGATAGTGTTAGTTAAGAAAATTTAGTGGGCTGTACATACACACAAATTGTTTTAATACTATTCTGAGAAAATTCAATATAAGCTCTGCTGAATTAGACAAAATGTATTATTATCAATATGGCTTTTCTCCATTCAAACCTAATTTACCTGTAGTAACTAAAAAACAATTAACATTTTTCCCTAAGGGAAAATGAAAAAGAAAAGTTTTCTATTCTGCAGGTTTACCTATCTTGTGTGTGTTGTCTCCCTCTCTCTTTCTCTTTATGCAGAAGAATTAAGCCCCCAGTAACTTTAAAAGGTCCTCATTTGTAAATCAGATAAGAGGTAGAGTATCATGTGGAATACAAGACCTGTCAATAACTCAAATATTCCTATGTTTAATGACTAATCCATGGTCTGAAATGAATCCACAAAAATATTAGCTAAATTATTAATAATGATTCAATTTCTTAAAATTATAATGAAATACATGTCATAATCTGTCTGTTTGCAGACAGCTTGCAGGGAGAAAAGTGGATTAAATTTGGTATTTAGTCTCCAGCAAATTGTTCATCTAGCTCTAACAATTATAGTTGCTGCTCTTTCTCTGTTCTTTTTTGTCTTCTTGACTACAATAAAGCTCATTACACCACATAGATTTTCAAATGTACACATAAAGAGAAAATGTAATCTTCTCTGTGAAGTGAGTTGTGCTGGTTTTGGCTGGGAGAGAGTTAATTTTCTTCATAGCAGCTAGTATGGGGCTATGTTTTGGATTTATGCTGGAAACAGTGTTGATAATACAGGGATGTTTTAGCAGCGCTTACACAGAGTCAAGGCCTTTTCTGCTTCTCACCCCACCCCACCAGCGAGTAGGCTGGGGTGCACAAGAAGCTGGGAGGGGACACAGCTGGGACTTCTGACCCCAACTGACCAAAGGGCTATTCCATACCATATGATGTCATGCTCAGCATATGAAGCTGGAGAAAGAAGAAGGAAGGGGGGGACATTAGGAGCGATGGTGTTTGTCTTCCCAAGTAACCATTATGTGTGATGGAGCCCTGCTTTCCTGGGGATGGCTGAACACCTGCCTGCCGATGGGAAGCAGTGAATGAATTCCTTGTTTTGCTTTGCTTGCATGCATGGCTTTTGCTTTGCTATTAAACTGTCCTTATCACAGCCCATGAGTTTTCTCAGTTTTACCCTTCCAATTGTCTCCCCCCTCCCACCAGGGGGAAAGTGAGCAAGCAGCTGTATGGTGCTTAGTTGCCAGCTGGGGTTAAACCATGACATGAGTTTACCCCAGTTATCACAATTCCTAGTCAATAGTTTTTCAACTTGCAGTTTATTAGATGGTTGAACTGTCTGCAAATTTGACCACAGATTTCTGAGATTTTACGTGGTCTAAAATGGGCTTGTTAAAATTGCACATCCACAAATGATGAAGTAGTGTGTCTAAGGCAAACGAAATATCAAAGTTTTCACACATGTTTATTCAGCCAAAAGATACCTATTTTCAGAGGAAAAAGGATTTGGAAAACCTTTCGTGCATTACCTATACATACAAACTTGCTGTTACCTGTGGCTGGATTATCCAGATTATCAATAACCCATAGTACGTGCTGCACCTGAGTTATTAATAGCTTTCAGAAACACTGCCACTAGGAAGAATGGTGTACAAATACTTTTGCTGATGTTGTGTGAAGTTTTTCTAGTTTAATAAAGTTTATTAACTGTCAAGCTTAGTGCAAGTCAAACCCAGCTGTCCTTCTTCTGGAGACAGCACAAGTCTAGAAGTCTGCAGAACATTGTCTGTATTTTTCCTTTATTCCTAACCCTCTCTCCTTTCCAAAAGTGGTTCACTGACAACAGATTTTTTGGAGATGCTGATGATAGTGTCACTAAATTAGTCACCCTCTGGAAAACTCTTTTCTCTTAAAAAGAAATCTATTCTAACAAGTATTCTAATCTGACAAAAGCTTCCTTATATGTTTGCAATAAAATAAATCATACATTAATATAAACATAACCATTTGCAAGAACAAGCAGTAGTTTTTAAGATAAATTTTCATGTTTTGGGAACTTAAAATATTTATTTACTAACAGAGATAGGGGTCTGTATGTTTCTTACTTGATTTTATCTGTGTTTTTCACCCATCTTCTAGCCCTGTGTATTTTTAATACATTTTATTTAATAAGTGTAACAAGTCATTCTATTTTATTCAAGCATGATGCTACAACTTTACCAATCCAATCAAAGATAGAATAAAGCAGTGATCAAACTCATATCCCAAATAAGGTAAATTAAGAGTTCAGATTAATGGTATTCAGTCATCAAATTAGTCCAATAGGTAATAAAATATAATTGTGGTGTTGACATTAAACATTACTTTTTTGACTTAACTATGGAAAATGTGAAGAGGAGTCTCTTTCCCTGCAGTCCTGCACTCCATCTATAATTTTGGCCCTTCCAATGTACTTGCTCTGCTGCCGAAGGACATCATTATCCTGAGAACCTTCATTTCCATCTTTTGATTTTGCCAGTCTAAATTCACTAAGCAGCTGATAACCTTGACTCATCATAACGAAGTATAGCTATTCAAGTTCCTCTCTAACATTTTTTCCTTAAAATCACTGTCAGCTTGCTGTTCTTGTTTTCCCCTTTCACATGATAACATAGGGGTGACAGTGTTAGTGCGATGGTTAGATGATGCACTATAGTAGTTTTTGAATAACACTACCTTTCAGTCTAGAAGAAGTCATGCAGTAATTCAATGGCAGGTTGGTGGTTATGTTTAGGAAACTATTAAAGGTGTAGTTCACAAACACACACAGTCATATGTACATATATCAATGAAAAATGAGAAAGAAAAGTTAAAGGTAACCCACCAAGACCAGAGCTGAAAAAAAAAGTTTGAAATTTTACTGTTTCCGGAGATTCTTTTTTTTAAAAGTAGGTGGTCATATATTATCTGCAATTTCAACCTCCATATGTTAATTCATGGTGGGTTTCATTAAATTGCGAGCTGGTCAGGCTGGTCTTGCTGGTGACACAAATCTTTCATCAGTTCTTCACTTGGACATCCTGCCCAGGGAAGACACAGAGCTGTGGCTGATGGAGCAAGAGAACTGCTTTTCTGTTTCATCTCTGCATAATCCTTTGAATCAGGATTGTTGGCCTCTTGCTCTGGCTAAGCAACTTCAGGGTGGGTTAGGTTGAGAAGACTTCTCAGGACTCAAATGTTCTTGATCATTATTGCAATCCTGTCCCCTCAAAAAGTTTTTATATCTCTAAATCATACCAGAAATTACATCACAAATAACACTAGATTTTACCAGTTATCAACCCTAATAGAAATGAGATGATAATTCATAAACCTATAAAGCAAAGCAGGTGGCAAGTCTCTATGCCAAGAAATTAATCTCTGTTTTCCAGCTGAGGAAGTAGGTGTAAGACCCACAAAAAGCCAAAATCACATATTGTGAAAATGTTTAGTGTCTGACAACTCACCATTTTCTTTAGGGAACTTACTTCAGTGTTCTCAACATTTTAAAAATACTGTGGACTTTTTAACTGACAGAGAATAGTTGAACTAATTTAAACTTATAACTTTATCTAATATTTTCCCTTAAATTCAATTAATCTTATTAAAACTAATCCTGCAAGTATTAATTCAAATCTGGGACCAAGTTTGTTATTCTTTCCTAAGAGAATAAAATACCATTCTGTGATGTTCAGTGCTACCCTTCTCATTCCCTGGATTTTGTCCCTCAAAAGGGAGCCCTGGGGGTCTATTTTGTTGAGAGCAAGAGATATGTAAAATGATATCCCTGTAAATCATTAAATGTGAAATTTGGGAAGGAAAATCTCTCAGGAAGTTAGCATGAACAACTGATTGATCTGTGTGGGGGAACTGAAGTGTTTTAGCAGTAAATTGCAGAACCACAAGGGAATCATTCTTAATGCAGGACTTTAGCATCTTTAAACTTGTCATCTCTGGTTCTGTTGATATTTATTGAATTAGTGAAAAAAAAAAATTCTGATTTTCCTCTCACTTTCATATTTCAAAATACACTATTAATTTAGTTTGATGGTTCTGTTTCCATATATCTTTTCATTTCTGAATTTTTCAGGTGGATGTTTTTCAAGTGGAAGCAGTAGATGTTGGGACTCTGCAAGGGATGGTGGTTGAAAAAGGGAAAGGCTCTGACTGGTTTCTGGAAAAGATTATTGTGAAAGAGTCAGCAGCTGCAGGGACAGAAACATTGTTTATGGCTCAAACATGGCTAAAAGACAGACGCGATGGAAAAAGATCTGCCTCAGTAACTCTGAATGCCACAGGTCAATATTATCTTCAAACTATCATTTGCTAAGAAATTAGTTCCAAACTGCAGAATGCAGCTATGTGATTTGTTTCTACAAACAAGTTATGGTTTAAAATATTCCAGTAGACCACTGTCATTACATAGGGAATTAGTGTGTCCGAACACTGTTGGGTTTTAGTACTATTTAATGACGACTATTTGCCAGAGGATAATTTCTGCTTTGTTACTTCAGATTTACAGTGGCATAAATGGCAATAAATTTGGCCTATTCTCTTTACAAATTGCTGCCTTTCCAAGTCTTACTTCTACTTTGCCACTTGCAAACAATTTTTTAAGCTTCGAATACTTCTGCCAGCTACTTGACAGGCAGAGTAAAAGTGAGGTATATAGTAAGGCAAACTATGTTTAAGCAGTAGAGAAAATGGCTCCATTGTATTCAAGAAGCCTGTTTTACGTTATCTATGCCACACTGTTTGGATAGCTCTTGCCAGAAACTGGACATACTTTTGGCTGACACTGTGTGGGTAATCAGTCCACAGAGGGGCAGTTTTGACCCCACTGCCTGTGATTGCACTGTTTGTCAAGAAGGGATTGTGCATCCTCCCTCCCTGTGCCTTGGTTTCAATACAAACACAATCTGGTGTGCAAGCCGCGAGGGAGCCACAGCACACCCCAACCAGCTCACTAGGCAACCAAAGCCCAGTATGTACCTTTAAGACTGATATATTTCTTATGATAGTGCCCCTAAAAGAACTAAATAGACAGTATAGATGAGTCCTTAGATTACAGAAGATATCCCAGTTCTTTTCCTCCTAACTCCGAGGGCATCTCTGCTGGCCATAGCAGCATTGGCATGATGGTGCTTGTCCAGCAATAGCCTATTAAGACTGAGTAGAATTCCAGTGCAATCCATTTCCTCTGCTTTATCATCTCTAACTTTTGATCATTTGAAACCCAGAAGGAAAAGGAGGAAGCTGCTCTTGTGCAAAAGCAAATAATTTCAGCTTTGTTTTAGAGTGTTTGTTGGGAGTTTTCTGAATAAAATATAGGGATATTTAGTGTATTTAAGGTTACATAACATGGTTTTATTTAAATTTTTTTTAAAAAAAGTTTCTGTTTCTACCAGAATGCATTGATTTGGTAGAAGGAGAAAGTGTCCTTGTGAGTTTTTTTTATACAATAATTGGTAAATCCAAACTTGGTTGTGATCTCAAAAGAAGAGCTTTCCATCTTTGGTTCAGGCCTCTAATGTTTACTAGTAGTTTTGGTCTATATCAAATCCCACTGAAATCAATGGGAGCTGATATCATTGGGAGGTACATCAGCCCCTAAAATGGGCATTAAAAACATCTAATTAGTCCTGATTCATCCGGAGTATAAATGGTATAAATGAAACAGAAATGCTTTAAAATGAAAAATACTTGAATCTTCATGTTACAACCATTTCATACTAAAGGGCTAGCTCTAAAGTCAGTTCATTAGATAGGATGATATGTAGGAGACAATGTTTAAGTAGAAAATCACATTGTACACTTCCTAGTTAAATCTTTAATCTAAATGATATAATACTTAGTCAATTGCCTCACTAAAGATGAATACAGGCATTTATTATCATTTAGACACTGTTCTACAAAAGTATTAATTTGTTCTTCAATCTTTTTTTAATTAGAGATTCAGGAGAGGAGGAGCACTTCTGCCTGGCCTTTAGGAAAAGAGCAAATGAATTCAGGTATAGCTTCTGCCGTTACATCGATTGTTATATTCATCAATTCTGAAATAATAATGTGAGAATATTTTCATCACGATACATCATTTCACTTACTAGTACTGACAATATTTTCCCCTTTGTAATAGGAAGAAATGGCAATATACTTAGGGAGCTGATCAGCACCCAGATGAAGTGCTTATATATTAATGCTCCCCATGTAAACTAAGACATGTCTTAGGAATTTTATCTCAGGTACCTTGGTTAACATATGAAAACAGAAACAGCTTTAATCTTTTTTTTTCTTTTTATTTTCCTTACTTTATTTGTTCAGAAGGCAGATGGAGGATTTATTTCACGAAACATCAAGAAGAAACAAAAACAGACTTTGAAAAGTTGTCAGAAAATATATCCAAGTTGGTTATGGTTTTTTATGGAAGCAATGGCAAGTCAAATCCGGTTTCCATGGAAAACAAAGTGGAACATCAGGCTGAGAACCAAATAACATATGATGTAAAATAATATATAGATTTGTCTATACTTAAATTTTCTTTGAGTTTCCTTTTAAAGAGAAATAATCATGTAGTGCTGTAAATATTGCAGATATTATTGTTTAAATATTCAAGAAAAGCAGAACTGAAATTTTCAGTTGCACACCAGATTTCATTTTTAATTTTTGTCTTTCTCAAGTTCTTGATGATCAAGCATATTCCTTTTTTTTTGTCAACAAATAGGCATAGTTAATAATGCATATCAATTTAAATGGCATTAACATTAAGTATTCACATTTAGAACTCAGTGCAGTATGTAATTTCAGTTTGATAGAATAAGTACAATGAATGCCCTTAGAGTATAAAGCTAATATTTCCGTAAGTGCTTGCAGTCAACCTGGTCCTGCTGCCTTTGAACTCAATGGGACTTTTAGCACCAAAATTGATGTAAATGGGGCTAGGTCTATTCTGACCTTTTTAGAGAAAACTTCCTCTCTTCCTGTAAATTAGCTACACATGTATCTATATATCTCTGTTTGGATGCTAACTCATTGTTTTGTTGCTTCCTAGTTACATTTGCCATCTGATTTGGGAATGCTTTATAAAGTGAGACTTGGTCTCCAGAGTTTGGAAAACAGCATATCCCAGTTGTATCTTCGTCACTTTAAAGTGCAGAACACATCAACCCTGGATACCTTTAGTCTCACCATAAATAAAACACTTCCTCTTTCTCTTAATGGAGACAGATGGATTGAATTCCCTGTAGAGTGGCCATTAAAAGAAGCACTTTCTGGTAGGTATAAATCTACTTTAAAGCAGTAGAGTGGTCCAGGAGGTTAACGTGTCCTAATATTACAATTGAAACCTTTATCAAAACAGAAAATGTTATTGTCTTTATTTAATGATTCATAAAGTCTGGATAAGAATTTAAAATGTATGAAAGAAAATGCTATTCACTCAGCTTAATTTCTGTACCATAAAGTGGCAAATGCAATATTCATTTGATTGCATAGAACCATTATTATATGCTACAAAGAACAGTTTATAAGAAATATCCCTTTCTTGCAATATTGTAATATTTCTGCTCTCCTTTGTTTAGTCCTCAGCTGCTCATATTACTGACATTAACAACATGATTTTTTTATAGCTCATTTACTATTAAGCGATTTTTTTTTGTTTGCACATTCCAAAGATTCTCAGTAAACAACAGCTCAAAACTACATATAAGCATCAGCTTTATTACCTTTATACACTCCAAATATTTATGCCTGTTAAAATTAGCTCAACAATTGTCTTACATGTCACCTTTGTTAAGCAAAGCAAAAGAAACCCTTTCACCTAAAATCCATCCTATCTTCCATATTCTTCTAATGTGATGCTTACTGAATGCCACCACATGACAGAACAATTCTCAATTTAACAAACAGACCAAATAATGATACTTAATATTCAAATTGTTTGTGCCTGAGTTTTATGCAGAAAACAAATGAGTTACCTGTGTAAAGAATAAGTCAGTTCATCCAAAGTCAGCTGAAGTATGTGTTAAATGAATTACCCCAATATGCTTTGGATTGGAAATTTTGGCCCAGTTTAAGTGAGGTGTTTGCATGTGTCTAAATGTAAGCATGCAAGTAATCTCAGTAGAATTAACAGGGGTTGAGGTTTTCTTTTGCATATTTTGGCTGCAACTGAGAACTTAAATTTTGTATTTAGGCTTTAGATTTTATATTGCTTTGAGCTGTTATTTTCACTTGAAGACTTGCACAGTATGGGTACAGAACAGGGCTTCATGGCTTTCATCTCCTATACACAAGACTGAAACAAAGAGGACCTTCAGATTAACATAAAGCACATGAGTGTGCCCCTTGCTATAGACTGATCACTGTCACAGGCAGAAGTATTTAGGGTACATGCACAAGCACACAGAAATGGTGAGAGAAAGATGCAGCATGGGTGATAAATGGGCAGTGAGACTGGAACCCTCATGACCTTGGTTCTGACTGGCTCTCTCACCTCTTGGCTGAAAAAATCACTTCCCCACTCCTTGCTTTTTTCTTTTTTTTTTT
Organism: Nipponia nippon; assembly: GCF_047370975.1. NCBI lineage: Eukaryota > Metazoa > Chordata > Aves > Pelecaniformes > Threskiornithidae > Nipponia > Nipponia nippon. The sequence continues at coordinate 42,959,316 of NW_028262290.1, read as the reverse complement.
TTGGTAATATTTTCCTTCTTTGTAAAATATTTTGACATCAAGAGATAAAAAAATCACAAAAAAAAAAAAAGAATAGGTATTTTATTACCTATGTGTTTAGGTAAAAGAACAAACAAACAAAATAGCTCATCTCTGTTGCATTTATTTCTTTCTACATCGCTTTAGAAGTCTTCAAGGAGGGATTTGTAACCACAGTGAAGGAAAAACCTAGGACAGTGAAAAAACATATTCCCCCCAAAGCTTGGCCATTTTATGTCCACAAGACCTTTAAGCAGCTCCACAGCAGGTGGCACACGTGGAGTTCAAAGTGATCCTTTACACACAAACTTACTTGCAATCTATTGTGCAAAACAGATCTGCTTTTCTGTCAGCTTTCTAAATCTAATTTATTTTCTCCTTGCTTTTCTTTTTCTCAGCTAAAAGCAAACCCAGTATTGTGTTAATTGGAATGGAAAGCAGCTGATCATAATCACCTTAACCAGAAGCCGTGTTCTGTTAAATTTCAGATACAGCTCTGTTGTTCATAAAGTGCCTTAGTATTTAATCTCTTAGTTATCTTTTCCTTTTTTTATTTTGTACTTGGGATTGTGATGAAGCATATGCTAATGGCTAATTGAAACCATCAAAACCCAGTTGATAAAATACAGTGCAGACCCCCGAGATCTGGCTGTGCACACATGTGCCTTTGGGTGTATTAATGGGGAGAGGCCTCCAGCTGAGTATATACATAAATAGTTTCTTTTCACTGTACCTTCCTTTGAGATGCTTACACCTCAGGGATCCCCAGGGATGAAACGGTGCTCGCTCTCTCTCTCACATACAGGGCTGTACAGATGGTGAATTTTGCACTACTGTAGCTTTTAAGCGAAAGGTGCAATAAAAATGTATTTGCTACCTTCAAATAGCTGATTATTTCCACAAAGTTAACATAGAATCATAATTCACACTGAGACTATGAAATCATTAGAATTTTGTAAAATTAATGGAGCTGTGACATTCATATGTTATCCTTATTATATGTAACTTCTTTTCAGAGATTTCTTTCATCTTTCCCCTCTCCAATCTATTCAGTACACTACAGAGATAAAAGCTTACTTGCCCACCTTTGCCCTGTGATGACCTGATCCCACTACCTGAACAAAGACCACCGTTTAAGCATTTTAGCCCTCTTCCCTTGCCTACATTAGTCTCCTTCAACTGCCTTTCTTTGTACAATGTACTCTGCCAGTTCTATCCACTGTATAATCTGATCCAAAATTCATTCAACTCAGTCTCTAGTTGACTACAGTGTGTCAGGGCCATGATAAGACAATAGATCTTACGTGCCTTGGCCAGACTCACCTGGAAGCTCTGGCCACAATGGGCATAGGATGTCCATATGATCACGCATGAGCTATGTCAGATGTACATCTGTCTCTAGTCCTCTCTCTCTGACCCTGTCTTCTGGATGGCCCTTGGTCCTATGTTGTAGCGTTATTTTCAGTCCTGTCCCCGGCCCTTTCTCCTGCTGCTCTTGTCTCAACCACCAGGATGGATTAGAGATCTTTTTCATTGTTTGCTGCATCTGGGACTGTTGGCAGCTCTGCCTGCCACATGCAGATGCTGCAAGACAGTTACCTGGGCAGTGAGGGCATTGCCTGCACTGGCGTCATGCTCAGCTCCTGTCTTGTCCACCCTCATGGGGCAAGCCCACTCTTGCTCTCTGACACAGTGATCCAAGAAACAAGCCTTCCAAATGCAATCCTTTCACTCTTGCTTTGGGCTGGTCCAGCCTTACTTCTCAAGTTTCAGATCCGGGAGACTGTGGCAAAACAGAAGTCAAATAAAATAAAAAGAGAACACTTAGAAAATCAGAGTTATAGCCAAAAATAGCACTGCACAGGTTTCTTTGTTCTGTGTAGTAACCCACTGTTGTGGTTTAACCCCAGCTAGCAGCTAAGCACCACACAGCGACTCGCTCACTTCCCCCCCGCCATCCCCCCCCCCCCCCCCCCAGTGGGATGGGGGAGAGAATTGGAAAGGTGAAAGTCAGAAAACTCGTGGGTTGAGATAAGAACAGTTTAATAATTGAAGTAAAATAAAATAGAATAGTAGTAGTAGTAGTAGTAGTAGTAGTAATATAATAATACAATAGTAATATACAAAGCAAGTGATATACGATACAGTTGCTCACCACCCGCCAACTGATGCCCAGCTCGTTCCCAAGCAGCGATCGCTGCTCCCCAGCCAACTCCCCCCAGCTTATATACTGAGCATGACGCCATACGGTATGGAATAGCCCTTTGGCCAGTCTGGGTCAGCTGTCCCGGCTGTGCCCCCTCCCAGCTTCTTGTGCACTGGGCAGAGCATGGGAAGCTAAAAAGTCCTTGACTGGTGTAAGCACTACTTAGCACCAACTAAAACATCAGTGTATTATCAACATTATTCTCATACTAAATCCAAGACACAGCACTATACCACCTACTAGGAAGAAAAAATCAACTCTATCCCAGCTGAAACCAGGACACCCACTCACTGCATTGCATCCCTAACCAAATATGTTGGTCCTCTCCTGATTCTTCATCTTGGTTTTAACATCACCCACCATATTCCATACAGTCCTTGTATTTAATCTTTTTATCTTACCATGTTGATATTTTGTTCCTTAGGCAGCATGAATTTTTGATTTCCATTTTAAACTTAGCTGTATCCTCTACTGCTTAGGGTTTTAGTAAGTTTTACCTTTATAAGTAAAACTAAATACCTTTTTGGCACTATGGATTTCTTTCCATGCACCTGCTCAACCGCAGTAGGCATGCAACAAGGGTCTGTTCTCTCTCTCCTGTTGCTAATGCTGGGGAAACAGGCAAGGCCCACAGAACAGAGCTGGTTCTTATACTGATCTCAGTATTTTAGATGATCATTAGATCTGAAAGCTGATAATAATAGCTTGTTATCTGCTTTACCTGGACTTTGTCTTCTTAACTTCCAAAGGATGCAGGTAGTCTGTTTACACATGCAGTCTTGTATGGGATAAGTGTCTGACTGATCTAAGCTCTGAGCCACATTCTACAGAAGTCTGCTGCAAGGTCAGGATTCTTCCCCTTCTACTAGAGTGTCTACAGGAATAAAAAGGAGGTGATAGGTAGATGATTAAAAGAGGTAAATATTCAGAACTGTCACATCATTTGGTTTTATGAGTAAAATGTAAATGAATATAAACAGATGCTCTGTGTATGCGTTTACTTTTAAAGGTGTTCAGGTGTTGTCATCCTGTCTTCAATTAAATAACTATAACCATTGCATAAATCACAAACAGCACAAATTCATAGGTGACAACTTCAGCTGAGATAGACTTGTCTTCCTGAGCTCCCTCTGTAGTCAGTGGATGTGCTTCATCGTAGTGAAGTTCAAAGCAGCAACTTAGGTGCTCTGAATAACAGGCGAGGAGTTCTCTCTCCATCTCTTAAATGATGAAGGCTGAAGGACTTGTCTCCCTAGCTAAAGTTAGTCTTTGTAAAGATCCCAAAAGTGATTTATGAGTCTGAGACTTATTAGGATTTTATCTGTTAGGCATTTGCCATTAAAAAGAAAAAGGCAACTGACTGTGGTAATTTTTCCATAATATGCTAGTTACAAACAGCATAAAGTATAGGCATGCTTTTCTCTAATTTAAAGTAAAGTTGTCAGCATCACCAATGTTTATAGTTACAGGACAAAACTAAGGGAAAATTGAAAAAAAAAAAAAGAATTTTACTATCATTTTCAAGTGTTTGTATATTTAATTACCTCTGACTGCACATTGCTATGTTGTCAAATAGCTGTGCAAGGTTGTGGCACAGTCTTAACAAGATTTCTTTCTGCTTGATATTGCAGTGGTTACATATCATCTAACAGTATTTTCTAGCAATATTTTGAGTGAAAGAAATTTAGTGCATATGACTGCATGTATATATGGTACTCATGGTGACACAGGGGACAGATCCCTTCTCCGGTCATTGCAGAATGTCCAGCAGGGAGAGGACAACGAGGTACTCTGTCTTAAAGTACTTTAAATTTTATCCTTTAATCCATTCTTGTACTTCTTATATACTATTTTCAAATCTTGCTATATAATTAAGTAATATAGTTTAAGATTGTAATACTGAATAATTTTATTTTAGTCATTTCTAGTTATCGTGGATGCTGTTGAATTGGGAGAACTGGACAAAGTTGTTCTTTTGATCAGCAGTAAAACAGGTAAAGTACTTTTGCTGCTCTCTAAAAGTGATGTGAATCACATAGCTAGCCTCCTGTTAAAGGCAATGAAATCACTGCCAGAGTTAAATCCTGATTAATTTCTTTAGCTATTTTTGCTAACAGGTCATATTTTATAAAGCAAAATCCTACATTTTGATGCATTAAAATCCTTGGATCTAAAGGCTATATCATTATTGCATCAAGAAAGTAAAATATTCCTTCCCATATGAGAAAGAAAAACAGAAAATTAAGATGAATAATTATATTCTGCTATTAGTACGTGATCTATTAATAAGTGATCTAGGAGAATAATTATAACTCATGTAAGAAACCAGTATTGTTTAATTGTCCTTCTGTGATTCAGTTATTTTCACTGTTTTCCCCACCTGTTCTGTTTTCTCCCTGTGACACTCGGAAGGGGATTTTATCCCTATTAGGCAATCAGGAGTTCTGTCACTGAATTTCATTAAAATTGTCATAACTTTAATATCTCTTTGCCTCATCTGTAGGATGGCTATCACACTACTAAGGAATATTCAAAGAATTAGTTGTAAAGTTTTTTGAAGTCCTTTAATGAAATTTGCTATATAATTGCAAATCGTTACTTACTATGTGTTACATAGTAAACAGTTGACCATTTTCAGACAGTTTTCTAGGAAAACAAGGGTTCTGTGTTTGCACTTTATCTCTGTCTTTTTTGTTTGCCCATCTGTTGGCTCCTCATAAGAACCTTTTAAACTCACCACCCAATTTCAACCAAATCTGTAAAATGTGTATAGACATCAAAGACATTTGGGCAGTAAGCATGTACGTACCAGTTGACTGGTCAACACATCGTGTGCCACAGCACGGGCTGCCTCGGCTGCTGGGGGCTTCAGAGGGGCACAGCGTGGAGCTGCAGTTACTACAGAGGGGAAGGGAAGGAGAGAGATAGCCCTGCCATGCTGCTGTTGGGAGCAAGGCGTATAGCTCACTACTTTGTCTCCCATAGTTTCAGTTGTGCAAGATAACTATAGCTATCTGTCTGACTGTCAGTCCCTGAATACGGCAATTGCATGTTGCCAAAGGGCACCACAGAGAGCACGACAGGCAAGATTTTTCCAGTCAGGTTTGAAAGCAAAAGTCACAAAGGAGGGACTTCGGGGCTTATTGCCTCCGTGTGTGTTAGGAAGAGAGGATTGGGCAGATGTATAATACATTTCTTCCAAAGGAGTTACTTAGGTGATAAAGCACTTTAGATGAGTAAGGGTGTCCATTTGTATCTAGACTTGTTTGGGCTGAGACTAGTTTGGACCAAGACTTTGAACCAAAAATTGCCAAACACAAAAGCTTTTTAGTGTATAAAGTCAGATGTACCTTGCAGGACTGGTCAGCCCAGAGTGTTACTCTAATGCATTTATGCTTCTTCCAGTATCAGAGCAGGTTTTTAAGATCAGGTGGTTTGAAATCCCTTCCTGAATCTTCTGACTCTCTCCATGCACTGTCAAGGCAGGTCATGAGTGCAACACAATGTCCTGGATTCCTCCTCAGAAGCCTAAGCCTATTAACTTAGACTCCTATTGATATAATTAAAGGGACTTGGACAGTAGTAGAAGACATTGGGATGCAGTTTGCTGAACAGGGCTGAAGGGAAAAATAATAGAAGAGAAGGGAAAATGAGTAGTCTTCATGACTAACTAGTGGCAAGAGATCCAAGCCAGTGTTACAGACAGCATGTAGCTGAAGACCCCAGCAGAAAATTCAAAAGGAAGTGTAAGTCAGAGAGCAATATTTCTCAAACAGCAGAGGTATACAGTAAGTTGCTGAACTTCCTTCATACCTGCCATCTCATGAGATCATCTTTGTGCTGCATGTGGAATGGAGCTCTAACCCTCTTGTCAACCAGTCACTGAGGAGGAAGCACCCGATACGTATTTCTGCTCTTCCTCCTCAAATGTGCCTGCCTGAGTCACACTGAATCTTTGCATGCCTGTCCAAGGACAGTGAGGACAACACGCCTTTGCTTCATTAAGACAAAGGAAATGCTTACTCCTAAATTTCTAAGTTGAGGTTTCAAATAGGAACAAAATAAGGAATGTTATGATGATGCCAGGATTTTCAAGTCAATTGTTGGTATTCATAAATGAATTAATAAATGATGTTTTAATACAGTAGGAATGACACCACTATATCAACAACAGACTCTACCTAATTCCTTGACATGCAGTACAACATTTTCACTATAATTTATTTCCTTCTTTGTAGACTGCAAACTGGACATTAAAAAATTACATTTGAAAGAAGCTGTAAAGGAGCATCCTATCTATGTATTTGAAGTGAATGAGTAAGTATATTATGTAAAGCTAGTCATTTTTTAGTCATTTTACAGTATAATAGTTGAAAGCACTGAGCAGGCATTGAATTAAAATGACTGTCACAGAGTGGTTCAGTCAATGGGTATTTTTAAAATAAGTCCATCTTTAACTGTCCCACATAAATTCATAGGATTTTTTTGATTTAACATATCATTTACTTGCCATATGCGGTTTTGTTTTTCAGAGCATTTTCTGTGGATGCAAATAAGTCAGAAACACAAAGAGAAATCCCAGTATCTTTTGTTATTAGAGGAGACAAACAAAAGAATGACATAGATAACAACTTACATAAAGAAGGAAGTCAAGCAAGAAATCTGACAGAGTATACTATTAAAGTGTACACAGGTGACAAAAGGGGAGCAGGGACTGACGCCAATGTGCATATTATTTTATTTGGGAGTGAGGACAAATCTGAGGTATTTCAACTCTCTCAGTCACTGGAGCACCAAAATCCCTTTGAAAGAGGAAAGGTGAGTACATATATTTTATAAGATGTGTCTATTTCTGGACTGGGAAAGCAAACTTTAAATCTATGCAAGAGCTTTATGAAACTTCAGGCATTTATCCTGTTTTCCACATCACTAGATGAGATATAGTCTAAGCTGTATCTGTGTGTCACCTTTTCACCACAGTCACCAAGGGACACTGTACTTCTATCATATCTAGCTGACTCTGTTGCTCTTCTGTCTCTTAGTTCCAAACACATCATCATATTGCATCCACTCATCTGCCCAGGCATGCATTTCCTTGATCTGAAATGCACAACATGCATTGCCTGTACAAGTGCATGTACATGCAATATCCCTTGCTGTTGCACAAACTTTGACTATTGTGCTTGAGAATACATCAGTCTCTTACATCCCATCATTTTACTTTGCCATGGAAACTGATGCTGTGAGCCTCACTGAATGTATAAGCCTATAACCAGATAAAATGGAACCATGCACATCAACCTGATTCTGATATCCATCATGCTTCAGGCTATTCAGAGACCCCTAGTTCAGATACAGATATTTGCATAAGAATGCTGATTCTCTGCATGATGTCCTAGTACCTCAGCAGAATGCTCTCCTATTTTAATAAACATATTACTCTGGCAAAGGAATTGCTCCATTTGCTCACCACCTGTGCAATGGAGTATAATGATGGTTACCCTTATGTAGCAAGAAATAAATGTATTTTCCATATCTTTCTCCTGTGGATTTCTTGAAAGGTAATGACTGAATAATTAAAACTTCAGTTAAAATATCTTCCTTATGAGATCTACCTCATTATCTCCAGCAGTACTAAACATCTTGTTACTTGCAGTTGGTCCGAGTTTCTTCAGCCAGGATGTCTATGAATATCTTCTAAAAGATCTTTACCCATGCATTGTCTTCCATTCTCAGGAGGTTAATAAACCTAGTTACCTATATGGACAGGGAGCAAGTAACACTTTTGCCTAGTGTTACACAGGAGGTACCATCGCTCTTCAAAAAAGAAGAGTAGATATATAGAAATCCTGTTAGCAATCCAGATAAGTCAATGGGTAGTCAGTGATGCCAAATGTCTTATGAAAATAGGATCTCATTTTTAAAAAAAATCTATAATATGAAACAAGCTTCAATATCTTAATTGATGATCTGGATGAGGGGATTGAAAGCACCCTCAGAAAGTTTGCAGATGACACCAAGTTGGGTGGAAGTGTCGATCTGCTGGAGGGTAGGAAGCCCTTGCAGAGGGACCTGGACAGGCTGGACCGATGGGCCGGGGCCAACTGTATGAGATTCAACAAGGCTCAGTGCCGGATCCTGCACTTCAGTCACAACAACCCCATGCAACGCTACAGGCTAGGGGAGGAGTGGCTGGAGAGCTGTCTGGCCGAAAAGGACCTGGGGGTGTTGGTTGACAGCCGCCTGAACATGAGCCAGCAGTGTGCTCAGGTGGCCAAGAGGGCCAATGGCATCCTGGCTTGTATCAGGAATAGTGTGGCCAGCAGGACTAGGAAGGTGATAGTGCCCCGGTAGTGGGCACTGGTGAGGCTGCACCTTGAGTACTGTGTTCAGTTTTGGGCCCCTCCCTACAAGAAGGACATCCAGGCGCTGGAGCGTGTCCAGAGAAGGGCAACGAAGTTGGTGAAGGGTCTAGAGAACAAGTCTTACGAGGAGCAGCTGAGGGAACTGGGGTTGTTTAGCCTGGAGAAGAGGAGGCTGAGGGGAGACCTTATTGCTCTCTACAACTACCTGAAAGGAGGTTGTAGTGAGGTGGGGGTCGGTCTCTTCTCCCTAGTAATGAGTGATAGGACAAGAAGAAATGGCCTCAAGCTGCGCCAGGGGAAGTTTAGGTTGGATATTAGGAAAAACTTCTTCACTGAAAGGGTGGTCAGGCACTGGACCAGGCTGCCCAGGGAAGTGGTTGAGTCTCCATCCCTGGAGGTATTTAAAAGACGGGTAGACATGGTGCTTGAGAACATGGTTTAGTGGTGGACTTTGAAGTGATAGGTTAACAGTTGGACTCGATGATCTTAAGGGTCTTTTCTAACCTTAATGATTCTATGATTCTATGATTCTAAGGTAACATATTAAAATATATAATATTTGAGAGAGATAATGGTACATGTAGTAAAAGCCTTTATCTTTTATGTTCTTGAACATATATTTATGTATCATATACTGAAAACATTGTAGAAGTATATATCAGTTGAGAACTCATAAGAGAGCAAAAATATTTTTCTGGTATATGAAAGTCAGGAAAGAGGTAGGGATTGTCCTACTGTAAGTTGAAAAGTGAATCTTTCATGTTTAAACTGAGACCTATTAGGAGAAGACCTGTACCACAGATCTTCAGTAAGGAAAATAATCCACATCGGGTGTCAGCCACGTATTTTGAATTGGTATTATTACATTTGAATTAGTCTCAGAAGTGACCTAAACAAATGTATAAGTTTCCAGACATTGGTACATTATTTTTAATAGCTGTATTTTAATATTAAAGGTTGACACATTCAAGATTAAGACAAAAAAATTAGGAATCCTACATTCAGTTGAAATTGGTCACGATGGGAAAGGATTTGGTGAGTATACTGCATGTGTTCAATAGCCTTGTAAAAATCTGCTTAAAGATCTGCCTGACATTTGGAAAGGTTTTTGAAGTCATGCTACTTGTACAGCTAGCTAATACAAATCTGTATACAAATGAGGTCAGTTTGACTGCTCTTGCTTACAGCCCCTCTGTGTCTATTTCCCTTGACTTTACCTTGATTTTTTTTCTAACAGAGAAGAGATCTAGTTAGCATAAAACTCTGAAGATTTTATCCTTCAAACATTGCTCAGCCAAAACTCCTATTAGATGTCTTAAATAACATAGGATCGAATTTTCAAACTGCAGGCTAAACTTTCCATGCTTTGAACATTAACTAGGAAATGTTTGGGCAAGTTTGGGACTCTGGTCAAAGCATGCTGTAGCTCCCTCTGACACACATACCGTTTTTCTTCTTGTGAAAGCTAAACTATGAGGGGAACACTAGTGTGCACCAGGTCTTGCCCTGATTTAAGTTAGGATGTGGCTGCGGTACATACTCACCATGACGATGGAAACTATTTCTATGTACAGTGTATTACACGTAATCTCTAAAACCTGAATTTTACAAAAAAATAAGATGGGAGACTAGGGCGTATAATATTTTGAGCTTACATTTAGTGTTGCTAAAAAAACCTAGAGATATACAAATATATAAACGGAATTTGCAGGCAACGTACAGCCTGAGTTAGAAAGGTCTGACTGTATTGAGATATTCTAGTCAGGTGAATTTTGCTTAACCTATCTGAAAGAAATAGATTTCAGTTTAATAAAACCTGATTTATCTAAATGCGTGAGCTGCTATAAGGTGGCAAGGGTTTATAATATCTAGGATGAACCAAGCAAAACTCTGCAAATAGGAATTCCTATTTAGGCAAAAGTTGAACAGTTTTTTTTTTCTAACTAACTACTCAGTCATGTTGTACGTATGATAGTATTGAAAACTCAAAAAGAAAAAACACCAAACCTATTGAAATACCTATAATAAATAAAATCCTCCTGCTGACTTTCATCTCATTCGTGTTAGCTGCTGTAGATGCACACAATTCAACTTAGAACCGATCTGGGAAGCAAACTCCACACCGGCCGACTTTTAGCACTCTGAGTGTTGCACAGAAGTCTGCAGGGGAAATACAGGTTGAACTTGTATTTCCTGGGTCGCAAACTGTCAACAACATGATTATTTTTCCTCTCTGTGTCTTGATCAACATCACATAGTTGTTAATACTGCCTTCCTAGCACAGCTGGTGTTTGTGTTAATTCATCTTACATCCATGACTACCTTCCCCTAAATTTTTCTCTGAAATTATCTCCAAGTGTCTTTTGTCACATCAGCTGTAATCCTCACAAGCATCCTCAAATGTAACACCTCTTTGAAATGTTTCATCTGTTTGCTAATATTTCCTAGCTGCCTCTAGATTTCTCCATACCCGGAGATTTCAGTGAGGTCTGCTGCAGTTTTGTCAATAAAGGATAAAGCATTAGATTTTAAATTTTTCAAGAGAGCAAATGTGCCTTTATATTCATTTGTAAAGTGCCGTGTAAATTTGAGAGACTGTAAATTTTTATTGCTGATAAGCTTGACTCTGAATTACAAAGATTTCATGAAAGGTCATATATTCCAAGTAGAGTCTACGACATATTAAACCATTCACAAGATTTCATTAAAGGAGTTCCAAAAGTACTTCACAATATCAATAAATGACTCTTGTGAGTTGAAGATGAAAAATGTAGACACCTTTATGGCCTAGTTATACTAGCTAATTGTTTGAAAATGTCCACGAAAAGCGAGAAACATCACTACGCCTTTATGTTTTATCTAAATTGTTACAATTTGCAAATATTTTTATATTATATTTTTATCCTACTTACAAATACTTTTATTGGTTCTAGCCTACTTAGTACTTTGTCCAAATATTTGAAAACCAAAATAATTTGTTAGAATATAGTATTTTATCTCTAGGACATGCAAAGAACACGAAAAGGTTTTCAGCAGCTAGCAGTATGATCCTAATTAGTTTTTAAATGTTGTCATTAAGTATTTGCATTGGCAAACACCACTAAAGATGCCAGCGCAAACGTTATATTTCTATAATAAAGTTTTATTTTAAAAATCTTCATATTTTAATATTCTATGAAATAAAATTCTGTAGCACAATAATGAAGGTATTTTTCACACAGCAAAATAGGAGATTATAGCAGATATTAAATACATTCTTAAGTCTAAAACAGATATGAATGTTGGCCTAAACAGAAATGCTATTCTGAATCACTACTGCTGAAGACATATGGATATGAGCAGCATTCAGATTCACCACTTGGTTTATAGAAATATAAATATATTAATTAGAAAGCAGTAATAGAATTTCTGTTTTCCTATTGTTTAAGGGCTTGGGTTATCATTAAAGAAATTACATACATTGATGAAGTTGATCTGTTTTTATTGTTTGGTGGACACTGAAAATCAAAGCCCACCAGGGTGTACTTCAGAGTACCAAAAAGGGCAAAATGGGATTTCAAGAATTTATTCAATATTACCATGCACTCTGTTTCATTTGTCTTACTGCCTGTTCTGTTCAATGTGGAAAAATGAGTTAAGTTGTAATAGAAGTCTTCCTTTTTATTTGCTGTCAAAACATCAAAGACCTTCTCTGTGAAACTGAGAGAAGTTGGTAGTAATTTCAGTTATCTACATTCAGTTTTATTATTGATATTGAATACATTTGGAAGTACTGAACCACACAGGGTTTGGAAATGAAATCAGAAACCTTTCTTATGCTTTATTTGTGTTTTGGCTATATTAAATTTGCTCTTTTTTTCCTTCTACAGCAAGTGGCTGGTTTCTGGAAAAAGTAGAAATCACAGATGCATCTAGGAATTCAGTGTATTGCTTCAACTGTAACAGGTCAGTAGAACAGTTCGTCATCACCCTGTAGGTGCTGTTTTCTTTTTAAGAAGAATTAGTAGTAGTCTTTTTAGTCTCTCAGTTGTTTCTCTTCTGGTTTCCTAAAACAGTAACAATTTTTTAACCATGCTGTGTTCCTATCAGTCCATCCCCAGTAACTTTTGAACCCTTTGGCCAATTTCAAACTAATTTGTCAGAAGAATATTTAGAGGAAGACACTATATTTTCCCAAGTTATTAAACATGGATGGCTGTAGGAGGGAGAGTCACAGTTTAGTGCCTTTTCCAAGAGAAGATATCATATGCCGTTTTCAAGAGGTAGAAGCTGTCTGGTGAACCATTACACAAGTATTAGTGCATATGTAGCTCTGACAAACATATGGGCATGCAAACAGGCATGGGAGGGAATCAGAAATATGGGATGGTGGGAGGATGGTAGGATATGGCAGTATAGATAAAAATCTGGAGAAAAAGTAGTGGTTTTTATTTTATTGTGCAAAAGCAACATTAAAATCCTTCTGTTTCAATGTCTGCTTGGTATGGGTCTAAGATATATTCAGCAAATGGGGTAAAGGTAAAAGAAACTTTTTTACAATGTAATATAAGAGGATAATGATCTAAATTCAGACATTTATTTGGATAAAGAGGTGCTGGGGTAAAGGGCTTCTAATGTACAACAAGAAGATCCACTCCAGTCTGTATCAAACTTAAGCAAACCACCTTCAGAAGCTGGAAATGAAATTGAAAGGTATATTTGGAGTGACTGTTCACTACAGTAGACAGTTTACAGCTTAAAGCATTTCAGAGTAAACAACGGAAGGAAACACATTCATGTCTTTCTAAGTGTAAAATAGGTTTTTAATGCATCTGGAGAACAGACAAGTGTGAAAACTTACAAGTTCCCTATATCTAGAAAGAGGAATATTGCCTGGTGGTCTGAAAACAGAAATGGTAGTCAAGAATATTTAATTTTATCCTTCCCTTAAATGTTCCTGTAAGCTTGACAATTCATGGAAGCCAAATCCCAATCTTGAATGCAAAAAAAGCAATATTTTTTTAGTTCTTGGATAGTCAGTTGGACTCTACAGTCTAAGGCATGAGAATGTGTAGCTGTTACCAAACTCAACAACATTAAACTTCTTCCAACAACATTAAACTTCCCTTCATTAAACTTCTTTCAAACACATGCTCAGGTGCTATCTAATCTTCTAGATACCTAAATTTAGGTTAGTGGCCATGAGCAAAAGTCCTTAGACCACAATATCACTCACGTGCGCAACACAGTCCATGATGGGATTTTCAGTTGACGTCACTCCATCTCTTTTGCTTGTAAGAGTTCTCAGACGACACCAGTCAGAGGAAGATTCTTGAAAAAGATAGCTTGCAACAAGAATTGTTTTTTTCCAATTTTATTTAAAGTCTTATGGTAAAAACACAAAGGTATGTAAGGGACCCATTTGGAGCAAGAACTTGAATCACATCATTGATGTCAGGGAGTGACTGACACAGATTGATTCTATAGGCTGCTGACTAGGACATTTAACTGGGACCCTGGTGGGTTAGAGTCATGTCCTTACCTTAATGTATACCTACTTAGTAGTCAAAATAGAAAAATTTCAGTAGAAGAGATTAGGAGGGCCATCCCGGAGTACTCAGTGACCCAGAGGCTATGTAAGTTCACGTCCCTGTTCCAGCTCAGACATGGAGTATCTCATAGCCTACTGCATAAATGGGGAATGGGTTCATTCTCTCACAAAGACAAGACTCCTCTGATACAAATGCTGTCTCTAAAAGATACTAATTACTGAGAAACCTGAAGGGAGGTGGGCATCCTTTACTAACTAATTTAAAAGCCTGTTGTCTAGCTTACATGTGACACCTTTCCTTGGCTCTGGGACTTCCATGAGCAATTTTATCTGCCAAGATTAGGTGTGTTTCAGCCTGGAATATATCTCCCAGCTGTTCAATGGTGCAACTTCAGATGTGAGCTACATTAATGCTATACTGGCTGTGAATCCCTCCCATACTAGCTCCTTAGTAGACATCACAGTAGTCTGTCATAAGCCTTGCAAATGTGTTAAAAGCTTTTTAACTGTCTTTGGAAATTAACATCATTGCCTCCATGGTTCCAGTTAACATCAATCTACCTGAGCTTTGGACTCAGGTGTATTTCCCATAGAGTTAATAGTAAAACCTCCATAGGCTCTTACAGAGCAGGGATCAGGCCCACCATACAACTCAGTATTTTGTTAGCCAACAAGGAGATAGGAGAAATAAACAGTCCCTGGAATGGAATACATGGACAACAACTTGCTATCGCAGAACAGGTTTCCTTACTCTAAATTATCCTGATTTTATGCCACTCAATGAAACAATCTACTTTCCACCTATATGAACAGCAAACAAAATGAATGTATATTTCATAAATATATTTATAAAGTTAATTACACTTTTAAATTGCACATATATGGATACTAAAAAAAAAAAATAAATCACTATTTTCTTCAGGTTGGTTACTGCTTCTGTATAAACCAATGTAAAAACTCTCCTAGACATCCAAAGGTGCAGAAGCAGGCTCTCATGATTTGTCTGTTTGTTAAGCTTTATATGTACTGTAACCCTGACAGGTTTTTATGTTTTTCCCTTAAGGTGGCTTGCTGAGGATGAAAGTGATGGCCACACTGTAGTGCAACTTTATCCATAGCTACTTGATTTCTGATTTTTTCTGAGTGTGTTGCTTCTCCAAAGTCATGCTGATTTGATTTACTTGTATTTTATAGTTCTGAAGGTATTGTAATTACTGTGAAGGAATGTCAAAACAATGCATTAAAAACATCACAGTAAATTAAACATGTCTAATGTGAACACTGCATTCCAATCCTATTAGAGATGCTTGAAAACTTTGCATGACTGAAATTTAGAAAACAGAAATGTAAGTCTGTAACATGGCTCTGTGGGCTTGATCTGAAGATTCATAATGGCAGACATATGTAGTAACATACTCAAAACATTTTTGTTTCAGTAATAATTTGTGAGTAAGTTAAATTTAGCTCTTTGGTCAAATCTGTCAATATTTATTAATTTGATAAATCTGTTTCAATTTAAATGTTTATTAAAATTTAGATTTTCTCAGAATCATTTTCCAAACAAACTGCAGAACTCTTCAGCCTTACAATATATTGCTTCCTTTTTCTATAAGACCATAACAGAGGGTAATAAAGAATTTGTTATTCAGGAGTTCACCCTGTGTCAGTAGGCCTCCCACTGACATTTGATTGTAAAATCTTGTAGCTGAGCCAGAACCTCAGCTGAGAACCTTTAGATTCAAAGGGTCTCTTAAGAGAGGCTGTTATCAGTAACATTGCAATAGCTTACTGGCAGGCTTAGGCAGCTCCCTGCTCAGCTTGATGACTTTTGCAGTGCCCATTCTTAGCCACCTAACTGACTTTCCAGTGCTATACGTGTGAATGGCTTTACTTCAAAAAAAACCCAACCAATTCTTTTTGAAAATGCACAATAAATAGAAACGTATTTAGCTATAAATGCACAAATTAATATTTGGTTTGGTAAGCTTTGACATTGCCAGAATTGACTCAGAAAAGGTTTAGGATACAGATGAGTCTGAAATGAAATCATGGGTTGCACACCACCTTAAGTTTCATGTGTGTGATCAGAATACAAATATGGTATATAAGCTACATAGGTCATCCCTCTGTTTAATGAAAGGCTCCACCTTTAATATCTCCAAAGTTTAAAATCTATATGAAGATCTGAATTTTAGACCTGTTTCACCCTCAAGGAGCTACTGTATTCTGTAGCAGCAATGTACTTTCTATAATTATAAGAATTAAATGAGTTTCTAATCTGTGCTGATGAAACATTGTCTGGCTGCCTTTTTCATATGTTTAATGCTTATTTACTCACATTATTCTGTGAAATAAGGAATATTGCCCAATATCTGCATGGGTGATGAGATTTCAGTTGTTACTTTGACACAAAAAAATAATAAACACATCCAATGGGTCTTGGCAGGTAATTTCATTTTTATCTACCTTATACGTCATCAAAGGGAGAGCTAATGTAAGGTGTGGATGTGATCAGAGTGAGCAATGGAACAGAGTCAGTTCCTCTAAAAGTGCTCTTTTTGCTCACACTGCTGCCACGCACACTGGAATGGATTTGAAATTGTATCCCCAGAGTGCACAGTTCACTTACTTAGTATCAGTATTCATTACACTGAATCACTTCGTTGTGATCTATTATGTGATTTGTTTCATTATTATGTCTTTCATTAATAGTTTGTAATACTAGCTCTCTTTGATGCCATTTCTGATTTATCAAGTGTAAATAATGCCTTCCTAATCTGTTTTTCATTACTAACAGTGAACACCCTCCTCCAGCAGCTGCCTTCCGTATTTGAAAACTATTTTCTCTACTTATACAGTGTACAAATCAGGTTTTGGATTCGCTTTCCTGGATCCAGAGCCATGGAAACACCTCAACCCTTTCACTAACAGGACCACCACAGCAGAGGGCTTCATTTCAAGTGCATCATGGTGCTTGCAGCACATATTACCAGGGGATTACACTTTGATAAGAAAACCTGAAATATCTTAAGAACCCCCTCCTCAGGTCTTGCTTGGAAGATGTGCCAGTTAGCATATTTAGCTTGTGACTAGTGCCGAACCCCAAACTTGCCTCTTCCACATGGTATACAGTGATGTCTGCTGTGTTTGGCACAGAAGTCACTTAATCTCTGTCCCTTGCAAGTGGGACAATTTTTGCCAAAATTGCTGGCCAGAGAGATTACAGAGGTGGCACCTTGCGTGCACTCTGCTGTTGCTGCACAGCAAGGTTGCTGCTTTGCTTTATTGCTCCCAGCACCCTGCGCTGCCTATGGAGAGCATGGGCAGATATTGACACCACTGATGCCTCCCTCCACAGGGAACAGAGATATAGCATAGAAAAGAGACTGCCTGCGTCAACAAGAAACCCAGGCATTTGGCATTCATGGGAGCGTTGGAAGGAGCAGTGAGATAACTCAATCAGCTGGAGGAGGCAAGGCTGTAGTGGAGAGAAGGGTTTGACTTCTGCTGCCTCTCCCTGCTGCATCCTGTCCTTGAAGATCTGTGTGGGAGGACAGTGGCTAGAGGATTTTGCCATTATTATTATCATTATTGTTATTGTTATTGTCATTATATTATACTGAAGCAAGAGCATTTAATTTTGCACTGCAGAGAAAGCCTCGAGCTGGAGCTGGGTGCTAAAATATAGACCCTGAAGACTATAACATAGACTCTTAGATATAACAGAGTCTGAAAATGTCCATTAAGGGTCCAGTATTACTTAGCTCTATCTTTTTTCCTTATCGACTTCTCCTGGTGTGCTTTTATATATATTATTATGTTGATCTAGGTGACTTATTTCTGTCCATTTAAGCCCTCAAGTGTCTCCGTTTCTTTTGCTGATGATGTTAAGGGTTTGAAAAAATATAACCATGTTCTGACTGGCTCATTGAACCATTTAACATTCTCCCAGCAACTCCAAGTACTGCCTTGCTGAAACTTATCATAGAAAGGAAAGGATTCCCTCCTCTTCAGCACATACGAGCAGTTATATTGCATCTATCCATCGTGTAGTTTGTCAGTTGTGAAAACAGAATGAGAATAAGAAAAAAGAAAGTACCAAGTGCTCCTTTGAGTTCCTTTAGAAGTCTTGGATGAATACCATCTAGTCCTGTGGGGTTTTAGTATTTATAAATGTGTTTGCAAATATAAACATCCTCTGTTCACACATCAATTTAAAATGCTCCCTTGTTCTTTTTCTCCATGAAGAAAAGCAGTAGTCTGGAAAAGTCCATAAACTCCTCTGTACTGAGCAGTGCAAAGCAGTGCCATAACTTTCTGTGCTGTGGCTGAATCTTTGTTCCACAATTCTTCTGCTCGGCTTGAAATAATTTTAAGTAGGTGAAGCAAAAAGGGGAAAGAAAATGGGACTTTTCATTTTCTTCTTCAAACTTTTGAAAATTCTTAATTACATCTTAAATACAGTGTCATGGGGCATGTGAATGTCCCCTCAGGCATTCCATAAAAGCTTTCCCCATTTATCATAAAATGTGATGTGCTTGGTTGTTGGTTGGCTTCTGCATGCGCAATGGCAGTGAAAGGGTTGTCAGCACTGTACAAAGCCTGGTTGCAAGCTCGCTTCCTGTGACGTCTTCCCGTATGTCTGTGTCTTCTGCTGTCATTTGTTATATATTTATGTCTATCTTTGATTATATTTTTAAATACGTACTCTGAAGCAACATGAAAGGTAACTGACATCTGTTTCTAAATACTAAATGTAAATTTAAGAAATCCTGAGTTAAATCTTTCAAAAATTCTAAAAAATCATTTCTTCTTTCATACATAATATTAAAGTCAGTATGCTGTCATTAAGGTGAGGCTGTTCTCAATCATTCTGGCTGCATAAACCTGGAATTTTTTTATTTATTTATCTATTTATTTATTTAAAGTGTACTGTTGAATGTGTCTACATATTTCTAATGTTTAGACATGCTGGAAATATAATACAAGAAGCTACAGCCCCAATTCAGCATGAAATACAAGTATGTGCCTAAAATGTAAGTATATGCCTAAAACATAAATATATGCCTAACCCATAAGTATATAAACAGTCCCATTAAGTTTGATTTATAGGCTACTTATAGTTAGGTGTGCACCTAAGAGCCCTGCTACATTGCATCTCTTTCTTTCCAGATCTCACGTGGTGGTTGCACACGTGTTGGCATTTTCACATGAACCTTCACATGCTACAGAAAAGAGATTTAGGTGTACAAAACACACATATCAGTATCAGGATGTTATAAAGTAATTTCTGAAGCTAAGGAACATTCCAGAGTATTCTTTGTAATTGTAAAAGTAGGCTAACATATGGAGATACTTGATTCATGCTTCTTTTCTCAATTTTAAAGGCAAGTTTAGAGTTCAAAAATGTTTCTGTGTGAATCTACGTGTGGGCTTATAAATAAAATAATCTCAACCTGAAGCAAGCAAGTAATAGCTGTTTATACTTGATATGTTTTAAAATATATAGTATTTTAATATTGATTTTCTAAATAGTTTAGCAATTTGCCAATGTATTTCTGATGTGTGCTTATGTTAATTTGCTGGAATAGTGGCTTCATTGAAAGGACATGCCTTTCAGAGCATACAGCAGCATGTGCCCATTGTGAAGGAAGGTATTTGGGCAAAAACACAATTAAGTACGTTAGTGTGTAAACATTAAAAATTCTATATTACAATGTCCACTGACACCTGTGTGTGTAACTTAAACATGAATCTATTGAAAACATCTAAAACTTGTGAACATTTTGTAGAATAATTCTCGCTTGCTGCTTCTAAAGAAATTGATTGCATGTGCATGTGTGTCTGATGGCACTGTTCTAACGTGGAACACTACAGTGTCAGATGTATGGAAGAGACAGTAGTGAGACTATGTCAGAGTGAATGAGAAAACAGATGATCTTCAGATTCTCCATCAGGTCACCCCAGCATGCACAGCAAGACAGAGGGAAGCACAGTGCAGAAAAAGGGATTGGATGCCTTCGAGAGAGAAATAAAACGTGTATCAGAAGGCAGTTAGAAAAGAAAGGGGAAGGAAGGAGGAAAGGAAGCAAATCTGCTAGCAGATTCACCAGATCTTCTGGAAGAAGTCACCAGAGAACTCCTTATGGCTTAGGACTTCATTTATTTCTAAGGGGGGCTGCCCAGGAACTCTGCTTGGCAGGAGGGACCGGCCTGTGGCAAGTCCTGCCAGGACAGCAGGGTTCTGCACAGCACCTTCGTGATGCAGAACTGCTCCCCAAAGGACTGGGCATGGTAAGAAAGGCAGGCTTTTGTGCCAAAACACTGCCATAGGGCGTCAAATCCAGGTACAGTGAACTCAATATAACGCCCTTACTCTTAACTGTATTAACTTAACTGTATTTTGCTAGGGCTGTCTATAATATATAGCTAAAGAAGACTGGGAAAAACATCATGGTTAGGAACCTGAAGAAATAAAAGATGCTTTAGAGGAAAGATAAGAGGATTGGAACCCAGAAGCATATTTCCTGGACATTCAGGTTTGAGTTGATAACAGTCTGCAATGACAAAACAGAAAGACACACACAAAAAGGTATCCCTAAAGTAGACAAAGGTGGTTTGATATTGTAAGGGGGGAAAAAGGAAACAACAGTTGCAATTCAGAACCAAGCAAAAGCAGTACTTGTGATGATACCCATAAAAATATTTTCTTTAAAGAAAGGTGGAGAAAAAGGAAGGCAAGAATAAAATCTCCTTCAGAGAAAAAGTAGCTTTACATGAGAAATGAATGTGTCTGCACTTGTTTTATGAAATATGTATTGATGTCTGTGATCACATTTTTGCCCTTCAATTATATTTTGTAATTAATAATTTCTGAGGTTTAGTAACAACATTGGCTTGCTGAATGCATGCTGGTGTGTACACCGTGTGTATACAAACTCTTCTGGCCCTGATACAGCTCCACAGAATCTATGCCAGTGTAACAAAGAGGAAATTTGGTTCTGTTTCTTGGAAGCAATCTCTTCAGCACTTACATATTATTTGGGATGCTTTCCATTTGTTATCTTTTAAGTGAGAAAACAAAACAGAAGGCATTCCCCTGGAAGTATCAAACAGCCTTAAATTTAAGTTTAAATGTTCATCTACTGTACTGCCTTCATTTAACAGACAGCTATTGTTAACATGAAAAGCAGTGGGAAAAAGTATTATTCCCCTCAAAAATGCAACAGCAGCTGAATCCAAGAAGAGAAAACCAAACCAACCAAACAAAAGAAACAAAAAAGGAGAGAAGAGATGAGAGGAGACAAAACAGAAAAATATAGGGAAGAAAGTGTAAAACTTTCCCCATCACAACAAAATATCTGGCAAACTGAATGCTTTTCAGATTTACAGGTCTGATCTAAAGCCCGCTGTGGTGGACTGGAGTCTTCCTGGGCGATGGATCAATCCCTTTGGTCAAATTCTGCCCCCAAGTGAAGTGGCTGAGGGTAGATATACCAGAAAATTTGTCCCACATCTGGGGCAGGGAGGGGAGGATGTAGGAACACTTGGCCCCAGCAGTTCCCTCCTCCAAGCTGGCTAGCGGTGGGGTAGCCCTAAGCAGGCTGCCATGACCTCTGAAGACAATGTACGGCTAGACTCACACCATTTCTGTTCTTAAATATCTACTGCATTGCTCAGAGGCACGTTCTGCACTTTTAGTATGTTGGATCTTGATCTCCTCCATTTTGTTCCCTACATCCTGAATCTGATGCCTTCGAGTTACTCTCTTACCCCAGCTCAAGCAGTTTAGGTTAGGATTTGACTCTAGGAGCACAGTTGTTCCCACCACCACCACTTGCATATCACACTATAACCTCTCTTATAAATTTGTAGCATCATTTAGACCTGTATATGTCAAACAGATTCAATTAAAGTAACTCAAAGTGCACACTAACCCATCTTATTAAAGATGTAACTATAAATAGAATAACACTAGAAACTTGTTGGTATATATAAACCACCAACTTGCAGCTAAATTAGCTTCATTATTAAGCACCTTTTCTGCTGACAAGGTAATCTTAAGTGAATATATTGTATTATATATAGGTGCTGACTGAATTATTAAAAGATACCTTGAGAAAGAAGCAATTTGCATTAAAAGTCTAAGGCAATAAAGATCATATGGGTTGTAATGAGAACAAAATTAATACGGGGTTACAAAAGGAATAGAAATAAAAGTACAGCTATACCACTGTAACAGAGATTGCAGAGCAAATGTGTATTATTTAAGAACCATTATGTGATGATGTAATTAAAGACTCTTATAATGTGTGGTAACATGCAAAATAACAAGCCAAATTAGTTTTATGTGCGCTCTTCACCTTTCGAAGTTTGATTGTTGTGTGCTTAGCACTCTTTGAATAACACAGTAATGCACGCTCTAGTCTTTTCTTGAAATCTGGGGTATATATCAGTAAAAGTTAATTTCCAAAAGGCAACTTTATACTTACCATGTACATATAAGAGTTAAAAGGCAGATTTTTCAGCTGTCCATATGACTTCTCTTTAATTAATGAAGTTGAAGGGGCTATATTTAGTCACGTATCTTAACGTAACAGTGCCCTATCACAGTCTCACTGGCGTTCCTATTAAGATATTCCAGCAACGTGGTTGAACTATCTCACTGCTCTATTTTAAGGAGGGAGAGGGCATGCTTATAAAGTAGTCCAGAGGTAAAAAAATAAAGGTCGAAGAGGTCAATCAGTTGCTCATCCGGTAGGTTTTGGAGATGGAGGAGGACAGAGCGGGCAGAAGGGCCAAGGGTGGGTGGCAAACGGCCCTCGCCACCCGCACCCCGAGGCCTGCGCCCGGCAGCTGGGCTTCCCGGCCCGGGTAACTCCCGGGTGACTCCCGGGGACAGGAGGCTGGTGGCCCTGGGGGACCGGGGAGCCACCCTACACCTGCGTCCCCCGCCGGGCTCCGAGGGCGGCGGCTCCTCGCCGGGGAGCGGCCGCCGGCTCCGCCCGGGAGGGCTCTCCCCGGCCTCGGCCGCTCGCCGCCGGGGTGGACACCCGCAGGCGGGGCCACCTCTGCCACCGAAATACCCGGGTGGGCTTCGAGGAGCGGCCGCGCTCCGGGGGCAGCCGGAGCCGCGGGGAGAAGGGAGGTGAGAGGCATCGTGAGTTCGCCCCGTGAATTTTATGCATAAAATGCGATTTCTCCGGGTGGCGGAGTAAAGCGGTGTCTCCTCGCCTTCCCCCAAACGCCTCTAACAGCGCGTGAGTCACGGCGTAATTCGAGCATGGCACCTCTCAGCCGCCTGTCACAAAGTTTGGGGAACTACGGGCAGGGTTTCGGGCGGGACGGCCGGGGCGGTGTCCGCCCGCCCCGAGCGGGACTGGCCGGGCCGGAGGGTTCAGCGCAGCTACGGGGGTGCCGGCCCGGCGGCTCCTACCCTGCATCCTACCGGCATCACCGCCGGTCCCGGCCCCCCCCTCACCGCGCTGGGGCGGCGGCGGCTCCCTCCGGCCCGAGGATCCCCGCTCGCAGCGAGAAGCCCGTCCGCACCCGCCCGCGTCCCGCCGCTCCACGCCCCCGCCGGCGGGGCAGGCTCACCCCCAGCGGCGCCGAGGACACCGGGGCGGGGGGCGGCAGCGGAGCCGGCGGCAGCGCCGCGCCCCTCCCGCTCCCGCAGCCCCGGCCCCGGCCCCGGCCCCGGCCCCGGGGGGCGCCGGCCGCACCCCGCCTCTCCCCGCCGCCCCGCTCCCTCGCCCCGCGGAGCGGCCGCCGCCTGCCCGCCGCCGCCGCCTGCCCGCCGCCGCCGCGCCCGCTCCCCCAGGCCGGGCAGCCGAGCCACCGCCTCCCCCCGCCGCCGCAGGGCCGCGCTCCCGCACCCCCGGGGCCGCGCCGGGCCCTTCCCTCCCGGCGGCCGAGCGCCCCCTTCCCCGCCCCTGCGCCAGTGCCGGTGCCGGTGCCGGGCGGGGGGCGGCGGCAGCGAGGGAAGAGGGATGAGGTCATCCTCTTTCCCGGCGTCAGTCAGCTGGGTGGTGGCGGCGGCGGGTGCGGGCGGAGGCGGGCGGGGAGGCGGGGGCGGGATGCGCTGCTCCGGGCAGCGCTGCGCTGCCTGCTCCCGGCTCGGGCAGAGCGCGGCGGCGGCGGCCCCGGCACCGCCGGCCCCCGCGGAGGCGGCGGCGGCGGCGGCGGGGCGGGCGGGCTGAGCGCGGCTCCCCGCAGGCAGGCGGCGCTGCGGGCGCGGCCGCCGCGGAGGAGCCGCCCGCGGGCGCGCAGCCCGGCGCGGAGCGGGGAGAGGGGACGAGGGGAGCGGCGGGTCCGCGGCGGCTGCGGCGGCGGAGGGCGGGAGGCAGGAGGCAGGAGGCGGAGGAGGAGGAGCAGGGGGAGGCGCGGGATAAAGGAGCGCTCGCTGCTCCCGCTTGCTCTCCGGCGGGGCTGAGGGAGGCATCATGGCCGCGAAGTCGGACGGGCGGCGGAAGATGAAGAAGGGCGGCGAGGTGGCTTTCACGCCGCTGCAGAACTCCGAGCACTCGGGCTCCGTGCAGGCGCTGGCCCCGGGGCTGCCCGCCGGCGCCGGGCCGGGCGGCGGCAGCGACGACGACGAGGCGCCCGGGGGCGGGTGCTGCAGCGGCGGCGGCGGCGGGGACGGCTCGGGCGGCGGCTCCCGCTGCTGCTGCTGCTGCTGCTGCGGCGGCGGCAGAGGAGGAGACGGCGGCGGGGGCGGCGGCGGGGGCTCCCGGGGCTCGGGCGGGGGCTCGTCCTCCTTGTGCCTGCGGCTGGGCAGGGAGCAGCGGCGCTACTCGCTGTGGGACTGCCTCTGGATCCTGGCCGCCCTGGCCGTGTACTTCGCGGACGTGGGCACCGACATCTGGCTGGCGGTCGACTACTACCTGCGGGGCCAGCGCTGGTGGTTCGGGCTCACCCTCTTCTTCGTCCTGCTGGGCTCCCTCTCCGTGCAGGTCTTCAGCTTCCGCTGGTTCGCGCACGACTTCAGCACCGAGGACGGCGCCGCCGCCGCCGCCGCCGCCGGGCACTGCCCCGCCGCCGAGAGCAAGCTGCTGGTGAGCAGCGGCTCGGCGGCCGCGGACATCGACGCCGCTCGCCCCTGCACTCCGCAGCGGCAGGCGTCCACCGCCAGCAAGAGCAACGCCACCAACAGCAGCAGCAACAGCAGCAGCAACGCCGCCGGCAGCGGCGGCCCCGCCGGTCCCCGCGCCGGGGGCGGCAGGTCGGCGTCCTGCGCCTTCTGCATCTGGCTCCTGCAGTCGCTTGTCCACATCCTGCAGCTCGGGCAGGTCTGGAGGTGAGGAGCCGGGCAGGGGTGGCGCGGGGGACGGGGAGGGCTCCCCTCGCCGCGGGGGAAGGAGCCCGGCCGCCGGCGGGACGGCGAGCGGCCGCCCGTCCCCCTCGGGGTCCCGCCTCGGGACAGCGCGCCCCGGCCCGCCGGGCCGCGAGGGGGCTCGGGGACGGCCGGGGCCCCGCGGGGCCGGGGGTGGCCGCGGGCGCGGGGTGTCCCGCCCCGTCGAGGGGAGCCCCGCCGGGTCCCGGAGCGCCCGGTGCCGCACGGGCGGCCGCCGCCCCGGGAGGCGCCGGGCTGGCGGCAGGTGCCCGAAGCGCCCTGGGAAACCCGCGCCGGCGGCTAAGCAGAAAAAGGGAACAGGCGGGGGAAACCGGGAATATCCCAGTAATGTGCTGCGTCTCCCGCTCTCCTCACATGTGGCCGGGACAGCGTTGCCGCCAGCAGGGAACTTCGCAGGCGGCGAAGAGTTTCTTTCCAGAAAGGGTTCATGCGCACCCCGTTGCTCTGTTTTGATATTTATATGTAAATATGCCGCGTGCAGTCCGCTGGTGCTATGCGTGTGCGTTTCCCATACGCGTGCTTAGTCAAGGAATGTCTTTTCTAAATCAAACTTTGAGTAGCTGCTCTCAGAAACACTCGCAAGCGACGTAATGCGCGTTACGGAAAGGGTGTGCTGAAGTAGGTTGTGGAACGCACTCACTGCAAAGGCAGATGACATCATAGTTTGCAAAAGTAATATTTTCCTTTATTTTAAGCACATTTCCAGGAAAGATTTATACGGAGGCCAGATGCCCTGCAAATACATTTAGTGCTGCCTGAAAAGTGCAGAGTTCTGAATACATAGTGTAAAAGGAGTTAAAATTTCCACATAAAATCGTGGCAGATGGGTGCTGTGTTGAAGAAGGTCATCCAGTGGGGCAGTGCACTAAAGCAACAGCTGAAAATACTTTGAGGGTTTCTTGTCTGATGGGTGGAAAGGACTTCTCTCATGTTTCTTTTCTGGAAACACTAGTTTTTCACAATTATTTCATTAGAGAGTTTAATTTCTTGCTACTCTAAACTCCCAACTCTGGTGTTTTTAATCTCTGCTCCACCCTTTTGGACAGGGACTCTCTTTTGCTCTGTAGTAGTGCAGTATCTGGTACAGCTCAGTTCTGCTCGTGGCCTTTAAGCATCAAGGAATCCAAGTGCTGTCAGATAATAGACCGAAGATCTTGGGATGCCATAACTAAGTGTCTTTCACTTTCCAGATTCTTTGGTTTATTATAACAAATGCAATTTTCTAAACTTGTGAAACTTAATTCCAAGTTACAGGTGTGCTCGATATTAACTATGACACAACTTCAGAGGGAAGCAGCATTTTGAACAAAAAGTGATGCTTTGTTCTGGATCTTGTATGTTTGTATGTTCCTCTATGCTCTACCTCCATGACTGAACACAAGTTAAATCTGGGATTTTCTGAATTAGATGGTTTTATGTAATATTTAGAGACAGAAGCGTAGGTACAGTGGCTGAAATTGTACATAGAAAATCATGTTGATACTCATCCATATAGAAGATAAGCAGTGTGCATTGTGCTGAGAAACAGAGAAGAGAGTTTTACAAAGTCTGGTGTTGTGGCTCTGTATTGGAAAACACAAAGAGCAGGGCTTTGGGTGGAGCAGGGTGTGATCCGATAGGGTACAGCGCTTCTGTCAGCTGAGGTGGCTGGGATTTAGAGCTCTCCAGCTGCTTGCTTGTTGATGAAGAACAATCTCTTTTAACATAAGATTTGCTCCTTGCAAGAGCACCTAGTCCTCTATATTTAAAGCTGGCTCAGCCTCTTTTGATCATATGTAGCTTTTCTTCATGTTTTACCTGCAGTAGCGTAAGAATACCAGAAAATTAAATTGATGAGGAGTGTTAGGACATTATTTATATTTTAGCCTGTTATGCTTTTTTTTTCCCCAGTGAAACAGAGCCATAGAATTGTTTGTCTGTGAGTAACTTAGTAATATTTATTTGCAGTTTTCCACAACTGTACAAATGATATGGTCAGTTGTATGCAGTCTTGCATATTAGCACTTCATAATTGATTAAAGTGACTTCATTTTAATTCCTTAGGTATATTCCTCATAAGGGAGAGCCTTTGGAGTCATCTAAAACTAATAATCGGCAGCAAACAATATCCCATCAACCCCTGGAGTCAGAACTAACACTTTCTGTGGAAAATAATTGTGATTTTCTGGAAAATTGGAGCACTCACACTTCGTAGTCCAAAACTTCTGCTCTGCAGTGTGACATCTGCACTGGCCTGAGCAAACAGCTCCTGAGCATTTAGGTTGAAGGATGATCTAAAGTGTTTTTCAGTTGCACGTGTTGGGAGACTAACTCCTTCTTTGACACAGCTAAAGAGACCGTGCCAGCTGTGTTACCACCACAAGTGCACCGTCCCCACAGCTGACAAAACCCGTGTTACCCTTTATTTTGTGCCACTATCCCTGTGTTTTCTCTCAGCTTTCAGTTTTTCCTTCTCTTTTTCTTTTGGCCCTGGTTAAAGCTCTCCTATGCCTATATTTATGTTTTCTGTTACTTATTGTATTGAATCCTGCACAAACAAAAATTACAGTAATATTTCTGCTGTTTCTCTGTCAACAAGGAGCCCTAGGTATGAGAACGGAGGTTTTGGTGTTTGGTAGTTTTGCATATGGGCAAGGCTACCAAGGTACAAGAAGAGAGGTTTGCTTGCGCCTTGTTCTCAATATACTGAGACTGGTGCTTACTCTGCTTTCATTTGGCGTTTGCTGTCCTCTGTCTCCTCTTAAAGTGTAGAACTGGTTCTTGAGGTCTTCTGTTTCCCTTGATTTGTCACATTGCCAAAGGTTTTGGGGGAATTGTGTCAATTGCTTATTTAAGGAAGCCATCCTAAGGAACTGGGGGTACAACTGGCAATCCCAGTATTCCTGGATTAAAAAAAAAAAGTTTAAAAATGTGGTTTTAGTGATTAGTTCTGTCAGGATGATTTTTAACAATTCCAAAGCTTTTCCTTGTCTTACATTTGAGATTAATTTTTGTTTACAAATATATTGAAAGCCATATCATTGAAAATGATTATGTGTTAATTTTAACTAAAATGTGCTAATGGGAAGTGAATGAGGTCTTTAATGTGGCATGGAACAATGCTGGAAATAGGCAATCTAAAATTACTAAAACGATTTTTTCCTAGAGTGTGAAGAAGAGGAGCTGCAGGAGCAGCTAAGCTGCCAATCAGCTCTGAATAAAAATGTGTCTTTTTTTTTTTCTTTTGAAATTGGTATAACTTTTTTTCTCAACAAATTTCAGAAGACTGAATTCTTCCATTTTGAAGAATAAGCATATAAATATTTTTTTTCAGGGGGTTGGATGTTCACAGACTGCCTGATAATGCTCTTCCTCAGTTGAAATACCAGTGAAGTCTCTGAGGAGTTGCTTGCCACAGCTGAGTGCGGATACTAGGCCTTTGTTGGCAGCTAATTTCATATTAAAATATGATCACTGATGGGATTCTACCTTCAGAGAGAGATACAGATACATCTCCTTATCCATACTTCCAGTGTGTTCTGCTTTTTACCAATATATGGGCATGGAAGCCACACTATGGAGCCCTGTTCTCCCACGTAGGTGCTGTGAGAGACACGGCTTTTTATTAGCAGACTCTGGGGAGTACAAGGGGGATCTAATGCACGGGGTCTTTGTATTCCGTTGAAAGGAAAAAAAGGCAAATGGATGCTTTAATTTATAGTCTGTAAGGACTATGTAGAGGTATATGGGCCAGCAGGATTCAGATAAACTATTGCCCTTTGAGCCTGGCATGAAAGTACGTAACCACTGCCCTCAAGCAGCCCTTTGATTCACTAAGCTTCCCAGGCTTAGCCCTGGCTTTCAGATTTCACAGTGGATAGCAGGACTTGGTGACTGGATGCAAGAGATAATAGGGCTCACTTGGTATCTGTGGAGCTCATTCATTTCCTTGAAAACTTTGTCTCTGGACAAGATTCCTTTGGGCTGGCAGGACAGGAGAGCCATGCTCCTGAAGCTGGGTAAAGGGGTCCTGAGAGACAGCCTTGGGGGGAGCATGGGCTGTGGGAAACTGGGTGAGCGAGAGGAGGAGACTGGAGGACTTGATAGCCCCCATTTTGTGGTGTCTGGAAAGCAAGAAGTAACTCCCCAGGACAACTGTTGTGCCTTGCAGGGGAATGGTGTGAGCAGGCTGCCTTGGTGCTCGGAGTGCTTGGAGGTTCCCATGGTGGCTGTCATTTTGTCTGAAAGGCTGCAGTCAAAGTGCCTGAAAGGGAACTGTCAAGTTTCCGTAGCCAACAAGGCCAGAGGAAAGGTGAATCATTGGAAAGCAGAGGACTGGAAATTACCGTTTAAAATTATTTCTGGGTAGCTGAGATGATAGTGAGATGATTAAGTGTATCCCTCTCAACAGGGTGAGGGGTTTTGGCTGGGATTTGCTAGCTGTGTGGGAACCCTCCTAGAGGAGGAGGAGGAGACGCCAGGTTAATCGCTGGCCCTTCCAGGTGGCACTTGTCCGGGTCAGGTATCTGTTTCCAGGTATCTGGTATCCTGAGATATCTGGAACCAGGTATCTGGTTCCCTGAGAAGCGATGCTATGATTTAGCTCTATCTGTTTATGTGTAATACTAAGAAATCATTATCTTCCTTCTCCTCCCTGGTTCTTATTTGCAAAAAAAAAAGTTGGAAGAAGGTTGTAGAGGTGATGCTGGATTCTGGAAGCAGTGCGAGTTGCAGTCTCTGTGGTGCCCTGTGGAAGCATTTTTCACAGGACTGGATCATCCACCAAAGAAATTTCATTGCCTGCGTTCATAGCTTCACCTCTGCAATCAGTTGATGCTGTTGCAATTTCAAAAAAAAAAAAACAAAAGGGAAATGGCACCTGCACTGTGTATGAGAAGTCCTTACGACTTCCTAGGGTGCTCACTGTTAAGCATGACTGGGGCCCTAAGCTGGGACTGTGAGCAAGGTAGTTGAAATTAAGAAAAGCATCACCAGTCTTTAAATCAGTTCAACTCCATCCTTAAATAGGTTCATTTGCTTTCGCACTTTTGCTCTGCATAGTAGTTTTGACACTTTTGTTCAGTAGTAGTGTAGGAGTTCAGTTTAGTTAGGTGGTCAATAATTGCAGCTGCCATTGGACTTCACGCTGAGATGTGATAATATCTCAATCTGACACTAGTTTTTCTCACTGTTTTGAAATCTGTCAGATAATTTGTCATATTGAGTCCAAATTTATGAGTCATAGCTGTTTCCTAGACAAGATTATTGCATATCCTCCCCATCTGTCTTTTAGTGTAGCGAAATGTTACTACTCAGCAATACCATATTTCTTTTATTGAGTTACTGCAGTGCTTGAGCTGAAGTCCTACTGGCTAACTGTTTTGCTTGCTGTGTCTTTAGGACTCAGGAAAGGTGACAGATTGTCAGAAATAGGAATTAAAGTTTTCATTTTTTTCCCCTCAGAAAGCAGGATTAGAAGGGGCAGCCCATCCTGTAGGTGGCTTAACTATGTTTAAACTTTTGCTAATACACTCAGAAGAATAAATATTCAATTTTTTTTTCTTCTTTTTTTCTGAAGACAGTGATATGCAGATGAAGGCTGTGCCTTTCATAATTTTTTTTGAAACACAAAAGTGAATCTTTACTATGTTCTTAAAAATCTCTTACAAGTCTGCATACAAATCAGATTTGGTATTCAGTTTATTCTAATAACCCAAGCTACATGTAAAAGATGCTGATGTACTTTAGAAGAAAGATACTGTACTTTAATAATTAACAAGGGTTCTCTCTATAGAGAATATTTATCAGTTACGTAAGTGTTCAGATTTTCAAAGTACTGCTTAACACTAACATTTCTGATTGCTCAATTGGCTTAGTGGGAGAGCTAATATTTTATACACAGAATGCTTTCTAGAAACTGATATATGGGAAGAATTTATATTTGCCTTTTTCCAAAACAGTGGACAATCTATAAGAGTTTAAAGGTTTGTGTTTCAGAGGATTTCGCATCCCCATGTATAGCTATTATGCCAGAGTTTTCTGATGCCATGCTGCAATGACTATATGTACATACCATGAATTCAAAGAAATGTTTCACATTATATTATTTGTTTCTAGATGTTGTCATCTTGCAGAAGGTTCTTGCAACCAGATGAGTTTTTCTGGCTAAAATTTCCATGTTACTTACATCAGGGAAAGTATTTAGTGCTGAAAGGTCAGTTTGCATGTCCAAATCTCCTGCGGGAAAGCAAGAAAGTGTAACATCACAGCATGATCTATAGCTTCAGTTATCCTGCTCTGTTTCTTCAGGTTATTTACATCAGAGTTTACCTTGTCCGGAGGAGTACGCTCTCTGTCAGCTGGCTTAGTCCTTAATATTTGTCCATAAGGACTGGCTTGGCTACAAAGATAAAAAAGTTTTAGTAAAATTAAAATGAAATCAATTCCTATGTCACTTATAACAGTACTAGCTCGTTCTGCCATCTCTCTGTTCCAATTAAATAGCTTTTAATACACAGCAGATTAATCACAATAGTGACTTACAGTTTCAGTAAACAGGTTGTTTGGGAGGAATTTATCAGGCACAGACAAAATCAATAGCTCTTTTGCTTGCATTTCAAGGTACAGTAGAAATTTGTGGTTGCTAAAGTATGTTTACAAAGTGGTGCCACTTTTGTCCCTTTTAGCACAGCTGTCAGTTGTGTACACTGTGTCAAGTAGACATATAGGAGTGGAAGTGGCCAACAGGCTATAAAAAGAACTGTTTTGATTTGTTTGATTTTTAAAATGAAAGGAGGCTGATACAAAAGAGAACATGAGGGAGAATTGAGGGAACGTATAGAAGGAAGCAGGTTATGAAAAGGCACAGGAATACCAGTTAATCCTTGTACGCTGTGTGTGTAAAACTCCAGTTTATTTCCCTTCAGCCACTGATCAAAGAGAGATTATTTGAATAATTTTCTAAGTGACTGCTTGAGAGAGTGGAGAAGGAAGCAGGAAAAAAGGAGAGTTGTATGTCTGGGCAAACTTACAGCGAAAATGTTAGATACACAGAGAAAATGTTAGATAAACTCTGCAGTGAGTAGTCATCTGAACGATGATAAATACAAATGTGTGGTATCAGTTTGACATCAGTTTATAGGGGAGGGAGCACTCTTAAGTATCTTTTCATAAATTTTAGAATTAAAAAATAATAGGTCTTGGATATATATTTTTCCAAGAGATTTTACTTGAATTTCCTGACAACCATAACCTGAATTATCATCTCCTTGTGGTCTCTGATTGCTGAAGTGGTTTCTTATCACTGTCGCTCTCATTCTGTTTCCCTCCCTGAACGACTGAAATGGGTAATAATGTATTTTTTCCCCCAAGATAAAATAATTGCTGTACTATGTTATTATTTCCATTACTTTTTCTTTGACAACATGCTTGTGCTGTTCAGTATGTTCATGGTTTAAGATTTGTATGGCGAGCCGTATAAATCTTTTTGATTGGCAGGGATAATCAGTGGGGGTGGTTAAGGCTATCAGTTACAAATGATTTGATACCATGAGTTGGAGCAAATGGAGCGAGACTGTTTTGTGGGCTCTTTTCAAAGGAAGTTTGGCAGCCATTGATGTGACAACAAAAGTAACTTGTTCTTCTAAAATTGGAAGGTGTGACTTAGGCAAGACTAATGTACCAAGGACCAGTACCAGCTGCTTCAGAGAAAGATGCAGATGTTTTAGCATGAATAAAAAGTGAATTAACCTACAGATGGAAGAACAGTTTTCCTTATCTCTATCAGCTGCTATAAATCAGATTGATTTCTGCCCTTAGGAATGAAGGTTAGTGGTGCCACAGTTTTTGACATTACTCACTTTAATGGGATGTTTTCATGTAAACATCTGATCTATTCTAGGATCCTGCCACCTTCTTTGAGTGGTGTTTTTCCATGTGTGGTGCATAGGATCAGTAGATTAGTTCCAGCAGGTCCAAGAAAAGTACCTTGTAATATCAAGCCCTAGACTGCGGTTCTCTATGGAGGGATCTATACACGCGGAGAAAACAACAAAAAGCCACTGTGCTGATACTTTCATGGTTTAATAGTGGCTAGCGTGGAACGATAAGCTTTGTCATTATAAATGTGTAGTCTTTTTTATCTTAAAGAGGGGTGTGGGTGGAGTTGTGTCTCTTCTTATTTTTCTTCAACCCTAATCTTTATATGCTCACTTTATATGGAAATTTTTCTGTGAGCCAGATCTAAAATAGGACTTAGCTCCACAAAGCAGAATTTAGATGTTCTTCAGGCATATAGACCTGAAAATATGATCTAAAAAATTGACTCAACAGCCTTGTTAGGAAGTTTCTTGAGGAACTTAAACATAACAGACCATAACGTTCAACTTGAAAGTGTCCTAGAGGCTTGTATTTCTGTGTTTCAGCTGTGTCCAGAACCTCCCCAGCACACACAGCCTGAGTTCCTGTTTCTCATTTAAGCCCATTGCAAACCAGAAGCTAGGCTGGAGCAGCACCAAAATCCCACAGTGGATCTAGTTGGCCAGCATTGTTTAAACCTGCTTTATGAGCTACGATGAACTTAGATCCCCAACAAGTATTACTGAATCTGCCTTGTTTTACAGTACTGGAGAAATGTCCCTTGTGATTATTCGCTCAGGTTTTAGGAGGTCCAAGTCCACTGCCCTTTCCAGCTGTGAGGGCTCAGATCCTGTGTCCCAAAGTCCTTTCTGCACTGAGGCTGAGGCGAGACTGGATGGGGACGTTTACTGTCCTTCCTGCTGGAGCTATGTCATCATGCTGACAGAAATGTCATGTTCATGAGGCCAGAGAGGAAGACCTAATACTTAGGGCCCTCAAATGGGACCAAATACAGATTTCCCTGTCTTTCTTTATTACTGCTTAATTAGATTTTGTTGCCCACCTTTTAACCTTCTCTCTCTTTTGTTCTAAAAGTACACCATCAGTATTTCTGTTTACAAACATTCATCCTTCATGTATAGTATAACCACAAAGAGGACCATATCTACAGGGAAATGCCTGCTTAGCTTATGGGAGTGGCTCTAGGATTGGTTTATTCATTTTTTCATCAACATTTCTCTGTCATATGTAGTCAACCTTAGGAAAAAAGAAAGAGGAAAGGCATTTTTGATGTGTCACTCAGTAGCTGTTTCACCTTTTCCCTCTGCTGTCTTGTGCAAAGTAAATTAGATAGAAATTTAAAAAACGCTTGAGTTCCCGGTTCTTGCTCTGAGTTGATTTCCTGATAACATTTTTGTAGTTGATTTTTATCAACGTAAGTGGCAGTTTTGTGGCTGAAATAAAACCCCAGGAAATCTTTATCTTTGTGTCCCAACTTCTTGTCTCCCTGCTCACCACAAGGTCCACAGCAAGTGGAGCCCAAGTTCTCAGTATGCATTATTTTGGTTGCCTTTTTTTATTTGTATGAGTTTCAGAAATGAAGAACTACATCTCCCTTTTACTGTCAGTGGAGTGGGGCTTATTACCATTTTATTTTTTTTCTTAAAAGGGGAAGGAGATTTAAAATGGCTCAACGTGGACAGTCAAAGGCAGTGCATACTTCTGAAAATATTATCCTTTAGTTATTTAGTATGTATTTGCAGTTTAGCTGTTATATGGATATTATGAAGCTTAATTTTTGCAAAATATTTTAAGATACTCAGATGGATAAGATACTCAGATGGAAAATGATCTAGGTGGAAACAATTCAAAGCAAATGATCATTTCAATGTGCCTGTCAAAACATGTTTTAAGTTAAACACGTTGAAAACATGAACATCTCTCCATAATGGATGTCACTGGGATATTAAAGCAGAATTTTAATATTTTAAGTTTTTCTTTCCTCAAGAGTTTATGTTTATTATGCCCATAACATGCTGCACAGCTTAAAAAGTTCTGTCCTTCACCCTGTTTCCTTCACCTACTCAGTTTTGCTGCTTTAAGCTAGCTCTTCACCTCCTCTCTTGTGCTGTTTTCCTTATCTGTTAGTTTGCTTTGTAAACTGGATCCAACATGCTATGAAAAAAAATGGCCTGGATAACAAGGGTTAGGAATTTTTTAAAATGTAGTGAAGGTGCTAGAATCAACTTCAGCCCAAAGCTTCCAAGCACTGGATGTTTCAGCTTCAAATGCAGTGACATATATGGCTGAGAGCAGACAAATGAACTGAGTGTAGAACATTTCCAGTAGTAATGGTGGAACCTACATTCGACACAGAATTATTGGAAAAAGCATAAATGTAAACAGAGTTCATAGTATATTAAACAAAGATGTTCTGTAAGTAAAGACTGGGCAATTAAAGAAGATTTACCCAAGTGAAGCCAAATACAGTGTAGAGGATAATTAATGTGGCTGAGACAACTCAATAATAACGGCTTTGAACTTTTACAATAGTGCATTAATGCTTGTGTCAGAAGGAGGCATTGCATTTACAGTCAACAACCATTTGCTAGGAATTTTTACCACACAGGTTAATTAAGAACTCATGATAACAGAGTCTGAAAATTACCTCACTGAACTAAAAGAGCTGTGTTTGGTACTTAAGTATGCCATTCATTATTTTTCCCGTACCTAAAAAATAAAATTTTGGAGATGTATGTTTTTCTATAACCTGTCTTCATTCTGTTAGTGTCACTTCTGTGGCAGAGCTAATCCATTAATGATCCAATTGACTTGAATTAATTAATTAATGGGTGTGTTGCCTGCATGGCTGGATTAAGTCAAGAGGGCTGCTGAGAAAACTAGCAAGGGGTTCAAAACAAGCCACCCCACCATCAGTCCCTAAGTTTGTCTCTGAAGAGGCTGGCTCAGCCCTTTGTAGAGCCTACTGGTGGTTTTGGATAAGCAGAGCATAAAAGGCCAGGAGCTGAGAAGGTTTTAGTTGAAATGGACCTGTTCCCTTGCCAGGTAGGGCCTGTTATTCAGATGCTGTCAGATAGACTGAGGACTTGAGAATTTGGGCTTGTTTTGTGAGTTTGTGGGGGTTTTACACTCATCAGTGCAAAATTACAGCCCTTCTGGAGGGAAAATACTGTCTCATGACCATCCTGTGTTTTGGGCCATGGGAGGTTCTTTGCGTGGGACTTGCCTCAGGTAGCCCACAGCAGATTTTTAATCTTTGTGTCTCCTTTCCTCTTCCAGTGAAATGTATTAACAGTTTTCAGCCTCACCTGTGATGGTAAGGTGGTAAGCTGTTTAGGAGAAGGGTTTCTTTCCATTCCTTTGAAAACTTTGTAGCACAACAGGAGGTAGATATTATGTGGAGGTTTTGGGATACGTCTGTAATACAAGTAATGAGGAGTTGCTGCTACTTGTGGTTTAAGAGCGTGTTCAAAGTGGAGTGGTGTTTTTGAGCAGATGCCTTTCCTAACTCATCTCAAAGTCAGTTCCAGAGCTGGGCTCAGTCCTATACTGCCCATCTCTTTATTACACAGTGTGTGGATTCTCACAAGGGAGTCAACCCCTTCTATGGTAAGAGCCAAAGCTTTTTTACAGGGCTAACGCCTTTTAATAGGAGAGGTACCAGACTTGTGATATATTCCACTGCTGCAGAATTCATATTAATAAGTTGTTCACTGTTATTTGCAGTGTTTTTCAAATGAGAGATTTCTATAACAAAAAATGAAATGATACATCCATACTTTTCTATTTGTTAAATATCAGGTACTCTGATTGGCTTTCTTTATGTGCCTCAAGTATTGGATGGGAAGAACATTTTGAAAAATGTTGACTGTCAGCTGAATTAAGTATATTTCAGTAATGACATAAAAATGTTGCTAATGGATACTCTAAGTAAGAAATAGAAGTGTATTACAAGAAAAAGTATAATATTTCATTTTTTAATATGATGTTATGTCTTAAAGGATTTTAGATTTCCATAAAATGATTCATTGGGCTTTGAAACAATTGGGGTTTAAATTATCAACTTGTATTAACACAGGATGTTCTCAATACCTCAGCAAAACCTATATCCCTAACTTTTAATTTTATACTAGCACCTAAGGAGGAAAGATGGCCAGTAGCTTTATTTGACAGCTAGCATTAATATAGGAGTCCAACTTAAAAGGACACTGTTCATAACCATCATCATAAAAAACCTTACAAGTATTCTTTTGAAGTTCACTTATGAATTCAGTTTGACTGTGTTAATGACTTGTACTGATTTTTTTTGAGCTTGAGCTTTATTAGTGCAAATACTTATGGAAGGTGTATTTTAAGCTCTGAGTGCCAGAATATTAATCAAAACCTTAATTACATATTCAGTAGAAATATTCACAATTCATATGGGTCTTACTTAATTTCATTACTCATCCAATCAAGGATCAGAAGCAATGACATATGATTTAAATAGCAAATTGTTTTGGATATTTCTAATTAGCAGACACAAAGGATTGGTTATTAAAGAAATTAACTTCGGCACCTTGAAAACTGAAGAATAACCTTGAAATAAGAATAAA
The DNA here is from genome assembly GCF_047370975.1 of Nipponia nippon. Classification (NCBI taxonomy): domain Eukaryota; kingdom Metazoa; phylum Chordata; class Aves; order Pelecaniformes; family Threskiornithidae; genus Nipponia; species Nipponia nippon. The sequence continues at coordinate 42,921,392 of NW_028262290.1, read as the reverse complement.
CTCAACATTCAAATCTGTTCACAGAAAACTTACAGAAAGATTTGATCCATGTCTAGTATATATAAACTATTTGCAAATAAATAAACAATAGAAATATGATAGATATATGTCTTCTAATGGCATGCCATAAATCATTCTTTGGAGAATTCTTCATGAATAGCAACCTTAATAGTTGTGGGGAAGGAGAAAGGAAGGCACAAGGATTATTTATGTTCACTCAAGTAATTGTTTTGGGTTCAAATATTGCAGCTGTCACTCAAGAGTGCACTTTATTATGAGAATACCTCTTTGACCAAATAAATTCTAATTTGGTCATAATGCAGAATGTGTCACACTGGATTTATCTTATTATGTGGGAGTCTGCTGCTGCTTCATCTGTATTTTCACTTCCTGATCCTCAAAAAACCTGTGAAGATTCCTGTTGAGGGGGCAAGGGTTTGAAAAATGTGTCTGAGAACTTGAAGGACCAGTGGGAGAATTGGGTCCTTCTCCCCATTCCTACTGTCACTCCATGCTCAGTTAAGTGTCTTTCATCTCCACTACAACGAAATCTCTTTGATTCTGTGATGTACCATCCTTGATGCCAGACGAAGGCTACTCTGCAGCTCCCTTGAAACTGCATTTCTGTGAGCAATATTGGATTCTAGAGGCAAGGAAGCACAAAGCCATGGGAATAGTCTAGGACTCCTATTGATTGCCATCACTGAATGTGTATGTAGCTGTGATTTGTTGCAAGCAATTTCCTGACACAGGCTGTCCCACATCTTATTATTTTTTAGGTGAACATCATTTTAGCATGTAGACTTCACAAAGAGAAGAAATGCATGAAGGAGTAAGGTAAAATCTGGGAGCCGTCAGTCATGGAAGTATCTTTTTTAATTTCCTTTTTCTCTTGGCAACTATTTTTATCATATTCAAGCATTAGCTCTGAGAGAGAAATAATGTTCACTTCAAAAGCCACTTCCTCCTCAATAAATAATTCAGAGCCATAGATTGTTCATGAGGAAATATCAACACACTAGTAGTAATCTAATATACTGAGCAATCGCACTCACTTTAGCCTACATATGATTTAAATAGAATATGACAGTTTAGGGTCTTCATTTGCCCCATGGCATGTTGGGATCAAACTTGGCAAGTGATTGCAGTGTTCTCGTGTCTTCTGAAGTGAATGAAAGTTGCATAATTCAGAGAGGATTTCTTAATTACATGCTAAATCAGAGTTTGCCTGCTTGTGTTCTGAATCCAAATTGTTGCCCAGGACCAGCTTTAGAGCATGTGAATATTTTCTCTGTCCTTTGTTAACTAGCATCTCACAATTGTGTCTCTTTTCTCAACTTGTCGAACTATTATGTTGAAGCACAGATTCAGTATATTAGTTACCTTTGCTTTATCCTGTGGATGTACTTTATCCTGTACCTGCCCTTCCTGAGCTGTCTGACCCATGGGATCCATATGCTGAGGACAACCTGCTTTCTGGAAATTTCACCTTCTTTACTTTTTAAAACAGTCTCTCTCTCTGCTGCGTGCACCCCCCCCCCCCCCCCGCCCCCCGCCACTATTAGACCAACACTCTATACCACAGAGTGTTAGCTACTGGTTGTGCTGGGAAGGTTTGTGTTTCTTTGTCTTAAAGAGTTATGGTTAAAAACAGACAAATTCCTTCTCACTCTAATGCTCTTGCCCTAGCAGTAGGAAAATGCAGAGCTGCAAATACATCTATGGCATAGGTATTGTGTGCTACTAGAACAAGGCTACAGATCCTTCCACTACATCACTTTTTGTGGGGTGGCTCAGCTGTATTCGGGCTGGTCTGTGCTTGGTGCATCACAAATATGGCATAAACTTTCTTCTGTTTTGGCTCTACACAAACAAAATTAGTTTAAATACTGAATAAGAATAAGCACTCCCATGAAGGATTATGGCTATAATCAATTAAACCATAGCAACTTATCTCTGGTTTGCATCCATGGAAGTGGGTTTGCATTGAAAATAAGGGATGCCTACAATCAAGAGATGTTAAGTGCAATGCAAAACTTTATGCGTTTGTCCTTTGCGTCCTCTAGGGTCTGTATCTTCTAGCAAGCCTATCGTTAGGAAGCCTTCCAACCATAACAGTGTTTATACCAAAGATATATAATGAAATCATACGTAGGGACATGTAACTGCCTTGGTCATAAGATGCAGCCCAGGGAAAAGGAGCAGATTGAGATTGAGGAGATTTTCTCCAAGAAAAGAGCAGACTGAGATTGAGGAATAACATGTTTTTCTGTGTTCTTGGGAAGGAAATAATTGCCCTCCCTACTTCTATAGCATTCTCCAATTCATCTGGCTGATAAGGGGAAAAGATAGCCAAGGCTTGTCTCACAACCTGTTTGGCTACAGAGAAGGCTGTAGCTGAGTAACTTTGGAGAAAAAGTTCCAGTATAATCTGAATAGATCTAGGAAGGGTTCAAGGGGAGCCATCCCTTCTTCATATAAATCCATGCTTACCTGAGGAACCATAATGCCACAAGATTTGGCTCATTACTGTGAATGTAATGCTGGCCTTGTTACTTAACTTGCTGGTTAACCTGGTCTTTCAGCAGGACTATGCCAGAGATTTTCAGTTTGGAAACAGTCTGCTGATCATATGGCATGCATGTAGAAGCAAGGTACATTAGGTCAGCGGCAGATGTGTTTCTGATTTGATTTAAAATGTCTCGGATGTTTGGAAATTTCCCTTATGTTCCAGTGGGATAAGAGAGTGGATGCATGATGGAGCAATGGTGATCAGCACATAACTCAAAATGCTACAAGGGGTGTGTTTGGAAGCACCAGGCATTACTGTGCAGCTGGATGAAAGAGATCATAGAGTCATAGAATGTCCTGAGTTGGAAGGGACCCATAAGGATCATTGAGTCCAACTCCTGTCCCTGCATAGGACAACCCCAAAGTTCACACCGTGTATCTGAGGACATTGTCCAAATGCTTCTTAAGTGTTGTCAGGCTTGGTGCTGTGACTGCCTCCCTGGGGAGCCTGTTCCAGTTCTCCACCACCCTCTGGGTGAAGAACCTTTTCCTAATATCCAACCTAAACCTCCCCTGGCATATCTTCCTGCTCTTCCCTCGGGTTTTATCATTGGTTGTCAGGGAGAAGAGATCAACGCCTGCCCCTCCTCTTCCCCTTGTGAGGAAGCTGTAGACCGGGATGAGGTCTCCCCTTAGTTTCCTCTTCTCCAGGATGAACAGACCAAATGATTTTAGCTGCTCCTCATATGGCTTCCCCTCTAAACCCTTCACCCTCTTTGTGGCTCTCCTCTGGCCACTTTAAAAAAAAAAAAAAAAAAAAAAGTTTTTTCTAAAGGTCTGTAAAGGTGGTTTCCCTGGGCTAGCACTGGGCTTCTGTAATGGATTTCTGGAGTCCTGTTGTGAGAAGGGAAGGGTAGACATTCCAGAAATCTGTGGAAATGTCATCGTGGGGGATTTTAACTACTTAAATGGATATTGCAGAACACAGCCTATTAGTAATCATCGTAGATGTTTTCATGTGGTAGCTGACAGTCTTCATCAAGTAGCTAATGTATCAATAAGATGTTAGTGTTCTGTTTTTTATGGGGATGTTTTGGAATTTTTAGAATTTCTTAGTAAGCAATAAGGACACTATGGAAGGCTGATAACACCAAATAACCTTCAACAGAGTGATCACATATCTTCCTTTTATGCTTCTTGAGGAAATAAAAAAGTTCCTAAGTGTTTTTTGTTGTTATTGTTTTGTTTTTTCCCCAAAAGAGTAAAATTTCATAACTGAGGGAAATGGCTAGTAGGAGAAACTTGCAGATATCAATATATAAAGAAATTCTAAATTTCTTTGACATTAATGATGCTAACACCGCCAGGAATCTGAACATCATAAACCAGAAAAAACTGTAGGGTGTGGCTCTAAAATAAAGTGCATATATTTGCAACACCATTAGGAATATGCAAGAGACACCTTCTCCCCTTGTACCCTTTCTTTCCCAGTTGTCTGATCAGCACTAAGTTTCAGAGGTCAAGAGGTTTGGAGATAAAGTAAGAATTTCCAAAGCCAAGCTGAGCTGGGCTTTACAGAAGAAATAACAAATAGCAAAACACTCCTCAGCTACATAACAGGGACAGAATAGGAAGAAAGAGAGCTGCTGTCTTGTGAGGGTGGATATTAAAGATAATCTAGATATGGCTCGGTGCTTTCCCTCATTTTTCAGTAAAGATGATTATGTTATCATGGTGGCAAAGGGAAGACAGATAATGTACATGATGGTATTAAAACAGAAATAACCACAGCTGCAGTGAAAAGCAACAGTAAATGAGTTTATAGTTGTAAAATCAAAGGGAATTAATAATTTCCATTCCAGAATACTGAAAGAACTGGTGAAGTACATCTACACTTTGAATCTGTTAAGATAGAGATGGTACCATAGGACTGGAGAACAGCTGCATATTTAGGAAGCTGAGAAACAAAAATATTCAGCAACTACAGATCTATGAGTATGTGAAGCTTTAAGTGTCCTTTCCTTTAAAAACTTTTTTGAAGACACACAGTTAAAGGTGGGAATGGAATAAAGTGTAACAGGATTTACTAAAGATTGGTACTGCCAGACTGGCCTGGGAGCTTTCTCAGTACTGTCTTGACTTTTATAGATGAAGGCAATGTGGTGTGCCTACTCTGTCTGGCAGGGGAAAAATGTTGATGCACCCTGGAAGTTTTCAGCAGAGCTGTACAAGAAGGGGATTGGCAAGGGGCTGTAGAGTAGGAGAAGAACTAACTCACTAGCTGGTGTGTTTAAGTACAGCCCACACAGCTGAATTATGAGAGGGGCACTGTGTGGCCATGGCCATGGCTTCACTGAGTGACCCAAAGCTCATGGTGCAATATGTGAGAGCTTACATTCCTCTTAGCGTCTTCCTTCTCCTCCTCCCATCCAGGAGACTTATGTTTAAATCACTGCATTGACATTTTGCTAGACTTTCCAACCTATAGCTCCTTTAGTTTTCAAAATTCTGAATTTTATATCAGATAGAAGTTTGCATTTCACAGTCTGGTCTGAGCGTATTGGGATTTTGTTTATTCTCCAGGCATGATCTCAACAGATAAAAAAAATTGCTGGTAGAAATACAGTCAAAATAAATTGAGGCTTTCTACATTTTGATTTTGCTCCACAGGGATGTATTGTCACATGCTATGAAATCAGAGGACTTAAAAACTTCATAGTCAATGATTTAAGCTTCCGCTAAATATCTTCTCAAATAGGAATCAAGCTTGTGTATCTATCTGTGGCATACCCTGAGACCACAGTTAAATTAGAGCTCTCCATATGTTGCAGCATGCCAGAAAATTTTGCTTAAACTTTGCTATGATAATATATATGTAGGACCAAGATTTTTCAAAAAAATCCTTAGTACAATCCTTAGTTTAGATATGTAATCTTGGTGAGAGATTACTGGCTGCTCAACAGCCATGAGCATTCAGGCATTTAGTTAGGTGTCTGCAAAGTGACAGAGGAAACTAACTGTTATAGCCGAAGATTGTGACTAACTTTATAGCATTTACATCCAAAGTGTAGAGATAAACTACTCCAAACAAAAATTAGCTTGGGTATTTTACTTGACCATGTGCCTGCTTGGAGTTTTTAGGGTAACAGTAAAAGGACTTTTGTCAGTTCCTGCAAATTGAGGTGGTGGCGGGCTTTGTGTGTGTAGTAGTTTGTAGTATCCTTAAATCAAAATGTAAAAATAACATCATGTTACTGTGGAAATGGCTTTAATTAATTTTTATACTTTGAAACATTTTTACCTACTGCTGCAGAATGAGCACAACAGCCAGAGAATGAGACTAATTGAGAGACTGAACAGTATTGCTTCACTGAGCCAGATTATATATTCCTTGTCCAAAATTGTAATGACACAGGTATATGTCAAGTAGTGTTGAAGAGCTTGCTTTGGGCTGTGTTCAGTAATGTTTGTCGGTTGGCTCGTACTAGAGTTTTTCTGACCTCAGGCATGGAGGTGTCCCTTTTCCCTGGTGTTACATAAATCTAGGCACTTCAGAAATTGAGTTAGTCTGAAGAAAAAAATTTGACGTTTTGGACTGAGTCTGGAATGCGTTCCCTCTCATGCAGAGTACCACAGCCCTAACTGGTTAAGTAGTACTTAGAGTTAAACCAGTTTAAAGTACAAGAGGTAACAGGGCACGTTACCCTGCATGCTGGTCCGTAGGCAGAGGCACCCCTGCCTTAGGATCCACATGAAGTCCCCACAGGTTTAATAATGTGTCTGACTCCTTTAATCAGCCTACTGACTCCAGTTCAGCAATTCACAAAGTAGTATCTTACTCATACTGGGGGAAAAAAAAAGATAAAATCAGGCCATTAGGTTGTATTTTAAGTTTGCTAATAATAGTTGCAAAAGGGATTACTCAATCACTGTGAGCAGTGGCACTTTTTTTTTCCCCAAAGAGTTGGGATTTTTGTTTGGTGAGTATTGCTTCAGCAGCTCTCACAGTGAGGAAATGTATACAGAGCCCTGGTCCTGCAAACACCACATCACCTGTGTTAAGTACATATACAAGCAGCTGAAGAAGCAGGGCCGGAGCTTACTAAGCTCAAACAAATGGAATGAGTGAGCCCGGGAAATAAATGATTAAATAAATCAAATATTAAGTGTGTGTAATATGGAAAAATAATTTTGGGCTTACATTGCTGGTTTTTTTTGTTGTTGTTTCGTTGCTTTTAAAGGTAGCTACCATTCATTCAGGTACAACAAAATGTTAGCCCAAAAGATTGTTCAATTTCAGCTGCAGATTTGGACTCATGAGTACACATGAGGCACCTTGGATGGCAGATTAGTTTGTACTGCTAAAGCATCCAGAGTGGTATATTCTGCTGATATTCTGCATTTGCCTACTTCTTGATCTTAAAACTAACTTAAAATTTTTTTAGAACTCAGCAAAAATGATTCTGATTGTGCTTTATGCTAGTGAAATTTTTGCTGAAAAACAGGACACATTTCAATAGTGAGATTAGCTAGACTGTGAAATATTACCCCTCAGGGAAGTTGATGGAGACCAGTTGCATGGATCATTTAAGTGCAATTAGAAAAAGCAGCAGAGGATGGAGCCAGGCAATTTTCCCCTCCCCCCTTTGCTTCCTCCCCAGATAAGTTTGAAAAATGTCATTTGGGGAAATAATAACAGATTCAGGTTGCATTTAGCAAGTAGTTTTGGCTGAAAAGGGGCAAATTTGAAGACAATTTATTCCAGTAATTTTGTGAAAATGCCTGCATGTTTGGGAAAGAAGTTTCATGCTAAATATGTGACTTGTCATTTTGAAATTTGGTGCTTTCACTTATGAATTGGCTCATATGTGTTCCACATTGATGCAAAAAAAAATATGTAATGATATTTTTCTTTTCCTGCTTCTGTCTTTCCCCAAGATCAGGTTTTAATTGACCTAAACTTTTTTTTTTTTCCCCCTTCTCATTGAACCAAAGAATCTATTATTTGTGCAGTTCTAGAAAATATACTGAGAAGTCAGTTTCAGGCTGATAGAAGGACGGACTTCATGTCTTTTCCTGTGAAGTCTCTTTCATTTAAAGTCTGTGATTTACAGGTTGAGTTGGCTGCCTCAGTTTAAGTGATGCCTTTAGTAGCTTTCGAGTTTGATTTTTCTGAAAATCTAGTGATGTGTATCAATGACTTCTGTTTCAATATGAGGTACGCTTTCTCAGCCCCTCTCAAAATCAGGGTCTAAGTAGCTCAAATTTGGTGCTTAAAGCTGAAGCAGTTCTAAATAGGAGTAGAGTAAAGACTAAGAGGATCTTTAGTGGTTCATAAATCTTAGATTGCTTTTCTGAACAAGGGTGAATTTTACCCACTGAGCTCTGGAAAGTTGCCTCCTCTATAACTTCCACTGTATGCATCTCAAATTCTCTGGCAGAAGGGGAAGAACTGAAACCAGTGAGGCTTCATAAAAATAAGTTTTGGGGCTACTAGGATTAACACTGGCAATATTTAGCAATCTATAGTAAAGCAACAGTTTTATAATTCAGTATACATAACTTCATTAATCATGTTTCTTTCTTAAATGGTGATCAAAAAATAAATGTGGGCTTAGAAATGAAAATTGTCTGCGAAAGCTTGGTTTTGCCTAGTTACTTCAGAAAGGTGGTGTCTTTCCCCCTCTGTTGCTGTCTGTCACTAATTAGGGAAGTGGAGATGGATGTGTAGAATTAGGTTGCACATAATCTCATCTGAATATTTAATCATAAATGATTAAGATGAAGATTTATAACACAGATTTTGACATTCTGGCTGATATAGCAAGGTTAATAGAGCTATATTCTCCCCAGTTACGGATTGTCTGGGAAAGCAGGAAAGACAATAGTGGCTACAGACATTAGAGGGCAATAAGATCTCCAAGAATGTTCTTTCACTTCTTTATTTTTAGAAAAACTTGTGCCGATAGTCTGATGTAACATTAAAAGATCCATGAGAGAAAATGTAAAAAAAAAACAAACCTGAAAGGAAAAATATTTTCCAATAAAACATACAGCAGTGGATTCCGATAGAAAAATAGAATCATAGAATCATAGAATCATCAAGGTTGGAAAAGACACTTAAGATCATCGACTCCAACCGTTATCATATCACTGCCAAGTCCATCTATACCCTGTCCTCAAGCACCACATCTATCCGTTCTTTAAATACCTCCAGGGATGGGGACTCAACCACTTCCCTGGGCAGCCTGGTCCAATGCCTGACTACCCTTTCAGTGAAGAAGTTTTTCCTAATGTCTAACCTAAACCTCCCCTGGTGCAGCTTGAGGCCATTTCCTCTTGTCCTATCACTCATTACTAGGGAGAAGAGACCGACCCCCACCTCGCTACAACCTCCTTTCAGGTAGTTGTAGAGAGCAATAAGGTCTCCCCTCAGCCTCCTCTTCTCCAGGCTAAACAACCCCAGTTCCCTCAGCCGCTCCTCATACGACTTGTGCTCTAGACCCTTCACCAACTTCGTTGCCCTCCTCTGGACACGCTCCAGCGCCTCAATGTCCTTCTTGTAGTGAGGGGCCCAAAACTGAACACAGTACTCGGGGTGCAGCCTCACCAGTGCCCACTACAGGGGCACTATCACCTTCCTAGTCCTGCTGGCCACACTGTTCCTGATACAAGCCAGGATGCCATTGGCCACCTTGGCCACCTGAGCACACTGCTGGCTCATGTTCAGGCGGCTGTCAACCAACACCCCCAGGTCCTTTTCCACCAGACAGCTCCCCAGCCACTCCTCCCCTAGCCTGTAGCGTTGCATGGGGTTGTTGTGACCGAAGTGCAGGACCCGGCACTGAGCCTTGTTGAATCTCATGCAGTTGGCCCCGGCCCATTGATCCAGCCTGTCCAGGTCCCTCTGCAAGGGCTTCCTACCCTCCAGCAGATCGACACTTCCACCCAACTTGGTGTCATCTGCAGAGTTTCTGAGGGGGCACTCGATCCCCTCATCCGGATCATCAATGAAGACGTTGAACAGGACTGGCCGCAACACTGAGCCCTGGGGAACACCACTCGTGACCGGCCGCCAACTGGATTTGACTCCATTCACCACCACTCTCTGGGCTCGGCCGTCCAGCCAATTTTTAACCCAGCGCAGAGTGCACCCATCCAAGCTGTGAGCAGCCAGCTTCTCCAGGAGAATGCTGTGGGAGACAGTGTCAAAGGCCAAAGTACTAAAGTCCAAGTAGACAACATCCACAGCCTTCCCCTCATCCACTAAGCGGGTCACCTTGTCATAGAAGGAGACCAGGTTAGTGAAACAGGATCTCCCTTTCATAAACCCATGCTGGCTGGGCCTGATCCCCTGGTTGTCCCGCACGTGCCGCGTAATGGCACTCAAGATGATTTGTTCCATGACCTTCCCCGGCACCGAGGTCAGGCTGACAGGCCTGTAGTTCCCGGGATCCTCCTTCCGACCCTTCTTGTAGAGAGGCGTCACATTTGCTAGTTTCCAGTCATCCGGGACCTCCCTGGTTGACCAGGACTGCTGATAAATGATGGAGAGTGGCTTGGCCAGCTCCTCTGCCAGCTCCCTCATTATCCTCAGGTGGATCCCATGTGGGCCCATGGACTTGTGGGCATCCAGGTGGAGGAGCAGGTCAGTGACTGTCGCCTCTTCAACAACTGGGACTTCACTCTGCGTCCTATCTCTGTCTCCCAGCTCAGGGGCCTGAAAAACCCGAGGATGACTAGCTTGACTATTAAAGACTGAGGCAAAGAAGGCATTAAATACCTCTGCCTTCTCCTCATCCTTCGTGGCAAGGTTACCTTCTGTATCCAACAAAGGAGGGAGATTCTCCCTGGCCCTCCTTTTGTCACTGACACATTTATAAAAACTTTTTTTGTTGTCTTTGTGGCCAGTTTAAGTTCCAGCTGCGCCTTTGCCTTTCTAATCTTCTCCCTGCATATCCTCACAACATCCTTGTAATCTCCCTGAGTCGCCTGCCCCTTCTTCCAAAGGTGGTAAGCTCTCCTTTTTTTCCTGAGTTCTAGCCAAAGCTCTCTGTTCAGCCAGGCAGGTTGAATAAGAGCAGATCTACTTTATTTGAAAAATCTGGGATGGTATTTGATGGAATAAACAGCTAATGTGATATGGTATGACCAAGGTCAGAAATTGTCCTATGCTGTCTAGTTGTACCTTTTTGGATTAGAGACTACGGAGTTGCATGTTACACCCGCTCTATAGAATACAAGACCATTGATACCACCAGGACCACATGAGCTGGATATGGTGACATGCATTAGCTATAGAAATAAGTGGAAAGTTATTAGGAAGTACAGTAGTACTACAATTATTAGTACAATATGTTATCTCATAATCTCCCAAACAAAGAATGATTGATGCCACTGAATGCCAGTCTGAAAGACCTCAATTATCATTAGATAATTCTTGATTTGCTGGAAGAAGAACTGAGACACTGAAAAAGATGCCAAAAAAAAACCAACCTGTGAAAACTGTGATGGAAATTGAGTATCTACATCAGTTCAGCCGCTGTCTCAGCCTGGAAATGTTCAGACTCTATGGGCATTATAGGTTAGAGTTTGCGTTTATGTAGGTGAACAAAGGACTGCTTCTGACATGTAGAAACATCTCAGCATTAATATAGCTGGTCAAGTTGTGCTCTGTGTCAACCCTAGCTCTGCCTGGATCTAAAAATGAAGGAGTGTTCTGTGCATCTGTTGTGAGGATGCACTGAGACAGACAGTCTCCAAGGTTGCCAATGAATACTTCTGGGATCAAAATCTCTGAAATTATTAGCTTGGGTGTTGTGCTGTTTTCAGGCCCTGTGCTAGCGTACCCACACTGTGCCACTTGGTTTTGTGCAAGTGTAGTACCTGCTACAGGTCACCCTGTGATTGTCTCTTTTCTCTCTACTCACAGTAGAGCTTAGGATAGGGTACTGACTAGTACTCAGCATTGGCCAAAGAATATTGCCATTCAAGTCAATGAAAATTTTTACCAGGGCCTTTAAAAAGAGAGTTAGGAGATTGACATTTTAAAACCTCTACGGTATGGGAATTCACAAAGACTGAATTCGTCCCAGTAAACCTAATCTTGCATTCAGCTTAAAGGAGGGAGTCTCCCCCAGGAGGGGAGTTGACAGCAGAAGACTGGTTATAGCTGCTTGGTGCTTTGAATTATTGCCTTGGAAGAGCTCATCTCCTCTGCTGCCCGTAGGAGGAACCGGAGCCTGGGAAGAAGTCAGCCACTGTAAATATCTCCCCAAGTGGCTTTCCCTCCTGTGCTCCTTGCTTTTATCTTTCTAGCCCTGGGCTGTTGTTGCTGCCCCTTTCTTGCATCCTCTGATATTCCCTGTGCCTACCCCTATTATTGTTCTTTGCTGTTACCAGATTTCAGGTGGGAGCGCTACCTTTCCTGTTCACAAATGCCTCCCCTATAACATTGACCCACCTCTGGTGGTCATATCTGTTTGCCTATGAAATTTATCACACAATTTGTGTCAAGGATAGGACGATAACTGTTCTGCACTATAGGTAGCTGTCCTTTTTGGTTTTGTAGGGGGTGGAGAGGATTTGTTTTACCAGGCTTCACAACTTCCAGTGGTAAATGATCTATTTAAGCCTTTTTGTAAAAGCCATTGTTCTCTTTCTGTAAAGTCAAAAGAATTGACATATCTCATTAGTCTGTTAAACAGTACAAAGATAAATGCTTTATATATAAGAATGAATACAGATGATGATACCAATTAATTGGTAGACTTCATAAATATAAACTCCAGTCTCTGTGAAGGGCTTTTCCTTCTATAATTTCTCACAAGTTTGTTTTTTTTTTTTTAATTTATTTCATAGATAATCATAGTATTTTAAATAGATTAATACTACTGTTAAGTGGTAATAGATGAAAACTGTCAATCTACACTAAGACATGGATATTGTCTGTGATTTGTTAAGCAAAAATGTATTTAACTCCTATTTGCCTTTCTTTCTTAAACAGTTCGAGATTTTGATAGAATAAGGTTTTTAATGACTTTGTAAACAAGATACGAGATGATTGAATTCTCATAGGCAAGTGGTGAATTGTGATCACTGTTTCTAACTGGCTGAAAATTAATTATGAAGCTAATCCATGCTAAAATGTTTGAGGTCCCTTTCTGTATTGTTCAGCTGGATAGTTATTTACCAGTGCAAAATGAAGCTTGGTACACAAACAAAATCCTGCTATCTTTCACTCAAGTATATATAGGTGTACGTAAAGCAGAAAAATGTGTTGTCAGCTCCCACCTTATTTGAAATTCAGCCCTTCTCAGCAAATTTTGTTCCCTTACGTATTTGTTTCATTTACCTTCTGAGTCTTGTCTTAGAATATGTTTCAGTGGGTAATTACACAAAGTACCCCCATTAGAAAGCCTGCTGAGCAGGTCTGGACCTTTAACCTGTAAACCTCCTCAGGCATAGACCATAACTAAAGTGCTTATAAAATTCGTATCTTGGCAATGATGGCTAATATGCCTGGAATTGGAAAATAATAGCAGTAGCTAATGAGGGGATTTTCAGGAAATTAACACAATCATAGAATCATAGAATTGTTTGGGTTGGAAGGGACCTTAAAGATCATCTAGTTCCAACCCCCCTGCTGTCGGCAGGGACACCTTCCACTAGACCACGTTTCTCAAAGCCCCATCCAACCTGGCCTTGAACAATTCCAGGGATGGGGCATCCACAACTTCTCTGGGCAACCTGTTCCAGTGCCTCACCACCCTCACGGTGAAGAATTTCTTCCTTATATCTCATCTAAATCTACCCTCTTCCAGTTTAAAGACATTACCCCTTGTCCTATCACTACATGCCCTTGTAAAAAGTCCATCTCCAGCTTTCTTGGAGGCCCCCTTCAGGTACTGGCAGGCTGCTATAAGGTCTCCCCGGAGCCTTCTCCAGGCTGAACAACCCCAACTCTTTTGGCCTGTCTTCATAGGAGAGGTGCTCCAGCCCTCTGATCATCTTCGTGGCTCTCCTTTGGACTCTCTCCAACAGGTCCATGGCCACCTTATGTTGGGGGCCCCAGAGCTGAATGCAGTACTCCAGGTGGGGCCTCACGAGAGCGGAGTAGATGGGGACAATCACCTCCCTTGACCTGCTGGGCATGCTTCTTTTGATGCAGCCCAGGATACGGTTGGCTTTCTGGGCTGCAAGCACACATTGGCAGGTCACGTTGAGCACCTCACCCACCAACACCCCCAAGTCCTTCTCCTCAGGGCTGCTCTCAATCCATTCTCTGCCCAGCCTGTATTGATACTGGGGATTGCCCCAACCCATGTGCAGGATCTTGCACTTGGCCTTGAACTTCATGAGGCTTGCATGGGCCCACCTCTCCAGCCTGTCAAGGTCCCTCTGGATGGCATCCCTCCCCTCCAGCATGTTGACTGTACCACACAGCTTGGTGTCATCAGCAAACTTGCTGAGGGTGCATTCAATCCCACTGTCCGTGTCGCCGACAAAGATGTTCAACAGCGCCAGTCCCAATACTGATCCCTGAGGAATGCTACTTATCACTGGTCTCTATTTGGACATTGAGCCATTGACCGCAACTCTTTGAGTGCGACCATCCAGCTAATTCCTTATCCACCGAGTGGTCCATCCATCAAATCCATGTCTCTCCAATTTAGAGACAAGGATGTCATGCGGAACAGTGTCAAATTCTTTGCCCTAGTCCAGGTAGATGATGTCAGTTGCTCTTCCCTTATCCACCAACACTATAACCCCATCGTAGGAGGCCACCAAATTTGTCAGGCACGATTTGCCCTTAGTGAAGCCATGTTGACTGTCACCAATCACCTCCTTATTTTCCATGTGCCTTAGCATAGTTTCCAGGAGGAATGGATCTCCATGATCTTGCCAGGCACAGAGGTGAGGCTGACTGGCCTATAGTTCCCTGGGTCTTCCTTTTTCCCTTTTTAAAAATGGGTGTTATGTTTCTCCTTTTCCAGTCAGTGGGAATCAAGTAGGCCATCTCAGCCCTGATGAGAGAGATGCCAGCTTTTTTAGTCAGAGCGTCCTTTTGCATGGGAAGTATGTGAGGCCTGATGAAGGGACAGCATATCCTAATGATTGGCTGCTTTTCCCAGCTGTATCAGCAGGACTAAGAAAAGATATTTCCCCTTCCTACAAGCCTTCTCCCCTTTTATCCTGAAGCCATCATGCCTACAACAGCACTACCAAATTACAGTCTAAGAGATTTGTGAAGGGTGCTTGGGAGTGAGTTAACAGCAATGAACTGATGACCTGTTATGTAACCGAGGGCTGAAGGTACTGAAGGTAGGCAGAGGTGAATGGTAAATGTGTTAAGATATGATCCATGTAGCAGTCCTCCCTATGTCATTCCTGAAGGGGAGGTATAGTAAATCCAGATAACAGATATGCCTTTTTGTATGCACGCTACTTCATTCATAAGGGAAAAGTAAACACTTCTTTTTTGTCTGGTGAGTTTGCAAAACTGCAGACAAGTGACAGTGTTAGCTGGTAAAAAATAAGTAAATTGTTCATCTGTGTTGCCAATATTAGAAAAGCAGATGTGATAGATTTTCCTAAAAGAACTTTTCCTTCATATGCTGAAGTCAGGAAGAGCATAATTATAAGTTAACTAAAAATAAGAGCCAGTTTTCTTATTGACAGCTGTCAGTAAATATCAGTACAGCAAAAAATATTTAACCACACCGTGTACTTCCAAAATTGCTAACTGCTAAATTTGCTGAGACTGGTCATGGCACTGTTGGGTTTTTTTTGCTGCTAAGAAGTGACACTAATGATTACATTTCCATTTTGAAGCGATTTTTATTGCAGTACTTAGAAAATATGAAAAAATCTTTACTGGTACTATTTGCAGGAAAATTAATTTTTTTCAAAGCCATTCTACTAAATGGAGTAGAATTGCCTAATAGCTTTTGATTAAAATAGTCTTTTTTTATTTCTGCATCCTTTAAATATCTTCTGCCAGTGCTTTACTGCATTACTTCAACTTTACTGCTGTCAGTGCAAAATTTCTCTTTAAGGGACACTTGAATTCTGCCAATAGGCAATACCCCTTCTGTTCTGGACAGCAATGTAGATAATATTTCCTTTTTTAAGGATAATTCTATCCAGAAAAAAATCCCCACAAGGTCTTGCAGAAAGGCAGTTTTCTAACATCTTATTCATAAGCATATGTGTTCCTACAAACACACACAAACCTTCCCTTCTGCATGCTATTGGATGGACGTAAGAGATGGCATAAGGATTTGTGCATAGACCTACAAATTATAATATTAGCCATGTCCAGATACATCCCTTCCCACTAATTCTGCAGGCACCTTTCTGGTGCTTTGCAACGACTCAATTTCAGGCACTGTTAGAAATACCGTCGCTTTTATACTTGGACCAATTCATTACTGGTATGAATTTTGACCTAGTCATAACTTGAGGCCTAGCAGCGGTTTCCCAGCAGTAATAGGGAAGAAGGCAAGAACTGCTTAATAACTGTATATCGCTTCAGTTAATGAAATGGAAATTGAGAAGTCTCAGTATGAACCTTATTAATCCTGTCCGACATTTATGAGGAGGGATGGTATGCATGTTTGTAGTCCCAGTATGGTGTGCACCACGGCTTTTGGGACTATCAAGCTGAGCAACACCTCCCATGGATAACCTGTCTTTTCTCCTGCCATTTGGTATGAACACTCACTAGGGCCTGCCTTAAATTAGAAATAAACTCTTTGGAAGATTGCCTCTGCTGGTGGCTTGCTGGAGAGCTCTCTGGGGCCTGCATGTTCACGAGGCTCTCCGAATACCTCCATCATGAAGAATTTTCAAAGCATTTACTTTAAGTCAACAGGATCACTTGTTTCAGACTGTAATGGCATCGCAGTGTTGTTACTGTTGAGCTCTGTCTTGCAGGGCCTTTGTGGAAGCAGGTGGGGAGCCTGAACCTCCAACAGCATAGTGAAAATTGA
This sequence comes from Nipponia nippon, assembly GCF_047370975.1. NCBI lineage: Eukaryota > Metazoa > Chordata > Aves > Pelecaniformes > Threskiornithidae > Nipponia > Nipponia nippon. Next base: position 42,904,887 of record NW_028262290.1, on the reverse strand, counting down.
CCAGACATGTCAAATGAAGTAAACAGTCAAGAATATGGGGGTGAGGAAAAATCAGTTAAATCTTATATAGCTCTTAGTAGTACGGGTTGCTATTGATGACAATAATAAATAAATCAATTTCACTTGAATTTAATTCCAGTTTTTAAATATAGTATTTAGATGAAAAAGTTTATCAAATGACTACTTTTGTTTTAACTCATCAAGCTTAACACTTCAGAAATGATAGAAAGAAATCTAATGAGGATAGCTTTCTATCCTGAAGTTTTAATTGTATCGCTGGCCCATATTTTATTTTTTAAATGAAAAATTCTCATCTTCTGATTATTCTGGCCCAAGTCCAGCATCGGAGCTATTGTGTACCGGAACCCTCCGAAAAGGTAATCCAAATTAAATAGAAGTGTGAATCCACAGTAGATTAATTAAAGGACATTAAACTCTCATGTGGATACTCTGAATCAGAATTAAGTGTCTTGATTCAATTTAACTTAATTTCCAGAGTAAATTAGTTAATTAAGTGTGCTGTAACTTTGAATGAAGGTGTCTACACGGAGGTTTAATATGCTTTGACTAATCCACTTTAAAAATTAATTCAGATTAACTTTCTTGAGTGACCCTTGTACTGGCAAACCCTCGGTAACTTGATAAAAAGTTGAAATGAGCAATGCTGAAAGGCTAGTGCTCAAAAAAGAAGACTGTAACTGTGACATGTAGCTCAGACTTGATTTTTGTCTTGGAATTTTGTACAATCAAGAAGCAGCTTTATTTCTTGGGCCAGAAATTGTTCTTCATGAATAAAATTTGTTCTGTCAAAGAAAGGACAATTTGTCCTTAAAAATGAAGTGCGTGTGATGGTGCACTTGGTATTGCCACAGGAGGTTGCTATATATGATACATGTTTGAACATCAGAGCAGGGAGATCCCAAGTATTTCTGGTATTACAAAACCAGAACAGAAGGACAGCATTTCTCAAATGGTGAAGTCCAGTTAACATTTTTTTATTTGGAAAAAAATCATAGACCACCGTGGACCTATTCCACTATTGATTATAAGCTGGAAGGGAATCATTGAGATGAGGATGTGAAGGGGAGAGTACTGCCCTAGTATAAGGAAAAAGCAAATTAACCAATAGCTTTACATGATCAAATAATGTGAGTTAAGAATGGTTACAGTACTGGCAGTTGGGGGTGGAGAAGAGAAGGTGAATGTGGCTTGGTATCTGCACAGCAATGGAGAGGCGAATGGCGAGGAAGAGGGAAGTGAAGAAGCACAGGTATTTCTTTTGATGGTGAGGATTCCTGTGAAAAAACTGTGGGCACTGTCCCACCTTAGCCTGGGCCATGGGTCTCCTGAATGAGCTATGAAGCATTAGGTGGACCTGGCAGGGCTGAAGCTGGAGTGCAAGAGATGAAAAGTGACAAACCTAACCTGTGCCTTTAAGAAGTTCCCTGAGCCACCATGTTAATCTGTCCCATGCTTCCTGGCACCACTATGGCATTTTGGACTGGTTGACTGTCTCAGCTAAAGGCATGGAGAGGGAGATGTTTCCTCTTCCTTCAGTTGATTATAAAGAACAACATACAAGGAGGAGCCAGTTTGGTGCCATACAAGACCAAAGTACTACCAAACAAAGAGCAGAAGGGCATATGTCCCTTTTGGATGAGATGGGAAAAATATCAGGAAAGAGGGGTAAGGACTGAGCTGCTGTCTTGCAGAAGTAGTGCTTCCTCCATTGACCCAGGGGCTAACATTTATCTTGGTCACCTTTTTTCCTTGATTGATATTTTATTATAATTTTTGTGGTAAGTAATTTGTGGACTCTTTTGAAGACTTCAGGACTCAGTGCTTTGTAATGGTAATGTGATAAAAAGAAGCCACAGAGCTGAGACAATATCAAATGCACGCTTTAATTATACTTTGAATATTTGTCCTTATATTTATCCACTTTTGTTATACTGTGTCCATTGCAAGAGCCTTTAAGACCAAATATCAGCCTTCAAGCACTTACAAAGATTACAGCAGCTACTGCTAGTAAAAGGGAGAAACAGGTGCATAAGAAAATGAGATTTTAAATGCCTGCTTTAATTTTACTGCAAGAATAAGCTCTGGAAACAAAGCCCTGATTGGAAAAGTGCAGAGAATCAAAAACAAGTTGCATGAGTGTCTTCACTACATCTTTTAATTATGAGGAAATTTTGCCACATTCTCGTTCTGTATTATTATAAGAGCACAATTTTCATGCCTTTCATATTCTAAAAACTCCAGAATGACATACACATTTATTTCTAGTATTAAATTGTGCTGCTAAAGCACATTCTGTTTGGCATGACGTCCTTTCAGTTTAATTTTCTCAAAAAATCCGTTTCATCTTTTCAGAATATAAATGGCATGCCATTGACCCTTCAACTTCCTGCTATTCCCTCCTGTCTTCAGTGCTCAGATGACTAAGTTGGGAACGTGTTCAAGTGGTGGCATCTGGCTCTTTGGGGAGCTCTGTGAGCAATTATGTTGGCAGCTTTACAGATGGCTCTTCATGCATTGTGGGGTGAATCTGAGCTTTTATCTTTTAGATATCTGTGATTTGGAAGAACTTACATGCTGGTAAATAACTGCACTCTTCCCTTCTTGAGCACCCGTTCAAGGCTAAACTAAATGCTGCTGCATGAAAAGCTCATTGCTTTATGAACCAGACACAAACAAAAACCATACAAGTGGTCATCTACAAAGTTGTTTTTAGAGGCTTGGATACATGAATAGCATCCTCCTCAAAGACTCTGCTCTTTGTCTTCCAGCTTACAGACACTGTCTTCTTAGCCAAGTCTTTTCCAACTGGAAATTTAAGTGCTAATCCTTGAAAGAGAAACTGTTATCTCTTTAAAGAGAGTGTTTCCTTAGTTTATAGTCCCCTTTAAATACTAGTTGATTCAGATATGTCTGGAGGATCTTAAAACCTGGATGCTTTGGGGTGTTTTCTTTTTTTAATATGTGTATCTCTTAGATATATTTAGAATAATCAGAAGGCCTTCTCAAAAAATTGTATCTTCTCAGAAAACAGTCAGTTATTACTGAAGTAGAATGTGGGCACAGGCTGGAGATCAGAGAACACTGACGCGTGCAAGAGGGTGAAAGCTTCTAGACTCTACGTCTTTGGGTTTTTCGACTCAAGACAAATGAAAGTGTGGAGACCAAACAATTCGTTTTTATTTTCAGAGCACATCTGACTTGATCTCAAGCAATTTACTTAATTTCTTTTGGGGACACAGAGCTATGTGTAGGTAGATATGAATAAGTCTTGAAAATTTGTCAGTATGGGTAACAGAATTAGCTTGAGCATCTAAACGACATCAAAGTCCAAAATGAGATGAAAGTCTTTAAGTGAAGATATCTCATTTCATCCCCTTCCTTAACTGAATTCAGAGGACAGCAGATTCACATGTGAAAATGGCATGAGTGCACCCAAGACAAGGATTTGTATGTAAAATCTGTGTACAGGGCAGAGGGGCAGTCCAGTCCAGAGCTTTTTACTTGGAGCCTGTGAAGGGAATTGCTGATAGGGTTAGTCTGCTGATCTGCCTACCTTCTGTCTGTCTAGAGGGGATGCTTTTAAGCAAGCAAGAGGATGCAAAAGAAATCTGGACACTGATTCTTTACATTAGTGATTCCTACAGATAATGGATTAATAGATAACATCTTGTCCTGAAAAAACTTGTCCTGGGTCACAGAAAAACATTTGGTAGGTGCATTACTGCCAGAATTACACATTGCCCATTGGGGTCTGAGCTGCTGAATGCTGAGTGAGCTCGGTGAAATCAAGAGGGTTTTTTTGCAGGGACCAATTTTTGTAGTTGCACAGCTCCCCCTGGAGCAACATGAGGACCTGGGACCTGGCAATGAGGGAGAGACACTCCCAGAAATGCTGAGAAAAGGCTTGAGGTGTATGATGTAATCTGTAAAATCCTGGCATCGGGACGCTGTGTTGTTTGAGAAAGTTCTCTAGAATTTTCACTGTGATTAAAACTGCTTGATTATAATCTTTGATTAGAAAACGGTTTATAATGTGTTCTTTATGAAGCATTCTAAGAATAAGAAGTTTTACACAGCATTTCTAACAAGATGGATTTTGAGCAAATACACCATATCTGAGTTGTTATGCATTCGTAATCTTTTTTAATACTTAGAAATAGCAACTTCTGACTAATCTGTTTCCAGTTGTAAGACCATAATGTACTCTTTTAAAAGATTAGCTGATATTTTGTAAGGATACCTAAAGTAAAATGTGAATCAGCTTAAAGGACTTAGCAGAAAGCCAGAATTTTCATATATCCTATAGAAGATTGAGTTGCAATCTCTGAGGATCCTGTGTTCACACTCCGAGTCACAGCCAAGAGACGATAAAAATTATTAATGAACTGTGACGATCCTATGATTTCCATGTGTCTTAGCTGATTTGATTATTGAACTGTACCTGGTTTTAAAGAGTTAACTTCTGCCTGAGACAACTGGCACACAGAGGAACACGGCAATGACCTTAGACAACCCTTCTGCTGGCGTTTAAGAGACAAAGTAGGAAGCTAGCTAATTTTGAAGATGATCATTACTCTGCATTCCTGCTCCCTGGGGGAGGGAGATGAACAGAACTGGCCAGACTCAGAAGGGCCAGACAGGAGCCTCAGGGAGAACACTGAAGTTAGGGAAGATAAGATGTAACCTGGCTTTTGTGTCAGTGTTTTCTCCAGTTGCTTTTTCCTATGTTTTCTGAAGAAGCTGTTCTGAGTTACTGTATTTATCATCCAGCCATATCTCCAGAGATGTCCCTTGCAGATGTCAAACTCATTAGTACCTTCTGAAAAATAAGGCTGCTGTACAGTGAAAACATCTAACTGATGAACCCAGGAGGTTCTTTTGTGTTTAGGTGTGCAGCCTTGGAACTCTTCCTAATATCGTCTTGTGATGAAACCTGTGTATATACCCCTTCTGTCTCTGAGAAGAAATCGGGGTATATGAGTAAAAAGAGAGCTAGGGTACACATCAGCAGGTCATTTGATTTTGATAAGAGAAGCCAAGGCTTCAGAGCGTTGTGGTGTGCGTTTATCCTGTGCATTAGAAGCAGTTTGGTGCTCTAGCTCAGTGGTCTCCGAAGCAGGGTGTACACACACCAGGGGGTGCATGTGCAAGACAACCCATTGGAGTGTGGGAAGAAAATATTTTTTTTACCATTAATAAATAAAATAATATTTTAAAAATAGTGTTTATTTCCGCTATATCTCATTCTTTTCAATTTCTATTTTTGTGTATGCTTTACAATATACATAATATATTAGTACAGTAGTACGTGAATATAATTCATAAATACATAAAATTTATTTTGCTGAAAATGTTTTTACTGATAGGCATGCACAATCAAAAAGGTTTGGAGACCACTGCTCTAGCTAATTTCTCAGGTGGAGGAATATTGGGCCTTTCTTCAGGGCAGGAGAAGGTAGAACTCTGAGACAGTTGCCTTAGGAAGATACTCTCTGAAAATTCAAATGTGCAGTCTCTCTGCTACAGATCTGCCAAGAACGTGTAAGTCATGTCTAAGGGTAGCATGTGACTGGAGAAAGATTTAGAAGAGGGGCAATTTCCAACAGCATGGAATAATCTTTGTTTGCATAATGTTTAACTACTTCTTGGTAAAAGGTAATTAAACTCATTATGATAATTTAAAAATTACTGCATTTAATCAGAAACAATGAATTACTGACTAAAGGGACCTAAGTACAAGAATTCATCCTCTTAAGCAGATAAGTTTCCTGACGGAAACTCAATTTCAAATTTATAGTAGCGAAAACCAACAAACAATGATTTTGATATATTTTGCTGCTGATGCTAAGTATTATTCAAAAGAATTATAAATGTACAGTTCTCTTTTTTTTTTTTTTAAAGAATTTCCTAGGGGGATGAAGTCCCCTCTTATGTATTGAGTAGGGCAGAAGCATGACCAGTTTCATGCAGTTGTATCAGTAGAAAATAATAGTATGAAAGACAAATGGGAAATAAAGTAAGTGTCTAGCATGAATCAGTAGGATCAATTTCGCAAGGCATGTCTCTGAACTTAGTTTAGGAAACAGTATAAGTGCCATGAAAATTCTTAAAACTACAAATAATGTATTATTGGTTTAAGTATTTCAGGTTCTGAACGCCTGCTTTTGTGCTGCTCCTTGGCTAGCACTGGAAAATGCCCAATAAAAACTCTCTATGCCCCTAGGTCTTACGATCTACCTATGAAAAGGAGAAAACCAGTGGAATATTCATTTCTCATCTTCCTCTTGGTTTTTAATCTACATTGTTGACAAACTGAAATACTTATAGCTTATATATTAAACATGGACTGACAGTAATACACCAGTCTACCACAATCTATGTATATAAAGACAACCAGGATCAAAGCCTATAAACAATCATTTCTAAACTCTCGCCCCAGTCAGCTCAGCTCAGAGGAGAGACGCTATAGCCTGCAGCATGCCCTAGGTTTGGCAGAACTGGGTCTGTTGACCTGATAGAGTGAAAGCCAGGACCATACAGGAAGAAAGTCCTGAGGGCACAGCTTATAGAAGTGCGTGCTTTCGGCTTATGCCTTTCAGGTGCTCTCAGCTGACACTGAATCGTTTGGAGAAGTCACTTCGCTGGTTATTTAGGGCCAAACTGTTTTGTGTCAATTTCCATATTTTACTACTTGTACATGCTATAGTACAAAATTCACATTCTACATTGTCCTGGCCTCTTATTAGTTTCCAGACATATATACGAGGGTATCTGTGTAATATGCATGATATAGGCAACCCATGCTTTACTGGCTTTTGTTTCTAAAAGACTTTGAGGCATAATGCATTAGTTGTTTTGTCTGCAGAGTCATGGCATGAATAGTTAAAATAAGTTACTTGCTGCTGCTTTGTTTTTAAATTAAGTGAGCAGTCATGTTAAAAGGGTTCTAGGAAATTAACAGCATCTCTTACTCTGCTTGTTGTAAGAACAATGTAATTGTATAGAGGATGACCGCAAGTGATATATGTATATAGTTATGCATTCCATTGTGTAACTTTTAAACAGTTTTGGGAGAAGTAAAGAAGCCTGTGTGGTAAATACAGAGCACACAAGCAAAACTGCCACTAGCAATATTTGATGGACTCAAACTGCAAAACACTTTCAGTAGTCACTATCTGCTGTCAGCACTGCTGCACCCCAGCTTGAGCCACGTTATTCTCCTTCCGAGAGTTGAGTCAATGATGCTTCTCCCAGACCCCTCACGTGGCGAATCCCTTCCTGCCCCTTCTCAGTCTGTCTGTCCTTTGCTGATGTGGCCCTTTAACTGGCTTTCTGTGCTTGTCCACCGCAGAGGGAGAATACACGCAACCCTGTAGTCCTTTGCTGGTTTAGGCAACAGCAGATAGTGTCCAGGTAATCATAAAATTAAATAACTCCAATTAAATCATAAGATTTTTTTTTTCCCTCAAAGGCACATATTGAACTTGTCTTCTGTACCCTAAGATTAACAAAACTCTAATCCAGAACTAATCCACATAACACATGATGGAGAAGTAAGTAGAAAATGTGTACAACAGTTGTGGCTTGGAAATGGAATCATTAACTGTGCTGGCATTCCTGCAGTATTGCCAGCTTGATCTTTAGGTGATCTCATTGGCCTAAAAATTGTGAAATTTTAATGTAATGAATTTCAGAATTTGTTTCTTTCTATTTGATGGCTTTGTAAGATCAAGGAGAACAATTACTTCAAGATTTTTCCTAAGCATATGGCTCAGAATTGTATTAGTTTTTAAAGATGTATTATTTTTATGTAATCTCATTATACCAGCCTTAGGGAAAATATCAATTATTGTGTGATTTGCATGAGTTGGCAACACTGAAACAGTAGCGTGGTATGGTGTGGTGTATCACATGCTAATATCGCAGCACTGAGGTGACTAATCTGCTGTGTTAATTCTCTCTTCTGTGGGGGATAGCGTGAGAAACCTCTTCCTTGACAATGATAATCTCACTGCTGACCCTTTAAGTATCTTAAATTTTCTTGAAAGCTCACAGAGAATAATGTGACACTATTTTCTGTTATCTATTGTGGATCTGATGAGAAGTGATGAAAAGAACAGATATGCAGCAGACAAAAGAAAACACACAGGTTAATGCTTCTTTTGGATTACTTCATATTTTACACATTACCACTCTTTACAGAAGTCTTTCTAGCAATCTTTTAAAGATGACATTCATACCTCTCAAAATAGGCATCACAATGTATCTTTCTTTACCAGCTGTTAAAACTCATGAGTAATGAGTTAAAATTCATTTTGCATGTTCATTTCGTGTTTCAATTGGCAAGTTGAAGGTTTTTATGGTTTTAGAATATGCTGTGACTTATTGTCTTTATGGGTTTATTGCCCAAGATTTAGCCTGAGTAAAACACTGGCATGCAAGAGACCAAATTCTGATGTCACTTTTACTCTCTCGTAAAGTCAAGGTAGCTTTGCTGATTTTAATTACTAATACTGCAGGTTTACACTGAGATCATGTCCACATTCAGAAAGCTTTCCTGATTAAAGCTAAACTGAGAGGGCAAATTATGATTTTTTTTAATTAATAGTCTATAGTTCAAAAGATTATAATTCAGAATGAGATCTCCAAGAAGACTCATCTTTGAGCTGGGTTCCCAGTCCACTCAGTGAAAACATTTAGTGAGACTAGAGTTCAGGGCCTTTGGAAGCCCCCGTTGGGTTTGTGTTAGTATTAAAGCTTTTGAAAGAAAAGCTTCCAATGCCTGGGTATTTTCAAGGCAGTGTAAGGGCACATGAGACACTCTGAAGGTGGGTATAATGCGAAATTGTACCTTGTAATCATGAGGTTATTGATCCTGAAACAATAAAATTTGCCTATATTGTCATTTATTAGACATGCTACTATTGGTGTGTTTATGATTTTATTTCAATATTTAGTTCACAGAAGTATTCAGGGGCTCTGTCAAGATAAAGGAAAGAAGACCAGTAACTGTCTTCCAAATGGCTATTTTAAGACAAAAAGTAATCGCTTGTCCTCAGTGGCTGAAAGGACCAAGAAATCTTTAAATTGGGGTGACTATTAGGAAAGACTTCCTGTGTGGAAGGAGGAGGGAGTAGCTGAGTGGATAAGATTGCTTTGTCCAAGAAGTGGTGCATCTCCTTCATGGTGGTGGTATTTTGTGGTAGGGAAGGGGAACAGGAGCTAGAACAAGTTAGGTGAACATTTGTTGAGGTGTGTGATCTTGGAAGATCCCCACAGTTCTACTGTGAAATAATCACAGTATTCTGGTAAGAAGGACTAGGAAAACATCTTATTCCATCCAGCTACTACAGCAAAATATTTATGACAAAATAATGTATGTACTCCTGCAGCTGAAGGACCAGTGATGCTGAATGCATTTAATCTGGAATTAGAATACTAATTATTAAAAAAAGAAGTCTTCTGAATATTGAGATAATGGCAGTTCTAGGGGTATATTAATGAATCTGTGTGAAGGAAGACAGGGCTGGAAAATGGCTAATCGAAGCACAAGCTATTTTAAAGTGATTCCAATTTTATCTCATGACCTTCACGAAAAATATGCAATATCTGTATCAGTAAATACTCTGCTTTTTTTTTTGCTTGCTTAGCACTTCTAAAAATATTTCCTTCTTTATACTCAGGAAATAGAGAATACATAACACTTTGGACTAAATAGGGGTCAAAATACATTTCTTATCATTACCTGTATTTGCAGAGCTCTGCCAGTGGTTGAAACCAGCCAATGATTTTCAACAAGGGTAGATTTGGGGTAACTTTAAAAATCATAGAATGGTTTGGGTTGGAAGGGACCTTTAAAGATCATCTAGTTCCAACCCTCCTGCCATGGTCAGGGACATCTTTCACTAGATGAGGTTGCTCAAAGCCCTGTCCAGCCTGTTCAGAGGTGATAAAAATAAGAGGGGAAAAAAGCCCTACGTAATGTCTGTTAGCATCATTTCCGAACATCCCAAATAAACATTTAAATATATTAGAAATTTAGTCTTATTCTATGAGTTTATAAAGCCCAGAATCATCATCATCTCCTAATTGGTGTATAATGCCCCTTGTTGTTCTCAGTGTTGTCTGGGGATGGAACAGCAGTGTGTTTAAGAGGTAAGCTGTCATTTTTCTCCCAATATAGGATGTAATGGTAGTACAATAAAACTAATAATGGTTCGACAGCTTTTGCATTCTTCTGTTGTATTCTTATTTGTTTCTGTTAGTCGCACAAATGCTCTGATTGATGAATTAAATCCTAACTATAGCACTTCATGAATCCAAAGAGAAATGGTGATCTTCTGGAGCCATGGAGACCCTTTACCTGTACTGAAAACCATAGTTGGAGACTGTGAGGTTGGATTATGCTCATAGTTAAAGGTTTTGATGTCTTTATGGGATACAAGACTGGAAGTTAAAATATCAAGTGTTCACCATTACAAACAGATGTTGGCAACATTAAGGCTTGCATTGCCACCTCCTCACAGATTCACAAAAGCTGTACCCCATGCAAAGTTTTGTACTCTGCTGAGTGTAACACTTGTGTGTTACACTTAGTGTCAGATGAAATGATAGAGCTCTCTGTGCAGAACTCCCTAGCTCATGGGCATTTGTTCTGTGTATCACTGAATTCCATCAGCTCCTGGTCAATTCAGCAGAAGGTTAAAGTACTCAGGACCTTAACAGAAATTCTCAGTTCCTGATGGAATTGAGTCTTGGGTTTTGTGGGGTTTTGTTTGTTTGTTTGTTTTTTAATATGGGAATCCCTGTTTTTGTCAGTTCTGCTTTGAGTTTTGAAAGTGGACTTGCTCTTGCTTTCACTATTTGGGTTCAACTCCATGAAATTTCTGATACTTTTGGCATTCCATGGGCAGCCACAGAGTCAGTCATACAGCACAAGTAACAGTCAGGAGGTCCTTGGCTGCTATGAGAGGGGAAGGAAGGAATACAACAACAGGGAGATCAAATAATCCCAGTTTGCTTTTTTCTGTCACGGAAAGTCAGCTAACAGCTACAAAAGGGGAAAAAAGATCTGTTGCATTAGGTTGCATTGTATATATTATCCTCCATTCTGTTATGTGGTTATTTTTTAATAAACCTTGTTAGGCAACATGTCTCAAAATGATTTTGATCCAAAATGCTGTTTTGGTAAAAGCTGGAACATTTTCTCAACCTATTTGTTAAAAAAAAAAGAATTCTTAGGGATTTTTTATGAAGTCCAGAATGAAATTCTTGTTCAAGAGCAGGAAAGGCTAGTAGGAGTAATAGCACAGTGATCCAGGTTCACTTTGTAGATCTGTGTTCAACAGTCTGGCTTGAGTTAGACACAGAAAGGGTTTATATAAAATTTCCTCAATCCAATAGAGAACTGAGCAGAGTATAGGCGTGAATCTGGGTCTCCCTCATAGTCATACGGTAGAATAAATCTCTCAATTTTTTGTTCCCCATTGGAGCTCTCTTGCTTCATATAGATAAATGCTTATAATGCTGGGAAAAGTAAAGCAGATTCTAGAAGTGGTGGGAAGATCCTACGTGCTTATTTCTGGCCCAAAGAAATATTAGCTCATTAGTATGAAATCAAATGGTTCCAATAAGAGTGACTAGGAGAGGTTTATTTGGTATCAACTCAAGCTCCATGGATACCCTTAGCCACTTAATTATCCTCTGTCCCTTCTCCCTTTTTCTATCCTCCCTTGCCCAGCTTTTATTTACTAAGTTTTGATTGTGTATCGGTGTGGAATAAATATGATTTCCGAAACCTTGCATTTTTATGGGCTTGTTTTCCACGTAGTTTTAGATTTTAAGATGATAATGAAAACGTGCATGTGTTCTTGTGTATTTTTACAGAATCACAATAAAAATAGTACTAAGCTTATTTCAGAGTTCATCCCTTTAATGTCTAAGCTGGTTTTGCTAAGGCTCACTTCTAAGACACTTCTATTTTATAATTAATTCTAATATAGTACTTTATGCTTTTATAACACCTGCTGTCTCTAAGATATTTATCTAATTCACAGAAAGTAACAATTTTAGCCTTATCCCTTTGAGGTAAGTAATAACAAATATTTTTTTGTGTAACTTCCTTTTTTTTCACTGGAAGGCTGAGAAAAAAGTGTCTCTCCTCAAAGTCTTCACTTTCTTTGATTTCACAGTGGTTTGGTTCCATGATTTTCTTCTAGGCACTACACAGCAGGGTCTTGGACTTTTAGGGTCATAAACTGGAATAAAATTCAACATCTTTTTTACCAGAAACCACAGGCACTTATCACTTGAAATCAAGTAGAATTTCCATTAATATGTAATAAAAGTTTTCTTTTAGACTGAATACTAGAGGGCAGTATAGCTGAAGCAAACTCTGAAATTTTATTAACATGGGAATCAAAACATGCAGTAGCCTATTCTCATGGACAAAGCAGAATAAACAGCAACCTATAGCAGATCTGCATAGTGGGGCTTATTTAAGAGCCAAGGAGAGCAGAGCTTTTACCCTACCTGATTAGCCTGCACACTTGCTGGTCGCTCTCCCCGTGGCGTTACACTCCCTAGATCTTGACTTTCCCACAGAGGGGTTGCTGCTGCCCTGGCAGAAAGTCATGTTGGTTCATACTGTGTCGCTGCTCACAGTCACCTGTTTCAAGTGTCACCAGCCAAGGTCCCTGAACATCCCCCAGCATCCATCTCCTTGAAGCAATCTGATCTCTAGGATCTTCCCTGACTTCTAGGGTCTCTCGTCCAGCCAAGATCTTCAGCTTCTTTTCAGGCCCCCTTTTTCTTTCTGAGACCACCTCTTCTGTTCAACAACCTTTCTTTCTGGCAGCAGCAGTTTTCTCCAGAACCCAAACCCCCAATTTCCCAGTCTAAATAGTCTCTGTGCATGATCACAACGCATGATCGGCCTCCTAATTGGTGACTTGGTCTTATGTCTCCTTATTAATAGGAGGATTCAGGACATGCCACTTTTCTTTAGCCCAAGTGTTACTGAAATTTTCTCCTAGCTCGTGCCAGTTGCAGCTAGCGAGTAGCAGGCTTCTGCTTGAGGACTCGGAAGTTCAGTTTCAGACATTCATCCCCCCGCCATACACCCAATTATCAGCTGCCTGTTAACATTCCCAGTTCAAGCTATTTTTTTCACCTGCAACACCCATTTACGTTGGATAAACCAGGGAATGTCTAGCGTTACAGATTTCAGGATCCCCCTTGCTATTTTCACCCTAACTATTCTCCTAGCTATACTGTTCTTAAACCAAATTGAATTTATATCTGTGGAGACTGCTTGCACTAGGATTTCTTATCCGTAAACAATCTGTTGTTGCTTTCTTTTTTTCTTCTTCTCAGCCTGTTAGAGATTACAACAGAATTTGAGTTTTTTGTATTCTCGTGGGTGTGTTCCCAAAGCAGCCTTCACATCCAATGCTTCTCTCTGCTCTGCACACCTTTTTTTTTATCTCAGCATTTAGCTGTGTTAAACTACCTTTTCTGGCCTGAGAAATGATTGATACTCTTGGGTGAATTTTAATTGCACTGTACAAGGATAGGATCATGTGATTCCCATTAACATTTATGGGAGTCATATAATTAAATCCCTGTGCACCACAATGAAAATTTACCCTTCTATCTCCTTCCTTTTGTTGGGCAGTTGTATGCCATGTAGTTGGAGTAGTTAGAACATGTTAAAAGAAATGCAGAAATACCACTCCCTTCTTTCGTCTTTTCTTCCCCTTCCCCCCCACCAGAAATTGCCCCTTTTTAAGGGGGGAAATTCTTAGGAAATTCTCCCTTGTCAGCACTGAATATGCCAGAATCAGGATGTGAGTTACGAGTGTAGAAGGCTATAGCTTGCAGTTATCTGATGCTGTCATACTTCCAAGACTTGTAAAACTTGGATGTTCTCCCAGCAGCTGCCACGTAGTGCCACAGCTGACAGATTAAGTTTAATTTAATGGCCCTAAATAATGGAAGGAGGTCAAGGTTTTCACTTTATTTTGGTTGTTGGTTTGAAGCCACCCAGGTTGACAGTAGCCAGAATCATTACTACATGATGGATTTGCAATTGCTTATGAAATGAACCCAATATTCTTAATAGAGTTCGAGGTGGACAGGTGTCCGCATGGCAATTAGTGGTGAAGGAATTATTAGTGCTGTTGCAAAGAAGCCAGAGATGAAAAAAAGCATTGGGGCTAGACAGGCCTCTGACCCAAGGTCATGATTGCTCATGGTCAATGGTGAAAGCAAAATTCTGGTATTGTAAAGAGAGTTTTAGTGTCATTGCATATGCTACCCGGATATTATGGCTAACTTGGATTCTTCTGCTGGTGCAATTACAAGCTTTCAAAAGACAGTCACCTTTTTATTTATATGCTGCAAAGAGGGTGGGTAAATAGCCTTTATTTCCTTCTCCTTATAAAAATCAAACTGGTCTCACTGTGATTTCTCCACTTCTTATTAGCTAATTGCACACCATAATGTGGCAAAGGAAACAGTTTTGTCCACTGCAAGAGGAATATTCCTATTTCTCATCTACAAAACTATAACTCGTCTTCTGATTCAGATAAGCAATGTATTAGCAGTCATCTGCTATTAAATGCTGAGTCATTTGATTGCTGTTTCTTCAGTCTTTTGCTGACTCCAGCGATGCTTCAGCTCTTTACTTCCTGGTCAAAACAAAGACTGAAGCAGAAGTGGCAGCAGCAAGTTAAATACTATGAATACATTTTTAATTTAGAGAAGGCCTCACTAAGAACAAGTTTTTACATGTTCCTAAGTCAAAACAAGCTTCAGGGAATTCAGATGCGTCTTTTATTTCCACCTGGTTTCTCAGGTCTTTTCATATCTTTTTGTATATATGTGCGTGCGTGTGTATGTATGTTTGTGCTTATACATATACATTCATACATATGGATGTATATATATTTAGTTTAATACTTTTTATTTCAGTGTTGACTAAAGTGGGGGTTGTATAAGTTAGGGTCCACATTAAAAAATCTGTGCATATTATAAAAAAAATAAAATCTTTAGGACTTAATTCCAAAAGTGCACTTAGGTTTATTTGCTTAGACAGTACCAACATAAGGCAAGCTGGATCTTGGTCTCTTGAAAATGCAGTTCATAATTTTTAAAGGTTATAGAGATTTGCCTCTGCTTTGCCAATTAAGACTGGAAGTTTGGTTTATGAAAACTGCATACAGATTGTATACCTTGATATGACACTGGAAAAATCTATATGGACAAAATGTTCTAACCTTATTACATTTTTATGAATCTGACTTAACATTTTGAAGCAATGCAGTGTAAAAACTAGGCTAATGCTGAAGAAAGCTTTCCTAGAGTGTGATAAAAACAAAATGCAAATTCCTGAGTGAATACTTAAAAGAAACCCGAAAAGGCTATTAGCAAGCAGATTTGCTTGCTGATTCCACATAGATAAATGTAAAAGGTCACGTAAATAATTTTTATTGTTTAAGTTACTTCATGCAATCTCTTTCAAGTCCCAACAAAATATTTATTGTCCTTATAAGATGTCCCGTTTTCCCTGTGTGTTACTGTAGCTATCATTAGTTCTTGTAATGAACAGGTGTGTACTAAAAGTCCTCCTTCCAGTACACAGGAACATCATTATCTGTCTCTCATTTCTGTTGATTTTCGGTGTTAAATCTTAATTCATTTTTAAGACTAAGATTTTTATATTTTAAACAATGCCAATGAACATTATTTGCTCAAGATTTTGACCAACTAGTAGGAATCATACTTCAAACACAGGTATTAAAATATTCTGGTTCTTCAGTAGAGGGCTAGTACATATTATGGCAATTACTATTATTTCATACAAAAAGCAAGTCTTGCCTTATGGTCCTCTAATGACAGTTTTATAATGATTTGGTCACTTTTTGGTCTCTTAATTCAGTAAGCACTGCAAACTGCCCATCTGAATTGAACTCTAAATAAATGAGCCTTTACCAGCTCAACAGTGGTGAGTGACTTTTACTCAGTGCTGTGTTTAGTCAGTTGATTCACACATACAAATCTTAAATTTTGTTTTTAAGTGATAGTAAGTAAATAATACTTACAATTTTTTTCTTTTGAATCAGTCTCCCATTATACCAAATGTATATATTGTGTAAACTTTTTGAATGTGTATTCTCTTTTCTAATATTTCAACTTGAGCTTTTACTGAAAGTAGAAACAACTGTCAAAGCCTGTTTTCAAAAACCTCAGACCTAAATTTTTGAGTCAGTTAATGATTTCAGCGCACTTAATCCAGCTGGTCACAGAAAAATCAACGTACTAATCATTAGTCATTTTAGTTGAAACTTCCTCTTTAGCCAGTCTTCATCTTCTACTTTTAATAAACCATAGTTTATTAAACTAGGGTTTAGTGAGCTAATGGTCATTAATATAAAAAGCAGTATTTGCTTTTATTTTGCAAGTATTGCTGCTGTAAAATATTTTGATTAAGTCTCTGGCTGGAGAAGGCTTTTACTGTGAAAAGCATTGAATCTTCACCCTTCAGGATTTCCTTTGCAGCATGCTGGAAACTAATACTCTTCTTTTCTCCTAATGGACCAAAATGTGTGTGCTATTAACATAGTGGGCTCAAAAAAATACTTGTAGTTATGCCTTCCATTAACACCTTCGCTGAACACAGGTCAGCCGTGATTATATTCTTGCTAACAGAGGGAGACACTTTTTTGATAATATCTTCACACTTAAGTAGTTATCTTTTTTTCCATGTAATAAGGCATTGCATAGTGTGACTTAGGTTCCCAGAGTCTGGCTTCTGACAGGAATCTGTTCCTATTTGCGGTGTGAGGAGATGGATGAGATGGAAAATGCCCGGTGGCTCTGAGGGTATGTCCTGTAAACCCATGGACTTGTTAGAGCACACAGACAAGGTAGATAGTTTTTGCTGATTCACTTCTGTGTGAGGATGTCTTCTACAATAATGCTACCTTTGTTTTTTGCTTGAAAAAAGATGTAAGAATGATCATAAGCATAAAATGTGATGAAGATGAATTAATAGACATGCTACTTGCGATGTTGCCAGAACTCATCTGCTTACGGTACTGAAATAAATTTATGTTACTACAATTTGTGCTAGCATGGAAGGACTGATTAAACTATAAGGGAGTGTGTTGAATTCTGTTCTAGCTGAAGAAGCATGAACAGCTTTCTTAACTACAGATACACATAGCTACTCTGCATTGCAGTGTTGAGGTGCTTGAGCTAAATTAACTAGATAAGATACAAAAAAAATCCAACAAAAAACCCCCCACAAAAATGCCCATGCATGCACAATGAAAGAAAATTTACTTTTCTTCTTGGGTAGCCTACTTCAGGCAAAGTGAATTTGGCTATGCTGAGCTCTGTGCTATTATCCCTAGTTAGCTTGGTACCCAAGCCACTTCATTCACAGCCAGCCTGGGCATCTTAAGACTATCCTGCAGATTGCAGTGTGTCCAGATAAAACAGGGATGAGGTGGGAACCAGAAAACACCAAATTCAACTTTCCAAACCTAGACTAACTTATGAGGGCCAGCACTTTTCCCATGTCAGCTTCCACAGAAGTAATTTGGAGACACCCTATAACGTAATGCAGTTGTCTCCCCTGATTAAAAAATTTAAAAGTTATGATAATGCATATCTTTAACAAACGAAGTGACTATTACAAGTACTGAGATGTTCAATATATTGTATGGCAATACATTGGTTATTTAGTTCAAAAAGGAAGGGAAAAATGAATATTGTGTGCACCAGATGTGAAGGTGCTTTATTTAACACTCTGATAACATGATAGAGTCATCTGCTGAGCCCCCAAACTACCAGTTAGCTCACTTTCAATTTGGCCACAGGAAGAAGACGAACATCCAAATGAGCCTGGCAAATGCGTTTCACATTGCCTCTGTGCTAGATATTTAGCAATTCTCCAGAAATGCTCAAAATCAGTGTTTTTAAAAGAAAGAGATATTCATCATTTGCTTTGTCCAACAGAGATCGAGGACTGCACCAGATCTTACTTTCTCCACTGGGCATTGTGCCTGACTTTTTAAAACAAAACACCCCTTCAGTCCCCAGTAAACAAAAATACTGCCACAGTAGCCCCCTCCTTTGGCCCCAGACCTTGAGTATCCTCTTTTCTTTCACATTGCAGATTGTAGTTGGATTCCTAATATTAGAAATTCATTCAGTTGATGCAAAACCAGTCAAGGTGGCTTCCTTATGATCTGTTCTGAACTCCTTTCAGAAGGAGAGATCTGCGTCATGTGTGAGGGAAAGCTGAAAACAAACGTTTTGTTGGAGCATGGCTGGGAGGAGAGATGGGCCGCTGTTTTGAGAGCTTACAGAAATCTGTAAGAGCGAACTGTAGAATACTTCAGGTTAATCTGTTTCAGAGTTTAGTCGATGATACATGCTAGAACAGAATGAAGTAAAACTTCCCGTGGAAGAGGAGGAGATAAAAGCAACTGTGCCATCTAAATGGTTTTATTTATCTCTTACTGCTAGATAACCATTTAAGCTCTCTGAGTTGATGAAGGTAGTAGATAAGGAGCAGTTGGGGTCAACATAGCTTCAAGGAAACCTTAAGACAGGCGCTCTCTTTGTATTTACATATGCTAAACTTAACAATAACAAAACATTATCATATACAACATTGGCTTACATTAAACTTTTTAAGCAGTTCAAGAAACATGGATTGGTTTCCAAACATGTGATGCATCTCTCTCTAAGGTGGCTGATACCTGCGTAATAACTATTTCACTCCTGCACTGAAAGAAAAAAAAAGTGATCTGGGGCTTTGTGTAACTCCTAACTCTGACGTTGCTTTCTGCCAGTGGAGCAGGCCAGCCGTATCTTTTGTGACTTTTATTAGCACAAATGAAGTTAACTGAAAGGTTTGATTTCTGTAAAACAGTGTGTGCATATTTAGTAACACAAATGATTTAGAGCTATTGTTAAATCCCCTGAAGCATGCACATTTTTGTTAAGCTTGATTAGTATTTGTTAGTTCCATATGTTCAAAATCTTTCCATTTTAGGCCGTCTGTTGTTCAGTAAGGAATTAATTTCCAATTTAACCTTTCTGTCTACAGTGTGTCCTTTACAGGTACAGTCCTACAACAAGATATTATCAGTGATTGTTAGAGACAGTAAATTGTACTACGCATATTAAAATACAGACTCATTTTCAAGATTATGTGCCACAAAGCTAATAGTCTTTACTTCAATAAAAAGTAGCTCTGTGCCATCTATACATATATTTTAAGTAATATTCCTGTGCTTTCATAAATTACATCTGGAGGACTGAGTTGTCATTTAAGAACTCTCAGTGTCTATGGGCAGCAATTTCTCTCTCTTAGCAGAAAGCTTTTCTTAAAGCTCCAGTTATGTGAGATTTAAAGCTTAGAAGACTTTTGCTTTGAATTTTAGCCCTTGCGGTTGCAGACAATATCTCCAAAAACAAACTTGGAAGGAGTATAGAAGAAAACAGAAAATTAAAACCATTTATTTAAATTTCATCTGTGCGCATACAGACCTGGGTTCACTATTGCTGAGCATCTGGAGCTAGCCACGTCTGTTAGCAAAATTACTGGTAATTTTAAGAACTCAGGTCCTGTTGAACAAGGGGCTTTGCGTCTCTGCTTCTCCCTGTGTAGAATCCAGGTCTGTACATTGCTGGAGAATGCAGCTAATCTAGTACCCAGTCTTGTAGCCATTTACAATAAATATGTAGTTCAGGAATTTGGGCATTACCATCTGCTAACTAGCTAGCTATGATTAGCGGCTCTGGAAAGAAGCTTCTTACCATAAGGTATGAAGAGTTAAAAGTTAAGCCCTGTTTTATTGTTAGCCTGTCCACTGATAGCAAGGGTCTGTATCAGTTCATTCTGTGCAATAGGATTATCATTCCACTGGCCAACACTGAGAGCAGACCTAGTTTTTTTGGCTATAGGCTTAATAAAAACAATGGAGAATTAATTGTGGGATACAATACTGTTGTTTGCATTTTTGTTGTAATTAATAACATTGGATAAACTTTTCTGTGTGTTGGACCAATAAATTTTTAATTTTTTTTTAACAGAAATTTTCTTATTCAGTCCACAGTTGCAAAATGATTTAACTGAAAGGTCAGAACAGCAATTGCCAGATTTGCATGAACTTATAAATGTCAGAGGTAGGTCCAGTCTGGGTTGCTATTTGAAGTTATTTTGTATGGGATTTTTGGTGTTAAATATCTGCATTTTTCACACACAAGGGGTCTTGGGTTGATTGGTTTCCTTGGTAACAGCTCTTTGCTCTGATTGCATAAGCACACTGGAGTGGTGCAGAACAGACTACTACAGAAACGCACTGGAATTAGTCTGATGTAATGGGATGTTGTTTGAGCTGTTACCGAGTACTTAATTCCATTATCCTTTACGTTATTCCCATTAATACTGCATTGTAGTGAAATAACAAGTAGCTTACTTAAGACTAGTTAAATTTTCTTTAACAAGTTAGCTTGTGGGCTTCTGAAAGAAAATTTTTAAATGAAG
This sequence comes from Nipponia nippon, assembly GCF_047370975.1. Taxonomy (NCBI): domain Eukaryota; kingdom Metazoa; phylum Chordata; class Aves; order Pelecaniformes; family Threskiornithidae; genus Nipponia; species Nipponia nippon. The sequence goes on along the minus strand of NW_028262290.1, from coordinate 42,884,300 downwards.
GAAAGTAACCTAACAAAACTCTGAATAAAATGTACTGTCATGATTGGTGCAGAAGAACACTTAATTCTTGGTGAGTTAGCTTGCAAGATAAAAATATTTGTACAGCTTAAATTTATGTTGATGAATTGTCTCAGTCATCCTTTCTTCTTAGTCCATGGAAGAGTTCCCTTGGGTATTTTTACCAAATTCTCTATGTCAGTCTCTAATTTTCAGAATGTGTGTATTTTAATAGGAATTATATTATTCTGGAGATTATGATTAAATCTAAAATAGCAGAGTTATTTCAGTTAAGTGAGATATAAGCAAAGCAGTGGAATTTTTGAAGTGGGTAAATTTGACACTAAAGGACATTAGCTGCAAAAATTAGAAGAAATTGCATGCACATGTTGTCAACTGCCACGTGCCAGGTTGCTGCCCTGCTGCACTGGAGGCTTTTAAGTTTTCTGAGTCTTGGGAAGCTGCTTAGGCACAGTCCCCAGCATCACCCCTGTGCCGAAATGAAAGTATCCGTGATCAGTCCTAGGATCTCTGGCTGTGGAAATCTGTAAGGCTGTGCCTGCATTAGCTAGCACGGCAGTGCAAGAGGAGCCAGTCCCTGGAGTGAAACATTGCTGTAGTCTTCATGTCCATGCTGCCAGCATTTCCCTTGTTCCTCTCTGGAGTAGCTCACTAACAATTCAGCTGGATTAGGTGCACCCTGCAGTACAGCTTTGGAGTTTTTTATGTCCAAATGAATACTGGTTGCATGCCCTGAGACCTCTTTATGATCACCAGATGAATGTGCCTCCTTAAAGCAAATGGGAACAGCTGGGAGGTTCGCTTTAGAAACACGCTCCTGATCAAAGCCAAAACCCCTAAGGAAGGACACCCTAAACATCCTCCAGAGCTCCAGTGATGTGGTCATTTTTATGTTCATGTATCAGCTGGTCAAAGGACATCTGAAAGCTGAACTGACCAGAAAGAAAACCTTTGGGTGGGGAGAAAGGGAATCCTCTCTAACTGATAAAAGGAGTGTATACATTTGAACAAAGCAGCAGATCCTTATGTCTTTTCCTTAACTTATTTTCTTCACCTCTTTTTGAGTGTGGCTAGTATTAGTGAGAGTCATGCCTGAGATCTGTGACTGGTCCCCTTGCTATTCCCTTTTGAGTCATAGGACACTGTCTTATTCATCTGTGTAGCCAATTTACCTCATCCGTGGTCTCATAATTACAGTAGACACTGGTGTAAAGGCAGCAGAGCTGTCATCTTTTCTTTTTCCTGTGACATTGAGAATCTCAGTTCCTTTCAAGTCGTTCATGCTTTGAGGCCTCTGAAACCCAGCAATGCGTCTGGTCTTTGTTTTGCTTTTGAGGAAATTCCATGCCTCCTAGCCTGTTTCCTTCAGAGAAGCTCTCCAAGGGGGATTTTCTGAGGTATCTCATTATTCTAAGGTGTTTCCACTTAAATAGGTCTTCCTAGCAAGGGACTTTCCCTTATTCTTGGCTAGAGAGAGACATCACACAACCTTGGTCAATTCTATCTACCCAGAAGTATTCAGTGAACCAGCAATTTCATTAACACAGACAGGATCTGTAAGCAATACACAGGCAGCCATACCACACCTGTCATCTAGATGATCCTGAAAATCACTGAGGTTAAATACTGGAAATGTTACTTTGAGCGAACTTCAGAGATTCAGACAGAATATTATCAATATATAGGATAACGACAGCATATATAATAGCACATGCTAGAAGCTCTCTCAGCACTTGAGTTTATTCAGAAAGTTTATTTGCAACTTTAAACATTTCTCCAGAACCATGTCCTCGTTGCAGATGTTGGAACAAGGTTGTTTTTACTGTGGCTGAGTTTTGTGACCCTGTTTATGAAATAGCCCATAAACAGCTGTACTGGCACAACTGAGCAGCTGAAAAACTGTAGCATAAGGGCAAGAAATGAGCTGCGGGTAGAGAGAACCCCTTAAACTGCTTTCATGCTGAGAAAAGAAATGTGGAAAAGCCTATGTTGAAAAGAAATGTTGATTTCCATATAAGAACAATATGTAGGAGCAAGGCAAGGGACTAAGACTGGCTGTCTACTTACATATATATGTATATGTATATGTATATATATAAAATATAAAAAACAATGCACCAAAATTTTTCAAGGATTATCAGTAACTGTCTTTATTACAACTTTAAAAAACTTCTATTGTGCAATGATGCTAAAAACCTAAGAACGTTACAGTATATTGTGAATATTTTGAAGGCATATAATACACTCTTTAAAATAAACAAAAAGTAGTGAACATTAAAAACCAATTAATATTAAATTCCTTTCCCACACATTTTATACAGTATTTTTAATGCTCTATAAGCTAATTAGAGAGTATCACAAAGTAAACACTATTAAAAATGGGTTCTTTTACTTAAAAATGACTAAAAATTACAGGGCTCCTGCTTTAACTGCTCAAGATAATTTGATTTACATAGGATTTTGTTAGGAAAACTTTTGCATTGTCACTTAGACATTTTGGAACAGTCTTCTCAAAACTAGTGCGATTATGTTTTGTGATTCCAGCTCAGGCTGTGTGGTATTCAGTAGTTTTTTATTTTTCCAGAGGTGCTTTCTCTTTGGGTGAATGTAGACTTAAGACCGCTATGACTTTAGTCAAAGCTGAGTACTGGTTCTCTACCTCAGTGCACAGTTCATATTGTTGGTTTAGCCTGAACTTTCTTGAGCAGAGACTCTTCCACTGTGTATTCATACAGGGACCGTCTTGAGAGAGCCTTGGTTTTGGTTGGTATTTCTTGGTGATGATGTGATACAAATAAATAATGACATTGTACCAGACATGACAAAGGGTGGGAAAAGTTGACCTTGAAAAGTACTCACAGATGATAAACTGTATTCAGAATTCACAAATGTCCAGCTTATAAATATTATTATTACTGTTTAAGGTGATGCAGCACCTGATGGAAAAAATAATTTGTGGGTAGGTCACAGCTCAGTCAGAACATCTAAACTTTATCTAAACTTTGGATGAATATCAATTTTGTTGGAAAAATCAAATGACAGTTAGAACATTTTACAGCCAATCCTTTCCATGCCACCCATTCTCACATCAGGCTGATCCTCCCACTTAGACCAATACAAATCCAAAGCAGCAACAAGTCAGTGGACTTATATCTACTTGAAACTTGTGACTGAGAGAGAGGATTTAGCGTATCTATGCCAGCAGAGGATTGGGAGTCTTAAGCTGCCCGCAAGCCATCCACGATACAGTTCTGCTGTTGAAAGGCAGATGGCTTATACAGCACACCATAACTCTGCCTTTTCTTGCCCTGTCAAGTGCAGGGTAGACACAGGCATTGAAGCTGTAAGGCTGCAGCTTACTCATTTTCTACACTGTCCAGGCAGAATAGGCAGGTGAAATGTGTTTTTCTTCTGGATTTCTCTTCTTTCTCAGTTATCAAATTTTACATCTAAGTTCCCAGCATGTAGGGTAGGACTTCATTTCTTTCTGTCCCTAAGGGAGTTTAAGTAGGTTGAAAGATATTGTATATAATTTTCCTGGTTATTTTTAATTTTTCTTTGTAACAACTTTGTAAAAATAAAGATTAACAATAGGGAGTGAGATCAAAGTTGATGGCTTGTGGAAAGTTACAGGTACTCAGAGTTAGGAAGGGAAAGAATGGATAACCCACAGGAGGAATGGGGTTGCTGCAGTGGTGAACACTGCAAGTTCACTATGTCTTTCCTTCTTCGTGAGTAAACTGTATTGCATAAAATACAGCCTCTTCAGAGGCAACACCAAGGTTTCTCTGAAGGATCCTGAAGGGATTAAGTAGCCTATTCAGTCATCTTGATGTTAGAAAAAATATAAAGGCATAAAGGATATAAAAGTAAATTGCACAGTTTAGCTGTTAGATGTACTTAAAGATTGGAAAAAGTTACGTCTGTAGCAGTGAAAGGGACCTGAAGAATTATTTGTCAAGTCCCTTCTAAAACTAGCAAGGTCAGCTATAAGGACTGTATTATTTGTCACAAACTGCTGAAAAAAAATCTGTTATTTATGGATCTGAAATATGACTTCGTACAATGTATCTAAATGAAAAATTTCATCAATAGTATCACATTAGTTAATACAGCATGTAAATAAGAACAAAGATATTTGACCAAATACCATTGTACCTTGATGAAAAAATGTAATACTGTCTTTAGTTCATAAACACCATATGCTTCCATTGACGGTTCAACAGGAACAGGTTTTAACTCTTCAAAATAATACCTTTGCCCTTAAAATGTCTGTCGATACTAAAAGTTGACTGTTGAAATTAAATAGAATGCCATTATAGCTGCTGTCACTCAGTGACTTCGATATCAACTTTGGTCATTTTATAATTAAAAGTTTTACCTTATGGAGTATGTGCAAACTACTAAATGCAGTTGTGTTGTCTAACCATCTTCAAAGAAATTTCTCATTGTAGGACTCTTTAAAATAAAAATATTTCAGCAAACCTTTGCCATTCTTTTTTTACGTATACTAAAATAAACAAGCTCTGATGATAAAGCAAGGAAAGTTCATAATTCTGTTAATGTATACATTATCAGTATTTATGTGTTATTGTGGTGGGTTGACATTGGCTGGCTGCCAGGTGCCCACCAAGCCACTCTCTCATTCCCCCTCCTCAGCGGGACAGGGGCAGAAAATAAGATGAAAAACTTGCGTGCCAAGATAAAGGCAATTTAATGAAGAAAAGCAAAGGCCATGCACAGAAGCAAAGCAAAGCAAAAAGATTTCTTCTGAACTTCCCATCAGCAGGTGATGTCCAGCCACTTCCTGGGAAGTAGGGTCTCAGCACATGTAGCAGTTGCTCCAGAATACAAACACCTTAATAATGAATGCCCTTCCTCCTCCTCTTTTCTCTTAGCTCTTATTGCTGAGCAGAGCATCATATGGTATGGACCCCTTGGTCAGTTGGGGTCAGCTGTCCTGACTATGTCCCCTCTCAAACTCTTGCCCACCCCCAGCCTACTGGCCTTTTAATGGGGAGTGGTTGGAGAGACAGCCTTGATGCTGTGCGAGCACTGCTCAGCGGTGTTCTCAACACCATTTTAGCTTCAACTACAAAGCATGGCCCTATGACAACTGCTGTGGGGAAGGTTAACTCCATCCCAGCCAGACTCAGTACAGTTATACTAAGCTGAGCTCCAGTTTGCCTGCTGTAGCCAGGCTGGCTCTGCAGTGTAAATAAGTGATTTTGTGGTTAAAGAACTGAGTGGTACAAAAAAATATAAATTGGGATAAATTCCTATATCTGCTCCTATAAAACCTCCAGACATCCCCTCTGCTCTTATTACTAAAGCAGGGGCAATATCCCCTTTCCTGTGCTTCAATTACCAGATTAGATGATAAACTGGGTGGCACAGGAGCTGACTTTTGGTATGTCTGTACATGCAGTGAGGCACTATAGGGTGCTGCCCCTCATTTAGGGCACCTCTGCCCTATTATAGGGACATGAGTCTTCACTCATGCAATTAACTATATTAAAACCATGATTTACAATTCTGAATAAAGTGGTTGAATTAAACATTGATTAAGAATGTGGCATTTTTACAGGTTTAATCTACATATTGACTTTTTCTTGCCCTTGTGCCTCATCCCATCCTTTGTCCCTCAGCTTCCTTGGATGAACCATATTGGTTTCTGGAGATTTAACTTAATAAATACAGTCCACTGGCAAATACAGCTTTGCAGCTACAACAATTTTTAAGCTATTTTTTCTGTAATTTTTATGTTCAGACTTGCATGCAGTTTCAAGCCAACTCTTGTAACTACAAAAGGATAGAATTTGGTTTCTAGAAAGTAGCATATATATTGTTATTCAAAGTCTGCTACATTTGTTGATCTTTACAACTGTTTTTTAAAGTCCTTTTTTTAATCTTTTATATCAAAGGCCTAGATACCTAGAAGTTAAGGCACAATAAACTTTGTTATACCTGCCTAGTGTCAGTAGAGCTTTTTTAAAGACTTTCATCCATTAAAAGGAAAAAAATTGCCCTTTTCTTATTAAATATGGAAGAAAAGCGATAGCGGTCTGAGGTTAATTTCATGATTTTGTGGGGCTTTTGGCCTAAGAAAATGAAGGGATTTAAAATATAAGGAGGAGAACAAAAACACTTCTACATTATTTGTCCCCTTGCCTTTCAAGAAATCTCTAATGTTTTTAAAAAAAAAATGATTTGAAGGGAGGAGGAGGAATTAAAAAAACCCACAGATTTCAAAGCTAGTGTAGTTATAGAACCACATGAGACATTTCAGTGTTGACAGTAATCAGAAAGAATTGTCTTTAATGCTGTTTTCAAGGACATCAGAAAAAATGCTTTTCTGTGAGGGAAGAATATAATTTGGTAACACAGGCTGGTAACATGAATTCTTTCCATGAATATTGTTAAAAGCAGATTACAATATGCAACTGAAAATTAGCATTTATCTTCTCTCTGAATTGGCAGAGAGTGGCAAGGACAGCTGAGGCTGCTAACCAAACAGGAATGCGATTGTGGCTCCCGAACTTTTGCAACTTTGAGTAGCGTGCATCAGAGAAGCGGTCCTCCCCAAAGAGGCACTTGTTCCCCCATTAGACCAATAATGCAGGTGTATTTCCATAAAGAGAAAATGTCTTTTTTAGACTTATGAGTTTGGCTGGTTTTTTTTTAAATAAAGACCATGTATAGTTTAGGGATCATCTACAGAATGAACTCATACCACTTGTCTCTCCTACTCATGACCATGGAGTCAAACCAATAATTTTGGCTTGGACAGGAGATACTGGAAAGAACACCTGGGCCCTGTATTCAGATTGTTTCTAACTTACTTTTGGGACAAGACAGTCCACAGAGGTGTCTCTGCCATGACCCAGCTCCTTCTGTTATTCTTAATAACAATATAAAGGTCTGAGAGAGAAGAGCTCTTGTGATTGTTTTGTGTTGATTCAGGATTTGTACAATTCAAAGGAGCTTTCTAGTTGGGGTAGCTTTTGGGCTGGTTTATGCTACTGGTCCACCCAATGCAAGGAAAACTTTTGAGGGAAGGAGATACTGTCTGCAGGCCTCTGGGTTCATCCCCCAAATATTCCGTTGTCCAAATATGGAACAGTTATATTATGAAAGGTACACAAAACCTTCCTCTCCTCGTCATAAAGGTTGCAATATAACCTTCTGTAGTTAATCTGCTGCCAATTTTCATATCTGGCACAGCAGAAAGAGGTGGAGAAAAAAACATATTTTTGTGGCTTTACATTTTTTAAAAACTATTGTACTATATTGTCAGCAGTGTTTACTTTTCTAATGAATGATAATGAACCTCCATGTGGCTGCTCCTTGGGTTCTTTCATGACGCTACTGTGGTTTCACAGCACTGTATAACTAAGCACTGCACAACACTGTGAAACCACAGTAGTGCAGAAGTATTGTGGGCACCCACTTATTCAGAAGAATTTGTGAGGTCCTGCTCTTAGTTGTGTAGTGCTTACTTATACAGTGCTGTAATGGTGATTAGGTAACTGCTGAGGCAGGATTTTCATGGTTATTCGGGGACATTTTAATAGAAAATTACCATTGTTCGAAGACACATTTACAAGTTTGAGTTGTGTTGGTCCCGAGTGGGATAACTGTGCTTTCTCCTGCTTGCGCCTGGTTCTGTGGTTTGCCCATATAAAGGCAGGCTTAAACACTTCCATCTTGACTTAATGATTCTTTTTACGTCTTCTTTGCTATGACTCCAGAAGTTATGGCTTTCTGTATCCTAATTATTAATTCACTGGTGACCAGAAAGAGTACTTGTCATGCAGGAGGTAGAAATGAGCTTGTAAACCCCTTCACAGAGTGGCAGTGCCGGAGAGGTACACATCAGGTTTCCTCATCTCCTCTTCATATTCTGCTCACAATGCCTCTGCCTCTTGCATTTCACAGGTTTAGGGGCTTTCTGCTGAAATAGTAGTAACCTTGGGAATCTGAAGTGGATTTTAAATAATTAACTGGTCAGTTTAAGTGATTTTTTTTGGTATTGACCTTAATAAAGAAGCTGCCAAGGAATTAAATAGGGCTTCACTGTGTTGATCCCGTGCCATTACACAAACTTTTTATGGACTCATTAAAAGATATAAGGATAAATTTATCACTGGTATAGTAGATGCAACTCCACAGCGTACCCATTCAAACTAAGGATAAGTATTATTTCTAGTCCCCTCTCTGAGGTGCATTATATTATATATATATATATATAATATATATATTATATTTTTTTTCTTTTCTTTTGTCTGATATATAGGGTTGGCACATAAAGGATAAAAACTTTTTTGATAAAATCTAATATTTTTTAAAGCAAAGTGGAAAATTCTTTGGAAAAGTATCAACAGATGCTGTTCGAAAAAGTTATGCTGAACTTGCAGTTTATTCTTAGTTATGAAATGCCTTTAATAATTTTTCGAGAAATCAAATTCTTGAGTTTTTACTTCAGGAGCTGGATTTGGGTAAGGAATGGATTTCAGGAAGAAGGGCATAGAGAGGATATGAGTACAAATAAATAGGAAGCATTTCCATACTATCTACAGCTCTATTTCTTTACTTTATATGTTGTTTCCAGGAACTTTGCCCAGTTAAAGTTTATTTTATTAAATAGCTGTTGACCATCCCTTAAATGAAGTGGACGTGAAAATTTTGCCTGTCAGGTCTAGCGCCATTCTTCTTAAATTTGCATGCTAAATAATGCCACAGAAAACATGTCAACATTTCCTAGTTAGCAGCAAAGGATGATCAATGGTTCTATGATAATTAGTATAGCTGACAGTCAATCAAAGCGATAAAAATAAAAAGCTCTGATCAAAAGACCTTTTCTTCTGTGCATTGTAAATTAGCATAAACATTGCCATCCCTTCATAATGCCAGTAAAACAGCAAATATCGCCTTGGCATAAAAAGAATTCTTATACGGTTAAAGGGCAATGGAATTTTATCCACTGCAATATTTGTCTTTTTTTTCTGATTCCTTTCATTTAGATAAAGCAATTTTTTAAAACAACAACAACAACACAACTTGTTCTTGAGCAGGGGCAGGGGGGTTGTATTGCGTATTTTTAATGGCAGAAGAAGGTGTGTAAACTGGTTGAACAATCATGTATAAACCAACCAAAATTAATGAGGTCTTGGGATCTGAATGACTATGCCAAGAGAAAAAATACGGTAACTTAAGAAATCTGTAATTGTATCAGGAAAATAAACCCCTAACACCCCACAATGAAGTGTGGTAACCTGCAGTTCCTGAAATGCTTGCTATTCCCTTCTGTCCCTGATCTCTGGGAAGCTGTGGGAGTGGAGCTTTGACAGATCCCACAGGCAACGCATTTTTACCTTGTCACCATCTCTGTTTTTAGTGTAGCACCTGTGACTTTCATTTATTTAACTTTACTGCCATTAGTGGGATGACTCATGATATTTGTAAGTACTCACATGATTGAGCCCTACTATCTAACAATAATTTTATTCTGTATAACAATAATAAAGAAAAATATTGAAGACAAAACCTTGTTATAAGATCCACCTTAGCATGGATCTTTTAAGAGTCAGGGGATGGATCTTTTATGAACAGTCCTCATTTATAACATTTATCTCTCTAAGGGTTAGAGTTAGGCACTCAAGAGCTAAGAATATTAAGCATGGTGAAAGATTTGTTTTTCTTGACCTCTATTAATATTCAGTGCATTCCAGCCTATAACTAAAGTTCTGCACTGCACAGATAGATACACAGGTGTTTCAAGAATAATCCCCTCTTTTATATAACAAAGTATTTGTTTCCCTTTCACCACAATTATTATTATTGATCACTTATCACATGAGCTACTAAACATTGAAATAGCTTCACCTTTCTCCCTTCCAACTCTTGTAGCCATTACATGTCGTGGTTTGTTTGTTTTTTAATAAAAGAACCTATGTTCCACTGTTGGTATTTGGTACTTGAAAGTTGACCTCAACAATGTAAGGCATCAGTTACGAGTGAAGTTAAGTGAGAAAACAGGGCCATGCCATGGAAAATTGCCATTCACTAACTACATACTTTGCAGTATTTTCACTTGGGGGGGCATGGAGCTACACAAGCAATAATAATTTTTGAAAAATTAATTTTTTTTTTTTTTTAATTGGAAGTAATGTGGTTGGGTATGGTCAGGTTTTGATTTAATCTGTTTGCTTCTTTTTGCTAATGATCAATTTACCATGATTGGTTTTGTGCTTGGAAACCGATGTGTAACTGAGTAGATAGATAATGAACAAGGGGTATTCAGGTAAGCTAGAAAAATACACGAAGCAAGATATTTCTTTTAATGAATATACTGCATGCTTTGAACTTTTATGCCAATGAATGTATGGTCAGTGCAGAGCCTATAAGTTCTATAGTTCTATATGTCATTGTAGTCAGTTGGCTTCATGCCTGAAAAATGTGAAAATGGTTTACAAAGCAGAGCAGAAACCATTTCATCCTCTGAACATGACTTCAGAAGTGTAATTTCCCAGCAATTAAAACCCCCCAAAATGTAAACTGAATTACTCTTCTCTTGGGATTCCTACCACCATTTAATTTGTGTTTGTTTTATCCTTTGGCATTTTATCTTCTAATAAGCCTTCAAGGGAGAATGGAGTATTAGCTTTCTATTTAAAGGAAAGGACAAATAGATGCAGAGTAAGTACACTCTAATGGCTAAGATTATTCAAGATTTTTGGCTTCAGCAGCATGCAAATAGACGTCTTCATTTACTGGGTTGGAAAGGTTTGTTTGTTTTACAAAAGCATTTGCAAGAGATTTATTTACAGGTAATAATATTTATTTACTATCTCTTCTCCATTTGAGTAGAAACAAATTTCCTTAGGTCATTTATTTGTGGAACACCAGCTGTGTCACTGTATTTCTGATTCAACATTCAGTATTTCTGTATTCACATACTTTGAATATTTCTCTAATGGAGAAGGTGACATTAAATTTAAATCCTTCTAGTTGTTCATTTATCAGCTCTCCCATGTGTGACCCACACAGTTTATTGACTTGGCCAGCTGGTAGTGAAAAGTGAATAACCAAAATACTACCAAAAAGCACCACTAAAAACCAGATAAAAACAGAATGGTCTTTCTAAGAGTCTCTTGCCATTTTCTGAATGAACTCATCTCTGAATTGGCTTTCCATTCTTCTAGCCTGATTTCTGATTATAAAATTAGACAAAATGCTTTCAGAAAGGCTATTTTTATCATAGAATCATAGAATACCAGGTTGGAAGGGACCTCAAGGATCATCTGGTCCAACCTTTCTAGGCAAGAGCAAAGTTTTTATTTGATACGCCTTTTTTTTTTTTCCCCAAGACACTTCAATGTATGTAGAAATACACTAGAGGAGCACAGCCTCAACTTGAAAGTGTTTGCAGTGTGATTAGTTTAGAAGGGTTTACACTTTCTTGTACATTCTTTATGCTTTTGTTGTCTTCAGGTCTGCTTTTTTTACCTCAGATTCCCTGAAAATATTCTGCTATCTTGTGTTACAAACTGTCGTCTCTTTAGAGACATTTTCTGAAGGGAAGACTTGGAAGACTGCAGACAACTCATTAAAGCCCCCAGCCTGCAAATATTTATTTGGCACCCACCCATCAGTTGCTCTGTTTGTCTTCCAATAGTAGGGTAAAGCATTTCCATAAACGTGTGCTCAGTTGGGGTTTCCAGCCTGAACTCCCTTTGACACACTCCATGCTGATGGACTCTGCCTTTAGAGCCCTGTTCATTAAGTCTAGCTGATGGTCTAGGGTATGGAGTACTTGTCGGCCCCAAATACGTTTTGAATGAAGGAGGTTGCTGGTAGGTTGGTGCTCTACGAACGTACGTACTTTTAAATGAGCATATAAAGCTCACATGCTATAAATTCCTTCTGCTTTTGTGGCATATGTCTAAGAACCCTTACAGCATGGTTCCTGCACAGCCACATGATATCCAGGGGTGTATGGGCCAGGCTCAGTGTGCCCCTCCTATCCAGATGGAGGGAGCAAATCTTCCACCCCACCAACATCCAGGAGTTTGCCCTGGGCATGTGAATGGGAGTAGCCTTGCACTGATGGACTGGCTAAGTTTGAGCTTGAGCTCTTGCTTGGGTTGTGGTCAAAATACAACCAGAATTAATTCTCTGTGCCTGTGAGGAAATTTACACAAAATAGTGCCTATTTATTCACTCATTCATTCTGCTTATGTTGTAAGGGGCTAATATGGCCGTTTACGGCCTAGAATGACAAAAATATTCTGCCCATACAGAACAGCTTTTGCATGCATTTGCCCCAAGTGACTGCAGGATTTCCCTGATACTGCTTAATGCATTTTTCTCAATAGAGGAACAAAACTAATTGCTGAGACCTTTGTGTCCTAGGGGATGTGTCATGGCTAGAGAAAAATATTCTTCACAGCCATTACCTTCTCATAGTTATTTCTTGCCAGACCCTCAAGGATAAGCTGCCAGTGCCCATATACAACAGATTATATAAGATCATCATTTTCCACTCCATATAAGATGTTACTCTGAAAGCTATATTCTGATATTAAATAAAAATACTTTGTACTATATTAAGTCTTTCATCCAAAGACACGAAAGTGCTCTCCAGTGTTATTATTCATGTTTAAAAGAAGATTAAAATGAGCCATGCAAGGGTGAGGTGATTTGCCCAAGGTTACAGGGAGTCAGCAGTGGTTATCCCAGACTCAGACCCCCTCCTGAAGTATAAGCGAAAATGTTGGGTGTTTCGGTCATGCAATTTAATGCAGAGAAAAGCCTCCCTACTCATGTGTAGCACTAACACGGCAGGAGGATTCAGAGAGAGCCTACATGTCATTAGCCCAGATCAGATTACAAGGTAGGGCTTTAATAAGCGACTGTGATGTAAATCCAGTAGACAAGTTGAAATCTTCTTGTTGGACATAAGTATAGCTAGGTTTTACGGAATACAAAGTACTACTAGGTGTAGAGCCAGGCAAAATTTTTTTCAGTGGGTCATTTGCCAAAACCTGCAGATTGGGGCTAGGTGAAACTCTTTGCTAATTGAGGCTAAAATGTTTTATGCAATTCACAGTAACTTCTTTTATTTTGAGTGGTACTGTCCTCCCCTCAAACACTCATCTGAGGTTTATTACTGGGCTTTCCATACTCAGCCGATGTTTTAGATCACCAAACCCAAAAGAAAGACCTATTATTCTTAGTATAACAGCTCAGAAAAAAGACAATAAAAATTTTACTTAGAAGTGACAAAAACTAAATTGTAGTACATTTTTGACAGATAACTAGTATTACTATGTACACGGACTGTACATGATGTAAACAGGTTTATAATGTTTAGAGGTATACTTTGTGCCCCTCATCTTTGCAGTATTGCTAATGTGGTGCAATAATATCTGTGTAAGCAAAGATAAAGAATTCTTGTGGGCACTGGATATCAGCTTGGAAGATTGTAATTGCCAAGAGCTTTCCACACTCTTTTTTCTTCTCAGTGTATCTCCCCCTCCCATTTCCACTTATTGCCTGAAACTGAGCAGAGCTGACCCCCAAAACCGCTTCCCTGCTCTTCTTTTGCTGGCAGGGAGCTTGCCTGCTCCCTCACCTAGCACAGGAAATTGCCACAGCCCTCACCAGCAATGATAGTTGGCAGAGCCACAGTAATCCTGCACTATGACCTTCCATCTTCCCCTAGGTTTCAGGAAACGAGGCTAGCAGTGAGACCTCAGTTTGGCAAGGTCATGCTTTTGACTCTGCTGCAACCCCTCTCCCCAGGCTGGCATCCTGCTCAGAAGGGAGCCATCCTCCTCTTATCACATATAGTTGTGTCCATGTGCATTAGCTGACTTACCTGAATAGCTGTCTTGACAATTTACAGTGACTTTCTGGGTTTGAGAAATGTATGCCACATGGCACGCTAATCTACCATATTAATGTGAGTGATAAATTAGGGTCTCAGTCTCACTTTGCCGGCTGAAGAAAGACCTTTCTTGTGCACTAGGTGCACTCCTCTATACCTAGTCTTTCAGGGAAGCTCCATTTACAAGATTTCCATAATTCCGAGCTTTTTAGGGCAGTAAAATTCTAAGCAAGACCTCTGCAAAGCTTTTTCACCAGCCACCGTAAATGTCCTAAATTTCAGGATAATCCATCAATTTTATTATGAGGGAGTAATCTTTTAGTATCAGAATAGCTACAGAACACATAGAGATACTTCTGCAGAAGCAAACAAACAAAACAAAACTTCTTTTTGATATTAAAGAGTAGCTCCTGGCATCCACACAGATATTTTCTACAACATAGTACCTTTAGTCATGGCATATACCAAGGCTAGATCAACAGAGGGACTTGAATGTTTGTTATTGCTTTAGAAACTTTAATTGCAGCATTTAGACACTATTGAGATCAGTTAAAACTTGCTGAGCTACTGCTTAACTTACATCAGGTAACTAAAACATTTGCATTCCTGCCATTGAGGCTAACTATCCTCCTTCCTAAGATGCTGGCCTTGACTCGTCTGACCTTTTGGAAGATTGTCTATTCACCCATTTGCTACTTGTGCTTTTCATTGTACAAAAGAGGTGTTAAAAAGTAATGTTCTTACTGAAGAACCTGACTGGTATGGAAATAAATATCTGTAGTATGTTTGCAGAATAGTTATACCTAGGACAGAGAGAGACAACTTTTTAAAACCACATGATGATATTGCTTAGTAGTAACTAGCTTAAGTTACTTTTTAATACTCTCACTACCACTGCAGTCTTCATCAGTGTCCTTGGCCTAGCAAGCAGTATAGAAGGTAATCACAAATCTCAACAAAAGCACAATTGCATGAGCCTAGCAAAACCTGTGCCTGCTGTTACCCTGGTCATTTCATTCCTGTTATTAACCCTGATGGTCTAGCACATGCTGATGTGTTCATGGCAGCCTTCATGGACTTTGGGAATACTAGTATTTTGCTCTTCTTCTCTTCCCATTTTCCATTTATGGCTTTGTTTTTTCAGACCAATTCAGGTCAAGAATTACCATGTAGTGTATGTAGAGGATAGCCCAGGTACTAGAAGAAAGAAGCACAGCTGTGCAAGCTGTAAGTTTGTTAGGATATCATAGTGTCATGCTAACGCAACTAGAGTGCACAGACTCGGATCAGGTTTAGACCATTTAGCTTTAGTTTGGTATCTCTGTGTGGTGCTGCGTTGTTTTACTCTGCCTTTCCAATGTCCATCTGAATAGCGTAGAATAGCATGTCTATCTGATGTGATTGTAATGCATAGCAAGAAGTTGACCTAGCATACATTGTGCAGGTATGATTTGTAGGTTTTTTTTTTAAATGTGGTGTAAGGCAAGATGGAAGCAAAATTACTTTTTAAATGAATAGAACTTCAAGCAAGAAATAATAGCTATATTATTCTGTGTAACACTGTACCTATGATACAGTGCTTTGACAAAGAGCTTGCTGTATAGAAGCCCAGTCCTGAAAACTGTATGAGGAAGGTGCTTAACGGTGGTTATACATATTAGGGATGGGCTGTACATAGATCTCACCGTGAATGATGGTATATCGGATATCATGCATTTCATTTCTACATTTTTCACTAGTAAGAAAGGACAGTGATTCATTGCATATTGATATAATGTGGTTTTACAAGCCGACAGTTACTACTAGACACTGCAGTGCATTAGCAGTATACAGGAATAAACCATGAGGCATATGTCAGTTAGAATATTCCTTGCATTACAAGTTCGAATGCCTTTAACGTTTGTCTGTTAGAAGTTACCTAAGTATTCTCGAAAAATCTAATCCCTGAAGGTGAGGTGAAAAGAGCTTTCTGTTAGACGTCATTCAGCTAGAGTTGCAGAATGAAAGGTGACAGCATCATGTGAGAGCCATTCACCCGAACTGTCATTTTACATTTCCAGGAGGAAAAAGATTTAAACATTCAGTTTATATATACGATTGTTTCCTTATCTTTTTTCTCTTCTCTCTTGACCCTTCTGGAATATATTTTCTCCACTGTTTCTTTGGGGCAAAGCCTTAGCACCCTGTAGGTTTTCTGTCAGGGACACTGGCTTGAACTCATGACCTGGCTGAGTGGACCATGGAATGTGGCCCAGACAAGGTAAAAGTCTGAGTCCTTGCTAAATAACAGCCATTCTCCACAAGTGCAATGCCAGTTACTGAAACAGAATTACTGCAGATCTGTACTGAAATGTGTGTTGGAAAGAAAATTGATCTGAAAATTACTGTGCCAGCTTACCTATTAGAATAAAACAAATTATGTTAAATCTGTTGGCGTGTGTCTTACATCTTGCTCCTCTCTCTGTAGCCTGTGGAGAGAGCTGCAATTGAGATTGCAGAGAGAATGCAAATTCAGAATCTGCTGGAGTTATAGTTTTGCTTATTTCTTCCCACAAAGCACGTTCACCTGGCTGCTGGTGGTGCTGATGCCCCTCTTTGGGCATTTAATAGTTCATTATCTGGAGCAGCAGCACATACTTCTTTTGAGAATGTGAGCTGGGGAGTGGGTCCAGAAAAAGTAGCTCTTATCCCTTTCCTACCCGTGCCACCCTCTCCACTATGTACGTCTCTCTACATCTGTTAGTGAAGTAGTCATTCTATACCAAGATTAAACACCTAGGACACTCTATGTACCCTCTCTGGTATTAAGTTGCGATGTACATTGTGATATAGCTGCTGTGAACCCCTCCCCACCATGCAGATGTACTGAGCTTACATGATGTAACACGGGGCTGATTTAGTGGGTTTTTATGAAGAATGTTTAAAAAATGTCTTTTAGCATCCCACTTCTCAAGTTCTGCACAATTAAAAAAAGAAATATACTTGCCAGCAGCCTATATTACAAAGAAAAATGATAATAGCATTCAATCTGTGTAATAGCTTGTAAAATGAAAGCTGCAGATTACATTTTAGTCACTGGGGGGTTCTAAATTAACTGCTTTGACCAAACTAGGAAATTCTGAGTTAAGTATGAAAATCCATTCTAAGAGTCAGATCTTATCCCTGACCATTTACAGAGAGTAAAAGTAAGATTAATCTGCACAGCCTTTCAGTTTAGTATTGGAGCCCTTCTTTTCCTTTGTGCATGTGTTGTTTGCTTTTCTTCAAAATAAAGTCTGGGACTACTAATGTGCAGGTTATGTCTATACATAAAAATCCTAAGCTGAATGCCATGTGTCTTTTTCCTAATTTGAGTTAATAAGCACATCAGGAGGCATAGGCTGAAACTTGACGTAGGACAGTTGCTTGCTTGTTAGCCTAACTGCCCTGTGGAGTGGACACCAGCTAATTCCACTCCATTACTGGTAGTTTTCTGTTTGCTTCCTGCAACTCTGTGGATGTTTAGGAAGGAGAGGCAAGTTGTTCTGCAGGTCAGTTGAAAATAATTCAGAGAGCTTACCAAAAATCTCAACATCCCTCAGGAACGAATGTAGTGCCAATATGAGCAGAAGTGCTCATAGTGCGGTATAGATATACTATGAGAAAAGTACATTTACTCCAATTAACTTTTCACTGGTGAAACGCTTTTGCTTATATTGTACTGTACATTCAGGGGTATCATAGAGGCCAACAGAATCAATATTAGAAATAGAATCTGCAGTTGTAACCATTTTGTTTTATACGTATGATGTATATTTGGGTGCTGGAGCATATGATGTGTAAAGAGAGAGAAGAGAGAAGAGAGAAGAGAAGAGAAGAGAAGAGAAGAGAAGAGAAGAGAAGAGAAGAGAAGAGAAGAGAAGAGAAGAGAAGAGAAGAGAAGAGAAGAGAAGAGAAGAGAAGAGAAGAGAAGAGAAGAGAAGAGAAGAGAAGAGAAGAGAAGAGAAGAGAAGAGAAGAGAAGAGAAGAGAAGAGAAGAGAAGAGAAGAGAAGAGAAGAGAAGAGAAGAGAAGAGAAGAGGGAATCTAATTTCTGACTTTAGCTGCCCCATGGCAGTGAACAGACTTGGAGATGTGCAGTGAAAGAATGAGAAGCAATGGACACACGTTGCAACCAGACATAAGGAACAAGTTCTTCACCTTAAAGGCAGTCAAACATGAGGGCAGGTTACACAGAGAGCTTGTGGGGTCTCCATTCTTGCGGACATTCAAAATGTGACTGGAGAAGGCTCTGAGCAACCTGATACAACTTCAAAGTTGGCCCCATGTAGAACCAAATGACCTCCATTATGCCTTTTCTACTGGCATTCTACGGTTCCATGATTTTGATTTTTCTTCTTAAATGGATTTCTGAATTTCAGCAGATATCTTAATTTATCTCCCATTCAACATGCAAGACCTGTATGTGGAAATGTGCACCTGGCTGTGCTCATGCATGGTTCATGTGTGCAAAGTCACTTGATGGAGAGGGGCCGTGTTAGGCTGTAGCAGAGGAAAATCTGGATTCTCCTGGCGTTTCTTTGAGCACAGAGCCCTGCCAGTTCGCACTCTGCTGCACTTAGCACATTGTCACACCTCTCCCCTGAAACATGGCAGGACCTACCTGCCAGGCGCATGCGGCTCTGGAAGACATGGGTTATGGAGCATAAAATTCACTGGAGAGTTGTGTCTGGCATGCAGGGTGCTTTGATGAACCAAGGGAGAATTAGGTACTAGTACTAGGTAGTAGGCTCAAATCATGGAGTTATGCTTAGCGTGCCAGACTGAGGCAAACGCTCCCCTCAATAGCTGGTACCATAGTGGGAAACAGGAGACTGGAGAGGGAGCAGAAGTGAGTATCATGCTGAATGGAGGTTGTGTAAGACTTGGCAGGTTTGCTCTGGCTGCGTTTCCTATGGAATTATGTTACTTTCAGTTGATCCCAAATATTTAGTTCACTCACCGGGTTCACTCTGGAGCAGCTCCACAGTCTCTTTCAATGAAGAGTGACATGCTGCAGAGTAAGTGCTTACCTCTAGTTACCCTGGTTAAGACATTTAGAAGAACTCTGCAGGCACAGAAAAGACAAAGTTTGCAAAGAACTTCAGCTTCCATTAGGCACATAAGTTGCCATTTTTTTCAGGAAAATTTATATTGATGTTTGGTGTCCATCATGGATTTCTTTTCTGCTAAAGTCACCTCTCAATGTAGCTTCACCTAGTCCTCTGGAAAGTTAGCTCCAAATGTTCTTACATTTCACCAGCAATTTGAGAGGTGGAGAGGTTCCACATAGGTATACTTTATTTCTTTACTCACATAGCTCCCACTTAATTTTTTAATTAATTTTTTAATGCCTTGGAGTTCATTAGGAGTAGCAATTGCACATCAAAGAACAGAGTGTCCCCTTGTTTTTTTGAAGTTGGAACTAGTAGCAATCTAATCTCAGAATGTATTTGTACTAAATTCAGATATTAGCCATGTCACTGCGTTGTATTTTCTGTACTATGTTTGAAAATAAAATAAATGATCCAAGATGATACCTGAACCTGAAAAAAAGAGAATATAATAGCCTTCAGATTAGACAAGTACTTTCAAAAAGGATTTAACATCTATTTGACAGAGAGAACACTATAGTTTTACAAATCCACGTGCAATTCTCTTTTGTGAAGGCAATCCACTGTTTTACCAACCTTTTAAAAATTGTAAATATGTTTTCTAATAATCATACTGTTATTATATTTTGAGCAGTCTCATATATGTCTGAGTATAGATAATCTGAAAACACACACAAGTGTTTTTTAGCTCCTTGCCTATAAATTATATGCTTTTTCTGGTTTTTGGTCACTTGTTCCATAGCAATCAGTCAGTATCAAAGAATAAATATAAATGTTTTGCTATAGTGTACTGTAGTTCCCTTGCACTAAAAAAAATCTTTTCACTTCATCCATCTTCAAATATTCGGAAGAAAATTTTGGTTTAATTTGGCTGTCAGACTGTTATTTCATTATATATCTAAACCAGATATGAAAATCATATATTTTGTTATTTTTAGTTAAAACAATACCTTTTTTCATGGGATTCTTTGTTCTACATTAGATTGTAAACTCCTTGGGGTGGGAACTGTCTTTAATAATGTCACAAAAAAGTTCTAATGGGAATTTTGGGGTACTATTTACAATTGCAACATGATTAAATAATGTCTGTGTTGTTTAAATGGGACTCAGACTGGTGATGGTGGCATTTTTGTGCTTTTTAAAATTATCTTTTCTTCATCAGTCTGCTCTGTGTATTCAAAATTAAATTGCAGATCCTTCCTTTTAATAAAAAGAGTCATTCTTTTAGAAACCTTTTACCCTTTCAGTGATGCTGATAGTGATGATGCCTTGCAGGCTAACGAGAACATTGGTCTGTCTTGTGTCACTGGCAAAGTTATTTAATGAAGTTGTGAATGTCAAAATCTTGCTGATAAATGATCACAAGGAACACAGCTTGCTTTTCAAACTCCAGACTTTATTTGCAGGACTAATAATAAAAGCTGTCTCTCAGAATATGATATTCTTCGTCTGTGATCACTGAGAAACAACAAACATGGGCAAGAGATGTCTGTAAAGCAGGCCTCTTCTAAAAGACACTGCATGTTTTTAGGTAGAAATTTGACAGGGCATTCATCGCTCCTTCAGGAGGTCTAAGAAGATTTCTGCTACGGATGAGTGAAAAGAGTACGATTTGGACATTGAAGTCAAAGACCTTGCTATTTGGATAGTATCTTTAACACTGTACTCCCTGTCATTTTTGAAGAGCATTCTTAATCACCCTTCTTTCTTTCCCCCTTGTGTATCTTGCCAGGGAAACCAAAGAAATCACTTTCTCCTGTGCTTCACTGTCTCCAAGGCTAAAGAGTTAACAATACCAATACTGAAAAGTGCTCTGAGATTTATCAATAAGGCTCTAGAGCAAGGTTATGTTTATTAATAAATCACAACAGTCAACAATAGGGAAGTTGGTGTAATTGGTGGGGAAGCAAAATAATCCATAATTTTATATGTAATTGGTCTAGCAATTCAGCAACCTATCCCTAAAAATCTGTGATAGCCTGTTACTACTTGGATTTTTGATCTTATTCACAGATGGGCAAAGATCCTGGCACTGGTGGGAAACTGAGTATCCTGTTTCTGTAATGGACAGACATATAATTCCCTTTTTCTTCTGAATATTAGCTGATGTGTTCTGCATATCTCCATCTTTAAAGAAGGCTAAAATAGCCACTGGTTAATTTTGCTACCTTTATTTACAGGGACAGACTTTGCTACCTTTATTTGCAGTGACAAACTCTTAAAATATATATTGCTCCTGAAATAACTGCTCCTGCTTAAAAAAATATGCTTCATCTGTTTACAAAAAATGTACTGTGGTCTATACAATCATGCAAAGACATAGTCTGGGTCTTGAAAGTAGTTGTTTCTGCAGTAACCCCCTAGAAAATGTGCTATATTAGCCACTCGGAGTAGCTCTCCTCTCAGGCATTTTAACCAATGTAGTATGCCATGTTAATCTTGTTATGCTGCTTCTGGTATCCGACTAAGTTCATTTAGGATGAGCTTATATATCCATCTACAGTGCTACATTTTCATTTTACCTCGTGAAGTTTGATCTTAGCTAGTGTTTCTTTAAACAGTGTATTACCTATATACCTCCTGATCTGCAAAGCTGTTTGCTGATTTCTGAGTGAAACTCAGGAGCTGTGTTGACTGCATTTTCAGATAGTGTTGATGTTCTTTAGGTAGGAGTTTAGAGCACTGGATTACTAGCAATGGCCTTTGATTTTAGAATGCTTTTACTTCTTAGTTAATAGATCTTCAAGGTGTTGGTGATCTTCAAGGTATGCAGTCTCTTTGCTTTATCATCTTGTTTCTAAGGAAGGCTTCAGGACAGTTTGTAGAAAATAGAAAAATATAAAATTACTATTGTGAGTAGGGTTTCTTTTTAGTCATCTCCTTTATCATATTTATAATGATGCATTGTTCATAGTGCTAAAATTATGCTTCCCACATGTTAAAATATGAATGCTTTGCTGCTTATAATCTAGGTGCCGTGCTTTATGGTTCTGTTTTGTGCTTCTCTCACATACTGGAATCATAAGATCCTCCCCAAGAATGACTGCAGTCAAGCCATTGGTGTCTGTCTCGCTCCAACAATAAACAATAATAACAGCTAATGTTTGTCGTTCTGACAACAGACTTTTTATCTCAGTATTTTGTCCTTAAAGATAAAACTTTATTTATATACTGGAGAGCAATTTTGTCTTAGCAATATGGCTGAAGGATTGGATGATAGAATTAAAGTTACTTATAAACAAAAATCAGGCCAAAATACAAGGTGCTTGATACACCAGTTAAGTTAGTGGATTACCCCTCATTCAGTTCTGTTAGCAGTGTTATGTGCCAATGATATTTTATTCATGAAAATATCTTGGTTTATACTTTGTTCATAGTTTCATGCTAGAGGATTTGACCGGTGAAGTTTTCAGAAACCAGTGTGTCTTTTTCACAGAGGGAAAATTAGGCCTTGAAGATTTCATTAGCCAACTAAAGAAGCTTCTATATACTGTTCCAAAAAGGCTGCTGTTTTAAAAAAAAAACCAAACAAAACACTAGTTAATTAAACTTCACAGGATGATGTGTGTTCATCTGAGAATTTATTTTGGGAGCTGTAGAATGCATTTCCATATTTAAAAGGAGCATTTATCTGTGATATTACTAAGCTTCCTAATTTGCCCTTGCCATCTTGGGTAGCACCTAACAGAATGGAAAAAAAGGAATATTATTTGGCGATGCAACACCATGAGAATTTTCTGGCATTCAGTATTGTCTGACACTGTAAAACTTTTTTTTTTATATATTCAGAGAAGGGTGATAACGGAATTTTGGAAACCCCTTCTCAGCCTGCAGTACAGAATATAGATAAGCCTAAATGCACACTTCTTAGTTTATTGGAATATTAATTTGATTTTTTCTGATTCATCTCTAGACTATGAATGTATGAACTGAAGTTGAGCTGCTTTTGATAGTGAACTGCCCAACTCTTAAGTGTCTATTCAGATATTCTTCATCTCTCCTGGGTTCTTGTGAGACTTTTTTTCCTGAAATCCCATGTTTTGCCTTCAGTTTGATGCATATTTCTTTTGCATTACTCTTCAGAAATGAGTATTCTATTTCATCTGTTCATCCACAAGAGATCTGTAGCTCTTTCTAGCTCTTCCTCTCTAAAATTTAGGAAACTCGACCTAAATAATCCAGGTATCTAAAATTCTTCCACTGAGGAAATTAATCTCATGAATGCAGGATTCATTTAAAGGAGACACCTATCCAATACTCTATATTTTAAAAGCTACTTATTTAAGAACAGTAATGGAGGTAAATACTTTTAATGTCTATGATACTTTTATTGGAAGATTTCAGTGTGCAAGAGAGAAAGAACTGAAATTTCAGGAAACCAAAATTCTTTCCTCGTTGCTAGTGAGACAATGCCGTTTTGTTATGAGCCTTGCTACTTGCTTTACTTTTGATGGCGTCAGAAAGCACTGGCTGATTTTAGGAGATGTTGTGTTTTAACCCGGCAGGCAGCTAAACACCACACAGCCGTTCACTCACTCCTTGCCCTGAGTGGGATGGGGGAGAAAATCGGGGAAAAAGAAGTAAGATTCGTGGGTTGAGATAAAGACAGTTTAAGAAGACAGAAAAGGAAGGAGTAGTAATAATAATAATGATGATGATGATAATGATAAAAGAATATACAAAATAAGTGATGGACAATGCAATTGCTCACCACCTGCCAACTGATGCCCAGCTAGTTCCCGAGCAGTGGCCCCCTGGCCAGCTTTCCCCCAGTTTCTATACTGAGCATGACATCATATGGCATGGAGTAGCCCTTTGGCCAGTCTGGGTCAGCTGTCCTGACTGTGCCCCCTCCCAGCTTCTTGTGCATCTCCAGCCCTCTCAGTCGGTAGAACGTGAGAAGCTGAAAAGTCCTTGACTTAGTGTAAGCACTACTTAGCAACAACTAAAACATCAGTGTGTTAGCAACATTATTCTTATCCTAAATCCAAAACACAGCACTATACCAGCTCCTAGGAAGAAAATTAACTCTATCCCAGACAAAAGCAGGACAGTAGAACTGTCAGTTTTGGTAGGAAAACATCCTAAAGTCATAGACTGAGTCATCTATTGGCTATTCTCAAATTAATCTCAGACAGAAACTGTTTCCTGTGAATTCCTGTGAAACATTCCTGTGAATGCTTTAGCTAATTTAGTATTAAACAAAATGGAAATCTTCTGAATAATTCTGTTGGAAGATTAATTCAAGACCTAGCAGAATTTGTTATAACAAAGAAAACTTGTGATTCCAAAATTCTTTAAAGGTGAATCAAATTTTGCCATTCATATTGACTGGCTATGTTTACTCAAAGAGCCAACCCTGATTTCCTCTCCTTTCAGACAGTATTTCAGAGAGCACTTTTTGATTTTGAGTCAAGAGGCAATGGTGTTTCCCAGACTATATTTAACCAATACTGAGGCACAATAGAAGGATGTGCAACTTCCCTAAAATTGCTCTCTTTCAGGTGAGATGACAAAACCATTGAGATTTCAGTTGGAAAAATTCCTGTGACACTGATCACATTGAATAAATGTATCATCTGTTGTTTTTCAGGCAATATTGGTTATTTTCTGCTTGCCTATAATTTTTTGTAGAGTACGAGCTGGAGGAGGTATTCTTTTTCTGAATAGTTAATGGGTGCTAGTGAATCATCTCATTATACTGAATAAAGTGATCTGTTTCTGTACAAGTTTGCAAAATACACTGCGATAGCACCATCTAACTAATTCTTGTGATCCAATAGATTATTTTATTAACTGTATTCTATAAGCAGTGTTTCTTTGTAAAGCACGTGTTGCCTGGTTAAAGGAGGATTCTCCTTGGATTCTGCTTGGATTTCACAAAAATGAAAAGTATTCAGGGGGGCTGGTTTTGAATTTGGCAACTGTATTCCACTGTGTGTCCTTTTACTTGAGGTATTTTAATAGGTACCTTATTAATGAATCATACTTTTAGAAAGATAATTTTTAGAAGTAGTACGTGTAAATCAGATTTTCTGTATTATACATAGGGACAGGAAGGACCAGTTTTCCCTTATGTGGCTGATGCTGTTAAAAGTCGCTGGAGTTACAGCAGTGCAAAACTGACCCACCTCTAATTCCACTGGCAAATAAAGATATGAGTCAGAACAGCCAGTAGATGTCAGTAAACACAAATCTGAATGAGAGAGGTCTGAAAATAGTCTGCCTTTTTGGGGGTTTGGCTATTCAGTATTGAAGTGTGATTTACATGGGTGGTAAAAGACGATCAAGTGTCTACTAAAGGACTTGATTATTATATTTTTTGTGTGTTGGAAGGGTATGTAATAAGCCTTTTCTTTTTACTTTCTCTTTTTTGAAGTATCTTTCCATGGGTAGAGGGAGAAATATTCAATCTGCGCCTGCAAATTTGATTTAGCAGCTGGGCAAGACTACTTGATTCCAGTGCTTGACTTCAGTGGCAACCCATAGAGAGCATGACTGGGAATGGGGAAGAGGAACTGCAGCAGTAATTCCCAGGAGCTTACCCCTGCGCAAGTCTGCACTGCTTTGCTCAGTCCTTGCCTTCCCTCTACAGACAGAAGACAACTGAGGAAACCATTATAGCCTATGTCACTTTGAGGCACTGATAAGAGTTATAGGAAGATTTGGCTCTGAAACTGTTTCTTTTCACACTGAGCGCTGACAGAGTTTAAGATCAGTTTTAACACTGGCACCGTTCAAAATTGTTGTGTTCAGAGAGTCCAGGCGCTATTGCTTTTCCAGTTGCAGAGAATGAACATCATCATCAGGTCTTCTGCTAATAAGAGCATTTTAATGACTCTGATTATGACAAAAGTACTTTTCAAAAGGTTTTAAAGAACAGCTGAAGGTTGCAGCATAGTAATGCACCTGTAGTACTTCTACCACACTATTAATACACTAGGATAACTCTTGAATTAATTAATAATGGATTCAGGCCCTTCACATGAGGAGACAGGATAGGCACTCTTTTAAATGGACCCATCAGAGAAAGTAATGGTGTACCTGTCTTTTATATAACATTCCCATGTTTCAAGCAGGAACCATGCTGGGAGGGGACAGTCCTAGGGTCTTTACCCTGGGTTCTGTGAAATCTCTGTGGATTCATTTAGTAGTCTCAGCCTCAATAAGAAAAGGGTGATTTTCAGCCTCTTTTAACTTGGTGGTTGCAGCACACTCTTAGCTTTGAAATGCCTCATGCTGGAAGAAGAAAATTGGATGTCTCCCATGTCTGTGTGATTCTAATCACGAAGATGTTACCTTACAGACTGGCCTCAGCTGAGTATAAAACACAGCTGTGTTTTAAAATATAATTTAAAATACTCCCTTATTTGAAAAAGGAGGGTTTTCTTGGGTTTGTTTGGGGGGAGGGGCAGTTCTTCTTAGGCAGAGAATGAGGCTTTCTGTCTTTGGTGGCCTGAGATCCTTGTCTGTAGCACTGAGTCAGCTTCTTTAGCTTAGTAGAGAAATGGGATGTCCGATACATCTCTGTGCTAAGCATTTCTGGTGAACAAACTCTGGGCACTTCATTGTTTAAATGTGTTGGGTTTTTGAATAACCATGCTGAGATGTTTTGCCTTGTATTGTGCACTGCATGTGAAACCTGTACGCTTAATACAGGTTTCTGAATCCTACATTTCTGTATTGGCTATTGAGTGGAGGGGTTACTGAACAAGGATGTGTGATTGAGGCCTTTGCACAGTGGACCAGCTGCTATCAACTGTAGATGGATTTCTCCTGTGATGCTAATAGAAGCCATCCATCTATATGTGTGTGTTAAATGGCAATGGGAAACACAGGGAGAACACTATTTTTTGTTATTACTGTTGCTGTTTACAGCCTTTAAGAAGGCTATTTTAACTGTACTTTAGAAGTGCTTCAGTCACTTTCGGTAAAAGAAGAATGAAATGATTTTTTTTATGTGACTTTTGAAGGACTTCACTTCTGGTGTGTGCCTCTCTCACCTCAGTGCTCCACCTCAACTATCTTGGTCCCGTTTTTCATACCTGCGAGTAAATTACAGCAAGTCAGAAGTAATTTATTCAAAACGGAACATTATTTTGCTGCTTGCTTAAGGGTCAGCAAAGCAAATGGTAAAAAGCAAGAAAGCTTCAAAGCACATCTTTGCTCTCACATAAACCTTAATCTTTTCTCCCAAGCTTTGAGAAATGCTGTTCAGCTCAGCTACTTTCACGACCAGCCCACAAACCACAGATGTTGTGATTTTTCCTTTTCAGAACTCTCTCAGGCTTCTGGTGATAGCCCCATTCATCTTCATTGCCAGCCTTTCCTTTTCCTCTGCCTGCTTCCAAACGGGAGAAATGGAAAAAAAAAGTATATGCTAGGGTGGATGTAGTCAAGTAGCAATATTCTCCGATTAATAGTTCCAGGCACCGTTCAATGAAAAGACTTAATCTCTGGTTTTGTTCAGTTTCCTGATACCTTCATCCATGTCAGCCTCCTGTGCTTTAGAACTATTGGACCGTGTAAACTGAGTTGCATATGATGCATTTTTCATGTATAATGTACATATTTAAGTGATACAAGTATTGTTTTCCTTTCTCCATACTGCATTTGTCTTCTCCTTGTATCTCTTACTCGTTGATTTGTTGTGATAGAACTCATGCACTTTCCATATATTTGAGTTAATATATGATTCCAAAGATTTAATCTATATAAGAAAAAGTCTGATTTTGGTCTATCAAGATTTACCATGAGAGAAAATCCTGGCCTTAGGTTTCCCCATAAGTCTCAGTAGCCATACTAGAATTGAAACATGTAGATGTTGACTTACTGTTATGTGAATATGAAGACAATTCTTTTTCCTCTGCTTCTAAATTTTGGTTCATCTTAAAAGGAAACAAAACCAGTAAAAAAATTATTACCCTTGTGCACATGTATATGGATTTTATATTTACATTGTGTCTTTTACCTGTAATTTTCCAACAATCTGGTAAAAAAGAAAGTGCCAGCAACTTCACAACAAATTTTCTAAGGAGAGATCAAATACAGACTGCAAATTGAACCCGTGTAAATGAATACCGTGTCAGGTAGAATTGTGTTGGATCAACTGTACTGCTGTGAGGGAGCTGAATGCAATGCAAATGTCTGTATTGCTTCCATATTACTTCCTGCTAGTCAGATGGAAACATGTATTATTGGGTGCAATATGTCGTGAAGTTGGAATGAATGAACCTGGGACAAGGGCTGTCCATTAGAGTTGCTGAAGAGAGTGAGAAATAGATAGCAGTCTAAAATGATTGAATGGTGTGTGATTACATGGCAGTGAAGAAGTGTCCAAGAAGATTGCATTTCAGTCTGGGAAGGTCTGAAGTAATGTTGAAGCATGAAAAACAACTACAGTGTACTAAACACAGTGAACGTAGTAGAAACTAAATTCACAACAATGCTTTATAATTATATACATAATTAAACCAGAAAACTAGCTAGTTGTGTTTGAAAAAATAAGTGTAGCTGAAGATTTGAAAGAGGCAAGTTAAAAGTATACCTATCAGTTTCTGAGTTTCTCTATAAATTACAGGCTTTTTATTTCTATTATTTTTTTATTTTTCCTAAAATTGATATTATAATGACAGCACTACAAATGGAAAAAAAATTCTCTGCCTTTTGTTCAGGTATGAGGAAGCTGAAATCACTTCAGTATTTCAGCAAAATGCAACCTTTCTTCAAACATGTGAACATATCATACACATTTTGCAACTGTTCCAAAGAAGTGAGCTTTAAGATATATTTCTCACAAATCCATTGTTTTGACGATTATTCAGTCCAAAGTAGTACCTTCTTTTAGATTTAAGCTGCTTGCATTTTTCGCACTTGTTGCACAAGCTGTTTTCCCATTGAGACAACGAGGTACACAAAAAAGCAAGACATCTTTGCTGCTAACAGAGAGTCACAGTGAAAATGAATTTTGTTCTCATGGCATATTTGTCCTGAGGGAGACAGGACCACACTCCAGAAGTAATCAGGATTTTTTAATGAGGCAAGTTAAAATGTGAATAAAAGCTCCAGCCTCTTATTCAAGCACGGAAGATTCTATTATCCTTTTATTCTCTGTGGGGTGCCCCGTTTATGCGAGCGAGTCTTTATTGCAAGAAGTCAGCAGTGGAACGTGACCCAGCCAGCCTCCCTCATGAGAGGGAATGCAGCCATGGATTGTTCTCTGAAGATGCAGCTGGAGGATGTACCTCAAGATCTTCACCAAAAGCTGCAAAATGATCTTGCCCTCTGCTGTGAGGCAGAGGTTAGCTTAGACGGAATAAGATAAATGACTGAAGCCTGTCCAGGCTTGAACAGAAAGGTTACAGAAACATGCTTAAGCCAATTTTCCCTGAATCATACCACCTTTGCTGCAGGGTTTGAGTTGTGGAGCTGGCAGGAATATGCATAATGACACGATGGAGACCTGCCTCAGAAAGAGGGCCCTTCCTGACAGAGGTGTTGATGTTCCACTACATGCTGAACCCTCTATATGAGACATACACAGAAATATGTTTTTCTCCTTCAACAGCCCAAGCTATGTCTGAATATAGTGCTTGTTCATGGGCCTCTCTCTACTCACTCAGCACCTACATCTTTCAGGCACACACATCTTCCTCCTGTGAATGCTGAAGGTTAATCTTAACCTCAGAAAACCTTCCAAGAACCTGTTCATGTCATTTCATGTTTCTATCCATGTGCTGCCTAATAGTATTCCAGAGTCCCAAATTTATGTGGTTGGGTCTTTAACTAGTCTATGGAAAAAATTAATATGCTGGAAGTCCTAACAATGGTGGGTGAGTACCCACAATCCAATTATTATTTATATGCTTAATATATTAATATTGCAGCAGACTTAAAGAATTTAGTAAAATGCTGTCCCTGTCTTCATCATAACAACTGTCTTCATATGTGCATTAGTATTTACATGTCTTTCTTGTCCATAGTCCATGTTGCACCAATGTAAGTCTTCCAGTTTTTCCTTATAACGCTGTGTTTCCAAACACCTGATCTGACCATTTCTGCTGCTGTCTTCTGGACTCTCCCTAAATTGCCTGTCACTGTCTTACTATGATTTGGGCAACAACAGACATGGTATTCCAGCTGTGTCAGCACTGAGTAAGGACACCAGAAGGTTTACTTCTGGATGCATATGTGCAACACAATCATGCTGTTGGTCCCTGTTTGTTCATAATCTGCTGTTGTTCCTGGTCCTATTGCTGTCTGTCATGCAGTTACTCATTTATTGGTATACTTGGTATTTTTTGCCCAAGCATGCTTGTAATTGAAGTATGTATGAATTTCCCAGGATTGAATTTGGGCTATTCCTTGAAATTCCCAGTCTCATTGAGTTCTGATCCTTCCTCTGGAATATCCTCAATTCTTGCCCTTCCTGTTCCATCATCCATTGGAAAAGGTTGATGGGTCTCAGAAGAAAACACACAGAGCTCTTTTTGGATGACCAGTTCATTTTGACCAAAAGCCATTTTTAAGAAGTCTTTGAGTGAACTTTTTTCAAGCAGAAAGGTGGTCTTTTATGGGGATTTCATCTAGACCATGTTTTCTAAGCCTATGGGAATATCATACAGCGTTTCTTACATTATGGGTTGCTTTATATGAAGCTAACCTTAATGACATACTTAAGGGTGGAATTTATGTTCAGGAGATAGAGAATTCAGTTGTATTTTGGGGAGTTAGCAAAAAATGCCCAGAGTGCTGCAGTACTAAGCCACAAATTGAATGTTCTATTTAAATCTTTCCGCAACAAATCTCCTGTAACCCAGACCCACGTCATTCCTATTCCAAACCTTGTCAGAGTCTGATTCACTCAAAAATTTGAAAACTTTTTTTTATTTTTTTTGGAAGTCGAGAGAGGCTTCAGTCATTTTGCATTTATTTTCTTAGTAATAAAATAAAGTATTTTAGGCAGTCAGTGAAGCAAGCGCCAGGTTACTGTTGTGGTTCTGGCTATACTGAAATAGGAAAATACTGAATGCTGAAATGTTCCAAACCTACTTTCTTGAATGTATAGGAAACAGTGAAACTTCTGAGAAGTCAACATTTTGAATAAAAAATGAACTGAAAAAAAAATTAAAGTGTATCTAAAAACATACGTGAATTTTCTTGTCTTGTTTTGGTTTTTATGAGGTGACTGTCGTTGATTGCAGCACAGCATTTTCAGTAAATCCTTCTGTCAGTGAGGTCTGTGTGGCACAACAGAAGAGTTTAGATGTAATTTATAAATAAATGCAGCATTCAGCTGACAAAAGCACCAGGTAGACTAGCAAATTGGCTGGAATTCCTGGATTCAGATCTCCTGATGAGGTAATGCTTTTCGGTTTGACAATCTATGCTGCAGAAGTTACAGTTTTGCTTTCAGTGTATGCAGATCTTTAGCTTTAATGTTTGCAGAATATTCTTACACTTGTCTTTTAAAACAGTGCTTTAATATTTTTTTTGGTCCGAGCCTGCTTCAGACAGTTTTACTGGGACTTGAAACTCAAATGTTTTCAGATTTTGAGAAATATTTTCTATCAAAGGGCACAATGATACATTCAGAAAGTTCATTCATGGTTACATGCATCATTCATGGGTTTTATTCATATATAATCTCCTATTTGTTTTGAAAGCTTAGTCCCAAAATATTCCATTGTGTAGAAAATTCCCCAGAGCACATTTCTTTTACAAGTAATACAGTCTTTTATAGGTCGCTTCTAATTTGGACACTTCACTGAACACAGCTGCCACAATTAGAGTCAAATTTGTGATTTTCTCCATTGTATGATACCAGTGTGAATGATACATAAACACAGCTGGCCTGAATGCAGATTTTTTCACATGATGATGCCTAGCAGCAGTTCTCTGAGGCACTGACCCACAGAGGCCAAATTAAAAATCAAATTAAGCATCATAGATGCAACTTCATTACTATTCACACTTTGAAAATCATGAACAAATACGATTTATATAAGAAAATTGACCGAATGTCCCTGACTGAAGAAGTACACAGGTCAATGGAAGGTTCCATCATACCACAAGACATTTAGGCATAAAACTGTCCCCAGCTCCTGCCGATGTAAGAATTCTTTCAAAGGAGTGTAGTACCTAAAAGGGTGATACTGAAAGGTAGTCTCCTTCCCCATATGTATAAAAATACTAATTTTCATTAAAATGACATGAAAATTTTGTTACAGTTGTATTAAAGTTATTTATCGGTGCAGATACGAGACTCTGCAGCAACCAGCAGGAGTTGCATATTCCTAGAACTTAGTGTCAACAGATATTATGTCTTTCCGAAATTTTAACAGGGTTTTGAGTGTGTTTGGAATAAAAGTACTGTCCCATCAAAACCGGTGGTAGGGGAAAAGATGATGAGGAGAGGGCAATGAAAGTTGAGAAGGATTTGGGAAGAGCCTGACTGTGAAAAACAGATTCAAACAGAGAGATGGATCTGGCAAACGAGGGGAAGGACTAACTGGACAAAGATGCAGAGGATGACCTGACAGTGACAGTGGAGGAATGTGGGTGGAAAAAGAAGGATTGAGGCAAAAGAAGAAAAAGTACATGAGAATGGCTAGACAAAAAAAAGCTCAATTCAGGATAAGTTGTTTGAGGAGGAGAGACTGGGAAAGCTTGAAGCGTGGGCCTGTGGTGTGGATCAAAGGGATAGTGAGGAATCAAGAGTAAGAAAGACAGCAGTGGAGCAAAAGGACTCAAACAGTGATGCCGGAGGAGCACATTACCAATGCAATCCAAATACCTGAGAGTGAGCGAGGGAGAGGGAGTGAATCCAGACTATGCAGTAGTGGAGCTCGTTTTTCTGTAAAACACCTTTTAATCTGCTGTGAAATTTAAAAGTTTCTGAATGGCACAAGGCAGCTCAGAAAGAGAGTTGCAGGCTCAAGGCAGTTAAATTTTGCTTTCTGAACCTGAATTCCATACCTGCCGTAAGTTTTATATAAGAATACTAGATAAATCTTTTAAACCAGGCCTCCACAAATGGGCACTGATGGCATGTGTTCTTTTTCTGAGTGCTCAGCTGAACTCATTAACTCCTGGTTTATGCCTGCTCAAAGCAAGTGGAAACTTTATACCTGAATTTCCAAATGACGCAGCTCCTCACGTGCCAAATAGAAGCAGTTATAACACTCTCTCAGTCAGAGAAGCGTTCAGAAAATAAATCAGTTGATATATGTGAACCGTTTGAGTATCAGAGTGATGAGCACTGCTGAAAAGCCCAGGAGGACGCTAATTCTGTTACTGGAGCAAGGTTGGGCAGCAGGCAGTAAATACGGCAGCGCAGGACCACATATCGACCCTGGAAGAGGAAACAAAAGAGAAACAGAACCTTTTCCAGCTGATTTTTAGCAGAGCACTCTTTGTTCCTATGAACTGAATACAGCAGTGGTCCTGAGGGGAAAAACAGTGTGTGAATGTGTAATTACAAGACTGTATCATAATGTGTGTACCCAAAGGGACTGGATTAATTTTGCACAGGCAACCTTTCTTCTGACATTGCCTAACTCTGAAATGCATGATTAGTGACTGTATGCAGGAGCAGAAGGACTGCTCTTTTGGTAGTTCTCCTGTGTTTAAAAAAACACCCAGTAACAGCTCTGCAGCATTAACTGTATTTTATATGCAATAACATCCCTGATGATTTTCAGTCCTGGAGTTTTAGGTTAGTTTGTTTGTTTTACTAAGACCGTAATATTTGTGTTTAATGTAGGATTGTATTAATTATTTCAGGAACCCGAACTTCAGGTTAAATAGATATTTAGCACATGACTAGCAATATATGTAGGACAACTCTGAGTGACGCAACAATTTTCTTGATAGTCTGGATGGCCAGGCAGAATAAAACTGCTTGTTTAATATTCAAATCTGCTATGAGATATTCTTCACAGTCCTCTCTCAAATGACTCCTCGAGCTTGTTTAGAGACCCAGGCTGCTTGGGGGTGGGAGGAGGCATTTCTATTTCTCTTTCTTCTGAGACTGTGGTACTCTGTGAGGTGACTGTGTCGAGCGATGGGTATCCTCCTGCTGTGTGAGGCTCCCACAGCAGAGCCTGTTTCTCTTCTGGCCTCTTTGTGTCCATGGCTCTCTGCACTGAGATGCTCCATGGCTCTTTCCCAGTCAGTAGTGCCAATCCAGGAAGACCTGCAAGAAGGTCACTTGAGGACTGAGAACATCCAAGTGACTAAAACTGGGTTTTAATTTATATGACTATCATAGTGTGCTAGCCCTTGCTTAAAATTCCTGCTGACCCACCACAGAGATTGGTGTAGGGTTTGATTTTGGTTTTGGTGTCCTCCCCCCCATATGGATCCTATGTAGCAGCAGTGTTATCCTTGCCCGGTATCCTCACCCCATCATACTACGATGATCCACTGAGTTCAGTACAATATGTCATTCTTTTATAGCTACACTTGAATTTTGGGCCAAACATTAAGCAAGAAAATGAAGATTCAAGAACACCAGAGCATTTCATGAATCCACCTTGGTTTTGCAGAGTTGTTCCTCTAGGAGAGGAAGCTTTTTTTTCCTTTCAATTTAGAATTAATTATAAAGACTTTTCAATTTTTATCAATGCAGTGTTTTTAAAAAGCAATTTAAGTCCAAGTTGATGTATTTGTTTTAAAGTCAAGCTCACGAATAAGTGGGGTTTTTTTAGCTTCCAATTTCAGTCATTGTGAATTTTTTTTCATTTTCAAGATACACACTGAGCAGCTCCAGCAAGCAGAGTTATAGAGTAACTGTATAGCAACTGTAGTTCACAGTACTATTTACTTTTTCTTACTAGAATAAAAAGTGATGTGCTAGGGCTGTCTTCCCGTTTTCTAGTATTTATAGCTCGGAGTTCTCCATTATGAGAACAACTTGCCTTAGATTACCAGAATGTCTGACTGTTTCATAGTCTTATCATAATGTCCCTTCATTTGGTCCAGCTGCTATAAGATCATGTTTCTTAAGAGCAGATTCAGCCAGAAAAGGAGAGTGCCAGCAGGGGTTTGTGACATGCCTACATAAACATTACAGCTGCTGTAAACCACGGAGGGACATACAGTCTTCTTCCATTTTGGGGGACTATAAGATCACGCAGTACAGTATGTATCTAATGGACTACCTTTGAAATGCCTTGTGAAGAAGATGCTAAAATTTGTAAAATTTCAAGATAGGGATGGAGAGTAGCTCTGTAGTATCAAACATGCTTCTGTGTTTTTCATCGTATCCAGCCTTTGTCTAGACTTGCCACAATCTGATTTCTTTTGCATGCATTTATATTTGGTTCAGTAGATTTTTATGGAAAGAAACATTTAATATTCTGTTTAAAAAATAGTGCTTTCTGAATCTGAATATTTCATATTCTTCTGATCAGTGGCATTTCAGCATTTAAATTTATTGATGGTAACTCTTTGTAAGATAGGAAAGCTTTATTGTCTCCTCTTAGGGATAGCAATGAAAGCAAAATGACATGATGTCAGTCAGGCTTGAAAACTGAAGCAGAATAGGCTGTCTGAAATATGTAGCAATCCAAAGTTGTGACTTAAATCTGAATTCACTTTAGTGGTATAACATTGCCAAGCAAGATCATATACTTAAATGATAAAAGGAAATTTGACTACAGTCTCATCTATTTTGTGATGTGCTGACTACAAATCCATTTCAGGTATTTGATGGCTGGAATAAAGAGAAGGTCTCCTTCTATCATGAATAAATGTTTCAATTTTCCCAGGATAATCTTTCCAGCATGCTTCTGAAAAACCACTTTCCCATGAGATTCTCCTGAAAGCTATGCAGTCTTCCTAATGGTCATACCTCTTTCTTTCTTTCTTTTTCTTTCTTTCTTTCTTTCTTTCTTTCTTTCTTTCTTTCTTTCGTTCTTTCGTTCGTTCTTTCGTTCTTTCGTTCTTTCGTTCTTTCATTCTTTCTTTTGTTCTTTCTTTCTTCCTTCCTTCCTTCCTTCCTTCCTTTTCCTTCCTTCCTTCCCTCCTCCCTCCCTCTCTTTCTTTCTTTCTTTCTTTCTTTCTTTCTTTCTTTCATTCTTTCTTTCTGTCTTTCTTTCATTCTTTTTTTCTTTCTTTCTTTCTTTCTTTCTTTCTTTCTTTCTTTCTTTCTTTCTTTCTTTCTGTCTTTCTTTTTTAAACTAACGGTCATGAAACAGAAAACTTGGCTGCAAAGTAAAGCAGGGTTGTGATTCCAGTTTGGCTGCTTGTACAGAAAAGCCATCGACACAAAATTTAGACTTGAATTTGGCTTTTAAAATGGGCTAGAAGTTGTGTTTATGGTATCTTTGACAACAAAATTTTATGGGAACATAGACATAGTCACTTTACATCAGACCCCATGTTAAGAAATTCTGATTAATTCTCAGACACTGTCTAGGGCAAACTTTCAGAAAAAGGATGCAAGAATCCAGTGTGAAGGTGATCCAAAGTGAAGACTGTTTGTAGTTTCCTTCTGACTGATAGGAGTTTGACTTAAATCTGGAAATTTAAGAATCAATGCTGCTGCCAAAAATTGCAACATAATAGTTCAGATTCTGTTGTCTGTATAAATGTTTTTCTTTGGCTCTTATATTCTCAATTCATGGGGAAATTAATTCTATAGTGTCATTGCACAGCATGTCAAAAAAGCATTTTCATATAACTGTTTTGAATATTCAGTGATATTATTTTTTCTGTTTCACTGGGTACCCTTTCACTTCGTATTACAATTGCTAACTCCTGTTTTCACTCTACCTTTTATTCTACCTGAATTATTTTGTATATTTGTATTCTGCTTTACTTTCATGAATATGAATTGAAAAGAATTGAAAAATGGGTCATTCCAAAACTATTTTGCTTAATTTACTAATTTTTGCAGAACGGTGGTTCTTTATTGTACAGTAACTGAGAGCAATAGCTACCAAAGCATGGAAGGCCTGGGCTTAAATCCCTCTTCTTCTGGGAGGATTTCAGCCCATATCTTTTGCCTTTGGAAGAGAACGCCTTAACCACCAGCCTGCACAACATGCTGGGAAGAGCTCGTCTGAGTCTTCTTGGAAATTGTTCCCTACCTCAACATGAGATGCACTGAGAGGGAAGGAAGAGTGTAAGATCTGAATTCTTCTGTTTGTATCAATAGCAGAAATTGAGGAATGAACCGAGATTATAGGTCCTTACCTGTTTCTCAAGACTTGTGAATATAGCCCTTTGTTCTGCAGGCAAAGCAAAACATCAATTACTTACATATTCTCTACTAGTATCATTCACATTTCTTTTACTAAGCTGACAGGATCAGTAATTTCCAATTATACTCATGGACAGAAGTTTTTTTCTTTTCTGAAAAGTATTCTTATTTCTTTTCCTTGAGCATCTCCATTAGTTCAGCAATATTCTCTTTGAAAGGAGTAACAAGCTCTGCATGCAATATTGCAGGTTGACAGAGTTATAGGGCAAACTGCGTTTCTGATCTCTTAAAAGTGCATACCACTTATGTATGAAGCTTGTTGTCTTAATTTCCTTGGGGTGAGTTGATAGACTGAAAGAAATTCGAGCTCAGATCTTCAGGGGCTTGTGTAGCAAAGATGTTTAAATTAGCAGGTTTGTCACTTGATAACTTGATTTTGTGTTTGTGAGTCTTCTGTTTCAGGAGGTGGGATCAACAGTAAATACAATGTGCCTTTGCAAAAGAAAGCATTGTTTGGTTTAATGAGTGTAAGCAAGGCATAGTATCACAGATTTTTGCAAGAACGATAGACCTTCATGTATAGATCTGGTATATTCCCCTGTCCTTCTACGCTATAAAAGCTTAACTGCTCAAGAGGTCTGTCTCAGGCAGTAGGATAACCAGTATCTGGTCTTTATAGAAAAAATTTTTCATTCATTTTTATCCTTTTGATATACAAGCTTCTAACCATGGCAGACATGCTCTGTAGCATAACTAGAAGAGTGGGAGCAAGTTATTTGTGTTTGATAGCTCTGGAGTCTCTTAACCCTTAAAAACGTGTCAGCTTATTTTACATAGAGTTTACATCAGATCTCAGCTGACTACTGTGAATTTAAGCAAATATATATATACATATGGAGTCAGAAACTTGGCTCCTGGTGAAGCTTGTCGCTGTGAACTGTTACAATACCTTTATGGACTGCAATTTGCAGTATTCATTGCTACTTCTTGTTTTAAGGACATGAAAAAGTGAGGCTATGATCCAGTCTGCCTAAATCCTGCCTACAATGGAATTAGAATGCTTTAAACCCTGCTGAATCCTAGACACTGATCCAGCCTGCTTACTTAGTAAGGTTATTAAATCCATCAGGCATTGAAATTCATTAGATGCCTCCCATGTAGCCTGAGTGTTCCCTAGGCACTAACATTTTGTCAGTCTGTATGCACAGAAGAGCCATTCTTTCTGGGGAATTGAGTGCCACAAGGTATATCGCAATCTAAGAGGAGGCAGAAAGGTACCTGAACCAAGAAGCCCCAAATATTACACTGCGTGATGTCTCTGTCTGGCTTCACCTTATATGAGGACAGTACTGGAGGGGGAAAGGGATGGGATCTAAGTTTCTGACCCTGGTGATAAGCAATATGACAAGGACATGGTTTAATGTGAAATGTGTAAATAAATAAGTCCTCTCACAACTGAATGTTTTAACTAATAAGCTGGACTTGAGCTCTTGCAGCGTTTGCTCCCCTTCAATGTACTGGACACAGTGACATGGTGTCTAAAGAGCTCTCGGTAGACTATTCACTGTGCCACTCTCCTGAGACATGACCTCAGCTCTGATCAGGCTGAAGATAGCCTGGCATCTAGATCTTCCACTTCTTTCACACATTTTTATTGCCAACAGTTCTGTGAAGTGCAACTGCTCTGTGGACTAAGTGAATGGAGCCATCCAAAATTTTCCTTTAGGTTCCTGTGATCTCAGTAAAAAAGATGAATCCCTCATTTAAGGAGACTGGATTGATGTTGTCTGGAAATGCCTGAATTCCATATATTGGCAGGAAAAAAGGAGAAATATGTAAGCTAGGAAGGCTGGATATACTTTTGCAAGTCTTCAAAGGTACCTGAATCTCTCCATTGACTTGTAAGAGAAGCTGGGCAAACTAAACTGCCTTCCCTCGCCAAACACGTAAAACTGAGGTGATGCAATATCTAAATTTGAGCAGACTGGATAATACCCTGAAAAACAATGTTCTGTGGCCAGATGGTTGAATGAAAATGGCATGAGTCTCCTGCGGTATGAATATTGCGAATGGCAAAATTTCACGTTACCCTTGCCAAGGAGAAATTTTGTATAATGAACCTTATTGCTGGAGGGAGGAGTCACATGTACAACCTTTTCTCAGACTCTACATGAACTCCTTCGTCCAGAAGGTGCAACAGCCTACTTATTCCTTCTGCCCTGTTGTTAATGTACTGCTCTGTCTGAGCAATACAGCTTGAGAGCAAATTGTTTTGATGGATCCAGATTCATTTCTATATTTTACCATCACTAATTTATCATGATGTTCAGGGACAAAGAGCAGCAGATCTGTATCTGACACGTTTTGATATATCACATCACCTCCACAAGCCAATGGTTTTGTTTTGAATATTATTCCTAAATAACTGCTAACCTAAGGTATAGAGAAGTACTTGCTTAGAAGCATGAACTACTCACAGATGAGTACTCCTGAATTTTTAGGAGGGGTTGAGGAAGGAGGAGTAGTTGTGTGTGTTTGGGAGGTGGGGGGAGTGTTTTGTTTTTCTCCACTAAGTGTCAGATTTGTGCTTCCTGTTTTAAGGAACTGGACAAATCAATGAGATTGAATTGTATGAACCATATTCCATTTGACCTATTAGAAAAATCCCATGTGGACTTCATAAGATGCTTTTTCACAGAGGAAGGTTTGTTGAAAGCATATTATAACTTACTGAATGGAGCCTGTTCCGATTCCTTTGGAGTCCTTGGATATTTGCAAAGGTCACCAAATGCACTGTCTTGAGTTGAGCTCACAGATGCTGCTTTACTTTTGTTCAAATCATATTTAAATTATTAAATATGGTGATCCTCCACACGCCAAGGACAAGCTTGGTCCTTCCTGTTCTCAGGTCCCTTGGAGATGAGTGACAGATGTTTCTTTTATCTTCAATTGTTACGTGCTGTTAAAAATATTTAACTTCTTTGTCCAGAGTTATCTGAATAGTAGTTGCCCTTCCGCAAAAGCACTTATATATTTTGAATTTATCCTGTTTCTTCGAACTGAGATTCCAACCTGTGAGCACATTTATGTAATCGCTTTTTATCCTAGCTCCATATAACAATATTTTTTATTTCTAAGAAGGGAGCTGCAAATTAATTATGATTTACAATACGTAATAACCTTTAACACTTAAAAAATCATTATACCGAGGATCTTTTTTAATCAGAAAAAAGATAGGACTACTACTAATCTGTGTATACCTTTCATTTTGGGGGCTGATTACTCTAACCTTTAACAGAGAGCTCCTGTATCTTCTTTGAGGTTTGGCCTTGGCATGGTATTATGGAGAAGCCATACAGAAACCTTAACTTTTAGGACATATCATTCCTGTTTTTACACTTTTTCCTTTTAATGGTGGATATTAACACAAGGGTTTTACTACTGTATTTTCAAGGCACTTAATGTTTCTGGTATAAAATATTTGACATCCCTATTTGCTCCTGACCATTTGTTAATGTAAGATTTGGCAGGTTATGTAGCCTGAGACTGAACTTTATGCCTCTTAAAGATTTTAATGTCTTTTCATGGCGGTGGAATTAACTTTTGATTATTGGTTACAATAATCATTTGTCTAGACACTTAAAATGAAAAGAATGTTTTGCTGCTTTTTTGACTTTTTGTATAAAGTACTGATGATGTTGCTATGAGCCTTGAAGTCATTCTCCGCATGATTTCATTTGATCCTTAACCTTTGATTTATTATATAAAACAAATGGACCGTCAGAGAGGGATTATGTAAAAAGTTCATGGAATAGCCAAGTCACCTGTTCTCTGCAGGCTTCTCAGATCTGGTCAAGAGCTTTTCCAACAAAACTCTGCTATTGAGGGTGAGGAGGAGGGACAGGGAAGGCAGTTTGCTGAAACCCAGTGTTTTGAAAAAATGTGTAAGTTGATGATCATCTAACCCCACAAACCACAAACGGGCTTCCACTGCATCTGGGCCTGGTTTCTTCCTCATACTTTGCCTGGAAGAAGCCCTTCCCATCACTTCTCAGGTCGTCTGCTCAGAGGCGGCCTGGGAACAAGGACTACTCCGAGCCTGCAAGCTGCCTGGGGGTTTTGCCAGCCCTGACAATACCTGGATGGTGTCTGGGAATTAGGGCTGTGCTGAAGCCCCTAGGACTGGGTCCTGCACACCCAGGCTACATGGTGCTGGATCAGGAGGCAGTATAAATGTGTTAAATAAGACAGAACTACGTAACATGTAATTTAGGCCGGCTTCATTGCCTTAGGTCAGCTTCATGCTGGCTGCAGAAGTACAGGTGATGTTAGTCTGCTAAAATGTTGATTTCTGTACATTTTTTGACCAGGATGAATGCTTCATGTGCTTCATTTTTTTTTTTTTTAATCTGGGATTATCGGGAGCTGCAATGTCAAATTTGCAGGACATTGTTTACAGCATTTCATAACTGGGGTGTCTTTTTTTATCTTAATTTGGAAAAATCTGACTAACATGTATAGTTCTTTCTCCCTCCTCTGATACGCATTTGAGAAAGCATCCCTACCCAGAAACATCTATCTTTCCAATTTGAAATGAAACTCTTCTTAAATATTGACTTTACCAACAGTATGGGAATTGTGAGTTCTGAACATCTCTATTGATGATGTTGATCAAATTAATTTATTTTAGGGATGCCATGTCACTGGTTTTAAATGTCTAAGTGCCTTCTTGGAAGAAGAAGCAGTTACTGTTCTGTGATAGTTCGAGAAATTCAAGGTGGATTATTTTAATTTTCTTTATTTAATATAGTATAGCCATCCTGTGGTAGAATTACAGAGACATGGCTCCAGCTGTGCTACACAGCTTCTGTAAGCAGAATTAAAATTGCATATAAATGGTTTAATTGCCCTTCAGTTTGTAATATTGCAAACTCAAGCTGTGACTAATTTTTTTTTTTTAATCTATAAATATAGGACCAGGATTTGTTAATGTTTTATGCATAGCCATTCTTATTTGTGCTGTGGGCAGTAAGATAAGGTATGTAACTCAAAAGACCTACTTTTGCTAGATATAGCTCTACAGACCTGGTACTTGACATTATTTTCATACCTAGGGTGACTCACTAGATTTTGATTAATGTTTTAAAAGAAGCCAATGCTCATTAAACAGAGAGTAGCTGTTATCAACAGCTACTATAAATGAACCCTAATGGGGGTTATTGAATTTCATTTTACATATCAGCAACAGCTGGTCCGTTCAGAGAGTTCCCATTCAGCTTCTTACAGTCCCAGGAACTTGAATTTTCTTTTAATATCATGACTGAGGGGTCCAATCTCAAATTGTTGATAGGAGTAGAGGCCTCCTGGCACCACTGGGGAAACTACTAGAGGCGTGTAAAATCAGGGATAATAAAATATGACAGCATCTTGTATCATATCATTGAACAGACTGTTTTTATTTTGTATTCACAAAAGCTTCTCCCATGAGATTAAAAGGTGCAATCAAGCTCATCCTTTATAGAGGGAGGAGTTTGGCCCTTCTGTGAAGCAACACACCCTAGATCAAAGAGATAATATTTTTCTAGTCTTAGGTGGAAGACATTTTAGTTATTGTTACAAAGAAATAGTGTGTGCATGGCCATACTTACATGTTTATTTTGACAAGAAATTATGTTGTCTGCTATTCTAATTTAATTTTCTCCTGAAGGGAAAGAAGGAGACAACGATCTACCTTTTTTCTCTTTTAGTGTTCACTTGAAGTTGAATGTGTATTCAGCTGTGGAACTTCATATTGCTGTATCAGCAAAAACCTGTTCAAAGTCTGTGAAACTATGAATTTCTGTCATTCCATAGCCCAGAAGATATTATTATTCATTTAGCATAATGGATAGATTGTGATTGCTTATGCTAAATAACCTAGACATCAGCCAGATACTATCACAGAGTTAACAAAATGGTGTAGCGAGCGTAATATACTGCTTCTATAATGGAAAAGCGTATGCTTTTCAGTTTTATAGCTAGATGAGGAAAGCACATTTAGTTCATCCTATCCTGTTTGGGGGCTGAGATAAAAGTGTATGCATTTTTTGTGGAAAGAGGTAAACACCTGAGCAAATTATAGCAATGTAGCAATTGGGGTTTTCTATCTACAGCTCAATAGTGACCCTATGGACTAAATAAACTCCTCTCAGCAAATCATACCTTTTGCATACAGTACTCTTATAGTTTTCACCTCCACATCTGCAATAACATATAGAGTAGTAGCATACTCCTGTGAAGGCCCTGTTGAAATAAGTCAGATGGCTGTTAAAATAAAGGACTCTTCCACAGGAATATAGCTGCTGTTATTAATAATATGATTTGCAGTTGCAGACTATGGTTCATGCATGTCATGGTCATGTATGTCTAAAGAATGACACCAGAATGTGAATTCAGTTCAGTCAGACCTTTAGTGCTGTCTTATTTCAATGAGCCTAGGTTGACTTTC
The DNA here is from genome assembly GCF_047370975.1 of Nipponia nippon. NCBI lineage: Eukaryota > Metazoa > Chordata > Aves > Pelecaniformes > Threskiornithidae > Nipponia > Nipponia nippon. The sequence continues at coordinate 42,840,565 of NW_028262290.1, read as the reverse complement.
TCCTTTTTTTTTTTCTTTCTTCTTTTTCTTTCTTTTTTTCTTCCTCTTTTTGTTGTGCTTTCAGAAACAAGGCATTACAGGTGAGTTTTTTTAAAGATAAAACTACTAACAGCGTCTCCATGCTAGTCCTGTGTGTAATTTAGTAGCTTAGAAAAAACTCTAAAGCACATGCAGCATTAACTTTACTTCTTATTCTAAATCACCACTCAGAATGGATAGGCTTCTTATCCTTAAAACTATATCTCTCTGCAGAATCCTAAGATCATAAAAGGAATAAAACCATGAGAAACTGATTATGCTTAAGAGGGGACCATCATTCTACGTTCTTGTAGGTAATTTTAAAACCTCTGCCACACTGCAAGAGGCAAACTTGTGCTGTGCTTCTCTCAATCGCTGTATTTATGCAAAAACTCTGTAATGAAAATCATCTCCAGTGCTTTCAGTGAGGAGACTGTAACTCCCAGTAGGTGATTCCCTGCAAAAAGCACTGCTAAAGTGGACTGATCAGAAGTTTTTTTTATTCCAAATGTTATAAGGGCTCTCTGGATATAGTCCAGTTTGAGGTGAACACAATACTGTCTATCATCATCATTTTGCACTCTAAATAATGTTCATCCCATTTGTGTTTATGATGGAAAATTAACAGATAAAATCAAAGATCTGTTGCATGTTTATTTCACAGATGCATACACAGAGAATATTTTATATTGTAAACTGCCCAGGAACAGGTGTTTTCTGATCTTGACACAAAGTCAAGTTTGATGGCACTAGATTAGCAAAGGAGATAAAAAGAAATAAAACGAGTGATAAGTATCAGTCTTGTTTCATTTTCATCTGAAGATGTTTCCCATGCTAATGTGCTGCTGGCTTAAATAGAAGTGCCAGATAGCGTTAGGACAATTCAGTTATCAGACTCTTTGAGAAGTCTGATTTTGCCTTCTAAAATAGGAACCATACAAAGTGCAAGATTTCTCTTTATTTGTTGACTGCCCCCCTCTGCAGATCTTCTTGGGTCTACTTGCATTCATAGGACTTTCCTAAAACTCTTAATTTAACAAGGTTAATCTAGACTGGGTACCAACTCTCAACCTTCAGGTAATGAAACGCTTCCTGGCACGACATTAGCCTTTGTTATATGTAAGGGTATTGCTGAGATGCAGCCCCTTGCTGGACAGGCCCAGGCAGTGCAATCGCCCTGAAGAGCAAAGTTCTTCATATGGTGCAAATGTACTCCTTCCTGGTCATGTACACCTCCACATTACTAGAAGCACATAATATTTCATAAATTGAGAACCCCTGATTATGCATAAGAGTTAAATTTGGGGTTTGGATTAGGTGACAGTCAATGACAGCTTGCTGGGTTTGCAAGGCTCTGTGGTATTTTTAAGGATCTCCTAACAATGTAAGCGCTTCTGCAAAGTGCTTGCACCTTACTGTACAAGAGATTTCTACTTAAAATGACCATAAGGAAAAGGATATTCGTGAAAACATCCTTCTTAAAGGCACTGTCGTGCATACCTAACTTGTCAGAGTGCATTGATTGCTAGTAGTGAGGCTCACAGCACATGCTAGAGCAAGCTGATTGTAGAAATAAATCGCTTGATCTTTGCAAACTCCCATTTCAAGCTGACTGCCATCTCCTTATGCATTATATCTGAAATATCTTGCATTTTTCCAGAAGCAGTAGTATTTCAGGATCAAATTAACTGGCAAACATAGTACATAATTATGTTGTAAAAGTAGTCTTGATTAAAAAGTGACCAGATGAGATTAAAAATCTCTAGTGAAGGAAACAGCAGGACACCACGATTATAAAGGCAGAAAAGAACAGATGCCTCAGTTCAATTTGCGTTTGAGTGCAAATACTGAGTTTGGGTCCTCATGGCTGAATAAAGCTTCTTCCTACACATATGACACAGCAGTTGTTGACTGTCTCTGAGTACCATGTGCAGGAAATGTCTGATAAAACAAAGTTTCATCCTGAAGTGCTCGTTCCTGGGGGCAGAATTCTCTGATTCAGAATGTGCTGTGTTTGATGAAATCTTCTGCAAAACCAAAGCAGAGTTCAAAAGAGGAGCATCTATTTCCCTGACGGCATCAGCAGTGAGTCTGATGGAAAAGTCACTTTCACCAAGCAGCTGCAAGGCTCAGGGGGATTCTGGTTCTCTGGAAATATTGAAACATTTGCATTTAGTCCCATTTTGACCAAAATGAGACTCAATAACAACAGAAAAAAAAAATCCCTTTTCTGCCATCAGGGAGTCCTACTTGTCAGTCATCTCTGTCTGTATCTCATGTGCTGGAGATGACAGTCTTCCGATGTCCAGAGGTTTGGCTGCAGGGAGTTCCCAAAGAGGAGCTGGGCTCAGCATTAGGCTTGCCTCTGAGGTCCACCTGTGCCACCTCCTGTTACATGTAAAAGACCTGCTTCTTTCTTTAAGGCTTTTTCTTGTGGAGCGAGCGGTGGCTAGCGAATGGAAAGCTTTGACTGATGCAGTAATAGAAACCAGAGTTGGTAGGAAACAGATATTTCAAATCTGTGCATAATTCCAACATTTGGAGCGTAGGTTGGTGGCAGATTTGTGCTAATGTGAAATGGAAAGAAACCCCAAATTTCAGTTTCTCATGAAACAGACATTCGTTTCTCTTCTCATTGATTGTCTCCAACATAAGCGCTGATGGTTTTGGCTTTTTATTAATGCAATATACTATATAAAATTTTAAAATAATGTCAGCTGTAGGCACCTAATTAGTATTAAAACTTAATAGCTTAAAAAGCATGAATCAAGTACTAACAAAATTTCACTTTTGATTTTCTTCCATTGAAAAGCAACTTGTCAGTCAACATAATTCCACAAAAGAGATATAGTTTTGATAGTTGCATTTGTAAAGGAAAACTGTATTGCCTTATCATAGCAAATACTTTCTTGGCAGTTAAGAGCCAGCTTTCCAAGTGCTCTATTCCTAAAAGTGATATTACTTGTTGTTCAGTTTTGTATTTGGCCAAGGCTTCTGTTTAATATGCCTAGTGTTTGATTTAATTAAGATATAAAAAATCTAAATAAATATATTTATGGGTATACATTGTCAAGGAATTGAAAGTTGACAGGAGTATTAACAAGCCCTGTCACTGCTACCAGGTAGCAAATAATTAATATCTATCTCCTTCATGTGAATAATGCCTGTGAAAATGCATCAGTTTGCATTGTAACTTTGAGTCTTCCTGCTACTGCTTTAACAAGCATTTGTGTACCAGAGGCGTCGATGTAAAGGTGTAGGTTATGGGTGCGGTAAGCATACACAGGAAAAAAGTAATTGTAATGCAATCACTAACAGGGAGAAAGCTAAAAAATCTGGACTACCACTAGTAGTGCAGAACCTGAGGAGCAAAGAGTTCCTACTCCCTTTTTAAAACATGACGGAACTGAGAGAAGGAAGGATGCGGAGCACCACATGGAAGCGCAAATAAAAAGTAACTTGAGGGAATAAACAAGAAATTCTTGATGAGATGGCAGTAGGGTGGGGACACCACTTCCTTCCTGAGAAGGACCAAAAGGACTGCAGTTGGAGAGGACGCATCAGAGATGGTGGAAGACAGTACGCACCCTGAAATGGGAAAGCAGTCTACTGCAGTGTTCGATGCTCATCCTATAGTATGATGCTATGTTCCTCTTTAAAATCCCTTCCTCTGACAAAGCAAATGACCCATTCCTATCTGGCAGAGGATGAAAAATAGAATACAAAATGACAGAGTGTGTCCTGGGAGTTCTTTGGTTCTTAAGCATATATGGTGCCCTGCCCTTCAATGCATAAGTTCTGTGCCTGGTGCCAGCTTTTATCTTACTCAGCACGAGCTCTCTTTCTACGGCTCCAGGGGTAGAAATGCCCAAATGGAACAATGCTGAATAGTACTCAACTTTTCTAAGACAAGTGCCAAATGCACATTTATACTAAGGACTCTATCACAGCCTGACAGAGACAAGTTCATTAGTATGTAGCTGAATGTACTCCCCCAATCTTTGCATTTTTTTTTTCTGCTGTCTAAAAGAACTTAGCACTTCGTTTTCTCATCACTGCGGTAGTATTCTCTGATTTAATTAGATGATTACCAACTATTCTAAAGTATTAAAGACTTTCTAACAGCTAGCCTGACAAAATTTCTTCCAAGTTACAAACATCCGTGATTTGTCTAGGGTTGAACGTCAATGAAGACCGAAGCACAGTGATAATTTAGCCCTACATAGTAATGGTTCCCTGGCTGGGGTCCTCCACTGCTGTGACAGCTTTCTGCTCTTCCCACCCACCACGTAGAAGTTTTCACTAGCTGGTGCGTAATCACCTTCAGATCCATTTCTGTGCAGTCTCTGATCACTTAGTGCAACACCAGACAGATGCCTGCTCAGGTTTTGCAGGCAGCATGGTTGCAGTACGCATCCACCAGCTAATAAGCCCTTGCTCTCAGGCAGATTCGTTACCCTGGGGGCAGCACCAGGGCAACACAGCGGCAGAGCAAGATCTCTTGGTGCTGTTCCTCCCTTGTGCCTTTCTCCCCAGGAGAGCAGTGCAGAGAGAGGGAAGCGTTAGAGATACAACAGAGGGGGAAAACTCATCCTGCCAGGAGCAAACACACTTAGGCCTGCCAACTAAAAAAAAAACCTAACAAAAAAATCACAGGAAAAAAAAGAAAGCAACAAAGTGCAGGGTAGTTTTGATTGAGGTAGTTTGAATGCTGCAGGTGACTGTACTGAGTCACATAGCCAGACCTAGAGGCATTTGGGACATCTGTGTGTGCTCAGGTGCAGATCTCTTGCCTCCAGGGGAGGTCTTTGACCTGAAAGTGCGCAGGGAGCCTTGGTGTTGCCATGTTAGAAGGCAGCTGTGCTGGACTCCTCACAAACATTTGGACTACAGTTTCTAAATGCCACCTTTTAAGTCTTCTCTTTCAAGTCCGCTTTGTAAGTATTTCACCAAATATTTGTTCCAGCTTTTCAGGAAGTGTGTCAGCCTTGCCTTCTTCCCTTGCACCTTCCTCAACTTCCAAGCAATGAAGTTTTACCCATGCAACTGTTCAAAAGCATTGTTTCAAAGTCATATGCCTGAATAGAAGCAGGGCTTTTGTTTAACACTGGCACAGGTGAAGATCTTGCACCACAATACAGATTGAAATAAAAACGTGTGTGATTTGTTTGACCAATGCAGTCATACTGCACAGTTCAGACATCAAATACAGCAAATAATTTTATGATTAATCCACAGAAGAAAAAAAATGCATCAAATACATTTGAATTCTAAATTGAAGGGAATTACAATCTGCTTGCTGATATTTTGGAAGGTAAACATGGGGCTAAATTGTTCCCTAAAATTATTCACTCCCTCATAATCACAGTCAAGAAAAAGATCTTCCTTGAGAAGAATAAGTGCAAGAATAGCATTAATCTTAAGGAACGGCTGAATCACTGAACCTGTAAAACAGAGCAGTAGACTCGGGTGATGGAAGGCAGCCACTGTTCTTTGGCACTGAAGTGCTTCCAGATTGCATCAAATTATCAAAATGCTGCAGAGGGCTGGGAGGGTGGCAGTGACCCTCAAGCCTTTCTACATGCAAAGTTCCAAAGCTTCTGGTATTTCTTATGATCTTTTGCTGATTTTCCCTTACCCACCACACAGGAGAAAAAAAAAAATAAGAAAAAAAAAGTCAGGATAGGTTACTTGCTTTACCTTCATGATAAATTTAATTTTGTATTCCTCTTTCCCTTCCAGTTTCTGTTACCCAATATTTACTGCTCATCACTCATTTTTCATTAAATATCTTTTATGCTAAAACTAGATTAGTGGTAGGAACATCTACGCATGAATATTTTGTCAAATTGGAAATTGCTGACTGCAGCTCTCAGATCAGAGTTCATTACTAAATTAGGCTGCCCTGATTACAGTTTTACTTTGTGGTGGTTTTTGCCTCTGTACTAGATATGGGGATAGCCTAAGTACCACCCATTTGTATTTTCACAGTGCATATAGGACCTCAGCGTGTGTTACATTCAATTGCATGTATCCATCTGGGCACCTATGTACACGTTCATTGCATATCTCCTTGCAGGTTCCCAAAGTCCATATTTAGTGGTATTTAACAATTACGCCACTCTCCATTGCAACAACTTATTCTTGTCGGCTTGTGTGATCTGGGATTTTCAGTCCTGCGCACAATCTTGTGCACAGCCTGTGCACAGCCCCCCATATCATGCCCAGGAGGAATTTCAAGGAAAGGTTTGCAGAAAGTGGCCAGCTGAGTGGGAAGCCCTGTAAATTAGTCAGAAGTGAAATGAGAGAGGCGTGTACAAGAGAGGGAGGATCTCAGTACCTGAGGTTGTGAGAACAGCTGGCAGACCAAGGTGAATGTCCCATCTCTGTCTTCACATCTTGTCATCAAGCATCAATAACTGCTGGAACTGAGCATCTAAGTCAGATCAAGTATTTAAGTAGCCTGTGCTGTCTTGTCAAACTAGTTCAGTTTCACGCTTTCTCTTAGCTCTTTGCATTTATTTGCCTGTACTCCCTTCTCTGCTTTGGGTGGCAAGCTGCCTGCCCCTCATCCCAGCTGTGTCATACCTAATGCAGGAGGTTAAGTGTATTTGATACCCTTGGGGCATGTCCGCAGGACCAGGGGCTGCTGTGGAAAAATGTGTTCCCTCATCTGAACCAGGATCCCCTTCCAAGTCTGACTGGTTCTGCGTGTCTCAGGACACAAGGGAGGGCTACAGGAGATGCAATTTAAGTGGCTTTTAAGCTGATCAGTGGTAGAAACATAAGTGTCCAGGGGCCCAGACCTAGAAGTACTGGAAGCTGGACAGCAGGTGGGTGACACCTGAAGATGTCAGTGGCATGTCCTTGGCAGACATCAGAACCTGGATACCAGGTTGCACTGGCTGTGTACATACTCTTAATGAAGCAAGGACAAAGCACCGGCATGTGATTGCCATTACCATTAGCCTCATCCCTGGCACAGCTTTGGCATGGGCCAGCTATCACTCCCACAGCAGATCAGAGATAGGCATGGGCATGACTGGTCACTAGCGCATTCCCAATGGACATTTGACCTATAGGTAGGGTCTTGGACCACATTATATATAGTTATAGCAACAGGTTCTCTGGAATGAAACAAGGAAATGCTGCTAGACCTCCCAGTCCTTCAGCCTGACCGCTCAGCCATGCTCTCACACTGTGCAGTGATGATACAGAGCTGACTGTAATGAGATGACCGTGCAGTGTCTTTGATTTTCTCCTATGAATACCTCTTCCTGGAATATTGGCCTGACTGAAGCTTCTAACAGAGTGGAAACACATGAGTCACTATGTTGTTTAGCTGGGTCAATAGATAATGGGTTCCCCTGTTTAGCAATTATATTATTGAAGAGGCTTTTGGTTATAGATTTTTCTCAGACCTATGATTTCCGTGAAAATATAGTAATGGAGAACATCATCTTCAAAAGAAAGTATTTTTCCCTGTTGTTAGACTGTAACAAGCAGGAAGGAACAGGTCAAAAAGGTAAAGTCTAAGTATCTATCGTTTTGCCTAAATCTACCATTTTTCTCATAGAGTTAAGTAGCTTTGACTTAGCCTTAATCCTGAGTGACCTTTCAAGGTCTCCTGAACCTGAGCTTTTAACTGCTTTTTGGACTTGTATTTGAGGAGCACCTACCAAAAAATTGTCAGGGTTTCAATTACCACAATACTCATGCCACCAATCTAGCTGTGTGATACTGAAAATAAGTTCTGAGAAGTTATCATCTTGATTTTCAGAGAATTAGCTGTTCAGGCTAGCTGAAGACGTCATTAATTTTTGGATTGTACAGAGGAAAGCTGCATTTAGGTCTCAATTTTTCTTTAAATATCCACACAATAACTCCCAACCATATAGCAATGTGAATTTTTGTGTATCATCACATGCACTAAAACATTCATAAACTCAAAAGGTATAGGTATACTAGATCATCACTTTTATCTCTCGGCAGGGCTTGCTTTATTTTATTTTCATTTGTTGTTAGTTGACTTTCCATGCAACCTTTTCTAATTCTCACCTCCCTCTTCATGAACTAAATAGTCCCACTGCTGAAGTTAGTCTGCTCATACTGAGTGTAATTTTCAGCAGAAGTTCTCCCGGCTCTTTTGAGGTTTGTGTGCTCTCTGAGCCAACTGCTGGGCCAGAAGGCAGGTGCAGGGATGATGGGAAGCAGTCTACACTGCTTCCCATAGGAGCATCCCAGGAGCGTCATGCCAGTCTCCAAAGGTTGCCTGTAGGGCACGACTAGGCTGCAATCTTGTGCTGTAGCAATCAAATGTTACCCAGCAGCCGTCCTGCCAGGCATACCATTTATTAATCACAGGCTATATCTCCCAAACTGGAGCCACGCTGGAGCTATTTTCAAGCCACATATGGCTCAGCAATTTCAGCTTGGTGATTCTGAAGTAAGTGAGACACATTGCATAAGCCATGTACACTAACACGTGTGGGAGGAATTGTGAAATGGTGCATACGTTAAATTTTGTTGTATTAGAGTGGTGCCTATGATGAAATCTTGCCTGAGAATTTCTGATACTACAGGGTCTCCTGAATCTAGGTTTTGGATGCTAGATACTGCTTCATGCTAACAGTTCAAATAAAAGTTTACCTGTTTTATAAACTTAAAGCAGTATTTCCATTTTCTTGCCTATAGGATGGTTTTCCAGTTAGACAAACTGTTTTTTTTCTTTCAAACTCTGATCAAGATTTCAGTGACTAAAATTATGACAAAGCTTCCCAGAAATTGATACATCTGTTTAAGATTCAGATTTTTGCCTATAAATAGAATAAAGGATGACATTGAACATGATGAAGAGTGCACATATCGTTACATATTTAACACGGTAATGGTGCTGCAAATGGATGATTGAGGATCGGCAACATGAATCATTTAGAAATATGTTCTCAGTTCTATGAATATTCTTATGGGCTCTTATAAAGTCAGTGCCAATTAACAGGGGCACCTGGGCTCCTACATAAATGTGTTTGTAGGTATCTAGGACAAGAGCATTCTTCAAGTTAAATCTTCCTCCTTTAATGACGCCCTAAATGAGTCCCAGATTAGGAGATAAGCTGCTCCTTGTGGATAGCTACACTGAGAAAGTATCTGCTATGATTTCTAGTAGTAAATCTGACTGACCAACCATGGGCATCTGATTTACTTCCTGATTTATTTACGAGCGCTGGACCCTTTCACTCTAGATGCAGCTGAGGGAACTCAGCCACTGTGAACATCAAGCTTAAATTAATACAGACGGTCTGAGCCTCACGTGAGAAGGCTGAGTTTGTGTGTTCAGTCTCAGACTGAAAATACCTGACTCCGTTCAGATCTCTTTACACTGTGTGTAGAGAGGTATGGGGAAACAAAGTACGTGTGCACTCTGCATAGAAATTTTAGGTTTTCTTTCTTCTCAGAAAATATTTATATGTCTGCCTGGGAGGCTAAGCCCAAAATTCCTCTATGATTAAATAGTAAGAGCTCCTGTCGGCAAAGTTGTCAGATGTGTGTTAATATATGGTGCTCTGGTGGAGTTATTTAGGCTTTGCTACTTACTAAACTGTAAAGGATTTGTTTCTTAGTGGTCAGATGTCATCTTTGATCCAGTAAGATTTAGTTTAAAGACCTTTTCCTCTGTTCTTTGGCAAGCAATCAAATCCAGCTTTCTTTCATAGTCTTCTGAGAAACATATCAAGATTATCAGGATTTCTAGTACCTCACATTGTTTCACTGTATTTATTGAACCCCATAGATTCCAACTTGTTCTGCAAAAATATATGACCTGAAAATTCATGTTGCCAGTAAGAAAAAGTCAAATCAATTTAAACTAAAGTATATATATTTTGGCAATTAGGCAGTATTCCCTGCTAACGTGCCTGTGGAAATTTTCCAAGGTTCTGCTTCTTGATCAAAAGAGCTGAATGTATTAAATGGGATGGGGTATGGTTTACAGTGCTACTTTTCTCAGAGATTTGGAAGAAGACCTCAAAATGCCATGCCTTTCCTCTCCTGTCTTGTCTCTTGATGCAGTCTTGCACTACCCTGTAATGTGTTTTGGTTTTCTTAAGGCAGAGTGGAAAGTGGTGCGGTCTGTTGCCAATGTATTTGACCTTATTAGCTCTACAGTACTTGAGTCTCCTCCTACCCAGGAATACCCCAGTGAGATCGTCCAATTCCCCTTCTGCTCGCTGCCCTTCTGAAAGGGTTCAAATTCAAGGTCTCCATTTTAGCACATTTTAAGCAGCAGTTTTAGTTTCCAAATGCTTTTTCCCTTGTGGGGGCTTGTCTTTTTACACTCTGATGTTTCACCTTCTGATACTAGAGGTGTAAACTATAAATGGCCTGAATGTTTTGACTGTCCTTCTGTAGGCCGAAATGTGATTGGAATTTATTAAAATGACTTATTCTGTTCTTCCTGGAGGCCTTTGGAAAACCTGGCTGGGAGTTTGGCAAAGGGATTTAATCCAAAAGGCAGAATGTAAGTGAAACAGAGAAGTCTCTGTGGCTGTATGGAAACACACTAATTATCTTTATCCCTCTGTCTATTCAGCAAATTCATTACATTATGTGTAATAGGGTTGGAAACACATTCATTGCCTTTACAGAGTCCACAGAATCCTCTCTTGTGACCCATAAGTAGAAGGTGATGGCTCCAACTACAGGAAAAGTGTAGAAACTAGTGTAGAAAGCCAGTGTATTTCCTTGGCTGGCATTATGTTTCTAGCTAATGAATGACTTAAAATTGTTAGGCGCTGTAGCAAAGCCTATTTACAGCTCTATTGATTTTTGTTATCATGAGTGCCATTATTGCCTTCCCTAGCCTTAGATGAATGATCAGTAACTTAATAAATGAAAGCAATGTACGTTCATGTTCAGAAAAGGAAGCAAGCTAGTGCAAGATGTATGACCACTGACAATTAAAATAAAGATTTTAAACATTTATTATTAAAAAAATATATCCAGTTTGTGAGCCCCAGCTGTTGATGTGGATTTTGTAATTCAGTTAAGCAGCAGAAAATAAAAACTGGTGTAAATAAATGAGGCAGGAGAGATCAGATGATACAAGCCTAGACTGGGGTGTCAGAGACCTGGGGTTTATCTCTAGCTCTGCCAGCCATTTGATCTGATGCCAGGCTGTTTGAATCTTTTTCTCTTTCCACTTTTTGTCTGCCCTTTTGGAGCATAGTTTTCTTATTACGGTTTTGAAAGAGTGATGAAATGGATCCCAGTTTCTGTCAGCATCAGTGGATGTTAAAACAATACAGAATTAAAACCCCACACCTATTACTCAAATTTATCTTGCAACACTAGATCAAGACTGAAAGGTAGAGTTCTACTACAATGAATAGATACATATTACATATGGCAACCCCTCTAATTAAGGTGGTGCAATGTTCCTTAAATGTTTCCATTGAATCACTTATAAAAGGACTTGTCAGGAAGCTGATTCTCCCATTATATCCAATAAGATGTAGGGAATGAGGATAATTTATGTTGTGCCAATGTACCTGGAAAATCACGTACAATCAACTTAGAGCATTTCTTGTCCTGAATTGGCACGTTTCCTCCACGAAGTGACAAGCAAATAATAGTCTTTAAGATGGCCACATAGGAAACACTTTTATCTCTCTTTTTTCTCGTTCCTGCTGTGGAATACTTTATTTCAAAGAAGTCTTACAATGGACCTTGCACATTTTGGGGCTAACTTTGGCTGTAGAACCTGTTAACACTTCTCGGCTCAGTCAGTCGAACCTGTGGGAAGCACAGTCACAGATTCTTCTTTCCAGGCCACACAGCATATTTCATTCCAGGTGCCTCCAGCTGGTCATGAAATCATAAAAGGAGATGGAGACTTCAATGCTATGCTTTCCAAAATGATTTTTAAGTTTGTGCATCCACATATGACAAGGACTGATAGAAGTAAGCAACCAAAAATACTTAATGTATCTTTCAGAAACATTCATGGGATAGATTTCTTGGATTCACAGTTGGATTTGGCAACTTTTCAGTTTTTAATTTATTTCAATTAGTGAAGCCCTTTTTCTCCTCCAGCCTTCATAAAAGGGTAGTATTTATCCTTACATTTTTCCGTACGAGGAGCCAGAGCCATGAGAGCCATCTTGCCCACAATGACACAGCAAATGCAAAGCTAAGACTCAGCCCCAAGCCTGCCTCCATTCCATAGGAGGTTGTACCTATTAAAATATGGGTTAACTAATGTTGCTGAAACAGCAGTGTTATCCATGACTAAGTAGCAGAGTAGGAGTGTGGAAAATGAAGGTCCAGCATAACCATGGAATACAAGGCACTAAGTCCCCACGCAGATGATGTGCTTTTTTAAAACTGAGTTGTAGGCAGGTCTTCTGTCAGTAAAGCACGTGCTTAGGGTTATGTGGTGCAGTACATTCGGGTGCTTGTGAACAGTCACACTCAGAAATGCCTGTTGGCTTCTTCCAAAAAGTGCAGCGTTCTGAATAATCCCAGCACACGAAGTACCATCAAGATATAACATAAAAATGGGTCAGCTTCAGGCACAAGTATACAGCATCAAAAATGCCCTGTGAATAGGCAATACTTGATCACAAAATGGTGTCAGCAATTAAGACAGTTGTCCTCTTTTCTTCCTTCCAAGCTGATTGAAAGGGAAAAGATAAAAAAACCATTTTGAAAGGCATGGGAATCCAGCTGCGTTACCACTTCCAGGCCAGCTTTACCCAGGTAAAAGTTTTGAATGTGGGTTGACAGAAGAGCTCTGGGGAAAGAAAAAAAGCTAAATCAGGAAAAAGTATGGGAAGATCAATGCTTTAGTTCTCCAGAAGGCTTTGTTTAGTATTTTGCTGAAGAGGACAAGTCTTTGTTTTAGTGTCTCCCTTGCATGTTGTAATATAACTATTGCTTGTAAATGTTCTTTGCCACCAATTCCGATCCTAGGAAATATGTCCAACACTATGTTATTGCTGTCTAGGCTACTTTACTAAAAGATCATGCACAAAAACTTGCACTGGGTGCTAGGATGTGATAAAATCAATTCCCAGTTATGGATAACAAACAGTATAGGAGGATGCTTATAGCACTTTTTTATAGAAACCATTAAATCAGATATTTACTCAGTTTCTCATTGGAGGCTATTCAGAATTGCACTGACTCACAAATGGATTACACAATAAAGTATGGGATAGTATAAAAACAAGAAAATGGTAGATGGAACTGAGACAAAACTGTAGCTTTGTCCTTTTGGGAGCAATAGGGTTTGGGGGTTTTGAGGTCTTTTGTGTCCGTTCCTTCTTGGAATTTCAAAAGATTTAAGGTGGGTCTGGGAAAATTGTAAAGTTCTTACAGTCAACTTAACAAAAAAAAAAAAAAAGAATAACTGGTACATATGTCAATGAATGCCTAAAATGGCCTCTGTAATTAGCTATTGCTTGCCAAGGGCAATCAGTCTGCAGGTTATTGATTTCTGAGCTCTCTGGAGAGAGGCTGTGCCCAAAGCACTATTGTTGCAGTAAGAGACACTCTGGGAACTTGTGGGCTGCCTGGGAATCTGCTCTGACCTGCTGCTTCTGAACATCACCGACTGCCTCTTCCTTCCTCCTCTTGGCTCCTTTTCTTGCCTTCTGCAGGCCTTAAGATAGGTCCCGTTGCTGCCTACCTTTGCTTATCCTGGCTCTGCTCCTTTTTTGGGATCTTCTTTACCATTTCAGTTTCTCTGAAGAGCAGGTTTTGGCCTGATTCCTGACTGTGTTCCTCAATTTGGTTTATATATTGTGCTTATGGACCCCAACAGCCTCTCTTTCTCATTGAGACAGTCCCTCTTTTTCCCCAGATCCACCCTAAACTTATTAATCTTTCTGCATTTTTTTTTCCCTACTTGTTCATCTGCAGCTGGGACAGTATCACCAACCTAATACTTCAGCAGGTGTCAAGCCAGGCAGGCTGTGGGTTTCTCCATCTCCTACTGCACAGAAGGTGCATCAGTACGACATGAGAGTGCATAGCCTGATTACAGCACAGCTAGTTCAAAACAGTAATACAGTTAACACTTCTTTTCCCATATGCGATACTCAAACCTCCACCCAGTAGCAGAAATCAGATGGCAGTGGTAGTGTGATGGAAGATTGTTTCAGTTCGCTACGAGTTCCGTGTTGCATTAGTACAAAATGTTGACTGACAATTCTACCTCATTTCCTGGGATGCCTGTAAACACGGACCTGGCATGCAGTTTTATATTTGAAGATGTTCCCGTGAACATGGCTTACAGGAAGATGCCTTCAGCATATTCATGGTGGAAAGGAGGTTAGGTATGATCTGTGTCTGTATTAGCTTTCTGAATGACTCTGCACTTTTGCTTAGATCTCTTTTGGCTGTTACATGTAGTTCGCACACTTCATGATCCAAACCAGAAGTAGACAAAGTCCCAAGGAAATACTTACGCTTTTGTTCCAGTAAAGTAACCTGCATACTTTTTAGGGTTTACAGAATGCGAATATGAAACCTAAAAGGCTGCCAAAGATGCTAGGGGAGGTTGAGTCTGTGAATATAATGTAAATCTACTTTTTAAAAAGAGTAACAGAAGCAAAACTGGAAATCACAAAAGTCGTGTCAGGAAAAGTAGGTATTTCCCCTGTGCATTAGAGGGGGCCTTATAGACACTCTGGAGAATCTGCTTAATGATACTTTCTTTTGTCTCTAAGTAGAAGAATTTATAGGGTAGTATTTAAAAAAAATCAATGTTATTCTAACCTCATTGACCAGGAATATAGTTTGTTCTGCACTTTGTGCATGGATTCTGATATAACATTCCTACTGGATGTTATAAAAACATACCTGAGGGAAGTGTCTGGACTTTGCTTGTGATATACTTTTTTCTTATTCACTTTAGAAGCACCGGAAACGTTTGATTTGAACAGGTTGATGATGATCAGAGTTAACTAGCTGAACACTTGTAATGGAGACTTGTCGCCAGGTGAGCACTTAACACCCTCACAGTGCCCTAGCGCTGCACAAACTGGTAACTATCCTAAAGTAATTGCTCTTGGCTGTATTCTCCATTCCTGGCTCCTGATGAAGGGACACCCCTTTCCCCAGCGGCCAGCGTGCTGCAGCAGCACCTGCCTGCTCCTCCTCCTGCCTCTGCCCCCCGGTTCCTGCTGCGGCTGTTGGCTGTAGGGTGACCTGGACCACGGACTTCGTTTTTGTTACCTGCACCCTGATCCCCTTTGCTGGGCGGCTGACCATGGCAGCGGCAGGGCGGCTGTGGGGAAGCGAACGGCACATCCCACCCTAGAGAGGTGCTAACGAGGAAAAACTGCTTTTACCGGCAAAAACAACACTGCTGCCAAATAGCTGGCTGCAGTTTATGAATACTAGGGCAGAAAGTCTTGCTCTGTGTGAGAAGGTAAGATTAGGCTCTAATTAAATAACTGCAGGGGAATCATTGCAGTAGTCAATGTGCAATACCCACGAGAGGAAAAATCAAGTTAGAATGGAAAGGTTTTATTGAGGCAACTGAGACCATATCTGACATGCTACTTAGACTGATCCTGCTATGCAGGAGCCAGAGAAATTAGTTTTAACGTGAGCAGCATTGTGGGATAGGGTGCAGGACTGGCTGAAACTTGTGCCTCCTCTTTTCTAGTAGATTGCCCTATTTGAAAATGCCATAGTAATTGAAATTACAACCAAATGAGTCCTTATCATGGACAAACTAAATATTCAGGGACATGCAGATTGTGATTCAGTAGATTGGTGGGTAGGGCGTTCAGCTGAGAGGTGGACACGTGTGTTTGAGGTTTTGCTCCAGGAAACTTTTATATGCTTGATATAAAACTAAATCTTTGGATCTTATATTTTGCAAGGAAAAAACTTTCAAGCTGGTCCAAGCTGATAATGTCTTTTTATTTTTTTTTCAATACATGGCATAAAATCCATTAATATGTACTGCCGTAACTGCATATGTCAGCCTTTGATTTTAGATCACAGAGGATCTTGTTAACATTGTCCGTCCATTTCACGTCCTGAAGCAAGGTTCAGAAAATGAAAAGAAAACCTTTCAATAAAATAAATTTTGAAAAATATGAAATTGCAAAACAAATCTTGAGTTTCTGAAAGCTTTCAGAACTAAAATTATAAAATGTTTGCAATTTTTTTTTCAAGATACGTTTAAGAAAACCTGTATGCAAAAGCGGTATTTTTAACCTTAAAAATTCAATTTAAAGTGGGCAGCAGGTATTTATGTTCTATTTACTGCTCTAAAAGGCAGTAACAAAACCCAATGAAGAATTCTAATTTTTAAATTAGTATTATTAAAAAGGGAAGTCGCATCAATGAGCTTGTTATACTTGTCGAATTGGTCTCGGCTGGGTATGTGTGAGACAATCCACTCAGAGCAGCCTCAGCGATGATCAGACCTCACCCCATGGTGCCGGTGGCAGTGCCCTGTAGCTGGGTCGTTGCAGGGAGGAAGCCTCTTCTGTTGCTACACATGATCACGGTCCATGCCATGCAGCCTTTCTAATAGGGCAGCTGCTTGAGTTGCATTGAATCTCTCTAATAAATCAGTGAATGAAGGAAATGTTTACACCATTATCTATTTAACTGGTGTCATTTAGTTTTCCCCTAGACTTCTAAATGAAATGTTATTAAAATTAATGCAATTAATTTATCTTCCAGCCACTTAAAATTAGCTGCTTACCTAAAGAGTATAGGAATATTAGTGCTCTTTAATGAGAGTGTGGCTCAGGGTTTCATTTGGACTTAAATCAAGAGTGCAATTAGAGCACTGATAACAAAGTATGCGTTCCTCAGAAACTAAGAGAAGGCTTTTGTTGTCCTTCTTCTGTTCACATCAACAACCTGGGCCCTCTTAAAGCTCCCCTTGTATGGCCTGTATCTTCTCAGGTCGTATCTGTACAGGTCTGGGTATGCTAGCTTTGATGCCATTGCTGTGCTAAACTGGCTCTTGAGGCTATTATTCGGGAGGTGTAGTGTCAGAATGTAGTTTCATGGATGATACAGACATATCGAGTTCTTGTACCATTTGCACTGCGGTCATGTTGCCTCATGCTGGATGAACTGTGTTCCTCATGTCAATCACAATCATCATTGTGGTCTACAGCTTCTTCACAAGGGAAGGAGGAGGGGCAGGTACTGATCTCTTCTCCCTGGCGACCAATGATAGGACCTGAGGGAACGGCAGGAAGATATGCCAGGAGAGGTTTAGGTTGGACATTAGGAACAGGTTCTTCACCGAGAGGGTGGTGGAGCATTGGAACAAGCTCCCCCGGGAGGTAGTCATGGCGCCAAGCCTGACAACATTCAAGAAGCATTTGGACAATGCCCTCAGACATATGGTGTGATTTTTGGGGTTGTCCTATGCAGGGACAGGAGTTGGATTCAATGATCCTTGTGGGTCCCTTCCAACTTGGGATATTCTATGATTCTATGTTAATGACGAGGCACTGTGACAGCTGCCGTTTGTAAAAATAATATGAGACCTGAGTTCAATGTGAGTTCAGTGTCTGTACTTACACACTAAGAGAAAACAGTTCCCTGGAGGAAAAAGTGGAGGCCTCTCGGCTAATTGCTAAGTGATATTCTTTTTAGCTTCTGTTGTTCAGGAGATCAGACTAGGTCAGGAGAGTGGTGTCTTCAGGTCGTAAAATATATGTCTGTAGCCAGCCTCATGAGTAATCAGTGGCTTTTATGGAATGGTAAATTCTAAGTTTTATTTTTAAATTATGATATCACTAGGTTTAAAGTGTGATGGAAGTGGGATCCATTAAATATATGAATTAAGGTGCAGGTAGAAATGGTACAAGGCACATCATAATAAGCAGAAGTCCTCCTGCCACCAGTTGGTGTGTACAAGTGCTAGCAGACTGCTGCAAATTCCACCTTGTTCACAGGCATGCAGTGTGTCAGGGAAAAGAGAGGTTGGTTCTGGTGACTCTCGACAAAGGCAAAGAGGCCCCTGTCACGTCTGGAGGCAGAGGAGAGAATAAGGGCACAGTCTGAATGCTCCTGAGGGAAAAACTGAAGCAAAACAAGCCCAGAGGGATGGTGAGAATGGGTGAGCTTGCTGATGCTCCCCTGTTGCTATGCCCATCCCTTTGTGCTCAGTATGTTCAGACGGTACGTGATGGGTGGAGGGAAGTCATCAGACTAAGATGTGCATGGACCCAAAATCCCATTGCCTTCCTGGAAGCTGTGCAAAGAGAAAGATGGCAGGTTTTGTTTTCTTTAGACACTGTAATGATTTGTTCTTTGAAATGCATGTGTAAATTTTGAGTGACTTTAATTATTTTAAAGATGGGCACGACTATGCATGACTCAGTTTTGCAGTGCTTCAGAGAGGAAGTTTTCCTTTGTCTTCAAGATACTATCAATGCCTGTTATGTTGCCAGTGAGGTGCTGTAACTTAAGTCAGAAATAGAATATGATTAAGCTATGGTGAGGCTAGGCAGGGGAGAGAGAAATCAGCCTTCATCTACAGCAGTTCCCAAATTGCCATGAGACTCTTGGTTATGCAACAATTGAATTGTCTGAGATTTCATCTATAAAGTGCAGCCTAGTCGTTATGTTTTAAGAAAACTCTTGCATCCACTTTATTTATTCTTCTTTGATACTTATTCTTGAATCACTGAAATGGTTGGCAGTAGGGAACAGACAATTAAAGGGAGAATTGCACTACTAAACACTGGGTAGTGATTACTCATTCCAGTAAAAAGATTTTTTTTCCCTGATATATTTGTATTAGACAGTACAAATACATTTAACTTTTAGGAGAGTATTGCAGCTGAACAGTACATTTCCAAGACGTTCTGTGAAATTAATCTTTCTCTCAAAACTGTTTACAGTTTTATAGGTGAACTGTGAACCATCATCTCTGAATCTGTTCATAAACTGCTGTAGGCACTTACTCCAATACCTCTCAAATGCCTCATATTTTGAGGGTTGTTGCTCATTTTATCTCTAAAGTTGCCCGTGTTCCACCAAATCTAGTATCCCTTTAGTATCCCTCTAGTATCCCAAGTATCTTCTCTGTTATTGAAAACTTCACACCATAATTAAAAGATGTCAAAGTTCATGTGGAAAAAGCTATTTGTACAGAAGATACGAATTCTCCAGCTTTCATTGCTTCCTGCACTCTGTTTTATGTCACACAGTGCCTAAACCGCGGGAGGCATCTGTTCAGTGCTGTGCCCTGCAGCCTTAACCCTCGGTCATACAGACCTGCCAGGGCACAGGGTGACTGTCCCCAGCCCACCCACGTCCTCAGCCATGGGCTGACATGCAGCCAAGGTGCATAGCCAGAGCCGGGAGATGGAAAGCGCTCCTGGGCTCAGAGTTCAGCTGGACCTATGATGTCCTAGATAAAATTTTTTGACGCGAGATTTTAATACTTGTCACTACAGATTTCTGTCTGAAGTTAAGTGCTTTTCCCAGTGTCTACTGCTGTCATTTTATTTTTAGCATGTGCACAACTGGCCAAACCAAACCATGACAATCCTGGCAACATTCAGTGTGTTTAGAGGCTCCCTGGCCAGCAGATCATCCCCTGTGCAGTTAATCATAACGTGCACCTGGCCACGTAGCCGACACAGATTGTCCTGAAAGCCCAGCTGTGGGTGCTGGCTACACAATGGCCATGGCCAGCAGCAATTTAGGAGGGACCAGAGGTAATGCAGTCTATCAAAATCTGTTAGCTGAATGATAGGCTTTCAACACAGAAGCAGACTGGGACCCGTTCTGTCAGCTGGCAAGATGCTACTGTGCCACTAAGAAATTATGGCATAGCTAAGCTGACCATCAAGGATCCTGGGATTTAAGATGAAGTGGAAGGAGAGAGGAGGGGAAGAAAGCTACAATAGGAAGTTGGGGGTGTGTTGGTCCTCGAGCTGAAAAACCTTCATGGTGAATGTGCAGCAGAGTGATATTGCTCAGTGGTGACAGCACGGAGTTAGGATTTGGTTCACACAGTATCTGAGCAGCATGATTGCACACAACTGCACCTTAAGCATAACACAAGCAGATCATGACTGGTGTTGTGGTGGCAAATAGCAGATGAGGCAAATATCAGAAGGGTGCTAATGTTAGATCCTTCAGCAGATGAGTAAACTTGACATTTGAAGTATTTCTCATCTTGTTTTTGGCAGACAGTTTTATCAGGTGGTCATAGAAAGTCAGCTTTATCAAGGCAAATGCTGAGATGCACGGTCTGTGGACTGTGAACCAGCTGTTGGCCTGACAGGGAAGCAGTCGTATACACCAAGTGCGAGTGGGAAGATGATTTGAAAGGGAAAAGCAGACATAACTGATTTAAAAACATTCAGCAGAGCAAGCACTGTTTATGGTTGTATGGGATATAGCTGCTAAGTCAGCATCAAAGAGGCAATAAGTTCTCAATGACTGAGAACAGGGACCTAAAAATGAGTGCCTGAGCAGAGATCATCAGCTTAAAAAAAACTATAGAGGAGTTTCAGGTGAATCAGGGAGGTAAAAATTACAAACAGCAGGTGCTGAAGAAGATGACTGAGCTGAAATTTATAAGAACGAGCTTTGTGGACTAGTGCACTCGAAAACAGCAGTGTGTAAAACTTTCTGCAGTGTAGCGAGCAATGTGGGAATATTCTAGTGTTTCCCAAGCAGATTGCTGGGCCTCACCAACTTACCTGGCACGGGCATTTACTCTCCAAAGTTGCATTCGTAGCTCAGGTTCCTACCCTCAAGAGAGAAATTGCAGGAATGTAGGTTCAGTGCTTATGCATCAGGTGTTGGCAGTGAAGGTGGAACGGAGAGCAACTAGCAAACTTGCTACCCAGCCTTTCTTAGCAATCATTAAAGTGTCAGTTCTCACTATTTTTTTTGTAGCTGCAAGCAGGAACGTTACTGCTAATTTTCAGCTCCCTGCTAACACTTAAATTAAGACTCTAGAGAGACTTGGTTGGGTTTTTTAGCGCCTGAGTAGTCATTTGACAACTTGCGAAGTAGCAGATGAGTACTGGTGAGGTTGAGAAGTAGGTGTTGTCCAAGGGTAAATATGTGTGGCAGGGAGGCAGGGAAGATTCACAACAAAAATAGGCTGTACTGACCTGGGAATGAGGATACTTGAAATAGAATTGCTGCAGGCAAGCCTGTTCTCAGACTATAAAGACCAAAACAAGCTCCCTTGCCTTGCTGATGTTCTTGGAAGACCTTAAGATGACCTTGGAAGAGTAGTATGCTTGAAAAACAAGAGTCTAGGCTGGGGACTTAAACAGAAGCCAGAACAGGGTTCAAACCTAGGATTTTAACGTGGCATAACATGCAGCACCAATGCCACAATGGTATGTAAGAGTCAGATGGAGGAAAACAGGTCTTTAGCTGTTCCAAGTAGCTGTTTGACCATGAATTATCAGTGTGAGGAGATCACACGTGTTTGTGCCCATGCTGAAAGCTGTCCTGTTGCACTGTTAAAACATTGACTTATTATGGGAAAGAAAGATTTGCTGAACCCGATGTTCCAAGAGCTGTGGTAAGCAACAAGCAGTGACACAGGCTGGTGGTGCCAGGAAGCTAGCTAATTTTTGCATGGTTTTTAATATTAAGATCATCCACTGATACTGCAGCTTCACACACACAAATTTCAGTGAACTTTGGATAAAGTCATAAATGAGGTGACAGATGACCAGAACTTTGCAAGTTGGGCCAAATAATGTGATAAATTTGCATATGGTTGATAAATTTGCATATGTTTATTCACTGTTACATGGTAGTTTTATATTATTTTTTAAAATTTACTCTGACAGACACATATTTTGGTCTTATTGAAAACCACAATGAAAATCCACAGTGTAAATTTGTGTAAACAGTTTAAAATATTGAGAAACTCATTAAATAAAGGCTGATCCAAATAAGTGATACTAATGGCTCTGTATGTAACTGTACGGATGTTATTAAGAATTTCTAAATCAGAAGCCAAAAAAGTGATCTGTGTGTAAATCTAGAGATTTCCACTGCTTTTCTAAAAATTTGAGATTTAAAAAAATATTAACTATCTAAATGAAGGAATCCTCAGAAAAGTAGCACAGGGGTTTCTGCAGTCTGGAATTTTAAAATTTATCCAACGTGGAGAACTTGAATCAGGTATTGCCTTGTCTTGGGCAGAGAGGAACATCATTTTAGTACTCTTTTATGACATTTACATAATGCAAAATGTGAAACATTGAACTAAAAGGCATGGCTCATTTTATTTCAAGTGAAGACCTAGATCATTTAATCATTACTGCCTGCCAAAATAATTTATAAATTACTAAGCAGTCTCTGATAGGGAATGATACTTTTTTTAAAAGGGCTTATTTTGAATTATTGTAAGCTGTTTCCATTTTATTCCTTTTCTAAATGAAGCTGCACTTACTTACCCCAAAGCTAAACATAGGCTTTGAGCTCAAAGAGCACTGGGGAGAAACTTAGGGTAATATCATATATTTCTGTGATCTGTAATGCATGACTTCAGTGTTTCTTGGCTCATCCCTGTGTGTTAAAAATAGAAGCACTGTTCTAAAGCAAGTTGGTTTATAAATTTGACTCAAATACCCACTTGGCACCCTGTTTTCCTGGTGATGATTGTGTGGAATGTAGTCCCCTTTGGCCTCTTTTGCAGCTCTGAATGCTCCCTTGCAGGGCTAGTGTGACAGCTGCAAAAACAGATGCCAAACTCTGTATGGTACCGTATTTTTCTGTGTATAATCCTTAAGTAGTTTGTGTTAAACAAAGCGACTCTGCTGCTGCACACCCAGGCCGTTTCCTCTGTGATTTAGCGGTAAAAGAAAGTTATTTACATGTATGGGTGATATGATAGGAAGTTCACCACTTTACTCTTAATACCTCTGTTTCTAACATTGCAGCAGGTGCTTTCTCTTCCCCAGTAAACTCCTGTCTCCGCTTCTCATTTGTTTGGATTATAAAAATATGTCCCAGTACTTTACTGGTACTTAGCTGGTTTATAACTGGCTTATTGGAAGTACAGGTGATTGATATACACAAAATATTATTTATATTGCCATCTTCAGTTGGCTTTCTGAAAGTGTCTCTATAAGCAGCATTTCTGAATGTATAGGCACTTCAGAGCTGAAGTGGGGTCAGCTGGGTGTACATACCACATAAGAATCATTTCTGCTTACTTTGTTTTATACCATAGGGTTTTTTTTTCTCACTGTAGTCAGTAAAGTATTTAGAAGATACCCATTAGCATAAATAGGAGTTACATAGCAGTATATCACAGTTAAGCTGTGCTTACTGAGGCTTTTATATCTATAGCACTTAAAGCATCACTTTTTTTATGCTACTCTTTTCCAAAGTATAAAAGTGATTATTATTTCTATGTATTGTTATTTAAGCCTGTTTCTTCAAAGAAAAGAAAAGTTTTTCCTATTAACTCACCATTTTCAGCAGCTGTTTGCAGATTAAATATTTCCAGGCTTTTTTCTTCTTAAAACATAAATTGGAACAGTGTTCCTAAGCTTTTCAGGTTGGCAAAGTCTTAATCAATTTTTTATGATTTCTTTCCAATTACTGTAAATGTAAGAACAAAGAATATATCCATAGTAACAAGAAGGCTATGTAAGCTTATGTTCATGTGTCTGTTTGGAGAGGTTAACAGATTATTTGACCTTGAATGGCTAGGGTATGTGTGTAGAATTGGAAAACAGCATTCTCTCTGCTTTATAATATAATAAAATTTACAGTACTTCACGACACCCTGATTTCTTTTTACTGTCCTTCTGTGTTTGTGACCCTTTGGTTCAGAAACAGTGCCCTAAATCCTTATTAAAGTATCCTTTCTATCAAATTGTACTTGAATGCCGAGGGACAAATCACATTGAGCATAAAGGAGGTAAAATGAAGAACAGTTTGGATTTAGACATTTTGCAGTGTTCTTGGCAAGATGTCTTACTGAGTAATGCTTTAAAGGCATAGCTCTGCATGCTTTCAAAATTATATTCACTACCCAATGAGAAGGATGAAACTCTGAAGTCTACTGAGAGGTTACTGCAGAAGAGAGAGATTGAAGATCTGCTTACTCTTTGTGTTTTAGGGCAGATGTCAACGCATAACTAGAGAGGGAAAAAATCATACATCCATATTGGTCCCTTGCTTAGACCTACATGATGAGATTTAAGGAAAGATAAGTTTGTTAGTTTAATTCCAACCCCAAGGTTATATGGTCATGGCCTCTTTTTTTCTGCCTTGGAGTATGGGCAAAATAAGCTGATGTCTGCTTGCAGCATAGGCAGAAAAAAGCTTGCATCTGTTCACGGAGTGTGAGAGCTGAACATGTTCACAAAAATCTACCAACCTGTTGAGGTACACTGGGTGAAGCACATCTCATGGTTTCCGTGTCAGTGAAAGCAGCCATGCTGCTTGGCTGTAGCTCTCGACTGAATTACAGCATCCTTTATACCTGAAAGCAGCTGTACAGATCTCTAGGTCTAAAGTCAGGAATCTCCTTTAGCTCAGGCTTGCAGTGTGGCTGCTGAGACATATTGTGTTTTATTTGAACATCACAGCTTACTCCAAGGATCTCCATGAACACAGTGTAGCCACTAAGACCTTTTCTACATAACCCATGTGTCAAAATTCTTGGCATTACTCACATATATGTTCAGCAGCGTTGCAGCCACTGAATGTACCTTTTCAATCCCCAGCTTCCGCATTTGTAAAACAGTATTAATGATATGTATCCACTTCAGAGGCCAAAGTACAAATTCCTAATGCTACATTTATGCAAAGTATTATTAAGATGACCATCTGGCAAAGGACAGATTCTGGCTTGCAGCCCTTTGTTCTTTCATCTAGCTATTCTGTTACTATATGTTAATATCTCTGAGTTCCAGACAGGTCTGCAAGCCCAGCAAACCTTTTAACACCTCTGAAAGCTTGGGATAAGCTAAAGAATTCACAGCAACTCTTCCAGCACACAGGGGAAACAAGGAACAAGAATCCCAAATTCTCTAAAATAGCAGAGATTTTGTTCCTGCTATCCCCAATTATTCCCCACAGGAGTGGATGACAGTTCATGGATCATTGAGCCTGGTTCCGGCAAACACAGCCAACCATGTAATAGATGCAATAGTCCAGAAGAGACCAGAGAAAAAGCCAGCCTGTGTCTGCTACGCCAGACGCCACAAAATGCTTTCCATCCCAGCATTCCTGTACGCAAGGTAAAAATCTCCCAGAATTACAGATTGTTACGCGAAGAGGGTTTAACACAAGATGTCCAGCATCCCCACAACACTATGGGCTTTGCAAAAGTGCTGTGCCATTCCTGGGAAGTAGGCTGTGACCATGGTACAGAGGGAGGCAGGTTCTTCCACCCTCACTGCCTCTCAAGGGATAATGGTCCACAGGCTGACTTTTACTTCTTCCTCAAATCTTGTCAAAAGTGTTTTACCTCTAAACACACAGACAAGTCAGAAAAACCAGGAAAGCGAGAGTTTTCTTAGCTCTACCAGGTAACCTGCACTTCCTGCCCCAAACCCCAGCATCCTGCCTCAACTCCAGCCATGTCTTCAAAGGATGATTGCCTGCATCCAGCAGAGAGGGGAAGAGAGTGCAGCTCCTTCTCCCTTAGTTCCTGCAGTCAAAGCCCTGAGTCAGAGGAAGGCAAGTCTGAAGTGTAATTTCAAAGCAGCTTGATTATGACTTTGCATTAATGCCTGTCATAGAAGATGATGCATATACTCCTACTGTAACACTTGTTTTTGCAAGTGAGAACTAGGCATAATAGGAGATGAGATGTTCAAAAATGGAGCAGTAGAATAAACTGAAATTAGGTAGTGGGCCTGGCCACTGTTCATGCAGGAATTGCAGGAATGTTTGAGAAGGAAGTGGCTGAGCTGCTGATAAAAACGTAGCTTCATGGTAGAGTCAATTATTTCCCTACAGCCCTGGAATGTAACAAATACTACACTTCTCTTTAAAAAAATTATTAGGGGTGACCTGAGGAACATAAAGCACTGACCTTAAATTAGGATCAGGAACATGAGTTGAAAAAAGCTAGCTAGTGCCTATAAAACATTAAACTAAGCATGATACAATAGGTGCAAGTCAATCAGGCTTCTGTGAAGAAAAAAATCTAATCTTACTAATCTCATGGAATTTAAATCTGTCATTAAAATAGCAGAAAGCATTTTGTCAGCCAGTTCTTTATCTAGACTTTTGAAAAGACTTTGCCAAAAGTCTCTAACAGGATGCCATGTCTGGCATTTGTCATAGTAGGAGGCTGTCTAGGGCAGGAGGCCATTTGGAGCAACAAATGACTTTGCCTATGGTAAAAAGACAGCTGAGATCAAGTGTTCCAGTAAAAGGTGCCTTCCTTTGCAGTTCTTCTCCTGCTGCTTTTCCCAGCCCATGGCAGGGTGTGAGGCACAAGACAATGGCTGGGGAATGCTACACAGGAGAACGGTGCAAGACTCCTTCAGCACCAGGCTGGAGTCTGAAGAGAGATGTCAGCTCTCTGAGTAGGGCAAGGGTAAGTATTCCCGGCGGGTAAGCAACAAGGAGCGCTCAGAGAGGGCATGCTGAGAAGGAGCCAAAAGAAGCCCTTCACATACCTGCGTGAAACATCAGTGGTCTTTCCTAGCATCCATGTGTCCTGTAACACAAATTAGCCTTTTCCTGATTTCCTTCCTCCCCAGAGACCTTCAAAACCCCACTGACTCTTTTCAGGCTTCTTAGGAACCAGCTCTGCCATCACAATGCTACTGCACCAGGAAAGAAGACAAATTCAGCTGTGCCTCTGTGATCTTGGTATGGCTTTGTCAGAGGTATTTAAGGAAATTAAGCATTCAAGGTAGGCAGGGCCAAAATAAAACAGTGTTATAGACTACAAACTGACTGAGGGAAACAAAGAGGAGCTATAGATTGCTTATGGTCAGTATGAAAGTAGGTTAATTACCAGCTTTCTCCAGGGCATCGTACAAAGACTGATGATCCACGTGTGCATCAATGACCTAAGAGTCAAATGACATGTGGTAAGATCTGAGAATAACTAAGTATTAGATTAATCATAAACAAAAAAAGACAGTGAAACTCTGTCTTCTTTTTCAGTTTAACTAAGGTTGACACCAAAAGTAAGAAAAATGGAACTAATATGTAGTGTAGTGTTTCCTGCATGAATATATTAGTCTATCTTAAATCCATACCAAACATCATAATGGCTTCTCAAATGAGATCATCTTGGTATATATTGCAAAGACAGTGGAAGCAGCTGTTAGCTTAAAAGACCCTGTTCCTCATTTTCAAGATGCTGAAAATCTTGTTTTACCGATGGAGAGTTAAAGTTGGAAGGAAATCTGAAAAGCTGTAAAAAGTCGGCATGTGTGAGCAGCTGTCTGTAGAGACAAGCTGGCATAGAAAGCCCAGCAGAACTGGGCCTTTTTGTTC
Source organism: Nipponia nippon (assembly GCF_047370975.1). Taxonomy (NCBI): domain Eukaryota; kingdom Metazoa; phylum Chordata; class Aves; order Pelecaniformes; family Threskiornithidae; genus Nipponia; species Nipponia nippon. Next base: position 42,813,085 of record NW_028262290.1, on the reverse strand, counting down.
CAGAAATGTGAAAAATTAAATATGCACACAATATGGTTTTGATGTTCTCCTCCTGAAAAACTTGTTTCCACGGGTTTTCTAAATAACTTCATTGAAGGGACGATCTTCAGTCTTTGTCTCCCACTCTCACTGTCCCAGAGGGAGCAGGAAAAAAAAATCTTGAGCCTATTGCACTCAAGTATGTGTCAAGATGATCACAAATGCTCTACAGAAGGCTCCAACCTGGGTCTGAGTGTTTTCACTTTGGGTAAAGGCATAACAACATGAAGACTAAAACCCTGGCAAGGTTCACTCTGAGACAGGGGACAGTAATGAGGTTCAGTTGGTTGGGTAAATACAGCACTTAATTGGAAAATTTGTGGCAGCTGAAATTCATCACAGACTTGTAGAAAATAATGTGTTTTGGAAGAGAAAATTGTACCAGCTCACTGAAGTGTGCGAGTTCTTCACTTTTTTAGCAAATGATGTCCTCATTAGCCACCACAGAAGCTTCTGAAGTTTATTTGCAAAGTACTTCAACCTTCAAGATTCAGCACAAGTCAAGAAAACTGAGTTGCCTGAATGCGTGGATTTTACTCTGAAGTAGAAAGGGTTTATCATTGGATTCCGGTCAAGGCAGACAGATTAGGCAGTCTAAGCAGCATGACAGTCCTTGGTGTATGCTCTGTGTGCAACAGCTGGGCACTCTAGCAGTTTAAATATTTGTATCATACAAAGAAATGAAACAAGAAACCAAAATGCACGTCAGTGGAATGAAATACCCATGCTCATAATTCCAGAACAAACAATATTTTAATAAAATTTGGTTCAGTTATAATTATTCTCACACAAGTTTTCTATCTATCTGGAACATGCAGGGCAAATGAAACTTCTGACAAAAAAATAAAACACCAGCAAGCTAATAAAACTATCTGAGCATCTTTAAAAGTACTTTTCCTGAGGAAAAGCACTTAAAAGTGTAGTCTAGAAAGAATTAAAGAACTTGGTGAATAAATTTGTGAATCTGAATTGTAAAGCTAACTGCTGGTGCCACTAAGATCTGAACACACAGAAAAGCATACGTGACATGGACAAGTGCAAAAACCAGCAGGACTTCTCATGCTCTTCCTGTAAATAAACAATGGAAAATTGACCCTGATACATTTTTTCCCCCACACAAGCTAGAATAGTTTAACTACTGCCATAGAACTGAAGGCAATAGTTGAAAATATGAACTTGACATTTTAAATAGAAAAGGCAGCTGCCAAACACATCCCTTTACTGTATTTTCTTTCTTGCAGGTGAAGTGTGTAAGCTCCAGGGTTATAACAGAACAAAATAGAGGTACACTAGTTCAAACAGTATTTTTATTACTGCTACCTGAATTTTCAGTCGGGCTCTGTATTGCTTGGAGGAGGTTGAGGAGTGCAAGGGAACACTATTCCAGTAATGCCCTTAATCCACTGCCTTTATAGGTGAAATATTTCAGTTATAAACTGAAAAATATAAAATTGAAGTTGGTCCTTTGAATGATCCATTTAGATTCTTTATATCCATCTAACCTATTGACGGCAATAGACATTTACGTGGACTGGAAGACTAATCAGATGCATTATGAGGAAGTCACATCATTGTAATCATATTTGAATGAAAATTCAGGATACTAATAGTGGTTACACACTAGGAATACATACATTAAAAGGTCACAGATTGATTCCCCATTGAGATATAAAGATCCTGGATGTATGCTAATGATTGTCAAAATAGAACTTTTGTTTAATTTGGGCTTAGCAATGTCATCTTAGGACCTGGTGACACAGAAAGTATGAAGAAGAGGAAAAGGCAAACTTGCAGTCATGAGAAATAATTCAGTAGTATAAAAATAAGTGTAAAATAAGAGAGAAGTTTTGGATCTGGGATGTAATTCTGCTTTCACCCTGCTTTATGCAAGGGTAGGTCAAATACTGGTGTAATTGCACTGATATGTGTGGAACTGCTACTGATTTATCTTTGTATAGTAAAGTAGGACAGTGAGATTTTTGGCCTATTACTTTGCATATAGATACCTGTATCCAAATTTTTCAAATAAAAGCACTTGAGTAAAAATTATTTAAAGGAGATACTGAGCTTCTACAGCTCCTGATGATTTCAGTTTAAGGCCACTTTACCTCTGAAAGGCAGCAGCAGCCATACAGTGAATTAATACATCATAACTTCAGGGTACAGCCCCAGTTTGGGTCTGGTTTATATGGCCTGGAGAAACCTATGCTAAGGAGGAAAAGCGAGGACTATGGGGACGTAGCTCCTTCAAATCCCTGACAAATCTACCCTGTATTACATGTATGTAGTTGAATTCGTTTTCATGAGTGATTGCATTTTAGAAAAGCCTTGCTCTTTTTGGTTCTGTACCTTCATTGCATGTGATTTTAAGAAAGGTTTTAATAAAATATAGACATTAAAGAGCAAGAAAAGTACTGCATTCGGGGAAAAGTGTGGGGATTTGCCTATCCAAATTAATGAATCAGTTTTAAATAAGCCTTTTTAATATACAGAGGAACCTATATATTTTCTGAGTCTGTTCACTCCAAAATGCACAGTATCAAGTGCTGAACCATCCTGTCCCCATCTACGGCAGATGTTGTAATTTAACTATCAAGAGTCCTAGATTACCACGATAATTGCTTTCAGTGGTTCTGTTAATGCACAGTCATTCTTGAAAGGTACACAACTACAGGATTTTTTGTATCCTTTAAAATGGAGGGCTGGAGAGTTTCTGTATATTGTTATGCTGCTATAATAATACTGTATGTAGCTACATTCCTTATGGGAAAAAGCTGTAAAAAGAAAAGCCATTTTTCAAGATTTCATTACGTTTAAGACATCCAGTGACAAATTATTTAGTTCATGCATGCTGCAGTGCTCAAGTCAGTCTACGCTTGTCTGCTTCTCAGTTTAAGCTTTGCAAGACTAATTTTTCAGGCTCTTTCCTATTTGTTGGGATCTCAAAGAGGGTATAATTGATTACAATTTTACAAGACTTTTAAAGGGCATGGTAGTTTTGCTACCTGTTTTTGATGACCATGTCATAGCATCAAGTATTAACACAAAATTGCAAAAGACACAGAGAATATTTGTGTATGTTTATACTTGTGTGTATATGTGTATGCGTGTGTATATAGAGTGTTATTTTCTATGTTGTGTATATTTAAAACCACAACAGGTCTGCTATCACAACTTGAATATTCAAATTACTATTGGAGGAAAGAATATTTAAATGTTTGAAATCTGTCCAATATCTAGGTAGCTCTGATTTGAGAATTGTAGCCTATAATCCTCTCTAATACTATTATGTCAGTTCTGTGTCCTATTCCCAGATTTTGCTAAGAATATAAGTGGAATGAGTATTGTGATATGTATATAACAAACAGGGGTTTTTTAACCTATAAGTCATTGCCAAAGCATAAAAAGATGTTCAGCAGGATACAATCTCTGGGTCCAAGCTGAACTAATCCTTTTTGAATACATAGGACTTTTTTCAGTATGTGTGTTAACAATTGATTTTATTGGGAAGAGGCCAAATTTGTTTGCTGCAGCCAAGGACTGTGGTGGTTTTGGATGAATGAAAGGAAAGCATGCATAAAGGAAGTCTTATACCGTTCATAGCTAATGAATTTCTCTGGTGTAAATTCAATATTAAGTGCAGATTACAGCTGCAATGGTTCTTGGGGGAATTCAGGAGGACATTGCATCTTATGGGGGATGCTAATTTAAAAGAATGGCTGGCCAGGATGCATTTAATAACTATTGGAAACTGTGATGTAAAAGAGGAGACCAGGGAAAATATAGTGCCTGATGTGATACAGATGGAGGGTAGCAGTCCTCATTAGGAAGTACCTGGGATTGCCATGACTTTTTTGGAATGGACACAGTGCTATTATTTCCTGAAATGTGAGAGAAATCATGCAATTTTGATTTATAACAAGTATCTACTGTGAAGCAATTATTTTCCTGGTCAAAATTGAATTGGTAGTGGCTTTACTTGCATCTAGCCATTTTAGAAGAACTGGAATCAGTGCTCTGCTAACTCATTAATTTAACAGAGTAGAAAATGAGGCTTAAAAAGAGTTTAAAATGGAGGAACGAGGTTGTAAAAGTCCCCAGTCATTTCTTCTTTGCTACTAAAACAATATATTGTCTCATTTAACATGTAATTGTATTTGTGTGCATAACTTCAGCATTCTGCAAGTGTGTTCATATGTGTGTTTGTGTATAAGGTAACCTTGTATGTGTGAGACAGAGAAGCATTTTAAGCCCTAAAAAGAAATAAACTTTTCCTGTTACTTACTTTGAATATTTCCTCTTTTAAAAATGCAAGGTTTTCCTTTGCCATTCTAGATGCTTCGAGATGGCTGGTGTTTTGGGGAAAGAGTGGGAGGGAAAAGAGTTTTGGGAGGAGGGGCTGGTGTTGACAACTTGTTAATGAAATTTCTACTTTAAAACACATTGAGGATTTCTGCGAGATAATCTTCTGAAGCAAAAAATTTCCCTTAACATGACATTTTAAATATAATTTCTTTCACTTATATAGCACCTGCCATCCCAGGGAGCTAGTATTTTGCAGGTCTTAATTTAATTAGCCTCCAAATATACCTACAATGTTATTGAACAGTACCATTCCCATATACAGATGATGAGAGATGTGCAAGGAGATAAAGCTACTGTATTGCATTAGAATTAATGGCCTGTCTCTTGTTGCCTTCAACACAGGAGAATACTTAGGACGAAATACTGAGGAGGTATCTGAAATTTCATATGCTTTTGGTTACCTACTGGATGCTGAAAATCAGCTGCTGGTTCTTGGTAATTGTCTTAAACCTATAGAAGTCATAACAGGGCCAGCCTGCAGTCTGGTGGGCAGAGCACTGCGCAGGGAGTGCATGGGCTTCCTGCATGTTCCCGCCAGGCTGCTGGGAGTCAAGCCCCAGTCTCACATCTCTTGGGAGGTACTGAGCCAGAAGGCCACAGGAAAGATTTGCAATAACAGCACACTCTGCTCTTGATCACCAAAAGGTGGTTGGGCCAAGGGGGCCCAACCAAGAACAGGGGACCAAGGGGCGCTTTGTGTGCAGGAGCAACTGAGGTTATAGCCATGATTGAGTCCATATCAGAGTCGTAGGCATGTAAATTTTGGTACATCCCATATGGACAAGAGCAGGGAGGAGACACCAAGCCATTCAGTGGGGCCCGTGTGGTGGTAGCTCTGGGCATTACCATAATTCTGGCGTTCCTCGTGGGTGAAACTGGAGATAGCACCGGATGTTTGTTCCTCAGAGGAGTAGTCAAGATTTTCATCACGCTTCTTGGCTGTGGGTGCCTAAATTGAGTTGCATTCAACTCTATGTGCACATGTGGTTTTGTGGATCTGTGTCTTATCTTTTGTACTATGTTGCTAGCCTATCTCCACTTAAGTGATTCTGCAAGCTTATATGAGATATACTGAGTAAGAATTAAGACTGAGTTTTCCTCACTCCTGGTGCTATAATTTAGAGCATTTCCTCCCTCCTGGTTGACATGTTTCCCCTCATCACCAGAATACGGTTCAAATCAAGCCAAGAAGATAGAGACGGATGAAACCCCACAGGTTTGCCTTGAAACAGCAGTTTCAAATGTGAAAAGCTTAAGAGGAGCTTAGTCAAATTCCTCAGTCCATTAAAATTAATTTGGAGGTCTCAAGAGGATCACTCTTCTTTATGACTTCTGGCACTCCCTGTGCCTAGTTAAGGTCCACCCGTTGCAAACACGGGCCAGATTCCCAGAGTGCTGAAATTTGTTTCATTGGCTTCCAGGCCTGCTTGATATATTGAAGTCCAAGAGTGTGAAAAAAACAATGTTGAAAGTCAGCTAAATGAAGGGATTTGGACTGGCTCATTCAGGGGATTTTTTTTGTTGTTGTTTATTTGCTTATTTGTTTGGTTTTCATTTTGAATTACAAAGACCAGGTTCACTTGTTTTTAATCCGCTCTTCTTTTAGGCAAAGTGGTCGAAGGCTAGCTATGGCAATTTAATGCTAAGCGCCGGATTCACCCCTGCAGGGGAATGATGTGTAGCAGACGCAAGTACAGCTGGACAGGGGATTGTAGCACGGGGAAGGTACCATGGATGCTATTCAGCCCAGGGAAGTAGCACACGAGCCTGGGGACCATGGGGGGAACTGCATCCTGCAAGATGGGCTGGCGCAAGAAGAAACCTGTGGCTTGTTCTTAACCTTTGGCAGAACTCCCTGGATTTACCATTTTGATAGATTTAGCTGGGATGGCTGCTATCGATGTTGCCTCAGTTCTTTGCCTTCATTTCCCTTGAATGGTTTTGTTGAATCTCGATCTGCAGCTGGGAAAGAAAGTTAGTTCACAAGCATGCAGACTCCTGTAGAGCATCCGGCAGATGTATAATAATATCGTATAGTGTGTGAGTGCATATATATGGGATATGTGTGCATGTATATATGTGTATGCATGTATATAAAATCCTCAGCCCGTCCCATTTTATCTGTCTGACCCAATATTTAAAGGAAGCTAGAGATCTTGGTCCTGGTGATTTCAGTAAGAGTTGGGCCTCTGCCAATGCTTTCTGGGAAGTGGTACGTTTCAGCATTCTGTGAAGATGTAGCTATAATGTGCTTCTAACTTAAGGTAATCTGGAGCCAGGTTTAATCAGATACACATTAGTGAATGGAATGCACTTTCCAAATAATGAAATTCTGGTTGGACCACTCAGTGGAAGATAAGAAAATCACAGCAGATGCTACTAAAGCAAAGGTGGGAGTTGAGGGCAGAGACTGCCAAGAAACAGTAAATGTGTTTTGCAGAAAATCCACTGATTTTTTGTCAGTGTCTTTCTTTGCGTGCCATCTCTCTGCAACTAATTTTCCCCTAGGAAGTTGTAAGGTCACATTGACCTGTATGTTCAAACCATGCGGTCAGGAAGGAAAAAAAAAAGAGATAAAAACACATTTGTGAAAATACTTAAATAGTCAGTACAAAAGGAAACCCTTGGCACAGGAACACGTTTTCTGCAGACTTTTTCAAACTTAATTTCAAAAGCAAATTAAAAGAGTGAATGATGATCTTTATCTTGACCTAGGCTTTCAGTGCTTCACAAGTATATCATGCCAGTCTGCAGTTTGGTTTAGAACATGCACAATAAGGAAGAAAGAATCACAGGTCCTTAGAGACAGCGTTGATCAGTAATGTATTTTACAAGGAAAATAAATATTCTTCTGCTGAGATTCTTTTTGGTCTTTTCGCTTTCATGTCCATCCTGACAAGGACAAGACGGAAAAACAGAATGTACGAAGAAAACCATTCAGAAATACACCTCAATACCAGAATGTTTTTCTCTTCCTTTCAAGTAATTTATAATACAAAACAAGAGCTTTAACTCTTCAGTTTAAAAAAAAAAAAATAGAATTGCACTGCATTGCATTAAACAATGCACAGTGAGATTTTTATTGCCGTTATGTGCCTGGTATAAGTTAGTTAATAAACAGACAGGATTCTCTGGAGTACAGTTAGCTATATTTGACTATCATGCCAGTTGAAATGCATTTAGATACCTGCATTTCAAATGTCAGTAAAAGGTAGGGGGGTTCTAATTAGAAAAAGAATCAAAGTATTCCCTGGGGAAATATGGCAAGGCAAAACTGCATCCTTGGAACCACTGAGGTCTTTCCAATAAATGAAGCTGCCCTGCCATGGCAGTGGGACTCCCTCCAAGTGCTGGGTGATGTGGTCCCACCTTTCTCCTGCCTTTGTCTGCCCATGAATTCCTATTCTCTTGCCTCTCCCTGTGCTTCTGGTGTTCTGTGATCCCCACGGAGCCATTCCAGCATGCTAAGATGACAGAAAACTAACCAAAATTAAATGAGAAAAACAGGGGTAGTTCTTGACCTGCATGACATGTTGAAACAGCTCAGCACAGATTTAGCTGTGTGCAGGAGCTGGCACGAAGGAGGGAGTGGGTTTGCACAGCCAGAATTCGTGGAGGGTGGGCGTCAACAGATAGATCGATGCAGGCTTCCACATAGCCATGGCTTTAATTGCTTTTTTGAAATGGCCTTCAAAACACAGGGTCAAATTTGTCGTGTATCTCTGTAGGTGTAAATTGCAGACACAAGTAAATGTGAGCACAGAGATGGAGGACAGTAGCAGGAAACCTTTCAGATCATTATAATTGGCTTGCATGAAGAGATGCTTTGAGAGAGCAAAGAAATGCTGCCAGAAGCAAACATGTCAACGCCCTTAGAAAAACAATAGAATCAAACACCCTTGGAACTGAGACAATCATCTTAAAAAGGTGCTTCACTTCCTTCGAGTATTTTTTTCAGAGACCAGTTCTCAAAGTTAATTAGCATTCCTAAGACATAAAAGACCTTCACTGACATGGAAAATGGTAGAAGATATGTAGAAAGCAAATGCGTTACCTTAGCTACCTGTTTGGGGTGACATTTTAAATACGGAAAATAAAGCTGGCAGAATTATAGTGACCTTTCAGCCTGAACAAATAAAATAACATCTGCCAAATCTAAATGGCTGCCTCTAGCTGTAGGAAATGATATGCATCTTTGAACACTAATACACAGGTCTTTGGTAGAGCTGGCTTTAGTAGTAATCCCTCCTAGACCTAAAAAATTTATTTACCAGCAGAGCGTGGAAGGCTGAAAATTCCAGGAATATGGTGCAAGTGCCAAGGCACACATAGGGACCAGCCGTGGCCGTGGGTGTGGGAAAGTCGTCTCCATAGTCTTCCACCCTCTTAACCTGTCACAAGTCCCTCATTTTCTTTGGAGCACCCAGAAGGAGCTGTTTAGTTTATCCCTGTATATTTGCTTTACCCCTCCTATATGTGCACATTTCTGTGTACAGAAGCAGTCTTCCCAGTTATTTTCCCTCTTTCTGAATTTCATCTGGAAACTGAGGGCATATATGTGGCCTGGGAGCCAGAAGCAATCAGACAGATTGTTGTTAGAAAGGAAACTGGTAGGTCTAAAAAGGGAAAGCTTCTCTCTATAATATTCTCCACAGAAAAAAAATAACTGCAAAAATTACTTTTTCCTGCTTCCCCAAGCTCTTCTAGCTTCTGGTCTCAGCTGTACCAGCAGAGAGAGCAAGTTCTTAATTGTGCTCTTGAAAAGCTGAGAAGAGCATTTCATATTTTTTATTACATCCTTTTTCAGGCACACTTGCATCCCTATCCACCTTCACCTCAAATACTCCTTAAATTCAGAGCTGCCACACATGGAAAACCCAGTTCTGCACTTGGGTGACTGAGATCTACAGAAGAAGAAAATGCCATGGGGACACTGGTGTTTTACCTACCTAACATAGAAGGCATGCAGGCCCCATGAATTGCAACCATGATTAGCCAAAAATACTGAATTTCTTAATGGTTTCCAAAGGTTAAAGGAAGTTCATCCAATTTGCCGTCTGGATTAATATAAATGGTTTTCAATTTAAGCAAATAATGCCAAACAGCCTTATAATTATTATTATTAACAGTAGTAGTATTATTAGCATTACGTATAACTTCAGTTGCACTTAGGATTTTGAGAGCGTTTTTATTCGCTAGGCCAAGGATCGGCTTGTAGCAGGCAACATTTCGGAGGTGGGGGTGTCAGTCTGAACAAGGAATTCCAGCTCTGGCATCTGCCATATGTCTGAGGGTTTTTTGATGGCAAGGACGGATAGTTAAAGAGCTATCTGCTTGCTATACAGATGCTAGAATTATATTTTTTTTATATTTAATTTACTTGTAAGCTTTCATCTTTTTCAACAAAGCTGTACCTATAAACCTAACCATAAATTCTGCCATACTGATCTCTTCTTAGTTTTAGTATTAACCTTCCACACAATGAAAGGACTGGCCTGGTAGGTGAGGAGAGAGCAGTGGGTATTGTCTACCTAGACTTCAGCAAGGCTTTTGACACTGTCTCCCATAAGATCCTCATAGAGAAGCTGATGAAGTATGGCCTGGAGAAGCACTCAGTGACGTGAGCTGAGAACTGGCTGAACAGCTGAGCTCAGAGGATTGAGACAGTGGCATGAAGTCTAGTTGGAGGCTAGTAACTAACCGGTGTACCCCAGGGGTCAGTGCTGGCTCTGATCCTGTTTAACATCTTGAGAGATGCTACGTCCATGATCTGGATGATGGGGCAGAGTGTACCCTCAGCAAACTTGCTAATGTCACAAACCTGGGAGGAATGGCTGATATGCCAGAGGGTTGTGCTGCCATCCAGAGGGACCTCGACAGGCTGGAGAAATGGGATGACAGCAACCTCACAAAGTTCAACAAGGAGAGTGCAAAGTCCTGCACCTGGGGAGGAACAACCCCCTGCACCAGTATACACTGGGGGCTGCCCAGCTGGAAAGCAGCTTGGCAGAAAAGGACCTGGGTGTCTCGGTGGCCACCAAGTTGAACATCAGCCAGCAATGTGCCCTTGCAGCAAAGAAGGCTGATGGTGACCTGGGCTGCATTAAGAGGAGCGCTGCCGGCAGGTTGAGGGAGGTGATCCTGCCCCTCTACTCAGCCCTGGTGAGGCCAGACCTGGAGTGCTGTGTCCTGTTCTGGGCTGTCCAGTACAACAGAGATGTAGAGCTACTGGAGGGAGTCCAGCAAAGGGCTGCAAAGATGATTAAGGGACTGGAGCGCCTCTCCTATGAGGAGAGGCTGAGAGAGCTGGGACTGTTTAGCTTAGAGAAGAGATGGTTCAGGGGGGATCTTGTTAATGTATATAAATTCCTGAAAGGAGGGTGCAAAGAGGACGGAGCCAGGCTCTTTTTAGTGGTTCTCAGTGACAGAAATAGAGGCAATGAGGGGAAGCAGTCAGCCCCGTGCATTACAATGGCCATCAACAAGAAAAAAAGAAGGGTAATTGTCGTAGGTGACTCCCTTCTGAGGGGAACAGAGGGCCTGATCTGCCGACCAGACCCATCCCATAGGGAAGTCTGCTGCCTCCCTGGGGCAAGGATAAGAAACATTACCAGGAAGCTCCCCATACTGGTGAAAGCTTCCAATTATTATCCACTAGTGGTTGTTCAAGTCAGCAGTGATGAGGTAGCTGATAGTGGCATCAAGACAATCAAAAGGGACTTTAGAGAGCTAGGGCGATTGCTTGAAGGATCAGGAGCACAGGTGGTGTTTTCCTCCATCCCATCAGTAGCCAGGAGGCATATGGAAAGGAACAGGAAGACCCACCTCATGAACATGTGGCTTGGGGGCTGGTGCCAGCGACGGAATTTTGGGTTTTTCGACCATGGGGCAGTTTACATGGCACCAGGCCTGCTGGAGACAGATGGGGTTCACCTGTCGCAAAGGGAGAAAAGGATCCTGGCCCAGGAGTTAGCTGGCCTAGTTGAGAGAGCTTTAAACTAGATGCGAAGGGGGAAGGGGATAAAACCAGGCTTGTTTGGGATGAGCCTAGGGGTAGCATGCCTGTGTTGGTGAAGAGATCTATAACCCAACTGAAGTACATTTACACCAATGCACGCAGCATGTGCAATAAACAGGAGAAGCTGGAAGCCACTGTGCGGCAGGAAAACTATGATGTGGTCACCATCACAGAAACGTGGTGGGATAACTCACATAACTGGAGTGCTGCAATGGATGGCTACAAGCTCTTTAGAAGGGACAGGCTAGGAGAGAGAGGTGGAGGGGTAGCCCTGTATGTTAGGGAGTGTTTTGACTGTCTAGAGCTTAACGACAGTAATAAGGTTGAGTGCTTATGGGTAAAGATCAGAGGGAAGGCTAACAAAGCAGATATCGTGGTGGGAGTCTGTTACAGACCACCCAACCAGGACGAGGAAACAGACGAAGTATTCTACAAGCGGTTGGCTGAAGTCTCACAATCCCTAGCCGTTGTTCTCGTGGGAGACTTCAACTTACCAGATATGTGCTGGAAATACAACACAGCAGAGAGGAAACAGTCTCGGAGGTTCCTGGAGTGTGTGGGAGATAACTTCCTGACGCAGCTGGTAAGCAAGCCAACCAGGGGAGGCACCCCGCTGGACCTGCTGTTCACGAACAGAGAGGGCCTGGTGGGCGATGTGGTGGTTGGAGGCTGTCTTGGGCTCAGCAACCATGAAATGATAGAGTTTTCAATTCTAGGAGAGGTAAGGAAGGGGGTCAGCAATACCGCTACCCTTAACTTCAGAAGGGCAGACTTTGGGCTTTTCGGGAGTCTGGTTAACAGAGTCCCTTGGGAGGCAGTCCTGAAGGGCAAAGGTGTCCAGGAAGGCTGGACGTTATTCAAGGAGGAAATCTTAAAGGTGCAGGAGCAGGCTGTCCCCATGTGCCGCAAGTCGAGCAATCGGGGGAGAAGACTGGCCTGGCTGGATGGAGAGCTTTGGCTAGAACTCAGGAAAAAAAGGAGAGCTCTACCGCCTTTGGAAGAAGGGGCAGGCGACTCAGGGGGACTACAAGGATGCTGTGAGGTTATGCAGGGAGAAGATCAGAAAGGCGAAGGCCCAGCTAGAACTTAAACTGGCCACCGCCGTTAAAGACAACAAAAGAAGTTTTTATAAATATGTTACTGACAAAAGGAGGGCCAGGGAGAATCTCCCTCCTTTGTTGGATACAGAAGGTAACCTTGCCACGAAGGATGAGAAGAAGGCAGAGGTACTTAATGCCTTCTTTGCCTCAGTCTTTAATAGTCAAGCTAGTCATCCTCGGGTTTTTCAGGCCCCTGAGCTGGGAGACGGAGATAGGACGCAGAGTGAAGTCCCAGTTGTTGAAGAGGCGACAGTCACTGACCTGCTCCTCCACCTGGATGCCCACAAGTCCATGGGCCCACATGGGATCCACCTGAGGATAATGAGGGAGCTGGCAGAGGAGCTGGCCAAGCCACTCTCCATCATTTATCAGCAGTTGTGGTCAACCGGGGAGGTCCCGGATGACTGGAAACTAGCAAATGTGACGCCTCTCTACAAGAAGGGTTGGAAGGAGGATCCCGGGAACTACAGGCCTGTCAGACCTCGGTGCCGAGGAAGGTCATGGAACAGATCATCTTGAGTGCCATTACGCAGCACGTGCGGGACAACCAGGGGATCAGGCCCAGCCAGCATGGGTTTATGAAAGGGAGATCCTGTTTCACTAACCTGGTCTCCTTCTATGACAAGCTGACCTGCTTAGTGGATGAGGGGAAGGCTGTGGATGTTGTCTACTTGGACTTTAGTACTTTGGCCTTTGACACTGTCTCCCACAGCATTCTCCTGGAGAAGCTGGCTGCACACGGCTTGGATGGGTGCACTCTGCGCTGGGTTAAAAATTGGCTAGATGGCTGAGCCCAGAGAGTGGTGGTAAATAGAGTCAAGTCCAGTTGGCGGCCGGTCACGAGTGGTGTTCCCCAGGGCTCAGTACTGGGGCCGGTCCTGTTCAACATCTTCATTGATGATCTGGATGAGGGGATCGAGTGCACCCTCAGTAAGTTTGCAGATGACACCAAGTTGGGTGGAAGTGTCTATCTGCTGGAGGGTAGGAAGGCCCTGCAGAGGGACCTGGACAGGCTGGATCAATGGGCCGGGGCCAACTGCAAGAGATTCAACAAGGCTCAGTGCCGGGTCCTGCACTTCGATCACAACAACCCCATGCAACGCTACAGGCTTGGGGAGGAGTGGCTGGAGAGCTGCCTGGCAGAAAAAGACCTGGGGGTGTTGGTTGACAGCCACCTGAACATGAGCCAGCAGTGTGCCCAGGTGGCCAAGAGGGCCAATGGCATCCTGGCCTGTGTCAAGAATAGTGTGGCCAGCAGGACCAGGGAGGTGAGTGCCCCTGTAGTGGGCACTGGTGAGGCCGCACCTTGAGTACTGTGTTCAGTTTTGGGCCCCTCCCTACAAGAAGGACATCGAGGTGCTGGAACGTGTCCAGAGGAGGGCAACGAAGTTGGTGAAGGGTCTAGAGCACAAGTCGTATGAGGAGCGGCTGAGGGAACTGGGGTTGTTTAGCCTGGAGAAGAGGAGGCTGAGGGGAGACCTTATTGCTCTCTACAACTACCTGAAAGGAGGTTGTAGTGAGGTGGGGGTCGGTCTCTTCTCCCTAGTAACGAGTGGTAGGACAAGAGGAAACGGCCTCAAGCTGCTCCAGGGGAGGTTTAGGTTAGATATTAGGAAAAACTTCTTCACCGAGAGGGTGATCAAGCATTGGAACAGACTGCCCAGGGAAGTGGTTGAGTGTCCATCCCTGGAGGTATTTAAAGAACGGATAGATATGGTGCTTGAAGACATGGTATAGTGATGGACTTGGCAGTGATAGGTTGACGGTTGGACTCGATGGTCTTAAGTGTCTTTTCCAACCTTGATGATTCTATGATTCTATGAAACGGAAACACAGGAGAGCCCCTCTGAACATCAGGAAACACTATTTTACTGTGAGGGTGACCAAGCACTGGCACAGGTTTCCCAGAGAAGTTGTGGAAGCTCCCTTCTTAGAGAGATTCAAAAGCTGTCTGGACATGCTCTTGAGTAATGGCTCTAGGCAATGGCCCTACTTGATCATGGGGGTTGGACCAGATGACCTCCAGAGATCCCTTCCAACACTAGCCATTCTTTCATTCTGTGATTAAGATTGCAATGGAAGGGCGAAGCAGATCACGCTAAGTTTTCCAGTCTCAATGAGCATACCACAGCTGAAGCAGGGTTTGTAGATACCCTTCAGAGCTCTTTTAACCTGCAGTGTGTTTACGGCAACCAGTGCTGGGGAATGGTTCCTGCCCAGGTGCTAAAGGGGTAGTGCTGGATGCTGTGTGGGGAGCAAGTGTTCCCTCCACAAGTCCCAAATGAGCCTTCCAGCTCTGGCATTTCCCCCCTCACCCTGGTGAGAACCAGATGGCCCTATGGCTCCTAGCAACCCCCTGTCCAGTTTTACCCTCTTGAAAGCACTCCTGTGCTACATCAGGCTCTTAATTATACTGATTTTCAGGGTGACTTAGGTGGCAATTAATTCAAACTTGATACTTAAAGTGTTGCTCTTTATTTATACATATATGTACAACAGTTTGGGACTTACCTGCACCCCCATTCTGTGTTTGCTTAGTTATATATAGTTGTAGCATTTCAACAATATGGTCTCCCAAGTTTTACAAGCCTTCTACCAGATGTTATAACCTTCTCTGCTGGAATAAGATGCCTATACTCCAGGGGAATACATATGCATCTGTATGCAAATATGATTGTGTTTTGTGATGCGAAAACTTACTGATCTTACACCCAACTAAAAATAGTAGTAAAAAAGTGTTCATAGGCCAAACCTTAGCTAAACTTTTTCAAACCTTTGGGTGGAGACTAATTCAGTGTTACTGGCTTATTTCAGTTTACCTTAAACCGGCTTTTAATCGCTCCTAAACCAAAGCAAGCCTCCTGTAAGTCAAGAGTTTAAATGCTTAAATCAACCATTATAAATTCATAATTTCAATTAAATGTATGTAACTGCCCGTGTAGACTAACTCATACTGATCATACAGATTTTTCTGAAATAATTGTTTTCTTAAATAGACCTTTCATTGGAGTTGCTCCTCCTGCACATGAATGAATCTTTCCTGAGCTAGTAGGTAACACGTAATATGTGTATAAGGCTCTGACATCCTGGACTATTTTGTGCTGCCCCTTTCAATGGCCATTGTGTTCATCAGCCCCTTAGGCTGTCCTCCTCAAAATACAGTAAAAAGAGACTGATGTGGCCAGGTCTCTTTTTTCTTGTTTGTCCAGGGAATTCCTGCCACAGCAAAAAAATCTTTCTTCATTCTTGTTGCATGCCTGTGTTATCTCTGCCTTCTTTTCTGAATAACTTTACAAACAAAATGGCTGTTGAATTCACAGTCAGTCTCAGCATTTGTTATAAATTCATGCCCTTTGATACAAGCTATTCCTTGAAGCATTTGTTCTCACAGGCATTTTACTGTCCTTCAGTGCTTCTTGGGTTTTGAGCTGTATTTTAAGATGGAACTAATACTGGAATTGAGAATTCCACTTGGACTAAAAACTGTAGATCTCTAATGACCACAGTTTGCTTTCAAGTCCTAAATGTAATTGCTGTCTTGCCAGCTCATGTTATTTTCTCCTTTGGTTTGTGTGTTGCTGCCAGCATGTCACCTCTTATATTCCTTCATCTTTTTCTATAATACATTGATAAGGATGCAAACTGGGAGGTCTGTAAATTGGCAAAATTCCTACTAAATTCCTCAAGGTCTTTTTCTCACTGACACCCTTTGGATTTGGCCTATGGGAATTGATGAAAGGCTGAAATGAAAATGCTGCCGTTTGCCCTAGAGCTTTTCCCCTAGGCAAAACCCAAGTCAGAAACTTTATTCCAAAGATTTCTGAATACTACATTTGCAAAGCACACAGATATAGTGCACAATGCGGTGTTCAGCTTGGTATTCAGGACCGTTTCTTTGTGAGATGCTGTTCAGCACTACTAATATTATTAGCCGGCAAATTTGTTTTTGAATTGAATCTTATATAAAATTCTTCAAGCAGGCAACATTTAAAGCACATTCTCCATTAGTCAGGACCACTTATAAGCAGCGACGGGAAGTTAGCCTGAATTCCTGTTAAATAATGCCGACAGCCATTTGAATATCACATAAAGATCACACGAGCACTGTCTGTCCATATCTTAATGAGTGACTAATCCCACATTGCTTCCTGAATGCTTATAGATTGCTCCATCCAAACAATGAGCATTCAGCTTATTAGGAACTTTATATCGGAGGATTAGCTAATAGCTTTTCCTGAGTACTTCAAAAGAAAAAGCTGAAGCATAGACTGCTGTATAAATAGAATGAATAAAAAGTTATTTACAGCGTAGATATTTCCAAACAGAATTCTCAGTTGTGTGTTTTCTCTGAGCTAGAAAGAGCAGACAGGTCCTATAAAAGCTCTTATAAGCAATTTGGAAGGTTTTTTGGAGGAAGGCAGGGGAAAGTTGGCAATAGTTCATTTTTACTGGTTAGTGGAGGCAGCTAGCTCCTGCTGTTCCACAGTGTGAGATTACGTGCTAGGCCCCCAGAGTGACACAACCCAGATTCATCCTGGCACAGACCGGTGGTCATGAAAGATGTGTATATGGAAGGAAACACATTCTGTTTTGTCTGTGAGGATAAAATACAGTCTCTACCCTAGCCATTCTGATTCTCTAGTATTTGTACTACTGTTGCTTCTCTTGACTTTTGCCAAAGGTACTGCAGACATCTCCTCTGCTTTAAAAATGCAATTTTTTCCTTCCCTGGACTAAGGAAATCACAACTGCCTGCTCTTATTCTGTGGAAGTTGACACTGGAAAACTGCCTATTCTGCAGGCAGATTCATCTACTTAATTTATCAAGGACATCAGAGAAAGTAACAAGCATGGGTTCTTGTGAATAATGGCACGAAGGTGTTCCCTTTTACAGATGGTGAATTTGACCACGAGTTTGTGAGCTCACCACTGAAGGGTTCCCTAACAAAGCTGGCCAAGAAGTGGCACAGGAATGTTCCAGGGTATTTACCCCGCTAGGTGCTCTGGCACTCCACCTCCGTGTTGATCCCTCCCTTGTGGACTGTTCAGATCGATAAATAGTCCATATTCCTCTGGAAATGGTCTGAGAGATGGATGCTGGGAGAAACTCGGCTCCCCTGGAGGAGCCTGAGCATCTCCCTGTGTGCAGTGTGAATAATAAACACTGGTACCCAGGAGAAGAGCCTGTCTCCAGACTGCAAAGTCTCCAGCTGTAGGACCCTGGTTTTCAGAGTGTGCCATTGTACACTCTGCTCCTGTGGAAACTAATATGGGGTAAGGAAGGCAAAGGGTTCTTGATGCCTTATCCTCATCATATCCTTATGTGATAATGGGATGCTGCCCAGCTGCTTCTCCAGAGAGCTGGGAAATACACCTGGTACCCCAAGCTGAGAAGCCAGAGGCACTGTTCTCCAGCTGTGGCCACTTCTTAACTCTACAAGTGGTCCTTTCTTCAAGTGCAGTCAAATAGGTGGTCAGGAGACAGGTGCGTCTTCCTCGCCAGTCTCACAAGGGGAGTCTCAGGACCATTTTCAAGGGCTATCATCATAAATCTGTCATAGCTGGGAAGGAGCAGGGAAACAATTCAGCTCCTGCTGCAGCCCCGGGGGCTGGTGAAGTGAGGATGCCTATGGTAATGATTATATTCCTGTGACAGATGCATGGTACAGATCCTTGGCCATGACTAATTGCCTTTCCAGGGAATGCCTGAAGCTCCCTGGGGGGTTTCTGTGCTTTTCTGCTCCCTGATTCTTGATATCTCCAGACTGAGACACAGAGGCAAACCAGGATTCAGTTCCCAGGGTGCTTTGGGATGACTAACAGGCAGACAGGCTTAGAAGCAAATGAAAATATGACATGGGGAGGAAGGGAGGAGAAAAGGAGAAAGAAATTCAGTGTAAACCACTATTGGTTGGAGATCGCAACTGTTGTTGATAGGACAGAGACAGCCTTCCACTTGGGCACCCCCAAAAGCATGTAAGCCTGCAAGAAGAAAACCAAAAGGAGACAGTCACACAGAAGACTGTGAATCAGGATTTTAATTTAGCTTTTTGGAGTGCCCTGGCATTTATCAATAAAGCCATGTTTTCCTAACAGTGTCAGTTCAGTGTTGTTGCTTCAGGAAGCCTGTATGGACCCTTCCAACACATCAGGAAAGCCCTCAGCTTCTCAGAGGACGCAGAGCAGGGTGGATCTCTGCTCTCTTGGGAAGCTGCTCGCCCTCAGGTGTCTGGTCTCACACGGCCATCACTTCCAGGGCTGCAGCCTCGACATACATAAGAGACTCCAGTGTTTCCCACAGGTGGAAACCAAGGGGCCTCTGAGGCCCCAGGTGATTTCATCAGCTTTTGATGAAGCAGTGGCTGTGGTTAAAGAGCACACAGGTGTGCGGTGCCATACAGGAAATGAGTGCACAGTTAAACTTTTTAGTTGTGCTGCTGAAAATGCCTAAATGGCCTTGTTCCCTGATTGAAACAGGAAAGACAGCTGTTATGCAGCACCAGCAATGCCTGCTGAAGAAACTCTGAGGTACAAAGCTATAGACAGCTGCAGCATGCTATGAATACTTTTTTTTTTTTTTCATTTCACTTCATTCTCCTTTTTAATTCTAGCCCATAGTTGATAGTGCAAAAAATGCACTGATGTTTACTCCTGAGAAGTATCGGGGCAGCATCTTGAGGAGCTGTGGCCAATGGCTGTATCACACCCCATGACAAGGTTAAGCCATCCCTGTCACAGTCAGTGACACCATCAGCTGCCTGCCTGATGGGTCCGTGGCCACCGAGCTCCGTCTGCCCCTGGGCCCCAGCGCTACAGAGGGAAAAGCTGACATGAGGACGGGCACCACAGGCATGGCAGGGACTGCCTGGCAGCACAGGGAGTTACAGGCCGGTCGGGATGCCGCAGAGCCGCCGGGCTGACGGGGAGCCTTGGGAGGCGAGCCCGTACTCGGAATAGCCCAGTTTTGAAAAGAGAAACATGGAAATGATTATACTAAATGGCAAACTCATAGGAGTACTTCTGTCCTATGTGGCAGCACATGGTGGGCATGGTGTGGGGGTATCACCTCGCTGTGTGCACAGGCAGGGCATTTGCTGCCCATCTTACCAGAACCTGCAGGGTGCAGAGAAAAGGAAAGGATGGCAAAACACTGTAAAGCTGGAGGGATGCTAGCACGGGACAGCCCAGCATCCGTGCCATTCAATGCAAGCATGCAAGCTGCACCTCTCTTCCAGTATAAGCAGATTTGTTTCCTGGAGGGGGCCTTTGCCTCAGGCAGGGTTGAATCCAACTGTAGCCTGAGCAGTGGGGCTGAGCAGCCATACCCCACAGGTGAGGGGGGTTAGTAGGGGAGCAGGGGGCACCAGGGTTTTCTTTAGGCCACCCTGCCTTCTCCTTGTCTCCTTCTCCTGGCCATGTCAGGAAAGGAAGAAAAGTGCTGGGGATGAATGGTTACATTTGGGGAATTCAGAGAGCAGCTAAATTCAGATGGCCGTTAAAATTTAGATGACCATAAAATGCTGCTGTAATATGACTTGTGGCCATTTGGAAGGATCACCCAGTTGTGGAAGATGCTGGGGAGTGCTTTATAGGTCATGATGAAACAGATGTAATAATTTTGTTTATGCCCATAAAGTGTCTTGCTTTGTATTAAAGGAAGTAAAGGAGATATTTCTCTGATATCTTAAATACTGCAAGGGAAAATTAAATAAAATAAGTTGGGTTTTGTTTTTTATCTTTGTAACGGAGGTATATTCTGGAAATAAGTCTTTTAACATCTCTTATGATGAAATATTTCCCAGTGGGATCTGTCCTCACATGGATCTCATCTCAGTGGCACAGATGAGGATGCTACACTCATAATTTAAAGTAAATTAAGCCCAGACTTTTGACTGCTGGTAAATTGCCAGAACCGTGCTTGGTTGGACCAGCTTTGGTCACTGCTGTGCTACAGAATGCATTTCAGTTTCCTTTTGCACATTAAACCTTAATGCTCCCATCAAAAAATAATTTGATTGGAAAATTAAAAATTGGCTGCTTGTTCCTTCCTAGAAAAAGGAATTAAATCTGAAGGGATTTGTCCATTTCTTCAGAACAAAGAGAATAAGCGTTGGCACATACTGATAAGAAAGTAAGTATTCCTGCTGAAGGAATTTTTTTTTTAAGTATTCAGGAATACCTAATAAAAAGGCACGTAAGAAGCAAAATAGAACAATCTGTTGTTATTTAACACAGCAAATACTGTTGAGATACAAATACAGTTAAGTTTTCTCTGGTAACTAAGCAACAGAAGAAAATACCACTTATCTGAATTGCTGTTTATTCTACTGTTTTTGAGCTCTGCAGTAGTAATTTTTATTCTCCACACCTCAAACACAGAAAGAACAACTGTTTATGGTATGGCTAAATTGTTTAATGTACTGTTTGATACAGGGGCAAATTAGGCATCAGAATAAATTTCTAGGACTGCTACAACTAGCCATTAATGACTTTTGATCTTCTTGCAAATGTTTCAGTAGATTATGTAACATAAGCAAATGTCCTCTACTGACTTAGGCAATTGTAATAAATATGGACTACATGAGGCATGAAATCAGAACATTTTCATTTTTCCAGAGAATGCAAATGGTCTCTCATTCATGTGTATCATCCTAAGGACGTTTTAGATTAAGCACATGGTAGCAATGTAGTCTTTGACACTTCTAAACGGAAGACTTTTATCTAGAGCTGTGCCTATTACGATCAGATGGATGGTTTCATTAAGGTGAAAATCTGTAGCAAGAAGTGCTCAGAGCCATAGTCAGACTGGACTTCCATATGGCTCTGTGCTTGCGTATGCACATACTTGTGCACACTGTCTAAATGAAAAGCAACTGAACAAAACTCTTCCTAATCTCCAAAATCTCAGTTTGTAGCTAAAGATCTGCAGTAAATTGTGGGGCTGGAAGAAAGGAAGTAAGGGCAAATGGCAAACTTTGGGATGGGAAGCCCAGAGGAGCTCAGAAGACTGAAAGACATTGATTGAGCCAAACCATGTGCAGCAAGAACAGTTCAGTCCCACACACATGGGAACAACAAGGCCACCAGCAATCAGGATTCGGTTTCTCTGTTCCACTTTTTATAAGCCTCAGCTGTCTGTACTAAAAAGAATAGTGTCTGCGAAGCACAATGGAGCAGCTTCTGAAATCATTTCGTAGAGAGAAGTAATGGGCATAAATGACACCCAGCTACTATGAAGTAAACTGGGTAAAAACCCAAGCTCTGCTAAATCACTGCCAAAAGCCTCTTCAGTTTCAGTGATACCAGGATATTCACTGAAGGCCTTTTATAAAAGAATAGATGAACTGTAGTCAGGTTGGAAACCTTTGGCCCAGATGCCAGTGGCATCTCAACTTTCTCTTCCAGAATATCTGACTCTGAGGAATTGTCTACTGTTTGGAAAGTATTTTTGGGGGCCTCATTGCCTACCTTGTACCGGAGCAAGAGCTGAGGAGAAGGTTTTTTATCCACAAATTCAAGACAGAATATCACATTCCTAAGAATAAGGGAGAAAGGAATGACATTATTCTGCACACAAGGAAATGGCAACTCATCCCCATCATGAGCTTATGAAATCTCACCTGGGTTTGAGTTTGCTGAGTAAAAGCTATACCTTGCTCCTGCAGGAAGGTATTAGGTTGGTCAGCTGCCAGTTCCTGGGGAATGAACCCTGTGAGATTATTTACATTGATCCCAGTTAATCAATTAATGTTTGTAAAGCGCTTTAAACTTGAAAAGCACTCCTATAAATATTCAGTATTATCATGTAATTACACTGCCACATCTCAATTAAATGCACAATTGGCTGTGCTTTAATCATGTAATTGAAGTGTCACCAGAAGTATTTAAAATGTAGGTATCTCAGTCTATGCTGACCATCCTCAAGACTCGTATGTAAACCTGGAGCAAAATTTGATTTTTGGAAACACTGGAGACCCACTGTCTGATCAGAATGAATGTCTCTTTCCTTAAAACAGAAATACATTTTTTCCACAACTACAAATATAGGTAATTTTTTGCTTCTATTTGTCTTTCATCTTGAACACTTCTTGTGGGCAGCGCAAGGACTAACCTGCTTTTCCATTTGTTTTTTACTTTACTGCCTTCCCTCATTAATATAATGGAAAAAGAATGTCACTTGTGATCTTGTCTCAGATTCATATCCTTCGGGTTATGCTTTATCAATTGGCTGTATACTGTGCTGTGTGATGTACTGAAATAAATTAAAACAATTAAATGCTGAAGCATTCTTCACTTCCTCCAGAGGGTAAAAAAGACATTAAGCCTCAAATAACGATATATATGTTGCTATCTGATTATCAGCGATATAGGAATTATTGCTTCCTACTCCATTGTCTTCATTCTGAATAGTAAGCTTGTTTATATCAGCGCTGACATCCCAAGCAGTGGTCTGGCTTAAAAAAAAAAAAAAAGAGTAATTTTAAAATAATAAGGTTTGATATCGCTTTTTCATAGTATATTTTGTAGTCTTCTAACTGTAAAATCTTTAGGAAACTCAGTTACTTCTAAGCTTTTCTCCACAAACAGATGAGAGCTATGAAATTGTGGATTTGGGGGGGGGGGGGGGAATGGAGTTTTTTATTTGTTTTTTACTTTTTTAATGAAATCAGAAACTTTAATGGACTATCTTGATTTATTAGATGAAGTAGTTACTTTACTAGATGGCAGTATTGCTACCGTACTTCCCATTCCTCCTTTTTTTCCTTTCTTCCTCTGGTGCTCTACCTCTCACTTCTTCACTCCTTGTCATTTCTTTTCATGTCAATTAAATGCTCTTTGGGGAAATGGATAGGCAGTTTTTGTATATTGGTACAGCACCTGCACAAGACTGTAGTTGAGGCCTCTGGATGCAATCACAACCAAAATAACAACATTCACATCTGCTTTTTCAGATTCATTGGCATCAGTTTACCCTACAATGAACCTAAGATATTTTCCAATGCAGAGCTGTTATTACTTCTTCCTATATCTTTCTGGAATAACTGTATATAAGAGCCAAATCCTGGACTCACAGAAAAATGTGAGTTTCTACCAAACCAATACCAGAAGACCAAAATATAAAAACTCTTCAGGGCAGGAACTACCTCTGAGTGTGTCTGTGTAGCATTTGCTGACAATAGGACTCCAGTGAGGGTGTCTAAGATGCAATTACATAATGCATATATATATAAAATGGAATGTGTCATTACTGCAGTGTTAAGCTATATTTGGAAACCACAACAAGAAAAGCACCTTCTCCCATTTTTTTTTCTTCTTTCGATTTCACTAGGGGAAAAAAATGTCTTTGATATATGAAGCATTTTATGAGACCATCTTTTTATTTTAATAACTGCTAATTTGCACACCTAACATCAATTGCTGGTGCAATTAATTGTGGATGCAAATGAGAATGTTTAGCTGTCGAGTCACCTGATTGTGCCTATAAATCAGTGACAGTAATTACGTGTGTAAATGCTCATTTCAGCCTGCAATTAATTTGGCCAAAATTGATAGGACAGAAAAAAATACCACCCTAGGCTGAAATTTGGTCCCCAGTGTGTAAAAAGAGAAAGTATCTTCCTCCTCTGCCTCTTGTGTCTAAATTGCAGAGAGCTAAGTAGACAAAGAGCAATGATTCCCCAGTCCCCAATAACTCACTGCCACTGTTTCACAATAAAGTGCAATGGGAGAGGAAATATTTCCATAAGGGTTCATTAATCACAACATATTTGCCATGCACAACCACTCTGCAGAGCAGGTAAAGAACCCTAGGGGACGTTGCCTGGCACAGCATGTCATTTTCATAAATAGGGAAAGTATTTTTTGCACAAATGCTGTAGAACTGAAGTTGCAGATGGCTCCACTGGCAGAGCTAGAGCCTCCTGGCACAACCCTCGGCAGCCAAAGCTACTTTAGGAATTTATAGCAAGGGTTAGTGATATCTCAAAAGAAGGATGCTGAAGATGCTCTCTGCCCCCGCTGTGTGCAGTATTCCCAGGTGTGCCCCTTGGGAGGACACATGAGGCAAGGCAAACAAACCCCACCCAAAACTGCAGAAGGAAATCCAAGTCTTACCAGTCCCTGTTGTGCTGCAGCACACTAATGTGAGGTCTAGGAACAATTAAACTGATTGTGACTGAGAACCTGGGGGTCCAACGGACCCCATTAGCAGAACTGCGCAGCAAAAGATGCTTTTCCAGTTCAGTGACTTCTTTCAGATCTGGGTAGCAGGCCACTTCACTTTACCTAACCCTGAGGACACCGGAGAGCCCCTGTTATCCCATCATACTCTGACCCATCTAGACCTGCTCAGTGTTTGCACGAGAGGTAGGGTTGCTGTCTTGTTTACTGTACCTCTGTGGTCTCAGTCTCTGAGTGGTTCATTGCTGCTTCACTCCCACATGGGACTTTGATAAAATTCAAAGCCACCTGGTGTGATTTTAATTTAAATGTGAATTTAATGTGTTTTCCTTTTATATTGCTAGGATGTGTATTGTCAAGAGAAATGCTGCAGGCTCAGATCTGGGCTCTCGGCTGTTTTTCTGTGCTACTCCCTAGTTTTGTTTGATGCATGTTCCTGAGTAAAGCTGTTGCTCTGCAGTGGCGGGTGCATTGGGTGCAAGAGTTTACTGGGTACAAGCACAGCGGTCATTCTTCAAGGGGGCAGCTGAGGCTTGGGTTGTTTGCCAGTCAGAGGCCAAAAATCTCATCAGCAGAAGATACCTCCAGAGTTACAACTGAACAGAGGAGGGATGAAAGGTTGCATGCAGCCTATATAAAAAGAGGTTCCACAATTCACCATGTTCCACCAGTTATGAAAAGGGTTTTAAGACAAGGGCTTGCGAAAAGGAGGAGAAATACTAAAATGTTTTATCTTAACCAATTAAAACAATTCATATTGGAAGTGGTTAAAATTTACTAAAATTTTTCTTATTAGAAAATATAATCTCACTAAAAAAAAAAAAAGTGCTGTGAAAACATATGAAAAAGATCATAAGGATATGCTTTCAGGACCAGGATGTGAAAGATACAGTGAGAAAAAGAGAAGCAGAGATCCATATCAGTTAGTAGCCCAACAGGGCACTCCGGTAAGATGCAAGACACCCTGATGCAAGACAATATCTTAATCTTCAGAATTTCTCATTAAGTGAGACTTTTTTTTCAGCCAGCCTTAATTAGTTTTGAACTAAATTTGTAGGAGCAGGGTGGGAGCCTAGGATTTCTGACACAGAGTACCAGAGAGCAGATCAGAATAATAGAGCAGATCAAAGGCCACCCAGGGTGGTCATTGCGCTGTGACACGGGTGCGTTGCAGCAGACGGCCGCAGGCTCTGCAAGGGTCATGAAAATGTTATGGCAGCCAGGTGGCTTGGTGATCAGAAGACATCCCTTGCTTTCTAAAACGACTCATTGCTCCTGAACCCACTGAAATCTATTTAATTGGCTGGTCACCAGGTGTTTTTCCCCCCTGCTTGCACAGGCCACCAGAGCTGACACGTGCATTCTGACCGTTACTTTTCGCATCTGCTGGTTACTACTGCCAGCAGCAGCCGCCTGTTGGGCTTCTGGCTCCTGCTTCTTCTTACTGTTGCTGCTGCACGGGAGCTATCGTAGTGAGTCACTTCTAATCACCAAGGGAACCCACAGCCAGATCTCCGCTCCTCCTAAAATAGGAACTCACAGCTACATCTTCTCTCATCCTAAAATAGCCAAACTATGAGAAAAAGCACTATATATTTGGCAGCATCTGAAATATGATATTCAATGCATTAGACAGTTGGAAAAGCAAGGCAATGAGCTCGGCCATAGCAGGGCCCCAGGCTAAGACCACCCCAGGCTTGCAGTGCAGGTGGTCTTCCAAGCCCACATAGAGTCATGCAGAAAGGAGATAGTTTCTTTGCAGGTTCTGAGTAGAGACCATTGCAGAATCAGCTTTTATCCCCCCATTATTTGAAAAAACTCTGAGGGAGGCCATATAATCAACACATCCCCCTTATGTTTCAATTCAGAAAACTAGGTCCTTGAAAGGAATACTATTTAACAAATAAGACAATGCTAAGCTTTTAAAATGGTTTTATGAAGGCAAGGCTTGTCTTCAGTTTAGTTTACTCATCACATCAATTATTACAAATTGCAATACAATAATCCTTTTAAATAAATGTTCATTATTTTGAAGTACATTGAAAAAATGTTGGTTATTCTCAAGCGGAAGTGTTACCTGTAAAATATCATTCTGCACTTCTGTAACCTCTCTCTTTTATTTCTAGGTATTTCCGCACAATATACTTGGGTATCCGGAGTCGACGGAGTGGAGAGAATGACAGATGGAGGTTTTATTGGAAAATGGTGTATGAGTATGCAGATGTGAGTATGCTGCATTTGCTAGCCACGTTTCTGGAAAGTGCACCACAGCTGGTCCTGCAGCTCTGTATTGTTGTACAGACTCGTACACTTCAGGCTCTCCAAGGTAGGGGTTCATTTAATCTATTTGTTTTTTATCATTTTAGGAAGATGTAATTTCTATACATACATATTTATCCTTCTTTCAAACTGCTGTGTGCCTTGTACTCCTGGCATAAGAGCAGATCTTGCCTGCTAGCTGCTATTAAGCTGTTAACAATGACTCTGTCAAGAAAGCCTGTGTTGTTGGAGATTTTTAGCCTTTCTTATTGGCCCTGGGTTGTGGCTAGGATTTATAATGTTTTGCTTTCTGCATGTCCTTGTAATAGAAGAGCTCTTCTGATTATCCACTGGGCCAATGTGAAAATTGCATCAATCAAACTATTGCTCTTCTCCCTATGCTTCTTTCTGTAAATGTTCAAAACCCTCCAAACTGCAGTAATGAGGTTCATATGGTATTATGCAAAACAGAAAACAGCACAGCAGAAAACAGCTATTCTGTGAAGAAAATGCCAGTGTCTATGGAATACATGTCCATCAGTTCTCGGCCATGTTTACCTGAAATAATACAAGTCATCTCCTGAGCCCTACAACAATACTCATTCCTTCAAGCTCTGGGTTTCCTTCTAAGGTTGATGCTTTCAGCAAGCATGATTACTTCTTTAAAATGGTAAATGCATGCATATGTCCTGCCATAGGGTTTTGTCAGTCAGCAATACAGATATAAGAATATCTCCTTCTCTACTGCTTTTTTGGTGCTATTTCTGGCTACCTGACAGCTTTCCTTTTGTATTGCACCGTTGTTTTGCCTTATGGCTGCACCTGGGCAGAAATTATTAGTAAGGGAATGACGTGAATGAGAACTTGGGATCCAGAAGGTGACACAAACATCATGAGGTGGTGAGGAGTGAAGGGAGGAGGAGGAGCGGAGGGACAGAGGGAGGAAGGAAATGCAGCATTTTTGCCATTTGTTTTTAAGAAACAACTCAAGTGCTTGCCACTGTACAAGATAAATCTGTGACATCACCTTGCTCCAAGAAGCTCTGGGTCTAGTTAGCTTATTATGAGTAACATGCAGTGAGACTGAGTGGGTGAAAAAGGACTGGGAACAAAGCGGGTAACTGTGTGAAGACCTCGATCCTGGGCAGTTTCCTGTGGATAAATCAGAGGCTTTTCATTTACCTCCCCTTTGAACTGATGTCTAACAACAGCTGCCCTGCTTCCTGTGGTTTTTGGTTTTGCTTCTTTAGATCTAAAACTCTGTCACCTTAAGGGGAAAAGAAAGCCAAAGTTCCTATTTTAATTAGTTGGTGCTCTGTACAAGGAAGGTTGCCTAAGCACTTCCTAGAGCTATTTCTCAAAATGATGCTGCCCCACACTAACCAGTCCAAACTATTATAATTCAGGAGAAGGTCTTATCACGTCAAGAAGCTTTGTCCCCCCAGAAAAAGAGACTCCAGAGAGAGACTTAGGAGAAGAACATAGCCAGAATACTGTATGGTCAGCTGTAGTTTAGCTATCTTCATAAACTATTAATACAGAAGGCGTCTCACCCTCATTTTAGTGCAATAACAGATCTGTCTATGAGAAACCTGGCTGGTGAGTAGGCACTGAGCCTGTGATGTACTCTGCAAGTGGTTGTTAATTAGAGAAAACCTAAAATGCTTCTATTTAAAAGGCAAAGATGGTTCCTGAAGCCTGCAATCAGCTCTGTGAAATCTATGTATCAGAAACCAGAAAGGAATAAAACTATAATTATGGATTTCAGCTGAGAAGGCTGAAAATATTTACTTATCCTCTCTTCCCCCATTTTCTTCCATCGTCCAAGGATAAAAGGCTCCATTTAAAAAAAAAAACTAAGAAAATTAAACAAGGTTGTAGCATTTTCTTAAACAGTAGTACCATTATATTCTCCTGATGAAAGCTAATATGTTTTAGTACATTGCCAGCTGTGAAAATCCTTTTTCTGTTCTCTCTCCTTTTTTAAAGAAATGTTAAGGATAATGCGTTGCACTATAGGATGGTAGATTTGCTGTGAGGCTACATAAGAAGAGCATAATTTCTCTCAGTGGTATCATGCTACAACTGGGTGTTTTAAAAGGCCTAACCATAAGGTATATGCTTCAGCTAGCTGTCCGCTCACTGAGCCTGTTATAGAGATTTCTAACATGGATCAATAAACAGTGTTTGATTGATTTTCTTTGTTTAGAGAATGCTACTTGGTTTTTATTATTGTTCTTTAAGTTCTCTATCCCGCAGGACAAAGTTATCATGACAACTGATAAGTGCCATCGCCGGTCCATGTTCTTATATTTCCATCACAAACCACAAATTTGGCATGGGAAGTCAATGATACTGGAAATGTCTTGGCCTATAAGCAGAGTATTTCTAATATCAAGCCATTAATGACCACAAGAAAAACTGTTAAATATTTTATTTATGAAACTGTATATTTTCCATTCCAAATGCACCAAAGTAGCATCATTCCCAACAGGAGAATGCTGTCATGTGACTGAAGATTCCCCGTTTTGTAATGGGTGTTGGCTAGGTGTGGATTATTTCTTATTTCAGTCCTTAAGCACTGCTAATCAAGGTAAGGAATACACAGAGGCATGTACATACGTCCTTATGAAGATCAAAAAAAATATTGTGCAATGTGTGCAAAACCTTCCCTCTCAGTCTTTCATACATTGCAGTGAGGGCCACTTCAAAAGCCCAGAGGATGCACCACAAGGATCCTTTAGGACTTGCCTGGGGTCCCCAAGCATGAATTAAAAAACTGCAATGTAAACTTTTAGCAAGGATTGTGCACCACTGTACCATGACTGCTGCAGCAGAACGCTGCTTATGCGGGAGTCCATAGACAGTCATTATGGAGTGGCATCTCTCTTCTGTGTTGGCACCCAGAGAATCTGAGTATTGATAAAACAGTATCTAAATTATCTAAAAATCTGATTCTTCTTTAAGATTTCATCAAAATTGGCACAACTAGAGGCAATGATGTTTCTTATTCTGCATACAGCCAGCAGCCAGGTCCCTCCCAGAGTGGAAGGAGTGAAATGGCTTATGGGGGAAGCTGATGATTTCTCAGTGCTAATTCCTCAAGAAGACAACTTCAGTATGATGCTGGACTAAGCTAGAGCTGTGCTAACCCCCCTATTACCTCCACCTTTTCCACCCTGGTGGTTCCTTTGAGTCTGAGGAATTATCTACTCTCTAGAAGACAGATGTGCCTTGAAAATAAGTAATTCCTCAGTCTTTTCCTCATGGGAGTCTGTTTCCCTTCCTTTCTGTTCATGTGCTCTGAGCACAGCACTCCCATAGCAACTGCTGAGCCAGCTGCACCTCCAAACTCTATTGCTTTTGTTTGTTTTTTTTTTTTCTCCTCTCTCGTAGTTACTCTGTAGAAAAGTCATCTCCTAAGCAGCTTCATGGTGAGAGTCACTAGCTTCACCAGTCCTATTCTAGGTGGGAACTGTATGAGGAATGGGGCAGCTCTGCATGTCGGGGGAGCAATGGTGGAAAGTCCACTGAAATAACTGATGCTCATCCGGCATCCATCTGTTTGCATAAGGGCATATATGTGGACAGAAGTGTCTGAACCATCTGCAGGTGAGCTAGTTCAGCTGCCAGAAACAGTCTAACAGCAATAGCCTGGAGGCCAGGGTGGGCTAACTGATCTCAGTGCTAGCCTACATACACCAACCGCCTGAAACTCCTTGTGGACCTGGGCCCTTCGCCCTGTGTTTTCAGTTCTGCTCTGAGGGCTGGGCAACCAGGTCCTGTACTGGATCTACCTCTGAGTCACAGGGAACCGAAATACCAGAGTTAAAAGTGTTTGGATTATTGAATTACCCCAATAAATTCAGAAGGCTGCAAGTAATACCCTCCTCCCTTCAAGCCATTTAGTAAATAAGCAGTATTTTCACAGTCTTTGCTGTAAAAACTAACACTTCCACAATAAACTGCCATAGACTAAGTATTAGGCAGATTTGCTGGCACAGTAAGATCAGTCTAAAGGCTACGAGACTCTTCCTTGGTGTCGTGATTTAACCCGAGCCAGCAGCTAAGCACCACACAGCCGCTCGCTCACTCACCCCCGGTGGCATGGAGGAGAGAATCAGAAGAGTAAAAGTGAGAAAAGTCATGGGTTGAGGTAAAGACAGTTTAATGGGTAAAGCAAAAGCTGCGCACACAAGCAAAGCAAAGCAAGGAATTCATTCACTACTTCCCATCGGCAGGCAGGTGTTCAGCCATCCCCAGGAAAGCAGGGCTCCATCACGCATAACAGTTACTTGGGAAGACAAACGCCATCACGCCGAACGTCCCCCCCTTCCTTCTTCTCCCCCAGTTTGTACTGAGCATGACATCATATGGTATGGCATAGCCCTCTGGCCAGTCTGGGTCAGCTGTCCCGGCTGCGCTCCCTCCCAGCGTCCTGTGCCCCTGGCAGAGCATGAAAAGCTGAAAAGTCCTTGACCAGTGTAAGCACTACTCAGCAACAACCAAAACATCAGTGTGTTATCAACATTATTCTCATTCTAAATCCAAACCACAGCACTATACCAGCTACTAGGAAGAAAATTAACTCTATCCCAGCTGAAACCAGGACACTTGGTTGGGTCTCTGGACATCCAGCATAATGGTCACATCTCAATACCTTTGCTCTGCTGGCTCAACAGGTCTTAGGGCTGACAAAGTGATAGACAGACCTGGACTGGCAAATTGGCTCAGAGGGGTTATTCCACAATAATTTGAAGTCAACCTACCTGCAAGGTTGCCCTTGAAAATCTTTGATTTAATCATGGAAAGTCCTGCCAGCGCCTCACCCAAGCTGCATGTTCCCGTCGCGTCACTGGCATTCCTGTGGCTGCACACGGGGTCCCTTGGACACTTTTATGTTCCCCATTGCTAACTTGGTTGAGTCTCAGCAGGATCCAGCTGGACTCTGTGGGGCCGAGGGGTGTCACACGACTGGTACTGCCAGCCCTGGGGAGGCAGGGGGGGCACAGCATCAGGGTGGGTAGGGAAGGTCAGGGCTGTCCCTTTCTGTGGCACCTCATTTTGGAATCACACCTGCAGACTAGCAGTCATCCCTTGGCACTCTCCTTTTACTTCCTTCAATTTTTCCCACTATGCCATTTGATTTTAGAAAGACTTCCCATCTTAAAATTAGTAAAAACTATCAAGCAAAAAATCCTGCTGATCATCAAATTGGAAAGAGACTCCTATGCGTTAACATGCAGTTACTGTCATCTTACTCAAAGGCATGGTATTCCAGCTGTTCCTAGATGAGCAGATAGACAAGATTACTCCCTGAATTTACCACAGGTTTCATTATTTATGCTGTATTAATTAACACATTGTTTAAATTATAGATTAGCTTCTCATTCCTGTTTACTGCATATTATGCTGGCTAGTCAGCACTTGACATTTTTTCCTTCATCAGCCCTTGGGGGGTTTGTTCTGGCTTCTCCATACAGTACTATTAATCAAAGTCTCTATCAAAGTTTAATCAAAGTCTAATCAAAGTTTGTATCATATAAAGCTGCAGTTCTTAATATAGACTGACAGTACGGCAGAAGCAAAATGAGAAGTTCAGAACAATTTCTAAATTCATCAAGTTTCATTGAAGTCACCACACTCCTATAGAGCTGCTGGATTCTGCTGAAACTGCATTTCCATGAAATCTCCCTGGCCAACCATTTTCCCATTTTCTACCAGCTCTGTTGGAAACTCCTACACTGTTCGTCTGCTGACACCACAGCCAGCGTACAAAAGTTCACAGTGCCACCAAGCATTGCTCTCCAGTCCTGCTACTCCAAACAAATTGCTGTTCCTGCCTGAGCTGAACAAGAAGTTCAGAGACTTGCTAGCAGTTTATGACATGGCTGATAGGTCCTAACTTCATCTGGCAGAAGGAAATTATATCTTAGCTAGCTCATTAAAAAATCCTCTGGCAAAGCTCATCCTCGTGCATCAGGAATTCAAACTCTTTTCATATCAGTGCAATAAACTGAAATTAATTTAAGAAGTCTACGATTTTTTTGTGAGGACAACGCTATGCTTTTACATAGCTCTTCTTTTTTTGTGACCTTCACAGCAATTTTGGATTGCTCTGTAAAGTGCTGCCTACATTTGCAGTGCTCTTTAAATAAAAAAAAAAAAGAATTCTGATGTAAAATCTTATACAATTCAATGTATATTTGTATGGAAATAAAGTGCAGCACTTGAGTTCTGGGCAAGGTGCCACTGCTTTTCTCTGTGCTGTCAAGGTTCTGCACCACTGCAGTCCAGTGCCCAGCCTTTCCAGAGAGAAAGAAAAGCAGAGCAAGCAATAGTCACAGATTCTGCCTGCAACTCGGCCAAACAGATTTTCAGTGACAAGGATGAACAAATATGATATACTATGGAGTAAATGTGTCTTCTGCAAATGACTTTTAAACTGATCTGTAGGCCCCTTTGCAAATCTTAAAATGTTATCTTGCACTCATTAGGATAGAGCCATCATATTAGCACACCCTTGTTTCTGATAGGAGAGGAGAGGACTTCCTGAAGGCGATCTTGTCATATAATCCGTTCCATAACCTGATTACAATCTTAAAACTAGTTATACCCTTTGTATCTAATATACCAGTTGGAGGTTTAATTCTCTGATTGATAGGAACCTGCTGCTGCTGTCCTGCCTTTTTAATTTCATCAGCAGTCTGCCCCTATTTATTCTTGTGCCATCCCTGTTTTTACACTTGTTCCCTAAGGAAATGATGTTCATGTGATGATATAGTCCATTTCTGTCCTTCAGTCCTGACTTTTAAGAACTTCTTATCCATTGCACTATTTCAATCAAATACAAAAGAACCACCAACATCTCAAAGATAATTATGTTTCTTTAAATGTTGTGAAAAAAACAGCCAAGTCAGAGGAAAAAAAAAGACAAATGAGAGCTTCCACTAAAGGAAAAAGCAGGCAGACTTCAACCGTTATTCTTTTTGTTAGGCACCAGCCACCAGCCAGTCCAAATATGCATCCTTCCAGACAAGGCATTGCACTGCTCTCCCCTGCCCAGTGGGACTATTGTGATAGACAGATGGGATTAAGAGACACTTTGATGGGAAAATAAGAATCATTCCTCCTGCTGCTCATTCTCTCATCTCATGAGACGTTCTGCATTCTCTTGATTATCTTCATAGACCTTCCCTTCATCAGTTCCAGTCTGAATTAATCTTTGGTGAATATGGATGACCAAGACTGTCCAGAGTACTCCAGATTACATTTCTCCAGAGCTCTCATATTTCTCATGGCAATATCTCACTAGGTATGATCTAGGATTGTAATTCCCTGTTGGCTCAGGCATTGCACTGATTAATCCTAGTTATTTCATGATCCTTTAAAACAAACAGGCTCTTCTGGTGTCATGTCACTGTGACGAGGCTTCAATTACATTAAAAAAATTTATTAGCAACTAAATGCATGTAATGAAATTTCATCTCATTTCTACTTTTTCAGCCTGCAAGATACTCCTGATTTTTCCACATATCACTCTCCTTTTCTACATTGATAACATCTCCCAAAACCTTATTAGTATATTACTTTTTAAAACCAAGGTCATTAAAAGAAACATTCAGACAAGACTGGTTCCAAGGGTAATCAGTACTGAAAAAAGTAATAGTAATCCTACTCCAGCCCAAGATTTTTTCAATAGCATTTCAACGTAATCCTGCAGTATCTTTCTTTAACTAGTTCCTTTACCTGCCTTAGCTATCTTCTACTAATCCCCATCTTCTCAAACTTCACCAATACTTTCCCATTAGCATGGTAATCACCGTTCTGCCAAAATTTTGATAGATTAGATCTGCCACATTTTATTTGTTGAGAAAGGGGTTATAAAAGCAAGATATCAAGTTAGCCTAGACTCTGGCTCTCTTATGATCTACTTTTTTGCACATATCCCTGTGTTCAGTTTTGAGCACCTCACAAGAAGAAAGACATTGAGGTGCTGGAGCGTGTCCAAAGAAGGGCAACGAAGCTGGCAAAGGGTCTGGAGAGCAATTCTTACGAGGAGCGGTTGAGGGAACTGGGGTTGTTTAGCCTGGAGAAAAGGCGGCTCAGGGGAGACCTTACCGAGGTTGTAGAGAGGTGGTTGTCGGTCTCTTCTGCCAAGTAACAAGCGATAGGACAAGAGGAAATGGCCTCAAGTTGCACTAGGGGAAGTTTAGCCTGGATATTAGGAGAAATTTCTTCACTGAAAGGGTAGTCAGGCACTGGAACAGGCTGCCCAGGGAAGTGGTTAGGGACATGTTTTAGTGGTGGACTTGGCAGTGTTATGTTAATGGTTGGACTTGATGATCTTGGAGGTCTTTTCCAACCTAAAAGATTCTATGATTCTATGATCTGTTATTTTTCGTCTTCTTTTATGTTTACCTTCATTTTCAATTAGCTTTTGCTTTAAAAGTTGCTCTAAAGCTTTGTATTGTATTGAAGCCTACATTGTAGGCCTGTTTTAGCCAGGTACTTGTGAAATGCATCAGATGATTGCCTCTTTCCAGTCACATGGCACCAGTTCTGAGTGGAGAGACTTCTTTAAGATGCTTCTCACCAGCAGCAGGATTTCACACACCATCTTTTTTTGAATCCTGAAACAGAGGTTTTCTGGTTGCACTGGATGAAAACAAGA
Source organism: Nipponia nippon (assembly GCF_047370975.1). NCBI lineage: Eukaryota > Metazoa > Chordata > Aves > Pelecaniformes > Threskiornithidae > Nipponia > Nipponia nippon. Next base: position 42,777,450 of record NW_028262290.1, on the reverse strand, counting down.
AGCTTCGAGTTTTGCTTCCATCTACAGTAATGCAGATTTCCTTTCTGTTCTCGTTTCCTATCAGCTGGCTCTGTCTTTGAGCTCTTCTTTCAAGACCCCTTCTTGAAAACTGACCTATAAGGCACAGCCTTTATTGCTGAGCATCCATTTTCCCATTTCCATCTAGGCACCATTTCTGAGGTGGGTTTGCATACAGCTAGGTTTTGAGGCTATTTCCTGAAGTTTTTTGCTTTGCAGGGTTTAAAAGGTCCAGAAATTCTTCTGTGTTCTGCCTTAAAGAAAATCCAAGTCTTCTCCACAGAGAAGTTCCCAAACAATTATTTTCTGCTGCCTTCACTCATGCCTTTAAAATTCGGATAGACAGACTTACTAACAGATCTATTTTTGTTTATCCCTCCATTTTATTTAAACTAAACCAACATTCATGTGATCTAATGCTATTTTTTACAATTAGCTGTCCTATAACAACCTCAGTACTTTCTGTAACTAAGTTTAGAAAGAAGCCTCTCTGCTTTCTGTCAGAAAATCTGTCAGTTGTCACACTCCAGAATATCTGGGCTGCCTTCAGTAGCATTTGTCCTCCAGTCTCTATCTGAGAAATCGGAGTCTGCCATAATGAGACAACTCTCTGCAGAATTTCTCCCTGTAATAATGGTTTGAACATCTCTACCCATATCCAAATTTAACTCTGGAATTCTACAGCAGACTCTAACAGCTACCCACTATTTTTCCCAAAGTAATTTTGTATGCAAACAGAATGTTTTATCAGGGATCCCTTTCTGAAACATCAGTCTGTCATTCCATTCACACACACTGCATTTACCATTATTTCCATCTTTTCTGAATACCAGGTCCCTTTCAGTATCTATGTCCAGGGAGTGATTACAAGTCCATGATGTTTCCATAACCCTCCAGTTCTCTTTGTAACCCTATAGTGCTTTCTGTCCTGCACCCATGACTTTATTTCCTGTATTTCCAGATGTCCTGTCCCTGTCCATTCAGCTATCTATAGGTATGATACGTCAATACAACTTGTAAATGTAAAAGAGGCAATGTACGCAATGTGGCAGGTATTGTCAGGAAGATAAAGAGTTGGCAGAGTGCTGGTGGTCTTTCTTAGCACATCCCTAACAAACCCAGTGTACAGGACCTCAACCTTCTGAAAGTCAACCAGAGAAGATATTAGTGAGCATTTTTCTTCTTTCTGTTTAAGTGCAGTAAAAAACCCTAATTCCTCTAGCAACATCAGGAACAAGAGTGGAACTGCCTCCACCATTTTTTCCCAAATAACATGTTCTGGTGACTCTCTTTTTTACTGAATTTGTGCTGGTATCTTTGTCCTTGTTTAGTGCCTATTAACTGGTCATAAAAAGACCACAGGATCACATAGCACTATATAGACATATCAATATGAGTTTGTGATATGATGCAAAAAAATAACATTTGTGGAGCTTGGCCACTCATTCCCAATTTTTTCCACTCATTAAATCACAGGAAAAATGAATATACTATTCAGGTCATTCTGAATGAATGGCAGTAAGGCTTCGTAACATACCAGCACGAAATCTGCATATGTCATTTTAATAGAAAAAAGTCATTAAAAACAGCATTAGGAAGATTTAGTATACATTTTACCACTCCTCTTTTTGTCTTCTTTCTTCTGGCCACATTAGGTATCCTAGCTACATTTGCAGATACAGATGTCTCCAGTCAAGCTTCAAAATCCTATTGAAAGGCCTCAATAAATCAGCTGATTACCAAAGATATTAGATGGGTGCCTCCTTCACTAAATTTTAAAAAATCCTGTCATATATTTACATATGTGAGCCCAATTTCAGGCACATATTTTGTAATACCTTAACAGTATTATGCCAGTCTGAAAGGAAAGAATTAAAAGTGTTTTTATAAACTTCTGTTTGCATATGAATACGATTTCAAGATTGGTTTCTCAAGGCTTTTTGATGCAGCTTGTCCCAGTACCAAGATGATAATCTCACCTGTGGGTGGTATTTCCAACTCATACAGATTGAGAGATATAATTTCTTAACTTGTCACAGAATCAAAGAATAAGTTAGGTTGGAGGGTCTTCAGGAGACCGTCTAGTCCAAACCCTCCCTGAAGCAGGGCCATGTTCAAAGATAGATCAGGTTCCTCAAGGCCATGTCTCTAAGTTTTGTGTACTTCTGTGGATGGACATCCCACAGCTTCTCTGGGTGAAGTGCTCACCACCCTGGTGAAAATGTCTTCTCTTACAACAAATCAGAACTTCCTTTGCTGTGATTTATGACTGTTGCCTCTTGTCCTTTCGCTGTGCACCTCTAAGAAAAGTTTATCTGAAGTTTCTCTGTAATTCCCCTTTAGATAGGAAAAAATGGCAATTAGATCTCTTCCCTTGCTTCACACCCCTCTGTACCAGCCCTCTCTCCAGGCTACACAAACCCAGCTTGTACACCGTCTGCTCCAGCCCCCAACCAACTCTGCAGCCCTCCACCGGCCTCACTTCAGTTTGTCAAAGCCTTTCCTGTACTGAGGGCCCAAAATTATATGGACACGCAAGAGTTTTCCTTTGCCTTTGTAAGTCTTTTTGTGGCTCCTCTCAGCCTGCTGAGATCCCTCTGCAGGGCAGCCCTGCCCTCCAGCCCATCAGCTGCTCCCCTCTGATGGGTCCAGGCTTTAAGATCATTATGAGCCTGGAGGTATTGTGAAGAGAAATTCCTTACTGTTGGGGGGAATGGCAAAGAAAAAAAAAATACTTTCAGGTTATCTACAGGTTTTTAAATTTAATCATGGTTCCACAAAGCTGCTAATATATGTGTAGTGGTAAAGACAGCCTGAGACACAAAGTAGTGCATTTAGTTTCTGCGAGCGTGATATATTGCCTACACACTGATTTTATCTGTTGGGGAATGTCAGAAAGTTAGTGGCATATCCTTCTGCTCCCTTTTTGTTGTGCTAAAAGCACATTTGCCAAAGAACAAATTCCTAGTTTCATTTTGGGTTACTGTGTTTTCTGTGACGGGTACTTTTGTTCAGGGGTGGGAAAAAAGCGATGCATGCTTGGCACAGAAAAAGCTTTCTTGTGTCTAATACAGCAGTGAGAAATTTCAGTCGTGATTTTGTCCTACCCAAAGACTGCACAATACTGGAAAGATAAGAATTAATGTGAATTCTTCCTCATGCAGTGGCCTTTAAAGCTTCAGTCAGGGAGCCAATGTACACATCCAGCTTTACTACAAATATACAGATCTGCAATTTTCGCAGCCATTTTCTTTGTTAGTGCATGATATATCCCTTCCCTTATTCATCTTGCACCTTTTGGCCTATCTACAAAATTACTTTTTTTGCCAAAATTTACCAGAAAAGTAATCCTTTCTGTTGAGAGTGATTTTAGCTGGAAGTTGCAGGTCAGAGTGGGACTGCATGTTTTAAAATGTGTCTTGCATGAAGTTCAAGTTTAGTTGTACACAGGATATACTGCAGACAATGAAATCACCTATGGAAATTAGTATCTACAAATTATTTTATAAGTATGAGTATTTTTCTGTTGTGCATACACTAGGTGACTATCGAACTGCAAACATAAACAAACCCCATTGCATTCTTGCTTTGTGCTCAGAGTTTTGCAAGTATCAATGAATAGCCAGTGCTACAGTGAGACAAACAAAAGGCCCGGTCCGGGCACAGGAGGGTCACCCCGGTGGGCGCCTTCTCACTGGAGTCAGTGAAACTGCTTTCATGAATAAAGACTATCCACTGGGCTGTGATTTACAGGACCATTGTTTTACAAAAAGGTATTAAATAGCTCTCTTTTGTGTTAGGCTTGACATTCTACCTAACCTAATGAGGATACAAACATATTAAACGTATTTTATTAGTTTTTGGTTTCCCTAACTAAATTATAATGAAAACAAATTTCAAATCCTTTTTTTTTTTTCCCGTGGGTGTTATTTCTCATAGCATGCCAGTTAATAAAGTAGTAAACTATACTCTGTTCTCTGTATATAATGAATACAATTTAAAAACAAATCATTAATGGCTTTTGTGTTACAGATGAAGAGAGAATTTCTAGGTTTAGTTTTGATTGGGGCATGTAGTGTACCGTTTGTGCATGAGTGGCCAGTGTGCTCTTGTGAGTTAAATAGCCTGGGCAGGAAGAATCTCATGATATGAGGCTACTGAATCACTATTGATCCCAGTCTGTTCCATTTAATAGACACTGCATCTGCATGCTCTTTCCCACCCTGTGGACATTTCAAGGTGCAGAGGAATTCTTCCATTCTCACATAATTGAGTCCAAAGCGTGAACTGAATCCTCTCTCGGTGTGACTTTCCTGGCACAGCCACAAATAGTCCTCCCTGTCACCCTCCAACAGCCATCTGGGACTGTCACAGGGTTTTGCAGGAGCTCTGGCAGCGGCACCCTCCTGGTGCACCCACCCAGTGTCACCAGGAGGACCCAGCAACCCTGTGGCGGGGTCAGAGAGTGGCCGAGGGACTGATGGGGAGCATCCTGCAGGTGCTGGGCACTGGGGCCACAGAGCTTTTGGGACTCACGTGTAGCAGAGATCTGCAGCAGCAAGTCGCTTCTGCCAGCTGCCGTATCGCTCTGAGCAAGGCTGCTGCCGTGTCCCCGGCGGTGGGGACAACCGAATGACTCACGAAAAACCTCCTGATTCGCTGCAGTTTTCAGTCTGTGAAATTAAATAAACTAACCCCCATCTCAGCTTACTGTTTTATGTTGTGCTAAAATCTGCGGTAGCTCAGGGGCTGCTTCGTGAGCCGTGCTGTCATCCCCGTCACAGGGGCAAGCGAATGATGGGGTGTACCCCTCCTTCAGCCATCTGCTGCCACCCCTGCATCAAAGCCCTCGGAAGCCTTATGCAACTTCAGGCTGTTTTCAGGTTTTAACGAGTGCCTTTGGTGCTCTCATATCCTCTTTCTTGCTCTGTGGAAAAATGTATTGAGTGGTTCATTATCACTGGAAAGATGGATAGATAGGAAAGAGCTGTTCGTGCACCATCTAGTTAAATTGGATCTTTCCCAGGTCTCTCGTGCCACAGAAAGGCGTTCAGAGCTCATTTTGAACTCCTAGCTTAGTCACTCTTGGTAATGAAGCTTAATAAGTAAGATGCCCCAAAGCCATAAAAAATTGAGCTCTGGTGATCTTCTTGATCCTGACCCTAAGTGGCATGGTAGCGTTTACTCTCTGGGTGCTCATAGCAGCTTGTCATCCTTATTACTTATATATAGCACAAAACATAACTGCTTTCCTAAGTAACTGGGCTCTTTGCTGGTTTTGCTCAGCAGAAGGCAGAAAACATGCAACGTGAGTCCAAGGCAACAGTAAAATGAAAATGGCTTCCCGTGTCTTTTCTTCAGACCCACGGTAGTCCCAGCAGATCTAATAAGCACACCATGAGACCAGGACTCTCATCTAGAGGTTTTTAATCAGGTATTTTCACCTGCAAGCACAATAGACACTAAAAGGACAGTAAAAAGTGATTCTTCTAGGTGATGAATATTTTATATCTTTTTTTTGGCATTTCCTTTAAAAAGCACGATTTTACTTTCCAGTCCTATGGAGTCAGTTTTGTTTTAAAGAGCTGTCTCAGAAATGCCTGAAAATGTCTTGAATGGTGATTCAGCAGGAAAGAAATGGGGTTACAATCATCTCCTCGAGAAAAAAATCCAAAGGTGTTTTCTGGTTTTGATGGGGTTTTTTTTCAGACTTTGAATTTCACTTCCTTGATAATGAGGGTAGCAGCAAAACTGGGAAAACAAGTTGGAAAGAGTGCGTGATGTAGCCATACATCTGGCTGACTCATTCCCCACACCTGCTCTGGGGTGGTTCACTTTCAGCTACTTCAGTGGCATTCCTTGAGATGTAGAGCGATGCAAGCAAGGGCAGAATCAGGCCTTTGGCTTCGCAGCAGCAGCAGCACATCGTGTGGCAGCAGCCTTTGGAGCCAGATGGGTTTTCTGAGCAGAGCATAATGGATTGCAATTGAATTGATATTTTAAGCTAACAAATGTTTAGATCAGAGAGGCTCACAACACAGATGCTTACAATACAGGGCTGATTGCAGTATGACAGAAGCAGCTAAATGCTGTAATGGGGAAGGTGGTGTCAGCATTTCACTTCTAAATTTCGATTCTCAATGACTTCAAGCAGCTGTAAAAATTCACTTTTAACTGAGGCTTGAACAAGGACATGGGCCAAGAACCAGAGCAATCTAAAAAGGGATCCCAGTTCATTTCTGTATGAAAGGCTTCCCAGTATGAAAAAGCTTAAATGTAAGAGGGCAGCAAAATCTGCTTCCCCACAGATAGGGTCCTGAGTTTGTTTCTGAAGCTGAGATGCAAGTGAGTCAATGAGAATGAACAGAGCTTTGAAAAAAGCTCTTCTGAAAAGATCAGCTGGATAAAATGCACAGAGCTGCAAGTGATCTCTAGGAAAGCACATCAGCCATTCTTCACCTAACATGAACGCTAAAGGACTAGTAAATTGAACGGTGGCAAAGCCAAAATTTTGTATTGAGAAAGCACTCTCTTTAAACCATTAGCCTGTATAAGGTATCCCTTTGTCATAAAGTATCACAGAGGCCAAGCACCCAGTAAGGGTGACCAAGGATTGAAGAACCTTAATAATAATAATAATCAGAATTCTAACAGCAAATGCTTACAATCCAGCCATTCTGGAGGTATTTACACGCTTGTATCTATCAGAGTTCGGTTTCCTGAGGTAGAAAAAGCCCTTTTCTTCATGGCAGGATATTCCTGAACTGTTTATTGTAGAATTTCTTATACCTTTCAGTGAAGTGTCTTGCACTGGTTGTTATCAGCAACACAAATGAAATAGCCAGCCTGCAAGTCCAGTGCAGCTGACTTGTCTTATGTTCATCTGCTACTACACTTGGGGAACTCTTCTGCATTATGGGCTTTTTTTCTCCTGCTCGAGGTTTCATCAATAGGGAACAGGCACCAAGACCAAGTCTTTCAGATTATACATTCAGAAGTATTTAAACTGTCTCTGCAGAACAAATTAGGAAGATCAGACACTTAAAAATATCTCTTGTTTTGACAGTCTTGATATCTGTACACACTGTGAACCAATTTCCAGATTTGATGCTAACTAGATAGAGAGTTCGTTATGCAGCCTTAAAACAGAAGAGGCAGATCACTGCATATAGAGAAGTTAAAAGTAAAATTGAAAGGTATTGTAGAAGATGGTTAGACAAATAGCTTAACACCAGTAATTTGTAGAACAAAGTCCTCAACTAAGAGAGAATTCCAGTTAGAGACTTTCACACATTTTTCTACATATGAGCCATACCTGCCATGAAATAAAATAGCCCTGCTGGCAAGACTATGGAAAGATGGTTCTCAGATACCAAATTCCTGGTCTCAAAAACTGTATAGAAAACTTTGCCAAATGTCCCCACTGCCAAGTCTGGAAGGAGAGAAGATAAAGATCTGAAGTCTGAGGAAAGCTGGAATATAATGAAGAGAACACCAGACTTTTAGATCAAGTCTTTGGGATGCTATTTTGATTTCTTCCTGTTAACGCACCAATAAGCTGTTACTTTGACAAACACCTTAAAAATCGGGTATCTAAAGTTAGGATAAGGAATCCATAGTTACGCACATAAATGGGTAATCTGCTTTTCAAATGGATAAGCATTTGTAACTTAAAAAAACTTTGCAGTTATGTGTTTGTAAATATGTTATGGCTACAGAGGAATTGTCTGAATACCGGTTGACCCAAATGACAGCTTGCCCCATTAAAAAACTGAAATCATATAACGTTGAAAGCCATGAAAATATTTGTGAGTCTTTTTATGATATCCTGTGAAATCATTAGTATCTTGTAGTCTTGTGACTGACAATCCAGTTACAAGATATTTTGCAACTTACAATGCTTTCTTGACTCCATTAACAAGCACCATATAATCATTACTGGATTTTGACTATATATGTTTCTTTAAAAAACAGGGTTGTCTGGAACACAATTAGATTTTCTTTAATTTTTGCTCTTCTATTGAAGTATCTCATGCCCGTCAGACTGTGAACTTACTTATAACTGGGGTCTACATTTTTGCTGCCCAATAAGATGGCCAAGAGGAACAAAATCTGTCCTTGAGGATAGTATTAATTAACTAACTAATATTTAGGTTTTGATTGCTTCCCTCATATGGACACAAAAACATACGTACAAATTCATTAGCACCTCACCGGTGAGTGCTAAAATGTTTATTAGTTTTTCGCAGTGACTATTTGATGCTGGTTCCAGTTAAGCACTACCGCCCAAACATTCATTCTCTGGTTTATTAATCCACAGTGACAAATCCTATTACCTCCTCCTTCCTGTCCTTCCCTCCATTCCCCCTCCCAAACACACTTTTCCCTCCCTGTCGTTTGCAGAAGGTGCTGGTTTTAAAGACAGTGTCATAAATTTTGAAGAAAAGGGAGGTGATGCTTTCAACCAGTATTTCTGTTGTCAAAACCAGATGCTTTAGCTGCTCAGTGTCTTTGTATACAATCATTAAAATATGTTCAGCCCTCTAAAGCCATTGCAAAGGCTGTAATGGTACAACTCTCAGTGTGTTTTTATCATGGCCTCACCCAATAGTTAAAGAAATGTCAGGTGTCACATGAGAAGGGATGTATTTGGGTTGCCAAAATCACTCTTCTGCAATGAAACAAAGAAACTAATGAAACAATACCAAGCTACAAAACGCAAAATAATAATCAACAAAAATGAGCAATACATCTTCTAACTGTCAAAAGTGAGGCAAGAATAGGCAAACTGCCCAGAGTGGTTCATGTATTTATGGGTGGAGGGACTCAGGGCTGAGATTACAGATTTCTAGGCAAACAGACACTAAATCTGTATTGTTCTCCAGCTGGGGCACGAGAAACGTGCCCACGTCTCCTCGCTCAGGACTGAGATTTCACCCTGCGTGTGGACATCCTAAAAGCTATATAGGTTTGGCAGAAGTCTGCATGTCTGCTAACATTTCCTTTAAACAATTGCAAGGAAAAAGAAGTAAAAAAAGCAGTAGTTCTGTGCATGATCATAAATCGCTCTAGCCTCTGTGTTTCCATGTCCCAGTAAGTTTCAGGGTTTCACCAGGGAATGCAAATTAAAACTGACTGCAACAGTTGGCTCTAGATTTTGTTGTCAGGAAGCAGTATTCATTTTCTTCAGTGCCTGGTTTCTGTTGCTTTTATGCTTAAGAGAAAAAGAACAAAAAGAGGTAAGGAGGCAGATTGAGAGAGCATGGCATAAAAGCTAAAATATGCTAAAATTATACCTTCATGCTGCCATGACTTGCTATAACCCAAGGATACTGAAAAGCTAGATCTAAAATAGCAGAAATGTGCTGTTCTGAGAGGGGAAGAAGGAGGCACATGTATAAAGGTAGTGGTGAGCAGAGTGCAAGCACATAACTGACCCACCAAACTTTAACTTACATTTTAATTCTCATCCCGATACAAGCTTCACTCAAAGCCATTGTGAGACAGCGTGGGACTGAGTCCTGCAACATTATGCTGAAGAAAACCACACGACCTGTACCTTTTGTTGCAGACAAGATAGCTTTCTAGAACAATTGTAACGCTGGCACTGTGAGCAATATCCAGCCCTCGCAGCAGCCTGCAGAAGCATGGCCTTCACCCCTGCTCAGCATTGCCCATGGGAGTCCCATCCACGCAGGTCATCTTCAGCTGACCCCCGGTGTAACTTGTGTTGTAAGACCTGCAGGTATTGCAGGCAGTCTCTCCTACTGTCTATGTCAGTGGCAATACTCCTGTGAGCCTCGATGAGCACGCCAAGCGGATCTGTGTCCTGCAGGACAGCCAGCCTCGCATCGCTCAGGAGCAGGCTGCTCCCCCACCGTGCTGGGGCTGTTTGAGCAAGCCCTGGGGTACTGGGCCCCCGGCATGGGCATCTGACACTGGGGAGGGCACAAGGGAATTCTACAGGGATTTCACACTACCGGTTCGGGTTCAGCTTTGGTTCTTGATAAACAATGGTTTGCTCCGGTTTTGGCTCAGGTTTGGGTTCAGTTCGGCTCAGTGATTTTGAGCTATGCTTCTCAGACATCATCCACTGTCACAGGGTTACTGTGAGGATTATTTTAGATGGATTCTGGTGGAATACGCCAATGCTCTCAAACGTCATTGATCACCCGGCTCAGGTTCTTCTGACTGTATATTAAATGAGCTGACATTTGTTTTGGCTTGTTTTGTTTTCTGCTAGAATCCAAGCGATCTCCAATGAGCTTGTTTTAGCAATGTTCTCCTTTCTGCTGTCTGCTTGTATGGGGGCTTGGTTTTCCATTGGTTTCAGTGGGCTTTTGATCCACACCTTCTTATAGATACTGCTCTGAATATCCAATTCTTCTTGTCATCAGTGGGAGTTTTTTGCAAGAACATTAATAGTTAGGTTAACAAGAGAGAAAAACTGTCTTAAACTAGATATTCCTCAGCCAGTTGTAGAGGACAAGTTTGCCTGAAATCAGCATTACACCAAATGGAGAGATGTCAACTGTCTGTATATGCTCCCTAGATTCTCATGTGAAGAAATCATTGGAAGCTGCTCAAAAAGCTGACAAGTTTTTTTGTATTTTTTTTTAATTGGGAACATCAAGTGTCAACAATATCCTGCTTACACAATACTGATACAATTTATGGCCCAGTACTGTAATCTCTACCATCAACTGCCATGGGAGCTGCCTGAACAATGAGTCTTTATTATGTGTGGAGCATTTCATACCATCTGTGTCCCAGAACACTTAGCAGAGTTAGATAAAGCAGTCTCAGTAAATAACAGCAGAGAATAAATAAATTTAAAAGGTTTAGGCAAAGGAAAGCAGAAATAATTCAAACTCTTAGTCAGACACGCAGCACAGAGCATGGCAGTAAATGATGCCATGTATTTCTTTTGAAAATACCAAGAAATTAGAACACGTTTTTTTTTTTTTCTCCATTTGCCCTCTGAAATACTGACGCTACTGCTCAAGAAAGCCAAAGAGAATTAGTGTCATAAACAAGCAGCCTGGAGTCTAACAGAGGCAGCCACGCGGAGTGTTAAGCGTTCATTTCAAGAAACCATCGAGTCCTGGTATAACAAGATAGTTAAGCCAGTCCGTGTGATTAGAGTTACTCAGCTGTGGAAATCTGTGCATGTATTTAAATACCTAGCTGAATTGTGAAGATGATACTATGGAAACTGCAGGTTAAGGGTGGAATTAATCTCACTGAACTAGAGTTCTGTTTAAAAGTTAGATGTCCTGTTTAAGCTACTTTTATAGTCAATTAAGAAAGAGAGGCACCTGAAAGACATTCTTTCTTTCTTGAGGGGCATCTAATATAGGTGAGATGACTTACCCCAGAGATATGCTCACTTCTCTCCATGGACTAGAAATGGAGCCTAGGTAATTAATTTAATTTCAGTGTCTGTCTTTAAGATGGCTAAAATCAAGGGAGATGGACACACATTTGCTTTTTCTACATCTTTCACTGCAAGATAGCTGCTTGAAAAATTTGTGGAGAGAGCTTTCACATGGCTCCATGCACATGCCAGGAGTTTGCATTGCTCTAGAATCTGAGAAATTTTGAATTCCTCCACCACAAAAACTTTTCCTGCATTATCACCCAGGACTAAGCCAGAAGTTAGTTTAGAATGAAAATAGGATGCTTCATTTAAAAAACTCATGGTTGAACTCATGGCAGTTGTGTGTCAAACCTGCAGCAATGAGAGACACTGCAAATGTTTGTGACTTAATACTGCTACAGGTCATACAGTGAGTTACAAGATCTAGGCTGCCCTCAAAAATGATAGAGTGCTGCTCTCCAAGGAAGGAACAGCTTGTTCCACCTGCCACAAGATCAGCCTTGCAGCCTCGTACAGAAAATGCTCCAATATGATACCTTGGGAGTATCCTCGTAAAACTGGGTTGTCTAATTCATACTGGCAGACACAATCTGAATTCAGTGAATCAGAAGATACATGAGCTTTCATCAGCCACATAGTTTGAGCAGACCAACACAGGCACCACCAGCGTCCGTCAGCTGCTTCAGAGAACTGTTGGGGTAAAGGAGATAAGTACAGAGGCCAGCTAAAACCGCTTGATTGCAAGTGCCTGTATTGCAAACACTTTATTGAAGGGGAATGCGTAAGGAAACTGGTTTTCCAGGGATGGAATATGAAGTATCTGGCCCATTCGTAGAGCCTGGTTTAACAGGCAGACATGACATGCAGATCTTGCACTAGGTTTTACAATTCTTGTTCGAATAATTATAATTGCCTCTTGTATACTGAAGACGTATCTTCACTGTCTCAAAGATCTTAATAACGATTGAATAACAAAATGCAAACGTTATACTTCATCAGCATAAACAAAACAATGATTATATGCAAGGTCCTACAGGCATTGCTTATTTGTACTAATAATTCCTGCTTTGCAATCAACCTGTATAAGATGCCAAGTTAATTATTTTAAACACTTTTCACCACTTGGCACTTGTTTTGGACTGCAAGTGGGGAAGCGAGGAGAGGAACAAAGGGCAGGGAAATGGAAATTCCTTCACCATCAAATAATTGAGGCATATGACAGAAGAGGATTTAGGAGGAAAAAGCCCCAAGGAGATTTTTGGAGGTTTCAAGTAGTTTGTTTAATGGTGAACCATCCAAAAATGAAATGTCTGAAAAGCTGGAGGCTGAACAGCGTAAGATAGACTGTGCACACAGAAACATTGCAATGTTAACTGCTGGAAGAAGCATAAATTATGTATTTCCCACGTGTCTCTATAGGCCTTGTAACCTTTTTTGCCCCTTAGGGTGCTCGTTATCTGCAGGAGCAATTAACAGATAGTATCTAGCAGCCAGCATGATTTCTTACCTTTAGAGTGATTTCAAATCAAATAAGAAGGAGGCTAATAGAGCCAAGGAAGTCTGAGCTGTGAAGTTGTTTCTGAAGTATATTGGATAGAAGTAATCAGTAAATTGAAGGTACATGGTGCCAGGGAGCCTGGATTATGTCTAGCTAGTTTTGCTTGCTGAATCTTTTATGTTTCGGATAGATATTGTTGTTACTGTGAGAGATTATGCAAGTGACAAAAATAATGGGAAAACCCTTCATTAAGTAATTCTGAAAGGAGAGGCCTAACTTCCCGTACTTCAGCAACTTCAAGCTGATTAATCAAAAGATCTGATTTTTCAACTATCAAGAATAAATTAAAGACAAAGGAGGAAAAAAGTACACTTAAGACTGGTCTTTGAAAAAGAAGTTCTGATGACTAGCAATCTGCTTCATTCCCCAAACTGAGTGGAAAATTTTCAACATTTAAGACTTATGAATAGCTTAGAAAAAATAACTGATGAAGTGCAAACTACACAATTCTAAGATAAAATTTGTACAAAACTAATTATTTCAAGTCTTCAAAAAATCTAAATTAAATGTTTCTTATCTGAAAGAGCTGATTGTTGAATACGAATCAGTCCTATGTTATGATACCTCTAGAGCTGTCCTATTGCAAAATGGAAATCCATGAAAATGTTTAATATACAGACCCTGTCGCTGTCCTGCATGCTCCTCTAGTACTAGATGTGATGCACCATCATTTTTTTTTTAGTGGTAACATGCTTTATTTTCAGTTCTTTCCTAATGCATGAAAATCATACCCAAGGCTACCACCTTGTATTCACTGAAATACATTATAAAAGCCACATAAGTTAAAAACAAACAAACAAAAAAAATTACTACATTTCTGGTTTAAGAAAAAACCTTTAAAATATATGCCAAAATATTTATTACTGCTGTATCCCTTTAGCCCATCCAAGCCGCCAGTGCCTAATACCACCTTCTTACCTTTTCATCATGAGTGTATATTGAGTCTGGAAATGGGATTTGTGTAGATTCTTACACCATACAGACCTGCTGATTTCATTGAGGATCCAGGTGGAGTCGGGGATCTGGCTCCCACTACAAAATTGAAGTTTTAATTCTCAAGTTCTTGGGACTGAGGATATTTTTCTCCTGTAAACTACGAAGTCTTGAACATTTGAAAAAAAGTTGCTTGCAGAAAACCTTGATTTTATAATAGTTTCATGATGATTTGTTAATGAACTACATAATTCAAAACTTTCTATTTTATTATGTTAAAAATAAGAAATAATTACTGTAACTATTAGTGTCAGGTTTTTCAAATAATCTAATTGCATCTAAATACATTGGGAATAGTATAAAAAAACTTACAGGTAAAAATCTTGGAGTCATTCAGTTCACCTGAAGTTTATTATTGCTCACATTGTGGCCAGGATTTCACTCCCAGGAGAAGCAAAACCAGATAAGAAATGAGACTAGATGGGTAGCAACATGATTTTATTTTTCTCAAAATTATAAATATAGCTATTGAGCCTAAAAAGTACGTTCAAATTATGATAAAAAATGCAATTTCATCTTGCATGTAGAAACACTAGCAGATTTTTTTTTTTTTTAATGTGTAAAATGATACCTAGATTTCAGATGCAGAAAATTAAAAGATGCTATTGAGCTTGTAAGGAGGGGATATATTTTGGCTGACACAGCAGAGGCAGGCTGGTTAGCATTTAGGACAACGAAGTCAATCATCTGACTTTGGATATTGCTATCCTCCTCTACAGGAGTTAGAGAAAGTAGATCAGGAAAGAGGGCAGTCAGAAGGTCACACCTTTGATCTTGGAGGATTTCAATTACTCAGGTATTGATTAGGATGACAGTTATACAAAAGCTGTAGAGAGGAAGACATTTGTAAAGGTTGACCAGGATTGCTTTCTTTAGCCATTTGTTGAGGTGACTGCATAATGAGAGCTTATTTAAAAACTCGTCTTAACAGATGGACAGCTCTGATAAATAAGCAGAGTTCAGGAAACAGTGAGGCCTTTCTAGGATCTGCTAAAATCTGTCTTGTGATGAGGAAGCACGACGCTGTTTCCCTGTCACAACTGCGACCACTCCTTCCAGAAAATCCCTGTCAACTCACTTGTGAGAAATGACCATACACCTTCCAAAGATCTTTTGTCCCTCCTACATTAGCTCAGGATATGTCTCTACCCTGACTAAACTCCTTAAAAAGTCAGATTTAAATCACGGACATACTACCAACACGGGCTCACAAAGACACATGTATCTGCACATGTGTGTGTGTAAATACTAAGTCATCATCCTAATATTAGAAGTTTTCGTGGGACCGATGCTTTATATTCCTTCAAAAGAAGACCCATAATTAGGTGGAACATCCTCAAAAATTACCGTAATGGCAGTTACATTACCTGTGCAGTATGGATTTAAAAACATCTTTTCATAGTCTTTGCCAAATAGGTCAATTGAAATAAGATCTTACTCAGTCAGAATATGATCCACCTCTACTATTGAACTGTTTACTCATCGTACACAGAGAGCGCTTCTTAGTTATCACAACATAGGTTTTTCCAGGAGTTTCATTAAGCTGAGGACTGCTTCTAGGCCAAGGATCCCAGGTCACATTTGCAACTTAATCCCATATATTTTTCTAATGCTTGAACGGTGTATCAATTTATTATTCATCTGAGGGTTTACTGCTACCTTCAGATATCCAGGCTTAAAGCTTCACTAATACAGCATGTTTATTTCTTCACTTTTGAGAAGTGGAATGTGAAAAGGCTGGTATTGCCTCTAGCACCGTTGTTTACTTAGCATCCCCGTGCCCCATTTTAACCAAAGGTGATTCCTCTGCAATTAAAATGGAATTTCATCTATTTCCAGCCTGTCTTTCATGCGGCTTCTCTGACACGATCTGTAATGAGCAGTTTGTGTCCAGCTGGCTCAGTCGTGTGTGGAATGAAGAAATTCCAGCCTCTCGCCAGTACATCAGGGATGCTGCTGCCTGTCAGCTGCTGCCTCTGCACGTTCAGCCTGGGAGGGAAATTTCTACAGAGGCTAGACCAAGGTCTCCGTGACAGGCCAGATCTATTCTGAGGAGTTTTGAAAGATGCGAAGTATTTGTGAGCACAAGGATCTCCTAAAATACATTGGCATAACTCTGCTGTACAATTCAAAACTAAGGCAAGTGAGCTGTGAAGCGTGATTTGCCACTCCTACAGGCCACACGGACTTTTATGTGAGGGAAATCACCAGCCTCCACACGGCTGCTGGAAGAAACAGCCCAGAAAAATCTTTCTGGGTGCTTTATTCACTGTAAAGAGAGGGAACAGGACTATTCGGCTGGCAGATCCCATTTTTCTTCCGCTGTCAAAACGTGCGGAAAACCCTTCCTAGCTTGCTTGGGCTTCATTCAGACAAGCCTGCGGAGAGAGCAGGCGCGGAGGGGCCGGGCGCCGGGCCGCTGCCGCCGCGCCCAGCGCGGGCTCGCAGTGCCATCTAGCGAGGGCCCGCCTCGCAGCCGCCCCAGAGGCGCCCCGCCGGCCGCCGCCGCCCCTCGCTCCCGGCCCGGGCTGGTCCGCCCTCCCTTCTGCAGCCCCAGCCCCAGCTTACCCAGCTGTAAGCATGCCGCAGAGGCCCTGTGAGGGAGTTGCCCTCAGAGGGAAGGGCGCTTTGGTTGAAGCTGCTGCGGGGTGGTGGCCCAGGTCCTCGCTGGGCAGTTGTCCTCCGGAGTTACACAGCTGCTGCGCGCAGCTGTGGCTGTTTGAAGAGCGTGAAGGAGGGAGAGAAGGAGAGGATGGCTCTAGCAGTTCAAAGCATAGACTTTAACGTTTTAAGCACCTACTTGAAAGAGATGCTGGGGAACATTAGGCTTGTTCTTGCAGGAGAGACTTGGAAGCGCTCTGCTGGCTTTCGTCGGAATGGCTGGGGGTTGAATAGATGCCACTGGGCATATAATCTAGAGTTTATGAAGCTGAAAAAAAACAAATGGGAATTCAGGTCAAACTTTGTCCTTCACATCTCTAATAGTAAATATACTACCAGAAACCCAAAGAACAGATAGGTGAAGGGGAAGCTGAACGCAACTGGATGCAGAGAAGAATGGGCAGGAGGCTGTAGCAAAGGAGTCGTCATGTAGGCTTGCAGTGGCTGGGCTGCTTTGCTCATCGCCACGGGCTTCTTTAGCTTTCCTGCTGGGGCTGCTAATACATGGTGTGCATATAATACAGTTCCAAACTGCTAAAAGAAAGCATAGCAAGGCAGATTTGTTATATTGCTTGGAAAAAAACAACTCTACACATAATAAATAGCCAGTGCATCAAAATTCATACCTGTTTTTTTAGTAAAAGGATATGCGCATTTGTTACCAGCTTTAAATTCTTTATAATATCAAATGTAGCTACATCCAGTCCCAGAGGGACTCCCCTGCAGAAAAAGGGAAATATATTACATCAGTATTTCATTACACAGTCCACTGATCACAAAACACATCCACTCTAGGTTTACCCCAGAGTCCCTACCCGACACACTGCTCACTCGGAACAAATGCAAGCTCCAGGGTCTCAGAAAAGGGAGTTTAAACCACAGTCTTTCACTGTAGCATCTTGTCCCCATAGGTAATTAACACACTTCACAAAGCTCTGATTAAAGTTGTCTTTTTTTTTTTTTTTTTTTCTTTTAATCTTGCCCTGTCATCTAATGGTCTGGATACTGCAAAAATGAAAATGCATTCACTGAGTTAATGATTTTGTGGACTGAGATTCAGTATCTCCTGTATTTTCTGTCTTCCCTAATAACTATCTCAGGAACCAGCTGGTGTCTGCTATGTTTACACATTTTGGAATATAGGAACCTCCAGCTTCCATATAACAAGCTGAGAGTAAGTAAGTGGTCTAGGACCACACTGGCAGGGTATCCCCTCAGCCCCAGAGGTGCCATCTGGCCTATTTAAACTTCTTTATATTCTCTTTATGATGTTAATATGGGGAAAAGGAGATGGAGGTGCAAAAGTCAAGCAAGTTAACTACTTTGAAAATGCCCATTTAATTCATCAAGGCGCTGGTTCCTGAAATGGGTAGATATGGGGAGGGGAAAAAGATGGTTTTATGCTTCCAAATATGACAGATTTAGTAAGTTAAGCGATCATGATGTCTACGGTAATGGACAGCTGGAGTGACATATAAAGTCTGTTCTCTGCATCCTGCGCAAAGTAGGTACAAAATATGATTAAAACAAAATGGTGTTTTCTAAATACCCACTTTACACAGCCATAAACCACTTCAAGAGGAGCAAAGCAATGAGAAATCAAGCTCCCAGTGATGAAGAGAGCAGTGGTATGCAGGAACACTACACTATTCAGCAACAAAAAGTGGTTACAGTACAAAGCAAATTGTTCACTTTAAAATTCAAGTTGCCTGCTCTTGCTCCTGGTTGCATAACAAACCCAAACTCAAATACTGATTGCTTTCCAGACTCAAGCACTGTTCAGCTAAAAGATCACTATTGTTCAGACCTTTCCAGGAAATTTGGAGTAGTTTGTGTTGTTAAATCAAAATTCTAGTTTCCTGGTTTGATTCAAACTGTGTGAATTCGGAACAGAACAGAGCATTTGTGTCAAATAAGTTAATGCATGAAAGCATCCTGTTTTCTTCTTACAAATGGTCTACTACAGCTACAATTTCAACAGTGTCTATTTCATGATATCTTGTCTTTTGAAGCTGAAATTCAAAGTGTGACTTTGAGAACATAAAGATGAGAAATTGGAATCAGAGGATGTACCATAACAGTCTTTATAGGAAACTACCAGAAAGCTGAAGAGCATGTAAGCAAGCAGGGTTCTGCCAAGGTACATATAGGAATATACAGAAATTATTGTAAGTATTTCTTTACTTGTCCTTAATTAGTATTTTTCATTGAAGTAGTTTTTATAAGTACTTGTCAAGCTTGCCAAATTGTGCTATGTGCCATCCCTACATATACTGAATGCAATAACTCATAGTGAGTTAAAACATATGGAGGACAAAGTAGAAACATAAAAAAATGGAAAGGGCAGATAAACAGTCTGTTTGCTACCTCTGAATATAATAAACAGTTTCATAGGTTGCCAGCTGCCTTGCCTATTGCATGGAGATGAGATTTGAGGAAGAATGAAAAAGAGGATAGTTTTGTTCTAAATTCAGGTATTTTATTGAAGTTCTTGCTGTGAGTGAAAGAGACCGGAGAGACTACAAAAGAGCACCAAGGAGATGTGGGCTGATGGACAATGAGGAGCTGTATTTTTGGGAAAGCAGAGGCAGAGAGAGGAATGGAAGACAGTAGATGAGATAATTGTGCTGACAGTTATGAGGAGGAATGTGACAGGTCTTGTCCTCAACAACATGGTAAGTTCATTGGGGTAGGGACCAGATTATTTTGGGTTTGCAGTTAATATAAGTAATAATTACACTGGCTTTCCTGAAAAAGACTCCAAGCCATATTACCGTCTGCTCTCTTTTCTGGTGGCTAGAGCTGGCTAGCACTGCAGACCCCTTGACCACAGCTTAATAGGATCTGGATAAAGGAACAAAAGGGAAGAGCCACTTAGAGACTCAACACTGCGAGAGCTGAAGAGCTCCATGCAAGATCAAGTGCTCTGGAGTGCCTCCCCCTGTGGCATGAGCACTGGCACGAGGGCAGCTCTCCCAGATTTACATTTATTTATTCAACCTCAACATCCTTAGATTTCCCTTAGTCATGCCTTGGTAACATAAACACTTTTGCTTTTGTAAGCAAAGCTTAAGACATCATCCCAATCCAGACAGACACCTGTGAACCAGAAGCTGTTTTTTGCTACATTACAGCTGCATCACAAATGTGAAGCTAGTTCTGCAATATTCAGCTAGCTGGCAGCATGGCTTTGTAGCAAGCATCCATCCTTCTCTTTGTGTTCCTCATTTTCCCTTTGTGCTACTTGTGTGGGTATCACAGTTTAAGGCAGCTGTAAGCCTAACAGAAGGCACTCCTCTGCACCTCCTTTGTGGGAAGCCCTGCTGCCCTGCATATAGGAGGGAAGACGGACCGGGAAATGCCCCGTGACATGTCATCTACCTAAGATAGTGGGCGAGGATGCATCACCCTGGCCACTTCACAACAGATACACAGCCTGGTGCCCTCTGTCCCCTTTCACTGGGCTGCCTATTAAAATTGTACAGGACGGCGCTGGTGGTATGAAGAAGACAAGCTGGGAGCTATTTCTGTGCACTAAACTTGGGCGGAACAGGGGTGCATCACTGATGGTGTGTGGGGTGAAATGCCAGATGACTGGGGCAAGCTTAGAAAAGACAGAAGCAGCAGGGTGACTGTGTTTGAATGTGATATGCAAAGCATTGACAAGCTGCAGGTCATGTTCAGGGATAAGAAAACCAGAGTCTGAAACAGGAACATGTATGGACTGGAATCATCCATGTGGAGAGTCAGAAATTCATCCATGGGGAGAAAGTCAGAAAATGTGATTGCTAAATCAAGAAATGGATAAAACAATACCAAATTATTTGTTTTTGAGATCCGGGGTCTGGCAGGTATCTATCAACAGAAAACAACAGCAAGACTTATTTATGGCTGGAAAGTTGGAGATGAACGGGACAGAAACATTAAAGATTAGTCTTAAGCTGTCATGGTGACAGTAAAGCAAAGGACAGAAGAGGATTTAGGAGGAAGAAAACCCTAAGGAGGTTTTTGAAGGCTTTGCACAATATAGTGGTGTGCCTTCCAAGCTGAAAGGTCTGAAAAGCTGGAGGCTGATCAGAGGAAAACAGACTGTGCGCACAAGAAAGATTTGTTTAGTACATCAAGTGATACAGCTGTTCAGCTGCAGCTGACCCAGCTCTGTTGGGACCAGACACCACCTTACAAAGACAACAGAAAATACATCTGGACACTGACAGGAGACTGGAGCGCTGCTGGCCAAAGAGCTTCATTTCATTCCTTGTATCCAGGCACAAGCCAGCTACACTGAAACACTGGATCTACCATCTACAAGGTGGTAGCAGATCCCTACTGATACCAGTCACACAGATAGAGCTCAAACACCTCCTGAGGAGTGGAAAGAAATGGCTGAACACAAGTCAGGCCAAGAGGGGAATTTTGCCATTTCTGGTGGTTGTTGCTACGATGTATTGCAATATTATGTTACAGCACACCATCAAGGAGAGGAGGAAAAGGTCCAGAACTGAGCAGAGGAACGTCAAATCCAGCTACACAGGAGCATGCATGAATCTCTTACAGGTTTTGTAGATCTATGTTTGTAGATTTGTGTGCCTTGGATAGCTGGCTTCCCAAACTGGGAATTCTTCTTCCCAAAATGGTTAGGAGAAGAAACAAACAGCAGATCACAAAATCACAGACTGGATGAGGGCGGAAGAGACCTCTGGGGATCATCTGGTCAAACCCCCTTATTGAAAGCAGGGCCATCACCTGGAGCTTGTTGCCCTGGACCATGTCTAGTCAGGTTTTAATATGCCCACTGACTCTTGTCCTGCCACTGGGCATCACTGAGAAGAGTCTGGCTCCACTTTCTTTACACCCTCCCTTCAGGTGTTTATATACATTAATAAGATCCCCCCTGAGCCTTCTATTTATCAAAATCCTTTATGCAGAAAGGTTTTATGAGGTATAAAATCTATGAGGTTGCCATAAGTCTGCATAAACTCTTCATAAAAGGGCCAGAGCGTGGGGATAGGGAAGAATGTTGGGTTAGAAGAGGGGAGAAGAAGAGATCTTTGCTAAGACAGCTCTTGCTCCTGCACCTCTGAGCAGCAAATGCAGAAAGCAGGATAGGAGGAGCTAGGAGTCTCCCTCTGCAAGAGAGGAAACTCTGCTTACTTCTCTGGCTGTGGGATCTGCCTTTGCAAAGCATGCTTCAGTGATACTTCCCGCTCTCTTCAACAACAGCATATTCATGCTCCAGCCCAATGGCCCCTAAGAGACGGAGGCTGGTTTTGGTAACACTGTGGGTAGAGAGCAGGGGGACTGCTGGGCCAGTACTGGATGAGCAGGTGCCCCAGCAGCTCATCTCCCCTGAGCCTGTACCCAGTGCCACCACCAGGACTTTGCATGTTAGGGAGGGGAAGTTCTCCATTGAAGGGCACATCCAAAAGAAAGCGTTGCATTAAAAAGAACTTCTGTGCAGGTGATCATCATGAATTAATTTCATAGTTAATTTTGGCATTAAAAAAGGAAGCTTCAGAAGACTATTTACTGTTATAATGGCTATCATGCAATGTATGGGAATCTGTACAATGTGGCATTTCTTTACATTTTTTCCATGCAATTTTTCCTGAATTGAAAAGTGGATCATGGGTTCCTATGCTGCTACAGCTTGTTTAAGAAAAAAATCGCAGATCATAACTATCTTACATTGCAGTAACAGAGAAAATTAATTTCCTTTTCTAAAGGTTTTTTAGCTTTCCTAATCCAGTGTCTGAGACATGGTTTGCAGATGATGCCTGTTTGTTCTCCCACGTCATGGACAACCACAGTGTCCTGGACTGGGGCAGCACTCCAGTCTGGTTCCAGAAATCATTACTGGAACAGGACTTTAGAAGCAGAAAATAATATTAATAGAATTGCTGTAGATTAAAGACATAATTGAGCAAAAGGTATAGTATGTACAAACTTAATTTCACAAAGATTATTAAAAGATAAAGACACTATGTCCAGTCCAATAAATATGATCATTCTGAGAAGTAACATTTTCAGATAAGGAAGGACATTCATTTTCTCTGCTTTATGCCTGAGTCTTTCTAGCAAGTAGCAACTGGAGTGAAAATTTATCTCTGCCTTTAGATATCCAAGGTTTTTAATCTGTTGAAAAAAATTATTTCAGATGGGTCGCTGCAAGATTTTTCTATGTGGTTGTCGAAATAAGTTGGCTATGTTGATTAGTGTTACTATCATAAAGGTATAAGGGTGGTTAGGAAATGTAGCTTTTCTGCAGTGTATGCTTATTTTAAATTTTGGGATATAATTGAAGACAACGTTGGTTAAACGTGTATTACAATATTAAAATTTGCAATCAAGCTGGCCATTAAATAATTTCTCTATTTATTTTTCCTTTCTATTAACAAAATAATATTTTAAATATTTATTTTATGTGTCTCTATGCATGACAGAAAAATATGCATAACAAATTCCTTCCACTTTGGTAAAAGTTTTACAAGGCTGGGATAAAATCATAGTGTAGTGGGTTGACCCTGGCCAGCAACCAAGCACCCACACAGCCACTTGCTCACTCCTCCTCCCTCCTCCAGGAGGACAGGGGAGAGACTAGGAGGAGCAAAAGCAAGAAAACTCCTGACAGTTGAGATAAAGATAGGTTAATAAGGGAAGGAGGAGAAAAAAAATATGTTTTAGTGATGCAAAGGCAATCACTCACCAGCTTCCACAAGTAGATCGATGCACAGCCAGTCTCCGAGCAACGGCCATCTTGGAAGCCCACATCCCCTTCTTTCTTCCTCTACCACGGTTTTTGTTGCTGAGCATCACGTTATATGGTATGGACTGTCTCTTTGGCCAGTTCAGGTCAGCTGTCCTGGCTCTGTCCCCTTCCAGCTTCTTGCTCACTCCCAGCTTGCTCGCTGTGGGAGGGAAGAGGGGGAGCAGAATAGGAAAAAGCCTTGGTGCAGTGCAAGCACTGCTCAGCAATAGCCAAAGCATTGGTGTATTATCAACACTGTTTTAGCCACAGATCCAGAACACAACACCATATGGGCTGATACGAAGAAAGTTAACTCCATCCCAGCCAGAGCCAGTACTCCCCCTTTTACTGATCTGAGAATCTGTTTTAGTGATCTGATAACTGCGTCACTCATTGATGAATGATGTTTTTGGACCATGCCACAGTCACGCACGCTGCTCACTGATAGTAGCAGGCTACTGAGATGAGCAGTTGGATCCTTCTTTCTTCTTTCACTAGTGCCAAAGTAAGGTGTTAAGGAAGCGTGTGTTACTTCCAAAAAATCATGAGATTGGCTTACAAATCATGAGGGTTTTTTAATGGCATTGATTTTACTCATCTTGTTATAATTTCACTTTTAGAGTGAAGCTGACAACTTCAACTTTGTCTATGGTCATCTCAGGTTCAAACTTCAACAATAAGTAAACCCTTATGCCTGTAAGTGGCTTCCCTGTCCTTTGCTTAGGTGGAGATCTGCCTAGCTACCTTACTGCATCCCACAGCAATTAGCCTGTGCAGAAAGGTGTCCAAATAATGCTTTTTCCTGCTTCTCCACTGGTCCTGACTTCTGTGGTCCTCCATATCTGTTTGTGGCCTGTATTTCCCTCTTCTTTTGTCAGCTGGGCACATTCTCCATATGTGTACCTATATCTGTATCTCCATGTACCCAAGTACATGAAACAGGACCAGGGTGTGGTGGACACTGGTACACAGTGCCCCCCCAAGCCACCAGTACTCTCCCAGGCAATGGCTAGGCTACTCGGGGAATTAGCACAGACCCAGGGTCTGCTTCCAGAGGGCAGTTTGGATGAGACTGTCCTGCTTGTCTGGGTTTGGGGTCTTGGGGAGATGGATCAGAAGAAAGATTATAACTATAGGGATGCAAGTGAAGTTGCCCTCAGGGCCAGACAACAGCTGCTGGCCCATTTTATTCACCAGTCTAGGTATTTTCCTGCAAGCATCAAGATTTCTTCTTCTACTTCTTACTGCCTTATAGCCACCACCATTCTCACTGTCCATTTTCTTGCTCCTTTACATCATCCAGTCCCATCTTCTTTACAGTTATTTGTGTAACCCCCAAATAAATCTTCTCTAAGGCCCTTCTGTCTCCCTGGAAACGGTGGGAAGTGATGCTCATTTTACTAGGGCAGCAGCATGCGCAGTCAGCAGTGCCCGCATCTTACCTCCTCTGAGCAAGGACTACACTGAAAATGGGAAATTTTGCAAGACTGAAATAGAAATATTGTTTCACACTAAAAGTGGGCAGATTAAACTACATATCACGACAAAACCAGAGGAGCTGGCCACACTGCTAATCGGGGGTATTTGCCAGCAAGTGCCTATAGGTGAGGTGGCAGCTCATCTCGTCACCCTGGTACCCTGAGAAGCGCCTCACAAGAGGGGAGTCCAGGATGTGACATCCCTTCAGACCCCCATGCTGTGAACTGTCACCTTGCTCTGGTGACACCTGTGTTGGATAGCTGTGTGCTAGAGGGAAAATATGGGAAAACGGCAACAGGCAGGTCCATATTGACACAAGCAGGGGCTGTGATGGATCACCAGGAAGCTGACCCCAAGTTTCTGTGGGGAACAGTGACACTGAAGTGACATTTAATCCCTGGGACAGGATTAAATAGGGGGAGGGGGACAAGGGTGCAGTGGTGCTGGAGGCCAGGAGAGGAAGTCTGAGCCCAGGAGAAGGAAAAGGAGCTGGGAAAAATCCTCCTCACCTGCTTCCTTGGTGGTGGGATTGATGGGGCACATGGTGGGGGGACAGCAGAGCCGGAGTCAGGTGATTCCCGCAGGGAAAGAGCCTGCCTGTGTGTGACCTTGCACCCTTGCCTACCAGCCAGGTCGGCAGGCTCCTGCCTCTCGCCTAAAACCAGAAACATTGGATAAGGGGATTTTCAGTGGTATCATCAGCCAGGCAGCAGTAAGTGGGTTTTACACTCGGGCTATTAATTACTGTGACCGTTTTGTTCTGTGAACATCAGGTATGTTGTATTTGAGTGCATGCATGCAAAACTGTGTGTATATATCTTCTGAAATTTTTTAATCTATAAATAGTTTATGTACACATATATATATGCACGTGATTAATTATACTAGTGACTAAATAAATCTATTTTTATCCAATCCTGTGATTCACCAGACATGTGCCTTCAGTTTCCTGCTGACATACACAGCTGTAATCAAAATGTCATACACTCTTTTCCCACCTTTATAATGTGAAAATGGTGCAGGTGATGGGCATATGTAATTTTTAAACTGCATTTCTTTAGTTCTGTGTACTTTGGCTATGAAATAATGCTTAAAAACTTCCTGACTTCAAAATAATATGCATGGTGCGGTAACTTTTGAAAGAATCAGACTAAGATTAACCAAATCAGGCCCCAAGGAACAGTGATTTCTTCATTTGTTTTCCATTTGTCTTAAGCTGAACTGGCCTCAATGGGTACATTTTTAAGTGTTTACATTGAGTTGAGGCCAGAGTCTGCTTTTGAAAATTCTAATCTGGTTTTCAAAATAGGTAGCGTACTTTTGTCAAATTTATTTCAAGCCTTGAAATGTTCATGCACTGATCTCTGAAACGATTTTCTCTTCTTTACTCCTCCTACCATTCTCCTTCTTGAACCCTCAGAGATAATATCTAGAAAGTGTCCTCCCCCTTTTTTCCTGATATCAACATGCAAGTGCCTTTGAAATTATGAACAGATTAAAAATCAGTTTTACTGGTGCCTGGGTGAGGGTAGAAGAGGGTTAATCAAAGAGAAAAGAGTCCTAGGACCAATCTGAGAAATAACTGCAACAGGTTTTTAATCATCTTCATCTTGTCCTGCTGTAGATCCCTCACAAGACAACCATCACCTGAGTGCCACAAAGCATTTCCTTACAACTGTCATAACACCACCATCGTCAATAACGAGTTTGACCTTGCTTCAGTCACCCTTGTGATGGTGCTGTGGGTTTGTTGTCAGTGGCTCTGACCTGGCCGCGAGCGGGTGCTAGGAGGGAGCTCGGCACAGGGTATCTGCTGGAGCCCCCGCCGCCTCTCGCACAGGCCCCCGCTGTTGACCAGGCTGAAAGGAGCTGGTCTAAACCTGGCTGGGATGTTCTAGTAGTGTAGTTAAAGCATAAAATTATAGTGCTTTGTTTTGAGGGACTAGGAATCACGATACTTAGTACCACATTTTACATTTATTCTTACTGAATGGCCCCAGTCAAAATCAGATCTATTCCCTGCAAACTGGGAAATCAGGTGCCAAGATGTGGAGTAAAGGAGTAATTCACCTTTCAGATGTGCCCACCCCTTCTAAACAGAGACAATAGCTCTCAGCTGAAGAATGGGTGCACAAAACGAGTTTGGGATGCTCCTGGCCTTCGTAGTAGCCAGGTGAGGTCAGTGTGGGGCACAGAAGCATTTGTGCCCAGTCACATAAGGTAGTTTTTCTCATTTCTCCTTTTATGTACCTTAAGCTGAGGAGGAATATATTGCATCAAGCTGGACGTCAGCCTCAGAGCAATGCCTCACTACTGGATTTCCCAGGGTTTTTATGACTTTGGTTATTCTTTTTTGCTCTCCAGGAGTGACAAATATTCCCCATCCCGCATCCTTCCCTCACACAGCAGACACGAGGATCAGCCAGATGAAACTCCTGTCTTTTGGTAGTATCTGACCCACATTGTAGGCTTATGTTGGGTCATTTTTGAAAAGTAGTGACAGCAAAGTTTCTAGGAGGCTGATGTACTTAGGATTTTTCCTTAACTCCATTTTTGTTTAATCTCGGTTTCCTTGTCTACTGTGTTCTATAGGGCAAACCTCAAAAAAAAAAACCCCTTGTCATTTGCCCAGAAGGGGCATTCTCAGTTGAAAACACATATTAAATGTTCTGTGATTATGATGAATTGTGGAGCTGAGAGCAGACAAGTGTGCACATAATGTTTCCATTATATTGTCCTCTTTAAATTAAAGCTTGATGAGAATCAATGTCAGTGTCCTTGCCCTTGCAAGAAGAAAGGCAATACTTCACCCAGAAGTATGAAAGTAGTCGATACTTCTAAATGGGAAAAGTTAGAGATGGAGTATGTATGTATGAAATACTAAATCTAAGGCAAAGGCACGTCGTGCCCACCCACTGTCTGAACATGGAGAAAGATGTGAGATTTCACCCCTGTTACTTTATTGAAAGGATGTAAGAGACTTTCATAGGAAGGCAAGCTGAACTGGTTCCAAAAATGACAGAGAGAGAATGAGCAAAGTATATCTGCAGCAGAAAGGAAAACCAAGAAAGAGATAATTACATGAAGTTATCTTTCTCCATTAAATTAAACTTTCGTTTTTTTTTTTTTCTTTCTTGATTGACTAATCTCTGCAATTTGCCAGATTTTGAGCTGGTATTTTTTAATACCACAATGTAATGATATCTGTTCCTCTCAATATGTCTATTTAAAAAATTCTGCCAAGTAGATTTGAATCTTCTTTTAATGCAAATACTTTACTTCCAGCTGGATACAGAAGTATCTGTACATGATGTTATGTTTCACTTGAAAATACATTCTTTAAATTAATTTGCTTAGGCTTGGAGAGAATGTAGAAAAGTAAATCTCAGATTTCTTTCTTTATTATGAATGTTCCAATTGCTCTGTTCAGTTGAAAAAATCAAGTTATAAATGTTTTAAACTCCCAATGAGTTATGGCATCTTAAGAAGAAGTTATGACAGTTTAAATTAATTAAATAAAAATAGCAATAGCTATTCCTATGGTGATGCACAAAGTAAAAGTTGCTGTATCTATTCTGGAAGGAAGTTCAAAGGCATTTTGCAAAAGCCTAGCAAAAAAGTATCATAAAGATGTTCCATGATGCAGTTTCCATCCTATTGAGCAATACAGTATTTTGAGTGCATTTTTTCATGGATTTGCTTTAGGAGATGCAGTGAACCATGTGATAAACTTTCCACATTTTGCTATACCAAACACAAGTTTGTCTCCAGATAGTATTCTAGACAGGTCAAGCTGGACTGTGTAGGACCTGGCGTGACTGTTAATATTAATCTTTGCTTTTCATATTTTAATTTTTCTAATACAACTTGGAAATTATGGCCATAACTTTAAAGCCATTTTGCATGTATATTCCGTGATAATCCATGGAATTAGACATTGAAACAGAGGTTATTTAGTTCATACACATAATCAGATAACAGGTTCTAGTACTCCCGTGTGATCTCTCCCTCTCCCCTTACCTCTCCTTTTGCTATGCTTTCTTTTTTATTTAATTTTTCTGTTTTCCTTCCTGTCTTCCTTCTTTGCCATCTTTTACTTCTGCTTTCTATGTCTCTCCTCTCCCTTCCTATACTCCTTCCTCTTTCCGCCTTCATATTTTTTCTCTTTCCATATTCATTTCCATTGTTCTTTATTGTCCTTCTGCATTCTTCATGGTGTTCCTTTACTTTCCCTGCTTTCTTTCTTGCTCCCCCTTTCATAGAATCATAGAATCGTTAGGGTTGGAAAGGACCTCTGAGATCATCGAGTCCAACCTGTAGATCATCGAGTCCAAAAAGGCTAAATTTTGACAGGAGAGTCAGGTGGATATCAGCATCTTTCACAGTGGCTCCATTCCAATGGCAAATACTGCCTACAATGGTGAATGCTGATATCCACGTTTGTACACAGATACCATGTTAAGGAATAACACTGGTACTAAGGTAGATTGCAGTTGGTGGTTGACAGGCAGATAAGAAAACAGCTTCTCTGACCCAGTAACCTTCTAATTTAGCAGTAAAAGATGATGAAAGATAAGCTTAGAAAGGCACAGGACACACTGCCCTTAATATGTGGGTTTTCTTTGTGGTTCCATCACAGTTTTAACATGTGATCCTGGGCAAGCCATTCAATCTCAGTGCATCTGTTTCTTCATCTGAAAAGGTGAGGATCACGCATGCCTGCCTTACCAAATAGTGTGAAAGGAACATCGGTAATCCACGTCTCAATCTTTATGGGAGGGTCCATTAGAATTGTGAGGTTTTGATATTTATTTTTCCCTTAAATCCAGCATTTTATCCATCTCTTGAAGTACAATGCAAACAAGCACAAGAGGCCAATTATTTTCTAATATACCCAAGATAGTCTTATGCATGCATTGTACTGCAATCAGTCAGCACCAGTGTGTCTGTAGAGATCAGCTTCATTGACTGTTTGATTTCTGATAATCAGTGCTGCATAATCTGAACCTCTCCATACCCTTATAACCAATTCTAGCCTTCTAACAGCTTCTTAAAGATTTAACTGTCTGCACTGTTGAGACAGCTAAGAAATGTATGAAATACAGTAAAAAATGCTCTGTACAGAGTAACTTTTGCTTTGGGTAAACCTCTCAAGAAGTGATGTCTTTGCATACTCACACACATAAATACACAAAAATATAGAATATATAGAGACAGAGGGATAAACAGCAGCTTTGGTAGTGAAGTTCTTTGTGTTGCTTATCCAGTAGTTGTTAATGTATAGAGTGTGATACCACAGTATTCCTTTTTCATGTGTTTTTAAGGGCTGAAAGCAATGTGTTTCATTTGCTGACATAATATGTCCCAACTGCTTGGTCCTGGGGATAAATAGCACACTTTCATATATGTTTGGTCCGTAGCAGAGCCAGTTCAAGCATTTCCTGACTCTGGTGTGAACCACAGAGTCACTGGAGTTGGAAGGGACCTCTGCTTGAGGCAGGAGCAGCGGTGTGGTCATACCAGGCTGCTCAGGGCTTTATCCAGCCAGGTCTTGAAAATTTCTAAAGATGGGGACTGTACAACCTCTCTGGGCAGCCTGTGCCACTGCCTCACTGTTCTCATGGGGAAAAAGGGGGTTTGTTATGTTCAGTTTGAACCTGCCTTGTTTCAACTGAAGCCCATTGCCTTCATCCTGCCACCTTACACCTCTGTGAAGAGCCTGGCTCCATCTTATTGATGACCTCCTTGTAGGTTCTCCAGGCTGAACAAGCCCTGGTCCTGCAGCATCTCCTCACAGGGCAAGTGCTCCATCCCCTGACCATCTCAGTGACCTTCTGCTGAACTCACTCCAGTTGATCAATGCATTTCTCATATTGGGGGCCCAAAACTGGATGCAGCCTGTAAATGTGGCCTAATGAGTGCTGCATAAAACGGGATCATCAGTTCCCTCAATCTACAGGCTCTGCTGCTAATGATACCACTCAGGGTGCCATTCCACCAGGGCACATGGGATTCATCTGCCACTTGCTGTCTGCCATGGCCCCCAGGGCCTCTTCATTGGAGCTGCTCCCCCACCAGTCCTTCCCCAGCCTGCATTGCTGCCAGCCATGCTTCCTTGCCAGGGGCAGGACTATTCTGTTCTTACTGAGTTTCATAAGTTTCCTGTTAGCCCGTTCCTCCAGCCTGCTCAGGTCCCTCTGCATCGCAGCCCTGTCTTTGAGCATATTGACTGATGCCCCCAGGCTGGTGTCATCTGCACATCTGATGAGTGTGCAGTGTCACTTCCTTCAGGTTATTGATAAAGATGTAAAGGTCCCAGGACAGACCCCTGTAGTGCTCTGCTTCTCACCAGCCTTCAGGTAGGGTGCAACCCCTTAACCACCCTCTGAGCCAAATCATCCAACCAATTTCTTTACCCACCCAGTTTTCCACCCCTCCAGAGTATAACATCCCAACTTGAATACAAGAATACTGTTGCAGACAGAGCTGAAAGCCTCGCTGGAGTCAAAGTAAATGACATCCATTGGTCTCCTTTGCCCAGTGCTCTCGCCGTTTTAGCATAGGAGGCAACTAAGTTGGTCAGGTATAATTTACCCTTGGTCAATCTGTGCTGGCTGTTCCCAGTCACTTTCTTCCCTGTGTTCCCAGGAATGAGCTCCAAGAGCAGTCACTCCACAGTTTTATGTAAAAAACCTCACTCTGTGTTTGTGCAGAACTGATTCTGCTGAACAATAACCTGGCCAGAAATAGTTTTGGTTTTGGCTAGATGACATCTGTGATCCAGTTTGCTACAGAGCCATGCTTTCACATGTGCCATGACAACAGTGAGGGAGGTGTGGAGGTGGGAACCAGTTTGGGGCAGGAGGGTGGTAACTACTTAAACCAGTTTAAGTGGCACCACTGTTGAATACACTAGATGTTGAAACTTGAAATCCCTTAAACCACACGCAAATGCATATGAAGCTTGCTCATCTGTGACCTTGTAAAAGTTTTCTGCAGTTTCCTAGACAAAGTAGTTGCATATTCAAGGGAAAAATGACATACTTGCAGCAAATAATTTGTCCCTTGCCTGTTTGGTGCATGCAGTTACAGTAAACAGAGTAGGATTTCCATTTTCTTACTCTCTTGGTCCATGTTGTACTCTGCCTTCATCTGGTAGGTTGTAGTCTCTTCTCAAGTGAAAATGGTATGTAAACAGACAAAGTTTGGAGGAAAAAGGTATTAGAGCTTTTAAAATATTTGTCCAGAGTAAAAAAAGAAGCCCACAGCACAACTGTGAAATCTGTGCAAATTTCCCACATCCTAGTTCCAGTGCCTTAATAATTACACTTTTTTATAACTACAAAAAAAATGTGTTCTACCTCAATAAAAGCCAAAACAAACAAAAAACCCGACTACTATTTGTTTTATAAAACAAATTAAAATTTAAAAGTTAAGGAATTAAAATTAAAAAGCAAAAGATCTGCTATGCTTACTCTATGCTTCTAAAGTGTATTTACAACTTATTTTGTGTTTATAAGAAGCAATGACTTAGGAGTGCATTTGGCCGTTCTTTTAATTTGAGTAAACGTTCCAGCAACCTTTTTTTTTGCATAACATTTACTTCAGATCTCTTTCTTTTGAAAGTGCCAAGTGAATACTGTTAGCGTACGGGTTGACAGAGCCGTTGAGGATCCCAGTTCCAAGAATGGCATGGCCACTTTTCTCTTTTCTAAGTAAATTGCAAATAATAATGTAACCATGATGCTGTAAGGATATAAGTGAAGTTGTTCTAATAAAAGGTATTGTTTCTCCCTACAATCTTATCCTAAAGTAAATTGTTTTCTTTAAAGAAGTAACAGGTTTTACAGCACTGGCTAAAAATCCGAAGTATAAAGGAGATGAAGGCAGAGGTTACAAAAGAATAGTGGACAAAAGGCAGTGCATCACTTTCTCTTTAAGCCATAGTAGAGAAATCCCAGTGCCCCACGTGCCTTTTTATGCATCATAAACTCCAAAATGCATTTGATATATTTAAGTGGTACATTTGAGTTCACTCTGCTAGTCTATGTGAACTCTGTGTGAAGAAATCAAGCGAGTGTGCTCAGATCATAGACTCAGTACCAGCCCACTTTAATCCCTGATAACAATTCTGTTTGAGTAAGTCCCATTGAACCTTTCTTGTTATGTGATAACGCTCTATTGCATTACCCAAACCCTTTATGGTACACATGCTTCCAGCTCATCTGTGAACAAACCAGTCAAGTCACTAGTTTCAACAGCTTTGACATCACCTCCAGGCTGCACTCCTACAGGTCTGAACCTGTTCTTTCTTTCAGCAATGCCTGGGTGCCTCCCAGACTGGGGGTGGTTGTAATCATGCATCCCCACCTCCATTGTACCGCTTGCAGTTTCTTCTTCTTGCACGTTTATATAAGAGCAGAGGTGTGAAAGTGCTAGAGCAGTGGGAGACGATACTTTCCAGTTCAGAGTAATAGTGGCACATTTGCTAACAAATGCACGTTTGGCACCTGCACTCTTTTTGCATGCTCCTGCTCAATGCTGTTTTCTATTCCTGATCCCTGCTCTGTAATTCACTAGGTTCTGTTGTTAAATGATGTTTCCCATGTGTTGTTTTATCAAGAAAATTAAATTAAACTTTCCAAATTATAACGTGTAAGGCATTCAATGCCTTAAATAACTTTTGTAATCTCTCTCTCTGTAGATCAGACCCTTTTTTGTTGCATGTTTCTATACATCAGTCATTGCTGAGCAGAAGAAGTGTTAAAAAAAAAAGAAATGAGTAATTACTATTCAGTGGTCTATACAGAAAAGTAGTGGACGTTCTGTCATAGGAACATGAGGCACTGCATTTGATGAAACTAAAGGTTCTGCTAGACCAATAATTTATTTCTGACAGTGGCCAGTAGGAGAGATACTTAGGGAAAATGTGTAGGAAATATTGCTCCCTCCTCTCAGCAGGTTCTTTTCTGTGTTGCACAACAGGAGTATGAGAACCAGTGATCATAAGTTGAAACAGGAGATGTTCTGACTGTATATAAGAGGGAAAAAAATTTCAGCAAGAAGAGAATTAATCATGGAACAGGTTGTCCAGAGAGGCTGCGAACCCTCCCTCCTTGGAGATTTTCAAAAGCACTGAAGAGCCTGGCTTCCATTCAGTGTTGATCTTGCTTTGAGCAGGAGTTTGACTAGGTGACCCAGGTCCCTCCAACCTCAGTGATTCATTGATTGTAGAAACCCTATAGGAGTAATTGTCCCTTCTGCAATCAGAGAGCTATCACATCCCGGAGCAGTTCTCACCCTGATTGCATGTGTCTAAATCTGTTCTTCATGAAATGAACAGCTGCAGTTTTGTCTGTTCTAAAGGCAACAGTATTTAGAGTATAATTTCATAGAATTTTATTCTGTCTGAGGCCATGATTATTTTTATTCAAACATTGGCTCAAATGCCCCCCTTAGATGCATGGATTGGCAGCTGTAGCTATGAAAAAGAAATCAGGGACATTTGCAGTACACCTTCTTCTGTGGAAATAAGTGTTCTTGATAAAAAAAGTTTTTATTATGGCCCCATGGGGCAATTCTTTTGAGTATATCTGAGATGCATTTTATGAGATGCATCTGCTACAGGTATCTGCCCTGCTTTCTACAATAATAATGCAACATCCCTCTCTTTATGATATGAACATCTGGTAGTTACATCCTCTTTATATCTTTAGCCGCATGTGCATGGACTTTAGTAACAATTAGAGTATTACTAAGTATTAAGTATTACTAAGTTCATTGCACATTCAAAATAATCTACAAACAGTTTGAGCTTTTTTTATTGGTGTGATGCTTCGAATTTCTAGAGCAAACTAGAAATTAACCCTGCAGATTGGTGCCTTGGCAGTTACAGCTAGGACCAAAAGTCCTACTCAGTCTGAAAAAATATATGTGCCCCATCCAGTAGTTTTGGCAAGGCTAAAGCAGAGCACAATTAATTAGCATGTAAGCACAGGATCTTGTGAATCTCCATTCCAGTGGAAACAACTTGAAAACATTTTTGTATTGTGCAGGGCCTAATTTAACAAAATGATTCTGTTAGTGTATTGATTTCAGACTCGGTGAGTGAAGATGTGCATTTTTGCCTATTGTTTCTGAAAATAATCCACAAAGCTAAGGGAATACAATGCCTGTCAGATCTCAAGGGATATGAGCCCATTGCCAAGCCAGGCATACATACAGTTTTTTGTGCAACTTGACTTGAGATGACTAAACTAAAAGATTTCCTGTCATGTTTGATGAACGGGATGCAAAAATCATTTGTCCTTTACGATGTCCTAGGAGGCAAAGAAGAAATTTCAGAGACTGTCCAACATGGCTTTGATGAGAAAGTAATTAAAGTCACTGACTGAGCTGTCCACATGTTTGAGTCAGATAACAATGTAATTGACTGTAATGGTCCCTCTGCTGAAGGACAGTAATCAGAAGATAGATGTGACTGAAACCAAATTTTCTAAGGGAAATTTTATTGACATTTCCAGCTAGTAGTAATAAGTCAAAAAATTAATTTTACTATACGCAAGAGTTAAGTAGGCTACGCTATGCTGATTTTTGAAGAGAAAAAGAAAACATAATTCAACGTCTAGATTATTTTTTTTTCGTGATAATAACCTGCTATTCATAGTTTACAGTTACTATTATCGTCTCCTTCGTCTTGCAGTGGTTATCACATGTGCACCACATATGCACCTCAGCAGCTTTACCAACAGCAACGGACTTTGCCAGTACTGCTGATGGGCTCAGCCTACATCACAGCCTCATCGCAGCATAGAGTAGTTTTAGGAGCTCATCTCCTCCCTCTCCAAGATGGTTAGAAACTAATTTTAACTACAGATAATTTTGTAATTTGCAGGCAAAGAAGTCAGTTTGGCATACTCCTCTTAGCCTGATTCAATTAATTTTAAATGCTTTGGCAGCTTTTCTCCATGCTGCTGTTAAAAGAATTGTAGATAATGACACGACTCACAGCTGATCTCAGTCTTTCCTCTAAAGGAAGAAAATAGCAACCCCTACAAAAACCACAGCCAACTTCATACTTTTTGGTCATCATGCAGCTTGAATTGCTTCTTTTCTCCCCCCAGTTTTTTGTCAATTCAAGCTCACATGGTTATTGTGGAATGTAAAGTAACCAAGCATCCATATTCTGATTTTTTAACTGTATTAGGTTTTCTGGGTATGCTTAGAAACAACTAACATTTTCCACTTCTTAGCTCAGTTTTTACAAGATTTGATTCTCTAAGTTACATTGTGAAGTTTCTTCACTGTACTCCATAGATAGTCCATTTGCTTCTGCAAAAAATTGTGCCAGAGGTGCCAGGGTGACACAGTCTGAGTCTAACCATAAGCCATTACTCTTGTTTTCCTTTACTGCAGTTTCATGCAGCTGTCATTTGTGACCAACCAGTTTAAGCTGTGCAAAGTTGAACACAATACCTAAGCACCGTACCAGCCTTTACCCAAATGGTCCTTGAGCCTCTAACAAACCTGCAAAGCATGCTGCTGTTTCAGCTTGTGCATCATCTAAGTAGTTGATGACTCTTGTCTCAGTCTTCAAGCACCTCTAAACAATGGCTAGCACTGCTGGGGAGGGAAAAGTTATTTCTTCCTTTTCTTCCCTCCCTCTCCCTCTGGGAGAAACATCTAGTTTTGCCTGTGAAACTCAATGCCTGTTGGCGTACGGTAGTCATAGTTCTCTGCCAGTCAGCAGCGTGTCAGTCCTAGGGAAGTTTTAGCTCCTTACTTAGTCAGAAGAGCACCGAGACCTTTCTATGAACCAAGACTTAGCCCTATATTTCAGGTGCACAATTCTCATAATTGCTGAAGTAAGACACTAGTATCGCTTTTAAGAATATCCTGAATTTGCATTACTGGCAGTAAAAGCAGCACAACTTTAACTTGCACATTAAGTAGATTGGATTTGAAAGAAACAAACCCTACCCCATACTTTTCTTGCAATATTGTTCTTCCAGTAGCTTTTCAGCAAAGAACCATGCTTAAGGCATCATTTTTAAAGGAATCCACAGCCAGCCTTTAATTTGCATGTAGACTAATCATTTGCACAGCTAAGCAGTAGAAAGGCACCCACAACTTTTTATGTCTATTAGATGATGCTGACAGCTTCTGGGCTCATAAACTGGTCATTCAAATTCAGCCTGTAACCACAAGGTAAGTTTCAAAGCAACCTGTTTATTCCTGTCCCCTCTTGAAGCTGACCACTCGCACTTGTGCTGGTGTAGCTACTTATGGCATTGCCTTCTAAACTGGATAATTTAAGTGATCAAAGTTTTTAAACTCCTGTTTTTCTCAAAGGCTTTCTTAATAATATAGATGTTTCTGAAAATGAGGTGAAGTTTAAGGCATATGGGGAGAGGGGAGAGAAAGAAGATAAAAACTTTTTAAGCCAGTGTTGCTACTGGGGACAAAGTATGTGGGTCCAGACCTTCAGCCATTAAAAGCACAGGCTTGGAAAATAGAAACCAATTAAAGAAAAAATTAAAAATTCCTCCCTGGCACTCCATGTGTTATTGGTCAGTTCTTTGTAGATGAGTTTATTGATCCTTCAAATCTATATTTCTCCTTTAGACTCTAGTTCAGCAAAATCCTTAAACAAGTAATTGGCTTTAAGCATTGGAATGCTTTTATCAAAGCTCATTATAAATAAAATTCACCTCAACTTCAACTATTTTCCTAAATTTGGGTGTATTTGATTGTTTGAAGTTAAGCATTCATCTAGGCATTCAGCTGAATCTAGGACCTCTTAATTGTTATAAAACCCCTGCTAAGGAATATATAGCTGATGTATGTCTTTAAACACATCTTATGGAAGGAAAGATCTTATTTTTTCTTGTATGAATGGCATTTTTCGAGATAGCTGTTCAGAAACTTTAGTCCTGCTAAAGCAGACTGTGTACATCTTTCAGGTAATGGTGACCTCTGACCACTGAAATGAAATAGCTGAAGCCCCGGAAGATGCTTCACACTGAGATCCAGAGACAGCAACACATTAATTCTTTTCAAGGCATTTTTCTATTTAGTATTTGCTCAAAGTTAAAAAGCAAAAGCAATTGTTACCTAAAATTCATTTCTAGGGCCAGTATCACAAGGCACTTAACACCAATGTAAAGTCATATTACTAATGAAATGGTCAGTCCTCCCACCCTCTTCTTGGCAAACTTTTCCTACCTTTCCATTGTCTAGTGGTAGGACTTCAGGGGCATTAGACATCCTGCTGAAACTAACCCTATGCACAAACAAAATGTATTAGTTTTCAACCAGATCATCGTGCCAAACCACTAACTGCAGAGCTGCACAAGTGCTGCTGCTGGCACGAGGGATGTGCAGGAATGAACAGGATGAGCAGGAGCCTGAGAGCCCTGTGGAGAAGAGGAGAGGTGGACTGGGAGACCTCACCCCTGTTTTCCTGGAGGAGAAACTCCCACTCTCCACCCAAAAAGCCTTATTGAATCAGAAAGCTGTTAGTTAAATTGGAGGTTCACTTAGAGAAGGTCAAACATAAAAGTACACTGAGAATGCTTGAATGTGCCTGAATGAATGAAATGAAATGCTTATGTCTTAGAAATTGTTTGGCCAATTTTACTGTCATTATGAAAAAACAAAAAGAAGGTATCAATCTGGAGCAACAGCTCTTTACAGGGTCAGGATGGGAACTTGTTTTATGCTTCTGATATCTAGACTGGGTAGAGGAGATGCTGAGATAAAATCAAATCATTGCTTGTATTACATTTTTTCCTCTAGTCTTTTCACACAAGAAAAAATGGTTTTGAATGCAAAACTCATATACATAATTTACAGTGTGAGCTATTTGTTAACAAAAAGCAAGCTTTTACTGGTAAAGCCTGTTGGAAATTGAGCTGAAAGTATATATTTTTATGCTGTTTGAAGACTAACCGGAGGTCTGGTCTGAATAGGAGTCTGTCTTTATCTTAGTCTTAATGGGTAATGATTTCGTTTCACTGAGCTTAGATGTTCAAAATCTGAATCCAAATGTTTTACTGTGTTCCCTTTTTACTTTATTCCCATTTTGAGTGGCCTGAATCAGCTAGGGAATAGAACAGTGCGGAGTTAAGCAAAATAGCTTAGAAATGTCTAATTTTCAATATAGTCTCAGCCTCTGAGTCATTGCAAGACCTTGTGCTAGTTTTCTAACCTCCGTCCTACCTTGTTTGCACCTCAGGTAAAATTAAGACAGTAAATTTCCTTACCAAAATCTGCACAGTGCATTCATCTCAGTAGTGACCGAGCAACTGAGCATGCTTCACAGAGGCTCAGCAAGGATTACTTATTTTGTATGGCATTTTGAAGATTAAAATGATTTGTTAGGTTGTAAGGCACAACGTAGGTGTCTTGCTCCAAATAATCAGTTCACTGAAACAACAAGAAAAAACTTCCAAACCAGCCATGTTGCCCTTGGTGCTCTGCAAACTCCTGGTGCTTGCTGTCCTGACTGCATAGACCTATCAGCCTCATCTGGTTGCAAATATCAGTTTCTTCAAAGTCCCTAAGCCCAGGAGGTTTTGTAACTCAGCTCTTTCCTCAGCATTTCCAACTGGTTCAGCCGGCATGCAGGCAGTTAGGGATTGCTCCTTAAGCATCCATCTCACCTCATTTCATGCCTCACCTGAGCCAAAAGCAAGGCACTCATCTCAGCACTGCAACACGCAGCATCATTGGGGCTGAGTCTTTGGTGACTGAGCGTGAAGTTATCAATATAGTGTGAGCTTTGTTTTCTAACCAGTTTCTAACAGACCTAATTTCCTTCTTTGAAAGGATGGTGCCCTCCCTAGCCTAACTGCTTTTCATCTTACATCTACACAGCAGCCCTCAATGTTTTAGGCAATAGCATGAGCTTTGCAGTCTTTTTTTTTTGCCTGCCAGCTGAGGTGGTGGCTAATGGAAATGATTGTCCAGTGGCTTCTTCAAATTGAAATATTATTTACAGTTTCAGGTGCAGAGCAAACAGAGGGAGAATAGACCCTACTTAAACCATGGTCCTTATAAGCTTCTACATCAGGCAAGTCACCTGCTTCACTGTGCTTGGAGAAGTAAATGCTGTCACATATTGTCCCTCTCTCCCAGAGAAGACAATGTTGCTGCTGTTGCAGGAACCCTCCCCAGATTTTTAGGAGTTTCTCTGGCTATTTAAGACTTTAAAGCTCTGGCATAAGTCATGGATCCCCCAGACTTGACAGTGTATCCATGACAGAGTCTTCACCTGTTTCATTTTAGGAATGAACTCTCTATATTTGCTTTTCATCCACAGTAACTATGCATAGCTTCTTCTTATTACCTCCATTTTACATTCAGGAAAGATGATTTCAGCTAACTACAGTGAATATCCCATCTTCATCCAGCACAAAGCCTAAAT
This sequence comes from Nipponia nippon, assembly GCF_047370975.1. Lineage (NCBI taxonomy): Eukaryota > Metazoa > Chordata > Aves > Pelecaniformes > Threskiornithidae > Nipponia > Nipponia nippon. The sequence goes on along the minus strand of NW_028262290.1, from coordinate 42,737,186 downwards.
CCCAGGACCCCTAATTCCTGGGTCAGCAATGTCTACAGTACCTAGAATATCTCTAAGGTCTGAAATTTTATATTGTATTTCACTCAAATACCATTAGCTGGAATCCTAGTGAGATGCAAGAAAAATTGAAAGTGGCCCAGAGCTGGACTATTCTGTTGCTTAAGTAGTCATGATACTAAAGAAAGGCGAGAGGAACCTTAGAAGAATGAGAGATGTGTATTGAGAGATGCCTAAGCACTTTGGGCCATATAGTCCAGTACAAAGCACCTCAGACCTAGATTTACTGAGTCACTGAAGCATGATTTTCTATAGCCCTACAGTAATCCCTAGAGCTATAGTTTTGGAGCTGCTTTATTTAAAATGTGTCTTTAAAGAAAGTCTGTAATAATGATACTAGTCTGTGTAAGCAAATTTTAGTTACAAGGCTAAAATCACCACCAGTCTTTCCCTCTGTTTCTTCATGGCTGCTTAATGTATTGCTAGACTGGGAGAATAACAGAACTGATGGTTATACGGGCATGCTATGATTTTTTTCCTTAGATAACTCTCTCTGCTTTAGTTTTACCGACAATGAAAATCCATGTTCAGTGAGTTTAAAATTCAGATCTGAAGTGTCTTTCTGTCCACTCTTCTTTTTTCATCCTATGTTAAATGTCAGCATGCTACTGTCTTTTGGAGATCCTTATCTTTTTTTTTTTGAAAGGCTTTTGTACCCTTGAATACTTGGGAGTATTAATAAGCTCCTTGTTTGTTCTTAAAGATGGCATTTTTAAGAGGAGTACAAGATGAGGGGAAGGGGAAGGGGAAGGGGAAGGGGAAGGGGAAGGGGAAGGGGAAGGGGAAGGGGAAGGGGAAGGGGAAGGGGAAGGGGAAGGGGAAGGGGGAGGGAAGGAAAGACCTTTTGACATCAGGAGGCCACCAGTAATCTTTTTAATGCGGTAGCATGATAAAAGTAATCATAGAATAAGAATTTCTCAGGCTGTGCAAAGTATCAAGAAAGCAATATGTGAAATGTATTTAGATATGCAGATGACTGTTACCCTAAAACATATGTAAATGACAGCCTTAGATGGGTAACTTGTTGGCATAAATGAATTCTTCACTTAAGCTTTTATCAGAAACTCTTAATATCTGTGATGACCCTTATGTGACTGCAAACTGTTGAGTCTGTCTGTAAAAAGCCTGGTTAATCACAGTATTATCAGCACTATCAAAGAAGCTCTTAAAACTGAGTCTGACATTCCTTTTAAAAATGCATTAGAGAGATTGAATGGTACCTTTGAATGATGTAACTTTTGTTTAGCAATTTTGAGCATTCCACCTGGTTGTATAAGTCCTCTTAAGAGCTGCAATGGCAGTGATGAATTAATTCATGACATGCTTATCTGATCCACTCTCAACAGATGCATTTGAACTCTTTCACATTCATGCAGTGCATAGGTAGTGCACTACCTAACTGTATTTACATCACCAGGGTCTGAGAAAATCAAGGCAGCTCCTCTTGTTGCCTTTCCTGAGCCAAGAAAAGGCTTTCCTGTGCAATCCACAGTGGGCAAAGGAGGAAGGAGGACTAGTCAGTGCATGCACACAAGCACAGTAAACTGGCTGATCTTTATGTTATTTTGATTGAGGTCAAGTGTAATACCCGTTTCTACCTATTTAATACATGACCTCGATATAAGGCCTTGCTATTAAAGGGGCTTTCTGGTGCTGGATGAAGGTCCAAAGGGTTATGCCAGCCACTCAGTGCATTGCCCCAGTATGACAGTGGCCTGCAGAAAACTGGACGAGGATGTGGGCAAGATGAGGGAAGACAACGTTGTGTTGTCTTCTGTTTCTGGCAAAGGGAAAATGCCTGTTGTGGTTTAACCCCAGTCAGCAACTAAACACCACAGAGCCGCTTGCTCACCCTCCCCCCACCCTCGCAGTGGGATGGGGGAGAGAACTGGAAAAAAAAAAAGTAAAACTCGTGGTTTGAGATAAAGACAGTTTAATAGGACAGCAGGGGCAGAGAAAAGAAGAATCATAATCATAATAAAAGAATATACAAAACAAGTGATGCACAATGCAATTGCTCACCACCCACTGATCGACACCCAGCCCGTCTCCAAGCAGCGATCACTGCCCCTCAACCACCTCCCTGCAGTTTATATACTCAGCATGACGCCATACGGTGTGGAATAGCCCTTTGGCCAGTCTGGGTCAGCTGTCCCGGCTGTGCCCCCTCCCAGCTGCTTGTGCCCCTGGCAGAGCATGGGAAGCTGAAAAGTCCTTGACCAGTGTAAGCACTACTTAGCACCAACTAAAACATCAGTGTGTTATCAACATTATTCTCATCCTAAATCCAAACCACAGCACTATACCAGCTACTAGGAAGAAAATTAACTCTATCCCAGCTAAAACCAGGACAGTATCCACCCCTTATTCTATACCATATATGTCATGTCCAGGTCCCACACTTTCCAATACATTCCAACTAATCACCACTACTTTTCTTGTCTTTTGATATATACACACAGATATCATTCCCTTAGTCTATGGGCCATCCCTATAGAATGTTCGTTGAGTTCATTCAGTCCATGACTTTGGGCTCCATCTGTCATCAGTCTTTCCAGGCAGGAGAGATGGTGTGTGCTGTTGGATTGTCGCATGCTGAAGCCAGTTCTGGTTCCATTACTGCTGCACTTTGCTCGGTTTCATCAAAGTTCATTCTTCCTTAATCTGGGTGATTCTTACTGTAATACCATTGATATGGCATATAGCCACCATAGAAGTGATGATATACAGCATTATATAGCAATTAGAATAATACAATTCAGTTCATTGGCTATTCTCACCCAAAATCTAATCCCCTTGAGGTACACATCGGACTTCCCCATCCTGCTGTATCACCCACCAAGTGCACCCAGGTCCTTGAGCAAAAGCAATCCCACACATGGGTTTGCCTTTGCCCGGGGCAGGAACAATTCAGACTGTCTTCCCCACCATATTTATAGGATGCAGAGTGAAGTCCCAGTTGTTGAAGAGGTGGCAGTCACTGACCTGCTCCTCCACCTGGATGCGCACAAGTCCATGGGCCTACATGGGATCCACCCAAGGATAATGAGGGAGCTGGCAGAGGAGCTGGCCAAGCCACTCTCGATCATTTATCAGCAGTCCTGGTCAACCGGGGAGGTCCCGGATGACTGGAAGCTAGCAAAGGTGACACCCCTCTACAAGAAGGGTCGGAAGGAGGATCCCGGGAACTACAGGCCTGTCAGCCTGACCTCGGTGCCGAGAAAGGTCATGGAACAGATCATCTTGAGTGCCATTATGCAGCATGTGCAGGACAACCAGGAGATCAGGCCCAGCCAGCATGGGTTTATGAAAGGGAGATCCTGTTTCACTAACCTGGTCTCCTTCTATGACAAGGTGACCCGCTTAGTGGATGAGGGGAAGGCTGTGGATGTTGTCTACTTGGACTTTAGTACTTTGGCCTTTGACACTGTCTCCCACAGCATTCTCCTGGAGAAGCTGGCTGCTCACAGCTTGGATGGGTGCACTCTGCGCTGGGTTAAAAATTGGCTGGACAGCCGAGCCCAGAGAGTGGTGGTAAATAGAGTCAAATCCAGTTGGTGGCTGGTCACGAGTGGTGTTCCCCAGGGCTCAGTGTTGCAGCCAGTCCTGTTCAACATCTTCATTGATGATCTGGATGAGGAGATTGAGTGCACCTGCAGAAAGTTTGCAGATGACACCAAGTTGGGTGGAAGTGTCGATCTGCTGGAGGGTAGGAAGGCCCTGCAGAGGGACCTGGACAGGCTGGATCAATGGGCCGGGGCCAACTGCATTAGATTCAACAAGGCTCAGTGCCGGGTCCTGCACTTCGATCACAACAACCCCATGCAACGCTACAGGCTTGGGGAGGAGTGGCTGGAGAGCTGTCTGGCGGAAAAGGACCTGGGGGTGCTGGTTGACAGCTGCCTGAACATGAGCCAGCAGTGTGCTCAGGTGGCCAAGAAGGCCAATGGCATCCTGGCCTGTATCAGGAACAGTGTGGCCAGCAGGACCAGGGAGGTGATAGTGCCCCTGTAGTGGGCACTGGTGAGGCCGCACCTTGAGTACTGTGTTCAGTTTTGGGCCCCTCCCTACAAGAAGGACATGGAGGTGCTGGAGCGTGTCCAGAGGAGGGCAACGAAGTTGGTGAAGGGTCTAGAGCACAAGTCGTATGAGGAGCGGCTGAGGGAACTGGGGTTGTTTAGCCTGGAGAAGAGGAGGCTGAGGGGAGACCTTATTGCTCTCTACAACTACCTGAAAGGAGGTTGTAGCGAGGTGAGGGTTGGTCTCTTCTCCCTAGTAACAAGCTATAGGACGAGAGAAAATGGCCTCAAGCTGCGCCAGGGGAGGTTTAGGTTGGATATTAGGAAAAACTTCTTCACCAAAAGGGTAGTCAAGCATTATACCAGGCTGCCCAGGGAAGTGGTTGAGTCTCCATCCCTGGAGGTATTTAAAGGACGGATAGATGTGGTGCTCGAGGACATGGTATAGTGATGGACTTGGCAGTGATAGGTTAACGGTTGGACTTGATGATCTTAAGGGTCTTTTCCAACCTTAACGATTCTATGATTCTATGATTCTATGATATTTTTTATGTGCACTGCAGGGTCTTTATCGCCTTCTTTGACTGGGCAGGGCCAGCTCGATTGGCAGATCCACTAGTGTTAACTAACCAGCTGGCTTCTGCTAAATGTGTGTCCCAATGTTTGAACGTCCCAGCACCCATTGCACTCAGTGTAGTCTTTAACAGTCCATTGTATCATTCCATTTTCCCAGATGCTGGTGCATGATAGGGGATGTGATACACCCACTCAGTGCCATGCTCTTTGGCCCAGGTGACTATGAGCTTGTTTTGGAAATGAATCCCGTTGTCTGACTCAGTTCTTTCTGGGGTGCCATGTAGCCATAGGACTTGCTTGTCAAGGCCTAGGATAGAGTTCTGGGTGGTGGCATGGGGCACGGGATATGTTCCCAGCCATCCTGTGTTTGCTTCCACCATGGTGAGCACGTGGTGCTTGCCTTGGTGGATTTGTGGGAGCGTGATACAACCAATCTGCCAGGCCTCCTCATATTTATATTTCAGCCGTTGTCCTCTATACCAGAGAGGCTTTAACTGCTTGGCTTGCTTGATTGCAGAGCATGTTTCACATTCATGGATAACCTGTGCCATGTCACACATTCATGGATAACAGGGTGGCCCTTAGTGTATACCTTCTATATCCTCTCTCTTGAGCAGAATAACGCTGGCTCCTAATAGCTGAGATACTGGTCCGTACAGATGGAGGGTAGGACCTATCCTCTTCAACTTTCTCGACCTTCCAGGGCAGTTTCTCCACAGCCAAGACAAGGGAGGAAAAGAGACTTTCTTCATATTCCCGGAGCTGGCCAGCCACCTCATCCACCGTTGGTTCCTCTTCATATTTCCAGGCAAGTAGTGCCAGTGAGTTAGCATACGACGCTTGTACACTCCATACAAACTTGCACCACGTGGGTTGTGTGCATCGGACTTCATCTGGATCTTTTGATAACCGCTCATTATTCAGGTCACCATAAATCACCTCCAGCATGGCTAATTCTCTCAGGTACTGGATACCTCTTCTCCATGGTGGTCATTTCCTTGGGCAATAGATAACATCTTCCTTGAAGGGATACCTTTCCTTCACACCTGACAGTAGATGCCTCCAGAGGCTGAGGGCTTGTGCCCCTTTTCCAATCGCTTTGTGAATGCCCGTTTCCCTACAAAGGGATCCCAGCTGCTTGGCTTCCCTGCCCTCTAATTCCAGGCTACTGGCCCCGTTAACCCAGCATCAGAGCAACCAGATGACAATGTACTCGCCTGAACGATGGCTGAAATCTTTTTGCATATCTCGCAGCTCACTCAAGGATAGGGATTGGGTGGTTTCCATTTCATTTATGAATTCTTCCTCTTCCTCCTCCTCTCCTCATGATGGCACTGCTTTTCCATCATCCCTTTCTAAATGAGCTGACCTTCACTTCCATGTTTCTTCTTGTGTATAGGGGTGACCGATACCGGCATGGGTTGGTTCTCTTGTTCAGCTCTAGTGCCCATCACCAGGGTCTGAGTAGCCGCAATGCCTATCACCAGGGTTTGAGTAGCCGCAATGCTTGTGGCGGGGGTTGGAGTAACTGTAATGGCTGTCACTGGGGTTTGAGTAGCCACGGTATTCTTAAATAGTTGTTTAACCCTAAGCAAGACCTGACACACATTCAGGAGACATAGCAATAGGAACATGCTGGTTGAACATCCCAAGGTCATTCAAAATTCTCAAGAGCTATTGTAATTAGCCTGGAGAAGAAGGGGAAGATGGAACAGGTTGTCTCCCACACAGGTTGGCTCTCCGAGGAGAAAAAGTAAAAAGTGTAATTATTAATAATTTCTGATAGATGGCTCCCACAATACAGTGGTTACAGCAATGCTGAGTACAAATACAAGATTGATCTCATGACCAATAATTTTATCATACCATAAGCCAGTGTTGCACAGTACAGCAAAGCAACAACCTTAATCGCACTCCCAGAGGTGATAAACAGCACATACTGATAAACAGTATATATGGCAAGTAAGGTGTTACATAACACAACTCTGAGAGCAAATACAACTCTGAGAGTAAAATCAACATTGTGACCAGCAATTACTAAACTAATGTAATGAGTGCTTATAACAAATTTGTTTTAACACACTCTGGTCAGAACTATCATTATCTCAACCCTACAAGCCCCACCTTGGGTACAAAAAAGGACTGTCATGGTTTAACCCCAGTCAGAAACTCAGCACCACGCAGCTGCTTGTTCAGCCTCCCCACTCCCTATACCAGCTACTAAGAAGAAAATTAACTCCATCCCAGCTGAAACCAGGACAATGCCACAGTTCATAATCAAGTATTCATCAGGTTTATGAGCCAAAATCATGCTGTGTGTCCACTGTACCCCTAACTACTTCTATAAATCAGTTGTAGTTGTAGCTGGGCTTTCCAGAAGAGCCTGAAGACACTTGTTTGAAGTTACACTGAATAATATTATAACCACATAATGTGAGCAGAACCTTTTAATATATATGGAGAAATATCATGCTTACATTTCAAATATTTTTTCTACTAAATTTTCATAAGTTAAGAAAAACCCTTTTGAAGTGTCTTTATAGACTCATATTTCAGCTTAATTGAAATACTTGGATAAAAGTGAGACCAAAACTTTAGCATCAAGGCATTCAAGTAGAATATCTTACTTTTCATAGCACCTTTAAACTGATTCTAGATCTGACCTAGTCTCGCCCTCCATAGCTTATAAAATCCTCAGAGGCAAGTAAGAGAAAGATGTAATCTCTAAGTAGGCTGTGAATGAATCATTTCCAATAAAATTTCTTTGTAATTCTGTCAGCTTACACTGGCAAACATAAATAATATTATTAATATTTATATTTCTTATTTAATTGGAAAATCTAAGTATTCTTACATAAAGACAAAAGGTCCCAAAAGCCTTTGCAATAGAAATATATCAGTCTAAGGTATTAACTGGTTTTGGTTAAGACTTGGATCAATAATATGTTGTGCATCCCATTAGGAAGTATGTAGCAGGTCGTCTTGCACTTGTGCCTAGTTTCTTGCAGTGCTGCCTAGCAAATCTGCACTTTTTAGCTCAGGCTGTAGTATGGTTTTTTTTTTTTTAGCTGTAGAGGTCCCCAGTTTAATCTTCCAAGTTTTGGCCTGCATGGATATCCTTATGGCAGTATCAAAAGACTTCAGTTACATAGGGCTTCCATGATAGATATTACATAAAACTTTACCATTATAAAATGCACAGCTTAGACTTACTTCAGAAACTATACCCAACATAAAAATGTAAACAGGATCCATGCACAAACCCAGCAGAAAAACCTTAATTCTGCTCACTAAAAAGCAAAAATTACTTTTCAGGCTCTAGGGTCTCTCACTGAATATACCTTACCACTGATATGCCTGCCAACTAATAAAACGGAGCTGTTGTTTTAAGCATACTTTTTTCAGACCCTGATGGCTGTCTGATAGCCAGGATCTAAATCAAACAGAGCTTTGTGCCTTGGGCTGTGCCTGTGTAAACTTTACTGTTTAATTAAGCAACTGTACCAGAGATCATCCACATCATGTAAATGCTGTATTACTTCTTTTAAATGCTTACCTGGTAGCCAAAGAACACTTGGGGGTTTGTGAATAAAAGAAACAACGGAATTAGAAATTCAACAGCCATTAATGAGGAATCTTAAAGTTATTGCATGCTTAATTACCCTTTGCATTTAACTCTTCTTATCTAAGGAGCCATATGGCTGTTAAGATTTGCCAGGACTACAAGACTATATTAATGCAGAACACAAAACAATAATACGAGCTGCGACTATAGTGGGGTTTTTTTCACAAATATATTTTTGATGCTTTTAGATGGGACAACACTGGGATGAGTATCAGCTCCAATTTCCATTTAGTATTCCCAATGAATAATGTTCACAATCAAGAAACACTGTAATGCTTCTGCTACCAAGCCATATGTTGTATTTTGGGCAACCAGAGGCAGAGTTTTCTCTGAGATGATGCTTTATTTTCTGTAATCTAGTTAATTCAGAAAATCCCAAGTTCACTGGCCATGAAGTAGCACTACAAGGTTTATCTGTTTATCAAAGTCATATTGTTGGCGAATGATTACAATGGCGAATGGAAACAGTTTTTCTGTCGCTGTTGCTTCAGTAGTAGGCAGTACAATGTTATCTTGAGCATTTCTACAACTCATTACTGTCTTTTGTTCTTCCTCATAAACTTGCAGATGAATAGTGAGAGGAAATACCATGTGCGTTGGCAGTTCACAACATCAAGAATGGTTTCTTCACTGTCAAACTGACTTAGAAGACTGCTCTGAGTGGCCATTAGCTGGGTTTTCTATAATTAGTTATTTTGTAGATTAGGTTTTCTCAGATCTATACTGTCCTAAAAACAGTACTGGAAAGACACCCGTGACTGAGTCAACTTTTGAGTATATCAATGTATGTTCTAGAATGTCTTTCACCTACCAGACTGTGAAGACCATGTACTCATGGTTGTTGGAGAGTATCAGTGCTTCTCCTGAAAGGGAATGGATTAAGCTGTTCAGCTTTGCACAAAAACTCTTGACAACTTTATGGTGAAAATCTTGACTCTTCTCTGAATTGCTCTTCCTCCACTTTTTTATGGAGGTTTTTTGAGAGGAGTTGCCAGGGTAATTTTGGCTCTTGGTTTTCATCAGCTTCTCTGATTGGAATCTGAATGTGAAAAAGAAGTTGCATGACTGTTCACCCATTCCTGGCAGCAGAAGGAACAAGTTACAAACTCTGATTCTTCTGTGAGAATCTGTGAACTATTATTATGAAAGAGACATTTCAGGTCCTAACAAGGCAGGTGTTATGGTCCTTACGTTGTTCTGGTTTTGTCCTCTGGCAGGACTTAATGACTAGCTGTGGGTAATTGTTCTCCTGTCATGAGGTCTATTTAATATGGGTTACGAGTAGCTGTGATGTACTCCCAGCTGTGTGGTGTTCTGTAGGAGGGATGTATGAATCAATCCAGACTGAAAGGTGATAAATGGAGAAAAGCTGGCAGAGATAGCAAGGGATCATACTGATATTAGCAAACAAGGATGACATGATTTGTTTCACAGGTGAATATACTGGCCTCCTTCTGCTCTGGCTACCTGTAACCAAGGGCAATTTATTTCCCTTTTAGGTGACCACTTAAGTGGAATCTCTTGCTGTCATTGCAGATTTCAGTCTCTCACCTTCTTGCACACCACACAGCCAGCACGGATGCCAAAATAACTCAGGAAACAAGACTTTTCCATGTTCTGTCTTTGTAGTAACATGCCAGAACAACAGCTGTTATCACTTCTAAGCTGAGTAATTTGGTGCAACCCATTTCTTACTGTTGCAGCTGGTCTTGCTGAGGCACTGCAACTCCATTGACATGAGTAGGTGCATTCAGCAAAATACTCTTCATGATGAACTTTCAGCTCTAGACTGTGTCTCCTACATGATCTATTAAGGCCTTTATTAGTTATCTTAAAACTCTCTGGAAAGCTCATCTTTAGCATAAGGTATTTATAGACAGAGCTAGGTGTAGTGCTTAGGATTTTATTTAATTTCTTATTTGTCAGAGCATTTATTGGAGGGCAGGATTAGATTGATTGTGAAATTAAATTACATGAAAATACCCAGACCATGGGGCTGAAACTTATTTGTGCTATGCATCTAAATAATGCAATAATTAATAATTCCTCATAATAAAGCCATGAATCCTACATATGTTTTTGATATAAGCATGTCCTATCAACTGACTGAAAGATATATTTATGACCCATGAATCAGAGTTGGCCTGGCCATCAACTACTGGCAAACAAGGAAACAGAACAAAACTAACCTTTCTACAAGATACCTTTAGTGAAATTATATTGAAATGTGTTGGGACTTGTCTGATAAAGAATCTAAACCTGCCTTAGTACAAAGGCTCCGATTGCCACACTTGGTCATGATAAAGAGAGAGAAATCTTCTACTACCTCATCTAGTATGTCATTCAGGCAGTGGAAGTAGATCAGAAACATGCCATTTCCTCTGCTGAAGAACTGTATTTCTTTATAAGAATAAAATTGATGTGTTGAGCAAGTGGCTGCCATAACTAAGGTGAGCATTGCATTCTATTCAAATAGCAAACCATTCAGACTCCATAAAATGGAAATTAATAATATAGATTCTTCCAGGGTGAGGGTTCTTTTTTTTCCTGAGTTACAGACAAGGCTTACTAAGATAAAGTATTTTTAGTGTTCATTACTATGTGCTGTAACAGAACAACATACTGAATATATACTCTGTACATATTTCCAGCTGGTGGTGTATACTACAGTGTACATTGCTCTTCGTGCAGAATGTCACTTGTGATGAAGTTCTATGAAACAATGCAAGAATGGCACAAGCTGGCATTCATTGCCAAGAAAACAGTGACAGTTTCAGTCCGTATGACACATACATACATAGCACCTCTGCGAGCCAGTGGGGAAATTTCCAATACAACCCATAGAAATACATGCATGGAACTGCTACAGGAAAATAAAAATTGGTTGCATGGGCCCTAATGCTAAAGGACATGTCACCAGTACTTTCCAAAGCCAATTGGAGCTGCTGGTTCAGAATATAATACCGTAACAGCTCTGGGGCCAACACTTTAAAAAAATTGCCTAAATGCCAAAATTGATTCTAGGACAATTGTCCAAGTAAGCAGCATTTAGGGACTTGGAGGGCGGCAGGTCCTGTACACATTCTGTTGACTTCACTGTGTTCTTCAGCTAATTCAACATAATCATTCCTCTTACAAGCTGATTTCAGTTCTCCGTTCTTATTTTCTGAAGGGAGCAGGAAAAGATAATCTAAGAAAAAAAAAAAGAAGTAAAAGAAGTTCAGGTAAGCAGGCTTAATAGCTTCTTTTTGGCTTCCATGCAAGCCTGTTGCAAAGGTACGTGTTCAAATTATGTGTTTCTTTTTAACTGTTTTCTTAACTTCTTTGATTCTTCCGGTAAATGACAATCAGCAGGCCTCAAACTTCATTGGCTCATAAACAGAGATACTGAGCAGTACTGAGCAACTGGTATGTTGCAGGGTTCCATTTTATCATTTTATTTCTTGTGTCTGTGAGAAATACATGAGAGTCTACTGACTTAAATAGACCTGATTCTCTTCTAGTATCTTCCCTCATCAAGAGGATGTGTATGATGTATTAGTGCACGCTGTGAGAATTGTACAGACTCAGAAACTGAGAATAAAGTAAGAAAAATGTCACATTAAAGCTTCTGCTGCTCCTGCCAGAAGTTCAGTTCAGATGAGTTGGAAGGTAGCTTGCTCTTGTTTGAGGCTATTTTGTTCTCCAGAATCTCAGTTTAGTTATTTCTAAAGTTCCTAATCCCTGTAGTTATGAAGTAAATTAAAACAACTCCAGATCAAGAAAGTGATGTGTGCCTGTGTTTGCGGAAAGTCTGAATAAATGATGTTGAGCACTGTGAAATATCTCCTTTGTGTCAATGTGTTGTCAGGTATTTAGTGGCAGTTATTGAGCTGAGACCACTCTGTTAACTATTTCAGTGCTTACTACAGTGTATAAAAATGAAGATTAGGAAATACATAGAAAAAAGTATTATATATGCAGACATTTCATTTTGGTCCCACCCTTAGGGAGTTTACTGAAAAGCTGTATCATTTTCTCCCTCATCTTTCTGACTGGAACAGCCCACTATGCAGCAGGAAAAACCTAGCGTTGGCTTTTGTCCACCCTCCACCAGGGATGAGTCAATCCTACAGTGCCTGATTCAGCTCTGCAGTTGCTTCTTTGTCCTAGTGGCAGCTCCTCTTCTCTTCTCTGGAGGATAAAAGTAGATGTGTTATTACACTGAAGACATTGAACACACATGGGCCATGGTTTCAGCCTTTTCTGAAAACTGAAAGCTAAAATTATGTACGTCAAATATGAATTTATGAGTGCAATGAGGAGCAACCAGCGGTTTGCGATTTCTTTTGGTACAAGGTCTGATGACTATGAAGGGAAGTTAGCAGATGGTAGGTTATTCAGAATGAAGAAACAGATGTGGCTTTTCATAGAGGGTGTATTTAAGGTGTGGAGCTCCTTGCTAGAGGATGTTCTGGGCGATAAATGTTACACAAGTCCAAAGAGAAGCTGGAAATGGTCATGGAAGAGAACCGAAGGTAGCTGAAACATAAATCTACATTTTGGAAAAGAGGAGAGTATGGCTGTCCTGTTTGTGTATTTTTCCCTAGGTGACTCATCTGGGCCATTGCCAGAGATACAAGGCTCCATGCACCTTTGCCTGAGCCAGTGTGGCAGCTCCTGTCTTCTTAATCTTTATTCATTGGTATTTATGTATGAGAGAGTTTTTTCTTTTGCTTTGCTATTCATAAAAAATAATGAGTCATCACCACTATTCTTTGCAGGTAATCAGGTACTTTAAAAAGACTCGATCAAAGTGGGAAATTGTCACGAGATGGTGTCTGTGTCTGTTGAATCAGCCACCTAAATATTATAGGGTTTCTTATACTCCTATCAGCTAAGTAAGCAAACATTCACTCCTGCAGGACTCCTCAATGCTTATCACCTCTCAACAGCAAGGCCTAGGTTTCCATCACCCTGATTCCCCTGCCTAAAGGATGGTATGGACTCCTGCACAAATTACATCAGCCACCTGAAACTTATCCTAACCTTAACAATGGTCCTGTCAGGACCATTATTTTTGAGGATGCTCCCTCAACACCATCATGGAGTCAGTCACGCTCACGTAAAGCCGGGTGAGCCGGCATAGCCTGCCAGAAGGATTAGGCAAAGGGTGGGAGGACATGGATACACAGGGAAATGGTGGTGCAGAGCTGCACAGCCTCAGTCATATCCTGCAACATAGGACCTGAAAAGAAGACACTAGAAATGATTTAGCTTCACTGGTAAGCCTCCATCCGCCTGTATGTAATTAGTTGGTTATTCTGTTTTGGCCTGTACAAGGGAGAACATCTTTCTTTTGAATTTACTTTCTCTTTTAGTAACTCTTAAGGACAACATTTTCTTTCAAGGCTTCTTTTTGACAAGACTTTTTTATTTTTAGACTGTTTACAAAAATACAAGGAAAAAAAGTGTGTAGATTTGAACATGAGTGAATGGCTTTTCCTTAGTTATTTTTGTATCAATGTCTTTAATGATCAGATACTATCGCCATTGCATTTCTATATAACAAGCAAGCTGAACAGTCTGGTTTTGTAGAGAGTTAACATGCCATGGACAGGATGTTTGCCCCTCTGCATTGTACTTTTGTGACCATCACAACACATTTATGTGAAAAAGAATATTGCATATTCTCAAGCATATTGTCATTAAGGACAGCTTCTGGTATCCTTACAATGATCCTGAGTAGTGCTGCTACTGTCGGAACAGGACAAGGCTATCTAGCATGAATAAGGATATATAAACACTGCCCTACAGCTTTTTCTCTTTCATTCACTGGAGATTAACAAAGCCATGTATTTTCACCTTGGACTACATGTGACTGATATTATCAGTTATACCATATCTGCTGGGTGAGTTTTTTCATTCATTTTATTCTTATCTTTTTGTCTCCATGGAATATGCTTTCTGAAATATCAGGGCACTGCATGCATTTGAAGATTTATTGATGGGCTTAAGAGAAAAAGTATGATGTTTTCTGTAAATTATTTTTGACCCTGGAATTATCTGCTCTTCTTAGGAAGAGAAAACAGAGCCTTGTAGAAAAGGAAGGACCTGAGACATGGGAAATGGATTAATCTTGCAGCTTTTCCCAAAGATCATTCTGTTGGTTTGGACAGTTGCAGTTTCACAGAACTTAAGGTCCAACTTTCTGTATATCACTATCCGCTGAGTTTTACCTAGATACCTTACACTAAGCACAAAGACTTGAGCCAGATTGCATTTCATGTCTAAAAATACCTAACCTGGCTACATGGAGAGAATGAGATGAACTGATGGTTATCAGTGCCTGAAATATCAAAGACACCGCTTAAATAAGCTACATTTCTTAAAGGAGTCTATGTATGTCTCAGTTTTTAATTTAGAAAAAGAGAATAGCGACATAATAATACCTTGGGTGTTTGAGGTTCAGCCATAAATATTGAGGAGACTTTAATTGAGAGGGTTGTTTGAGAGTGTAGGCTCTATTAGCTGGAAGAGGAGTGCATCACAAACTGGATTTACTGACACTCAGCTCATATTTGCTTAGGAGATTGTCTCAGGACAGATGAGTGTGAGACATGTTTATTTTAAGTCTGCACTAAATTAGACCTTGAAAATCTTTTGGAGATTTTTTTGCAGACTTGTCTAGGGCAACTGTGCTAGATGCCTTATATTTTTTAACTAATACTGTATTTAAAATGTATTTATAATAAATATATTTACATAATATCTAATATAAATAATTGATGACTTAGAATAAATATTCATGATCTCAGGCATACAACTCACTCAGGATTAAGTCAGTTGTGAGCCTATTCACAGTCTTAACATCCATATCATTGACCTTCCTGCAATACCCTGCAGATTTTCCATCCTAGGATTTTAAGTTGTAAATTTTCATCCAAATAAGCAGCTGTCTTCTTTCCTGACATACCCACAGCTCTTCCTCTCTGGTGTTGTCTGCAGCCAGTTGGTATCCACAAGATGTCAGAGCCCATCACAGCTGAGGAGGGTTAACCTTTCAAAACTGTTTACCTCCATATGTGACCAGTTTTTGCAGCACTACAGTATTGTGGCACAACCTCTAAGTATAGCCTTTAGATGTGTTTCTAGGAACAATGACTTATAAGTAAATACAGTTGACAGTCTGCTGATCAAAAGCCTATATTTACCACAGAGAAGCTGACATGGTGTCATGTAGGATTTGACAATTAACCTTGAAAGTTCCTGAAGTATGTTCGACATCTTTTGATTTTTTCCTCAGTAAAAAGAAAATGTTTTAAAAAAGAAACTTATGGCACAGTGTTCCTTTGGATTGCAGAAGATAATCACAAACAGTAAGCGGGCAATAATAATTTCATCTCTGTCAGAACCATGGGTAGGATTTTTAAATGTTTTCTGGGTTTGCCATTTCATGTTTCAGCTGGCTGTACGTTAGTGAAGCAGTTTGATATATTATTGCCTCTTCTCTTCCTCTGTATTCAGTTAATTCAGCTGAAAAGCTGGCCATGCCTACTTGTTTTTTTCTATGTCTTTGCCAGTAATATATCTGGTCAGATGGGGGATTGTGCTGTGTTTTGAGCAAAATGACCCTGGGAGATATGCCAGAATGATACCTACAGTGCACTTTGAATACACAGTGAATAACTCCCTCTTTGCATTGGCCTGGATTTCATGGTAGGTAGTTCCACCTGTCTCTGCCTATGGCTAGTTAGCATGCAGCACTTGTGCACTTGATGGCAAGTAGAGCAAATTCTTGTGTGACTGTGCTCAGGTCTTCGGTAGTTGGAAAGGGTCCTTACATCCATTCATACTCACTTTACACAGTTTAGTGAAAACCATGGACCGCCGCAAGGAATTAGCAATTTGTCAAAGGACTCTTGCTCTAGAAATATATTGGCCTCTGGACAACGTGTTCTCCCTCCTGGAAGGTTGTTCAAATGGTGCTTTTACCTTATCTTGGATTTTTCATTTATTTCTATTGTTGTTTAAGTAGGAGCTTCAACAAAGAGGAGAAACAAGCCCATGGGTGCATGACTGACCAAAGGCAGAAGAGGATATGCAAGTATCTTAGCTAGACAGAGCCTCTTTGTCTGACCCTGGAAACAGCAGAGCAAGGCTGAACATTTAAAAGTTAGCAGAAGAAAACTACTGTTGAAAACACAGTTCAAGTAATATGTCCTCAGCAAGGGACCAGGTCAATGTGCCCTCAGGTTACATTTCCAAAACTATTTAGTCTTCACAGTGCAAAAACTGTAGTCAGTCGTCTTTGGCAGGAAATGCTTGAGACACTGAATCCATTTTTGTCTCTGCGCAAGCCACAGCAGCATCTGCTTCTAAAGAAGTGCAATTGCTAATTGTGAAGTGGTATAAAGCAGGGGTAGAAATCAGGACATTAATGTTACATTAGGACATTGTTGCTAGATGCTAGCCTTAGAACAATAATTATATTTTAACGCCCAGTTATGAGATTTATGGTAAAAACAATGAAAAAATTAGAAGCACCTAAATCCTAGGTAAATAAGGCATTTAGGATATGCCAGTCAGACTTTTCTAGAAAATATCAACCCTGATATTAGCGGCAACCATCTGCCCACCCTTAATCAGACCAAGCAATGTAAGATAGCCTTTTCCACTTGCTTCATACAGTGAGCTGCACAAGTCCTTCATACTTGTAGTGCAGAGCTCTTCCACAAAGTGTAAAGACTTGGATATCAAGAAGAAAGCACTGTGAGGTTGATGCAGCCTGAGATCTGCATAATTGTGTAATCCCTAACTACACTGCAAGAGGAGGAAGAGTGACTGGTGATGGTCAGTGTTATACTCTGAAGTTTAAAAGAGCTTTCCAAATTGAATCGGAACTGGCACTGAGGATTCAATGTAAGTGTTTATTCTGAGCTGTAGTAGGGGTCTTATGGCAAACTTATTTTTAAATGTAGAGATCTTGGCCCATAGGATTTCATGCGAAGTGCTTTGATGTCTGATTCCCACTGATATCAAGGGGGTTAAGTACCTAAATACTGACAAAGATCCAAGTTTAAGTTACTTTTGAAACTGCAACCAGGACTTTTCACAAATTTCAACTAAAATATTTCTTATGATGGATTTAACATGACTCAAATCCTGCTGTGTTACGTACTGCCTTTGCACCGTGTCATACCATGGGTCACCATTCAGAAAACAAAAGTAAACGGTTTTACCCCTAAGGTGAAAAGTTGGCAAGTACAGTCAGCACAAAAAAGAGAACTGTATTAAGAAACAGCTCTTTATGTTCCTTTGCAGTACCCTTTTCCTCCCATGTGACTGTGCCTGTACTGAAAGCAGTTCTGGAGAGCCTTATTTTTCCTCATAGAAAGAATCACGGGTGATTTCTAGTTGCTTACAATCCATTAAACCTTTGCTCCACTTTCTTTCCTCCCTCCCTCACCCTCTTCTCTCGCAAACCTTTAGCTTAGGTGGTTTTCTGAGGCTTTGATGCTTTGTAAGTGAGGGAAGAGCCTTGCATTGCTTGGCAGGCTGACCTATTTCACAAGCACAGGCAATCACTCCCACCACAGAGCAGCCCTTAATTCACAGCCAGGGACTGCAGGAGAGCTCTCCAGTGTGCGACGATGCTCTGGAAGGCGAGTAGCTGTTCCCTCCCATGCAAAGAGCATGGCCCTGGGAAAGGCGACGTGGCCGCACTCCTCCAAAGCTCATCAGCTGAATCAATAGTCCTTTAAAACTGTTGGCAGGAAAGGCAAATGACAGCCACCTTCAAGCTGCTTTAATTTATACCGGGTTATCGTATTGGCAAACTCCCTCGTTCCACTCTCCAGCTGCTCTGAGGGCTGAGGACTTCTATTTCCTGTGACAAATATGTGTGATTATTTAAGCATTTGTCCTCAGGGGTGCAAAGGGTGCTTTGATTAATCTCATCCCAGGAAACAAAAAATGAGCAAGCTAATTATATTAACAATTTATTTAATTAATTGGCATTTTAGCCAAGGTATGTGGTGTTTGCCTTTTGGGGTGTAAAGATGTCCTGTGCTGTGCTGTGCTGTGGATGCCTGCTGCCTGCAGCCCACCTGGATTGGCATCCCATTTTTCCTCAGTTCTGTTATCATGCATGCCTTACAAAGTCATTTATTATACAAATTGGCTACTTCAATTCCTTTTTCTGGATGGTATTTGCATTTTTAAAATGCATTGTGGGGTGTTCGCTTATTAGTCAGTTTTCTTTAGCTGTCAGTCAAAATGACTGCATGACTTGATTCCCTGCTGGTTAAAAAAAATTTAACAGAGAAGCTGCCAGTCAAGTTTACCAAACAGTCCAACAATAGAGAAACTGCAAGCCCAGAATATTCTCCAGTTTCTGTAATTATACACTGTGCAAAGTAATAATTGTATGATAGGCTGGCATTCAGTATGTGAGCTTAAGTGCTCACATTATAGACTTCTATTTTGAGGACATTGTTACCATGCAGTAATAATTCTGTTCAGGTTGGTGATATCTAGTGTACATTAGCTTTTACAGAGTTAGGAAAATTTGTTAATATGCTACTTACAAATATGCCAATAAAATTGCTGCTTGATTTCTGTTCTAAAAATGGAAGAGACTTTTTTTAAAGACAAGTAGCAAATCTTTGCCTCCATTCATCTTGAATATTTCAGAAAATATGGATTTAAGCCAATATCTTTATTTAGCCTGTGCTGCTATTAAATTGCTATTTAAACAGGAGAATATACACCCTATGGCAACAAGTACAGAAGTACCAGATGTGACTGTGCTGGAATGTGCCATCGGCCAGAAATAATAAATTCAAGTCACAGTGTTTGATTGAATAATTGTGCTAAGTATATCAGAGAAGACATTTTCAAAAGGCTCATAAGGATTTAGCAAACCAAATTCCGTTAATGATCCACAGAATTTGTGCTCATAAATACCAGGTCCTCAAGTTCCTTTCAGATGAGGAAAACTATTGAAATTTTACACTTCTGTAAAACTAATCTAAGAAGAATTAGTTCATCTAACAGTTATTGCCAGTGAATTAGCATGAAACCCGTTAGAAGTTTGTTTGCACAAATGTGAAGTTTTGAATAAATCTATCACTGCTGTGATAATCTTGTGAATGGCATGTAAAGTTGGAAAAGCTCAAGAAAATTTCTCTCTTACTCACCCAAAGGCGTGCCAGTGTTTGTGGCAGGCATGCTCAGCATGCTCAAAAGACAGTGGTTAAACACTTCCTCGGGTGAGCACAGGCACAGAACTTCACCTGCAGTTGTAAGAAGATAAACTAAGTACTTCTTGATCTGGGATGTAGAAAGCTGGTAAGTTGATAAGATGGTTTTATTTACATAGCTCTTGAGAACAGCTAATCGTGGTTGTTCTGAATTGTAATTGTTCTAGCCACATGCTTGTATGAAGGAAATCCCTGTCACTGCCCAGTATTGTTGAAGGTTAATGTGAAAACATTTTCTCCTTGTCGCTTTGAGCTATTTTCAAAGCCCAGTTGCTTTTGGTAGATTGAGTGGAACTCAACTGGCTTCCCAAATATACAAGTTGTTTATTTTTTCGGTAACCTGAACACTTAGGAAATAAATTTCCAGAGATCCAACTCTATGCTGATAAGCTAGTTTTTGCAGTGCAGGCACAGATTGTAATGCTGGCTCATGGACAAGGGTGCTCGAGACCACTGATAAGCACAGTACCAATGCAGACAGCTAATTTGTTGTTTGAGTTTGGCCAAGGAGTCTGCTGCAAAGTGGTACTGAGGTGCCACTGAAGGCATGTTCTTTGTGGCTAGGGGAATAGACTGTGCTTTAAAACTCCTGGGTTCCTCCTCTTGAAAAGGCTTTGTACGGTGATATTTCAGGCAAATCATTCCGTTCCTCTTTCCCTGGTTCATCCGTTGGGAAAACGGATGTCATACCGACATTCTTCATGAGCTATTTTAAGAATAATGTAATGACTGTAGAGAATATGAAAATATTTTGAGAAAAGGTGTTAGATCTGCAAAGCATTGTTAAAATGTTCCATTCACAGGAATAGGCACATTCTGGGAGCTAATACGTTGCTCAGCTTGAAGAGCTTAGAGGAATACAATGGAGCTATAAGGGGAAATTTTGTCACCTTTTCAGCATGGATAAAGGAGAGGAAATCTTATACTGGGGACAGAAATAATGTGTTTTACTAACTGAATATTGGCAGACACGTCTTTTGCACGAACATCACTCACATTTCCTATAAGCCTTTGAGATACACAGTTTATGAACTCTTGCAATTGCACTGAGAATAGGGTGTATTGAGATCATGCCTATAACTTTATCTATTTTAATGTTAAATTATGAATTTAGGGAACTAGATACTCTGTGAATAGCATAAATTATTTTAATGCAGACAGAAATACAATGTGACAGCAAATAATTACAAACATATTCCTGCATTCTATGGAACTTTACCTTGATTACTTGACTATTGTATTCAGGTTTTTCTCACCTCATTATGAGAAAGAGAGGTAATAAAAATGAATAGAGGCACAGGGCAGGAGTTATTCTGATGACATAATTCAGCAAGTAGCGGTAGTCAGAACAGAAGAAAGTGAACTGAAATGCCCTAGATAATGAGGGCTGCTTTGGAAAAAGTAAGAAGCAGTGAATACCCTTGCTCACTTGGTAGTTGCTCACACAAGCAGACCTTTGTCTTCAGTACGACATTTCATATTAAAATACGAAGTAGTTAATAAAACTAACACTTTCTTTAAAATTAACAAGAATATTAATTTCCTATGGAATTCATTGCTGTAGGAGAATCTTTTTTTTTTAAAAAGCACCACAGTTGTTTAAGAGGATTTTGAAAGAACTGGCTGTTCAAGGAAAGCAGAAGAGCTGACTTGGGGGGAAGGCCTGAAGAACAACAAATAGGTACAACCTGTCTGTGACTACATACAGGCTGGACACCAGAGCAGTGAGTTGGTGGGACAGCCTGCAGCTGAGAGAAGTGAGCACGAGATGGCAGCTGTCTAGGTTTTATGGTGGACCACCACACTTTCCTTTACCAGACAGCTATGGTCTCAATGCCCCAGTCATCAAGGGGTTATATCTAAAAGCAGAGGCCTGGGCACCTTGTCCCAGTGCTGGGACAGCCATGGGGATTGTGGAGACATCAGGTGAGATGGGCATGGGAAGGAAGGAGGCAGGGCTGGGGGTTCAGAGCACCTCTACAGAAAACAAATATAGGAGCTGGGAAACCTGTGGAAAAGCAAGAAATATGAGGGGCATTGGGAAACGAGTAGTTTGAAAACCTTGCAGATGAGGTGACAAAGAGGAAAGGGAAGTGTCTCAGGGAACATGTGGGAGTCAGGTGACGCTGAAGACTTTTAGGGGCAGAAACACTGGAAGCAAAAGATGAAGAACCGAAACAGATGAGATGTTTAAGCTATGGCAGTTATTTTGCGAAAGGACAAGGAAGCACTGAGTATCTGAAAAAGCATAAATTGACTCACACTCTTGCACCTCGATAGATCTTACTTTTCAAAAACAGAATAAGGAAAATCTAAGTAAGTTTGTGCTCATATATTGTTCTAATCCTAAACAAAACAAAGTCGTTCTCTGTCACCTGCCTCCCAAATCAGGTTAAGATGAAAGAAAATAATAATATTAATAATTTAAGTATACGAGGTTATTGCAAGAGTGTTGCATTTATTCCTAAACTAGTATCAATGTCCATAATGTGTTGCTCCAAAACAGTCAGGAATACTAAGAGAAAAATGTTAACTTCATTAGGGTATAACTAGGCCATAAAGTGCTTAGAGTTCAAATTAAATACTAATATCTCAAAATATAGCTTATTTTGATATCCTAACATTAAAACTTGTAGAGACAATCTACATGCGTACCAAATGGATTTCTGATTAGTGTGAAATATTTTTTTCGTACCAGTGCCTTAGTGTTTGGGGAAAGTTATTTTGCATTTGCTCTAATAAGAACTGCAATTATAAAAAAAGCTTTTGCTTATTTACTTCATCTCTCTGTGGAAGATCATTTACTCAAATAGATCATGACACTTTTTTTTGCTATAATGGGGAATGTGAACTCTTTGAAGCATATTTCCATATTACCTTTCAAATCTTGAAATGTGATTTTTTTTGTCATGCTATTGGTTTTGATTCTTTGTTTGTTAGTGTATTTGTGGCATGGCTCAGAGAGCTCTCTATGAACCCTGTTTTCTAAAGAATAGCTATGTTTTTAATTGACTGAGAGGGACGAGTTACCTAAATGTGGTAGTAGCAGGGATAAGCTTTTTTTTCTGCAGGCTGAATGAAGAGTCATTCACTGTTGTACATTGAAACAACTACCGAAGTTGAAGGGAAATAGCATATTCCTCACCCCCCCACAATCGTGTGTGCTCTATCCTGTTTCCTCTTCAGACCAGGATGGACCAGATTAAGGTCATCTCCAGTTAAGGTGGACCAGAGTGGAAGCATTTTGTTGGTGTGGTGTATTCACCCATGGGCTTAGAGCTGCTGCTTCTGAGCTTTTATCAGTTGTTGCTACTGCTCCTGCTGTTGAGAAAAGACTGGATTTTTGTATCAGTGTTTAGTGTTGTTAGGTTACTATGTAGACTGAATGCTTTGTTATTGTTATTCTGTTTGCAAAAATGTGCCAGTGATGTGAATTGATAACTTCTTGATCATCTTCAGTGTCAGAAAAAATACCTTGCTAATCTGCTGTCACACCATATCAACAAGCCAATAAATCAAATAAATATTAGGTATGCACCTGACTGCCATTTTCCTCTTTGTGTCTGCAGAGAACCTGATTTAAAGTCACACTGTTGTAAAACTAATACCCTTTTTTTTTGCTCTTTGAGGTAGATGCTCAGTAATCTCTAAAACATAATCTGAGTCTTTGAGTTCCAGTTATGGGGCCCTCATTGTGTTCTATTTCCAGCCTGAACTATACTGTTTCCAGCTTGGAGGACCCTGTTGTAGATGTCTACAGACATGGAAACATTAATTTTTAACAAAATATTGGAGAAGCAGGTGAATTCCAGAAAAGCAGAATGCCTATTAATATAATTTCATAGGTTCTTCAAGTAGCAAAAATAATGAAGGCTTATTTCCTACTGGCTTCCTTCTATCCCTACTGTAGGAATAAATATGTAATGTCCTCATTTCACACAGTGAGGCTGCTCCTACCTTGTCCTTAACCATTCCCCTTAGAATATCTCCAGTTTTTCCTCAGATCCCCTGGATTGCTACACTGTAGTGTTCACTCCCTGCCTTGTTCCCAGTTCTCTCTCATGACTCTGGGTTTGGATGGGTAAGAGGCAATATCTGCTGGGGTTAGCTCAAAGTTATATCTATGTGGATTTGCTAGCTGCCAGGAACATATTTGTTCACTTACTAATTGGTCCCTGGCTCTTGGAATAAAAATGCCTGAAGGCAAAAAATGCCTGAAATTCAGGCATAAAAATGCCTGAAGTCTGCTTTCCTTTCAGTGGGAACACTTCTTTGGACCCCTCTTTAGCTGCTGTTTTCCCTGAACTTTACAGAACTTCGTATCTTTGAGAGGTATATTTCTATGTCAAGTTCTGTTGAAATCACTTGATCATTCTTAAAAATTACCATGGAGCAGACTGAAGTGCAGATGCGTAAAGAAACAAGTCTTAAAATGATAAAAGATAAGGTGCACAGAGCTAAAAAATAAGTATAGATTAGTCTGACATTAATTCAGTATAATAGAAAGGTTAACTGTGTACTCAGCTAACAAAAAATTAGAGTCTAGATAGCAGAATTCTGCAAACAATTGTTTCATGAAGGTGAGGTCTTGTTACTCAGACCTGTTATTGACAAGCTTATAAGTTAGAATGATGACAGCAACTATGAGTAACGTGTTGGTTTTTTTTTCTAAGTTCATGTGACTTAAAATCATATGAGATCTTGAAGTAGAAGTGAGTAGGGCTCACATTAAGTGAACTAAAAGCTGTCTTCTAGATGGATATGAAAATTAGGAATGAATGAGTGAGGAAATGCTTAGCAGCACCTACCAAACACTTGTCCTTGCTCTCATCTTGTTTGATAGAGTTATGAATGATGATCTATAATATTTGCTGGCTGGGTTTCCAGTGACTGGTTAAGTTTCCCCAGGCTTTGCACAGAGATGTGCAGGTAGTTAATAGTGCGTCGGACAGGTTACCATCACAGGTTGATCTGAATCATTTGGTCAAAATTATCACATCCAACTAATTATGTGTTAATACAGAAAAGTGTATTTGGGAATCCGAAACAGAGACTACACCTATAGAATGGGAAAATCTCTGTCTCAAAAAAACAGTAATTCAGAAGATGGCACAGCAGTCAGCAGAGAGAAGAGGTTTTTTGTGGGATCTCAGTGTCAAGTTGTGGCTTCGAGCCTTATTTTGACCCATGGCTGTAGAAGGAAGATGTGCAGTAGACACAGACTGCTGTGAACACCACCAGTAAGACCACTGTTAAAAGCCTGTGTCCTGTTCTGTGACTCACACCTCCTGGAGGATGGAGCTACTGAGGAAAATTCAAAGGAGGGGAACAAAACAGTCCCAGAGGCCATCAATCAACCGTTTGGATATAAGACTGTAAGGGACTGATCAGCCCAGAATATTGGGGAAAGGTTGAAGAAATAATTCGATCATGCTCTATGGGTACTTGTACATGAAAAAAATGTTTGATAGCAGGAGCCAGGGAAGCTTTTTCAATCTTCTAGACAAGCACCAGAAATTGATATTAGATTAATGTAATCTTGCCATGAGGTGCAGTTTTTTGGCACCAACCACATATAAATATTGAAAAAGCTTTTCAGAGGAAATGTTGAGTCATTATTTTTCTTGGAGTCTTCAAATTGTGCCAGTTTATCTGTCTGTATGTAGTATATAAATCTAAACATACTGTACTTATAAAGTGTAGACAGATACATAATATTTACCCATGTATATCATGTGGACATATTCTAGATATATCAGAGATAGGTAGAGATACAGTTGTAGATCTTCCTTACTGATAATGAATGGCTTTATAACTAATATTGAAGACAAAGATATAAACATGACACCTAAAATAATCCAAAGCTGGGCATGAGGTAGAACCAGAATTAATCTCCAGACTTCCCAGAATATGCTGAGTATTCTTCAAATCGGTTAGTTAGACTTTGCTTCAATTTACATTATCTGCACAGTAGGTGAAAATATGGATTTTCTTTTGGGAGGGGGGAGAGGAGGTTAGTGATTGCTTTTCCACTATCAGAAACATAAGTCTATTTAATGAATTATTGTGAAAATGTCTTTGAAGTTTTTCAAACTGAAAGAAACAGAACAAAGAGTGAGAACTGTAATATTTCAGCTTGATCCAGAGGAAACTTACATAGCATCATGTACCAGACAAAGCTAACAGCTCCAGTTTTCCCTCTGCTAAGAGGGATTGCACAAATGCTAAATCGATTTCCTTTTCAGAGTGATACTAATTGCCTTTTGTCCCTGAGCACCATATCAGGCATTATCCTCAGCATCTCTTCAGAGCTGAAAAGCTTAGAGAAGCTTAAAAGGCAAACACAGAAAAATGCTATATATATAAAATATTTCTTAGACAAATTGTGTCAAATAAGGTACTAACTTCAGAATGACTTTAATGTGCAAGTAGGAGAAATATCAGTTGCTTAATGAGGCTGAAATTTATCCCCTTTCAGAAAGCCAATACGAGCCTATGAACCACTGAAAGCCAATCCTAAACTTATGGCTTAAGGAGATTGAAAGGGAGTAATGGCCCCATGCTATCTTTCTGCATGGAGTCAGTGTTTTGTTACCAGTGACCTGGTCCCATGCTATTGATTTGTAATAAGACTTAGTATAAGGTATTTGGGATATTTTTCATGCCAAAGCATGTCTTGGTTTCTAGCCTTCCGTGTGTTGGATGCTGGCCACTGCTAGTGCAATATCCAAAAAATAAAATAAATCTCTGGTGTATTTGAAATATTGATTTAGCCCTTCCTCTTCCAAATCCTCAACA
This sequence comes from Nipponia nippon, assembly GCF_047370975.1. Lineage (NCBI taxonomy): Eukaryota > Metazoa > Chordata > Aves > Pelecaniformes > Threskiornithidae > Nipponia > Nipponia nippon. The sequence goes on along the minus strand of NW_028262290.1, from coordinate 42,710,868 downwards.
CACATTTCTAGAGCTAGTGTGATACTGCTATGTGTGTTTTATGATATTCAGTATCTCTTGAAAAAAAATACTTAGAAGAAATAGTTTGCATCTGCCAGATATTATTTCTGATATGTTCCACCATATTGCAGCCAGTATGGTCATTTCAGGATGTTTTGCTTGTGGGATGCTGGTGGAAAACACCAGCTTGGTTGATAATAAGAATGTATATCTTTCACCAGCTCATTTCAGGCTTAGGAAAATTGTCTTCAGATATTTAAAATTTGTTTTAAAGTTGCTTTGTCCATGCTCTTGACATTTCTATGGATATTTATTTAGCCACGCAGATGATTAAGAGTTCACATCTCCTTCTCTTCCAGCATTTAGTCTTTACATAACTGGACACACGTATGTTCTATTAATTTAAAAACAACTACTTGGAAATACAATTAACCATCAAGTGTTCTTTGTAGATCATACCCTGATCTCTATAGTACCATTGCATATTGAGAAGAAAAGACAGACATACAAAAACTATTATTGTAGTAACTTTCCAGTCCTCCCAGGTATTAGGTGCATTCTGCTCCCACATCATCTATCTAAATCTCAGGAATTTATGTGGCAGCTTTGATATTCTCAGACATCCATTCTTTGAGGTGTCCGGTGCCTTATAGGGTCTTAGCAGGTAGCAGGACACATTTCAGAGGAAGGAGGGTTTACAGAAGTTTGAGGTATGTTTCCATGTATCCCTGTGCAAGGAAGTCTTTTTCTTGAATAGTCCTCGAAGGAGCAGATACAGCCTGGCTGCTGAAGCCTGAAAGTTGCTTTTTAATGACCACATGTATGGTTTGTGCATGCAAAAATATATTGCAGTGAGATCATTGGATATGGTGGGTTGACCTTGGATTGCAGCCAGACGCCCACCTAGCTGCTCACTTACTCCCCCTCCTCAACAGCAGAGGGGGAGAAAATAGGATGAAAAACTATGTAGGCTGGGGCAAAGACAGGGAGATCCCTTACCAGTTGCCATCATGGGCAAAACAGACTTGACTTGTGGAAAATTAATTTAATTTATTGCCAGTTAATATAGATGTGGATAGTGAGAAACTAAAGACCAATTAAAACAACACCTTCCCCCCGCATCTTCATTTTACCAGCCTCAACTTCACTCCTTCATTCCTGACCCTTCTGCCTCCTCCCCCTGAGTGGCATGGGGTGATGGGGAATGAGGGGTTGCAGTCAGTCCATAACACTTTGTCTCTCCTGCTCCTTTCTCCTCATGCTTTTCCTCTGCTCCAGCATGGGGTCCCTCCCACGGGATACAGTTCCTTCAGGATAAACCTGCTCCAGTGTGGGCTTTCCACAGGCTGCAGTTTTCCTTCACAAAATATCCGCGGGCTGCAAGGTGGATATCTGCTCCACCATGGTCCTTCACAGGCTGCAGGGAAATATCTGCTCCACCATGGTCCTCTCCCACGGGCGCCTGGAGCACCTCCTCCTCCTCCTCCTTCTCTCACCCTGGTGCTTATACTGCTGTTCTCCCTTTCTTCTTCCCCCCACTCCTCTGCCTATCGGGCATTTTTGCCCTTTCTTAAATCTGTTTTCCCAGAGGCACTGCCATCTTGGCTGACGGGCTCAACTGGGTCCTGCAGTGGCTCAGCTGGAGCTGGCTGGAACCAGCTGGAACCGGCTGGAACTGGCTGTGTCCAGCTGTGTCCAGCACTGGGCAGTCCCTGACCTCTCCTCACGGAGGCCACCCTGCGTGTCCGCCTGCCCGCTGCCTTTAGAAAACAGTTTTATGCAGAATTGATAAGGAAACCAATACTGTTTCTAGCACCACCATGTTTTCACTTTAACGGATTAGTTTCCAAATCATGTACTGTTTTACTTCTGGCTTTTGTATTGTTGCTTTGAGAGCTGTTATTCTGAAGTTTTACTTTCCTGCCAACTTCTGATGTACGGGCTCACTGCATACCCGCAGCGGCCCCGAGCCAGCCGCCAGGGTCTGGCAGGCCACTGCCCTGTGGACTGGGAAGGACAGCATACAGACCTTGGGACGGGTGACCACAGTGACTATGGGAAAGAAACAAATACTAATACTAATTTTCTCCCTATTCATGCTCGTACACTGCTGTTGACTAAGTATAATGTCTTTTTTAAAAAAAATATTTACATATTCCTAAAGAAAAGATATATTTTGTTTTCATAAAAGACTGAAATCATCTAAATGGCATTTACTGTGTACATCTTTTTTTTTTTTTTTCACTTGATGAATATTTTCCCAAAGTGTTTCCAATAAAAGAATTCCAGTTGATCTTGTTAGCAGCCATGGAGTGAAAATCTGTGTGGCTGGTTCCTCCGAATCAGTGTAATATACCACGAGAAACTTTGTCCAGAAGTTGCATAAGCAAAAGCATATAAAAGCTTAACAGAAAAATAAAGGTAAAATCACAGAAATGTGGATTGACAGAAAGGCGTTTCCTCAAAACTTATGTTTTAACAGGATTTTTTATATGTGTCTAGTAGACTACATCTTTTTCTCTTTCTCCTGTTGGGCAGCAGGGAGAAGTGCTACTGCTTCTGCCATTGACTTTATGGAAGGCGTCCATATGTGCAGTGCATTGAACCAAGCAGTGCAGGTGGAGCCTTCTCCCGTAGATGGTGCCCTGTCTTTAGCTTAGCATTGTGTTACCATGATGTTGTTTCTCCTCAAGAGGTAATGGCAGGGGTTTTGTTCTGCTTGGGGTTGCTGCAGTCTCCAGATAATCCCTTGATTACTATAAGCTACTTGCAGCAGTCTCAAGACATCAAAAGCACTTTTTGCCAAAAAGAAATGTACAAATCATGGAAATGAGCCTGGAGTCAGTGAGCGTGTTTATGCTGCACATACTTTACTGGAATATAAAGATACCAAATTACCCAACAGGCATGGAGTCTAGCTGTGAAAGTACAGAAGTCTAAGCTTAGCTTCCTAACAGGAGAAATGATCTCATGCTGTCTTGCTAAGCCTGACAGCATACAGACTGCATGACATACATGAGTACCTGATGGTTGTCACTGCCTGTGAAGGACTGGACTTGATTAATAGCTAATAAGGACTCCTGAATTGTAATTTATAAATATAACACACCTTTAGTAGAACAAGAAACTAACAAATACTAGGAAAATGTACTTTTGAGGGAGGAGAAGAGGTCACTGGCATGCTCACTCAGCTAGTAACTGGCCTTAGCTAGCATATTCTGACAGTGTGACTTCAGTTCAACTATCTTAAAGGGTCAGTTACTTTTACAGATTGATGAGAAGGTAGCAGAGCTTTTGGTTGTTGTGACCCAAAACCCTTTCATCATTATCTGTCTGTGGAGAAAGAGAGGCCTGAATTATTGTCTCTTGAAAGACAGGAGAGGTCCAACTTTCATGGTTCTTGTGGTCCCTGCATGCTAACTTGACTTTCTTTATCTGTAGTAGATTTTATGCATCGTTTCCAAAAGAACTCCTGAGACACTAACAAGAAAATTTGGGTAAAAGACTTAATTTGGATTTGGGGGAGAGGCAAAGGGAAACTGTTCTTGATGTTAGCTTGAAATAAAATTATGACCATCATTCAGCTGTAGACCTGTTTAAAGCTATGACCAGGATTGCTGCTCAGCAGAAGCATCTCAACAGTATGTCTAACAGATTTGCTAAGGTGGATATGACCTTGAGTGCAGCAAGAGGCAAATCATTAGGCAGGTGTCTGGTACGGACTCTAGAATCTGCTAAAGGTATGTACAATAAGCCAAACTTTTGTCAGTTGACTTTGGTCCTCTACATAGAGTCCAAACCACCACTGGAAAAAAATTTAGCAGCAGGTAAAATGACTAAGGTTGAAAGTAACGTTTAATGTATATAATGTTTCTAGACTTCAAGGGCAAAGGTCAGTTGTGGAGAGCCAAATTAAAGAAACAGCTGGAAGTTGTCTCACCAGAAGTATCCATAGAAAGGAGCTGAAAGTAATCAGGGGAGAAATTGTTCCTATGTATGCTAGCATGTTCTCTAAGCATTATGTAACACTTAGGAGAAGTAATATCAGGCATAAATATGATTTATATTTCAACAAGGAAGAGCTCCTGTCATCCCTTACGCTGCCTTACCCCACCCCAGTACGCAGTGGGAGAAAGTTAAGCCAAATGTTGGCAGATGAGCTGATGAAGCCGTCTATATTGCCTTGAATGTCCCCAGTTGTGAATGCAGCCTGTGGCAAACACTGGAAATACGAACTACTAGAAATGCATCCTCAGACACTATCACTCCCGTGTTTCTGGGTAACGAACACTCTAAGCAAAACTACACAAGTGGAATATTTCAGTAAGGTGTCTTTTCTATCTGGGCACAATCAGATCTAGTGGCCCCTAAGAAAGAAGAAAAAAGTCCCTTTCTGACCTCAAGCAGCTTGTTTCAATTGCATAGAAAGCCTTCGACTATGATTTAGGACAGCTAATGTAAGACAAACTTGCTGATGTGGGAAAATGATAGGTATCTTGGCAACATGCTTATAGAGAATGACCCTGGACAGCAAGGCCACAAGCCTTGGAGTACAGACAGATATGTTAAGATCAGCATGCAGCATATTTTAGGGGTTGGACCTGGCTGCAGACATTAAGCTTCCCTCTTCTGAAAAAAAGAAACGTGCCAGCAAAGACTGTGTCAGCAAGGATCCTTGTACATGAAATGGCCCTGACTATGAAACCTGATGACAGACGCTTAAGGCTGTAAGGACAGATTCCAGTATGGATACTTCAGTACAGTGCTACAGCTTACCCTGGCAGGCTACATCTGCAGTCATCGAGGAAGGAAATAACCCAGGTGAGGGCAAGAGTTCATGTTGTTATCCCTTTAGATAATAGGAAAGCATAGAAAAGTAAGCTTCATCTTTAGGTTTCCTCTCACAGCACTGGCCAGGGAATGAGACCCATGGGCATGAAACACATACTGAGAACCTGGGGACACAGTCCCTGATACAATCAAAAGCTGCCCCTGAAGCATGCAAAGCGTCCTGTGTATTAAACCATGTGTGGAAGCACGGTATATATACCATGTTGTACACTGCCGTACTAGTGTATGGGAATAAAGGAATTAGTGCAGAAACCCATAGACTATTGTCAAGCTGCCTGCAAGGCCTCCACGTGAACATCAAGCTTGTGGCTATACTTGCAGAGCAGTATGGCAGAAGCTGTGTAAATATAGCAAGCCATTTTCTGAAGCTGGAGGGATGCAGTCATGATATACTGTTTCCTACAGGGTTAAGGCCTTAAGGAGGACTATTAATGTTAGAGATCCTTGGCTTTGGTTCAGAAAAGCACCTGGAAGCTTGGATACATATAATGTCACTTCTCCAGCTGGGTAGGAAGCTCGTAAAAATAGGCTTTCTTAAAAAATATTTCATGGTCCCAGATCCCAGGCAATGTTGTCATGCCCAGATGTCCTGCTGTGTTTGGCATTCCTGCTTTTACATGAATTTACTCCTGGAAATTATGAGATTAGTATAATTTTAAAAAGGAGACAGAAGCCTTGGCAGGAGTTTGATTTCTGAAATCAGGTTGAATGTCAAGGAGCACTTTCTCTGATCAGTTCATTCATTTGTAGGATTTTCAGCTGAACTGAGGTGTTCTGTACTTATTTTAGGATTTATGGACTGATATGATTAGAAAAGAAGTAGTTTATGAACCTGAATATGCCTTTCCTCTCTCAAGTACAAATCAGGAGTAAGATAAAATTGGTGTGAGAATGAGACCCATATTTTTTTCAGTTACACCCCAGTCTAAAGATTATATTGTGGGAGTGGGAGAAAAATACAAACTAGCAAATCATATATGCTGCTTAGACATTGAATTGCTTTCCTCAAAGTTAAATAAATTGTGCACATTTGGGAGAATGATAATGCAAAGGTAGAGATGTCAGCAGGATACAATTAAGTTGTGAATTGCCAAGCAGAGATGGAATATGGAAAACCCTTATCTGTTGTGAGCAATTCTGTTTGGATTACTCATGACATTTCAGTTAGATTTCTTACAAATACAGTTGAGGAGAACCTCCTTGACTGTCCTGTAGCTGTTTGAGCTTGCTTCCCTGAAATAATATTACATTTGTGAATGTATCCATCTCTGTATACATTCTCTTTTCCCTTATAGATGTTTGCTTTCACTTGTGAAAGTCATGTTCCTGGTTTTTTATGTTGTCTTTAATGAGCTGTAGCTCGTTGCATTACGTATTATATTCAAAGTACCAGTACAGACATGCCACGCTCTATGAAATGCAAGAACATCTCTTATATATGGAGAAACGAATCATTTCCAGGGAAGGAAGTTAAAATTGTAATTCAATCAAGGCAATTCTGTTCTTTGTGTTCAGACAGGAAGTGTACTGTCTTAAGGACATCCGAATCTCCTCTGTAATTACAAATTTGTCATTCCTCTATACAAATAATATAATTAAGTAATGCAAATTGCTAACAGAATAAAAGAGGTTAAATTGTCTTTTTCACTCAAAACAGATTCTAATTAGTTCCTGCCAGAAAGTTGTCCTGATACAATGCATTATTGGCTAGTCTCACTATTGAGGTCATTGTCGATGGGCTAAGCTACAAAGGCTGGAGGTGGGTAGGTACACTCCTGACTAATTGCTATTCAGAGTTTTTCAGGTGTCCATTTTAGAAACAAACAAAAGCATCCTTTGCCTGATGCAATATGTGAAGTGATCTTTTTCCTGTGCAAAGCCTGCATTTCTTTACTCTTCAGGACAGAATTTTAGAGACCGAATCATATACTGCAGAAAAAATTTGAAGGTTCAGCTTTAGAAAAGGAAGAAAGAGGAATACGCTTTCATGTTTCCTAAGGCCATTTTACAGAATTCCTGCTTTCCTGGACTTTTAACAGTCCGTAACAGATGAACATATAGTTTCTTGAGTATATATTCACTGAGAATGGCTAGTTAATCTTAATTGCCAAGGTCAAGAGCCCAAATACAAGACTCTGATATACAAGGCTGTCAAATACACCAGAAAGCTGCTGCGGCGCCCGAAGAGTCAGCACGGAGGCTGCAGCTGAGCAAGCGGAAAAGCTGGTGCTTGTTCTTCATGAACAGTGGCTCCACGGATCACAGTCCAATCTTCTCTGTTCATTTCTGAAAGGCAAATAAGCCTTTCTGACTGCAGAAGTTAAACCACCTGCACTGTTACAATTTGTTTTCCATAAGGTCTATAGGACATTCTGTTCTTTTTTCCTGGTGCCGTGTTAATGCCTTTAAAGTTTTGTTTTGCTAGTAACAGAAATTTATTTTAGTTCTTCTTTTGAAATACAGATAAAGAGGTTTCTATGAACACATACTCAGCAAATGCATCGTTATGTTCTAATTAATGAATTATCCATTCAGTGCTACAATAATTCACTTTATCTCTAACCATTGCCAGTGAATTATTTATATAGTGACATTTGTTTATTAGCAAACTGCCATTTGCATCACTTTTACATTATTGCTCTCATTATTAATTATACTTTTAATAATTCTTTAGTGCTTGGTCTCATCAGTAAAGAAAAATGGATAGTGCCCATGAAGCGTTTAGCTCTATCTTAATTCTATATCCCTAACACCACTGACAATAGCACAAGAGTAGATACATAGACTTTAACTGGCAGTTCTTCCCTTTTGTACATTTCCTTGTCTCCAATATATGCCAGGATCCCTGAGTTTGTTCTGTAAAAGCAAAGGATGTTTCCGTATTAATGACTATTTAAATAACAGAATTACATTGCTATTGTACTTGTTTCTTTCTGTCCCAGACAATGACTATGAATTAATTAGCATTACAACATTGGAAATTCCTATGAATTTTAACATTTTATTTGGAACAGTCTGTGTGCATTATTGAATGATTTTACACCTTCTAATGCAAAACTGATGATATCTCTACAAACCTCTAGGGGAGCGTGTGAGGTCATTAAAGTTAAATTTGCAAAGAAAATACATGGATTTCTCTCTCACATTATTCTTTCCTGTGCTGATAATGCTATTTTTGAGCTCTTGCTCAGAGTGGCTCATTTGTATTGAAAGATTCTCTTATCCTTTATCCTGTTCATCTACCTTTCCAAACTTTTCATTTCATAAGGGAAATGAACTGTGGTTTTTTCAATACTTAAAATATTCTTACAGGAAAACGAGAACATAGGTTTTCAGCTGTTAGCATTGTCTCCAGAGATAATGGTCACTGAAAGGCAGCCCAACGTGAAAAGCAAATATACATGTCAGAAATGAAAATAACAATTTATACCACGTCTCCTTCCTGTCTTCATCGCTGATAGTTTGTTCCCTCCGTGAAGGATTCCAGAAGTAACGGTGGTGTTTTGGCATCCAGGCATCTGCATGGGAAGAAAAATGATGAAATTTTATTAAAAATTCTCCCTGGAATCCTAAGTTTGTTCTATATTCTGCTGATTGTTTATTATTATTTTTGTTTTTGAAACAAAGGGTTTTTAAATTCATGGGAGCTCAAAACATAATTAGCACCCTGCCAGTGACTGAGGGAGAAACACTGGCAAACACAATCCCTCCAGAAAGCAATGAATCCCTCCGTACTACTTACTGAGCAAAATCTTAGTGTGTTAAGCCAGGTGGATTGCTTAAATAGACTTTTTTTACTTCAGAATCAGGTATTATATCCATAGCCTAGATTTTTCTGTTTTAAAATAAACTTTTTTTTCAAAAATGAATAGCAACATGTATTTAGGCTTAAATTTACCACTCTGCATTAACAAAATTTGCATAAAACTTATAATATTTAAGTAATATATTCTTGATGGTTAGGTTCTAAAGAAAGCTATTGAACAGGGAAGAAAAATACTATCTATGCATCCAGAACCAAAGGTTGTTGAAATGATTAAACAGCTTTTAACAGCAGACAGAAGAAAGGTTTACTTCATTTCAGTTTGATTTACTTCAATAACTAGTTCAAAGTTAAGGAACTGCTTAGAAGTAGAGTAAGCTGAAGCATCATTATATTTAAATGGCCTATGAATAAATTCTCAGTCTGGGATGCTGAGACTTATGAATTCATTCATTAACTGTATATAAAATTTGCTTTGGTAATAAACCAGTTTTAATTATAAAATGTTTGATACATTTTTCCTCTGTATACAACATATTTATTGCAATTTTATTTACATAATAAATACACTTAGAAGGCTGGGGTTTTGCATTTCAATTGAATTCCCATTTCCATCCAAAGCATCTTGATATGAGTCGTAAGTAAATAAAAATTAATCTTCTAGTAAAGAAGAATTATCATTCATTTCTAATAGAATGCTATGTAAGTGTTAAGCATTTGAATTATTATGCTGAACTATATCACTTCTTAAATGGGAACATAAGGGATTTTTCTGATAGTGTATGGAGGTAACAGATTAGTTTAGAAACTAGATTCAGTTGCAAAGCAACTTTTTTTTTTAAGTTTACCTACCAACAACAATCAAACCCACTGGAGGGCAAAAGAATAATACACAGTCAAAATAAGCCTAAAAAGGTTTTTTAAAAAATTTGGTTTACGGTTTTCATATTTTCAAGTGAATAGGAATTGTTTTCACCAAAAAAGTTTGAAAATCTCATGAGAAATAATTTTATATTGAATTCTTCATGTGAAAAATATTTGACAGGTTTTCCAGAAATATTATATTTCAGGGCCTTATAAATAGGCAGTTCTGTGATATACAGGAGACAGAATGGCTATATGAACATAAAGTCATAACTCCCTACTTTAGGAGCATCTATATTCAGAATTTTAATTCAGTAGAAAATTCCAACATTTCTAAAATTAGTTTAATTTCCAACTGCAAGAAAATAAAGTTTTGACATTTACTGCTTATTAAAATTCTGTTTAAAAGTGGTGGAAATATCAAAACGGGCAATATTTTTCCCTCAGCAAGAGTAAGGCAGTTAGTTTAAACTGTGATGTAACAAGAGTTACATTAATTTATTTTAAAAATGTAGATTTATGCTTACATTGTTATTGATTTAGTTTATATGTATATGATGCTGGTATTTTAATTAGAAAGACTCAGTTGCTTTATATTAGGCTCCTTTAATGACTTATCAAAATTGGAAAATTCATATTCTTTCTTTAAAACAATAACCACAGTGGGTCCTATTAAATCACACAGCTGACAGAGACACCTATTCCCAGCTTGCTCAAAGTTGTAAATTAATGAATTTGTTTCAAACATAGAATTGCAAAATTGCTAGAGAAGCATTTGAGAGTGTAGTTTGCTAACCACTCTTTTTCGTGTGTATCTGTCTAACATGCCAGCGTGCTTATAAGGGGAATGAAATCTCAGCAGTAGAGGTCCATTTCTCAGTGCTGGCTGAGCTAAAGAGAAGTAAGAGATTTTATTATGTGAGTGGTGAAGAGCACATTTAAAGCAACAAGGATCTCACCGGTTTCAACAAAGTGCTGATATACTAATTATGCCTTAACTGTATCTCCTGTTTCCTTCTAGGTCTTACTGCTGCAGCATCTCTTGTATCCCTGGCTTGGGCTTTAGCTTCCTACCAAAAGGCCCTTCGTGACTCCCGTGATGACAAGAAACCCATCAGTTATATGGCTGTTATAATCCAGTTTTGCTGGCATTTCTTCACAATTGCAGCAAGGGTTATTACATTTGCTCTGTTTGCCTCGGTTTTCCAGCTGTACTTTGGGATCTTCATCGTGCTGCACTGGTGCATCATGACCTTCTGGATCGTCCACTGCGAGACAGAGTTTTGCATCACTAAATGGGAGGAGATAGTTTTCGACATGGTTGTTGGGATAATCTATATCTTCAGCTGGTTCAATGTCAAGGAAGGAAGGACACGCTGTAGGCTTTTCATTTACTATTTTGTGATCCTTTTAGAAAACACCGCCTTGAGTGCTCTCTGGTATCTGTACAAGGCCCCACCAATCTCTGATGCATTTGCCATACCAGCACTGTGTGTAGTGTTCAGCAGCTTTTTAACAGGCATTGTTTTTATGCTAATGTACTATGCCTTCTTTCACCCCAACGGACCAAGGTTTGGGCAGTCACCAAGCTGTGCTTGTGAGGACCCTGCCGCTGCCTTCACCCTACCCCCAGAAGTGGCAACAAACACTCTACGGTCCATCTCCAACAACCGGAGTGTCACGAGCGAGCGGGATCAAAAATTCGGGGAGAGGGATGGATGTGTGCCTGTGTTTCAGGTGAGACCCACCGCACCATCCACACCTTCATCCCGGCCACCAAGGATTGAGGAGTCTGTCATTAAAATCGATCTGTTCAGGAACAGGTACCCAGCGTGGGAGAGACACGTGTTGGACAGGAGCCTGAGGAAGGCGATCTTAGCATTTGAATGTTCCCCTGCTCCTCCACGGCTACAGTATAAAGATGATGCCCTTATCCAGGAGCGCTTGGAATATGAAACCACCTTGTAAACAAAACAAAAACACAGCTTGAAGAAGCTGCGACGTGACAGTCCAAATTAAGGGTTGACAGTAGGGCTGTAGGAATAACTAAACTGCGTACTACAAGTAGAGCAGCAAGCTGTAGTGTTCTTAGTCTGGCTATCATCATGATTATCATTTGATCCACTGTGTGCAGTCTGTCTGCAGGACACTGATACAGCAGCATCGCCTGAAAGCCTCAAAAAAAACCCAAACCCTGACCCACACATACAGATCAGTTACTTCAGCCGGGGAAACTCACCCACGACTCCTTGCTGCTATGAAACTCTGACTGCACAGTACTTACAATCAAACCAACAGGAAGGCTCTGACCAGAGCTTTCAACTTTAGCCAGTAGTGCATTTTATTTTAGAAATGAATGATTGATATTTGCAGAATCAATGGCAAAAACAAACAAAAAAAAACTTTTCAAAGATAACAAAACTGTAGCACTCAATGTTGCTGTTACGAAAACTGTTTTCTGGGGAAAAAATAGGAACACAGTAGTCTTCAACACTCCCATAAATCAACCATTCAGGTTAGAATAGGTTTGCAAAATAGTTCTTAATTAAAAAGATACACCATCATGTTTGTAAGGCTGTCAATGGAAAATAAACTAAATTCTGATTAATTGGGTCATAAACACTAATACTACCAGAACTGTTTGTTTTCTGTGGAATTTCAAAGTCTTTTTAAATGCAATTTAAGTTCTTTGTGTTATTTTTAACAGAAATCCTATGCAGCTCACTTCTGGTTTTCAGGAGAAATAAGGAGCTCTAGCACGTAGTGATGTAAATTAAATGATAATCATGATTCAGTGTTCAATTTGCAAAAAAAAAAAATATATATATATGTAAAAGAACAGGGAAGTATAGTTTTCGTATTCTAAACTTTTTGGAGGACCCCATTCAGATATTTCGGAAGAAACTACGAGGAGATGAACACACTGAAACTTCTCTGTTTCAGGACTGAGAATGCATGATTCAGTGTGTGAATGTATGCAGGGGTGACAAGAGACTGTGACATGCCATACCCTTCTAGTGCCAAACATTGTATAACTGCAAGGTTGATATTGCCTGAGGGACAGATAACGAGTGGCACGAGCCCTACCAGAACAAAAAGCAGGAAAGACCAATCAAGTTCTCAACCTGTAGAGACAGCTCTGATTTTTCCCACCCAAGGTGAAAGTGATGTCTTTTAAAGGCTTTCAGCCACCTCTTAGTAAGTATATTCACCGAAGTATAATATAAGCAAGTTATGAGGAAGATCCTCTTCTGCCTGTTCAAGACTTGTGTCCAGATACGTTTAAAAATTACATTGAATCTCTTGTAATAGAGTGCTTTTGCTGCAAGCTTTTGGGTTTTAAATACCTCCCTAAATCTAGTCAGTGATATCCTCCTTTGTGTTAAAAGTATCCCCTGATGGTGCTTTCAGATGCATTAAAGGTGCAAGTCAAAATTTGATAGTATTTTTTTTAAAGCTGGTGCAGAGTGAAAAACTCATGAATTATTTCAATATTTTTGTAAAGTAAAAATATGGTATAAAAAGGTTACTTTTTATAAACCTCAAATCTTTTAATACATTTCATTCTCTTTATAGCTTAGATTTTAAGAATTGGTCCATGAATTTTATCAACTGGCTTCTGCAGGTTGATATAAACCTGATTTTCACACATTATGGATTTGTTTTGCAGTGTAATGCCATATGAAAGCCTACATGGGTACTTTTAGAATACTCTATAAACCGCGGATCCTGCTTCAAATGTAAGTGGCTTGTAAAGACACCAAGCGATTCCATAAGAAACAGTTTGCTATAACTATTTCCATCCATTTTAGGAGAGCGAAGCAGAACTGAAGAGTTACTGTTGTAAATGGCATTGTCAGGATGGAGAAGACCTGATGATTGGTATTGTAACCTTCACTGTCAGGTATATCCAGTGTAGTCACTGCTGTACATGCTGCTGGGTAAATGTCAGTCTTTCCTGTTATTAATATTTGTACTATGAAATGGCCGAGGTTACACAGCCTATGTTTATTTGTATGCGTTCAATTAGCCATTTTTAATGTTGACTTTTTTTATTAGTGAAATGTTCGATACCTGTTGTTCTTTGCTGGGGCAAGTTCCTCAAAACAAAACATCTGTGGAAGTGCAGGAATCTGCAAGTCAGAGGGAACTTTACACAGATCAGAAAACACCCGTGCTTCAAGGGTGTCTTAGGTATTTTCAAATTAAGCAGTGGCCAACTGCCTCTATAATAATTTTTTAAATAAAATAATTCTTTGATAGTCCAAACCTGAAGCCTTGTACAAAGTGATTGCCCTTCCTTCCATGGAGATATAGCTGATTATTCAGAGAAAAGCACTCATATTTTGGCAGAAAATATACCACTGCAAGAACTGATAAAAAAAGATTTTGGGAGCAAGCCCTTTGTCCTCTCAAATTCAGTAGAGCCTTCACTCCAGAATCAAACGCTAACTCGCACAAGGGAAGTGCTGTTTTTCTTTACAAACAAGGCAAATGGTAAGCTTTGTAATCCAAGATGTGAGGGTTTGTTTTGGAAACAGTTCAATGTGTTTGCTGCTGCTTTAACAACTCAGAAATTTTAGCATGAGTGAGGCACAGCGGGCAGCACTCTTGAGCCCTTTGGTCAGGGCTTACAGGATTGAAGAAACGTTGCTTTGTACAGAATTTAAAGGGTTACGGTCTGGAGCAGTGCTTGCATTGCAAGGTTTCTGAAGAAGGTTTGGGGTGAGTTTGTTTGATTTGCTCTTGTTTGGTTTTGGAAGGAAGGACACAGAGGCATTATTTATCCATGTGGTTTTTAAAATCTAGCATTTACTTTCTTTACTCTCCCAGCATTTTTCATTTTTTTCAGTAATGTTTTTAAATTTATCTTAAGTAAACTACTGCAGGGTCTGAGTGCACAGCACCATATGTGGCAGTATGTACATACAGCTTGTCTTCAGAATTTAATCTGGCTGTTTGAGGAAGGGGGAGAAATCATTTTATACCGAGTCAAAATTTGCTCTCCAAAATCTTGCTCTGTTATGCTTGTAATGTCAGTGATACTTGCACTGAGAACAGGATGGCCACTGAAATCTTAACGGTCAGATGACTACATGGACAGTTTCTTAATTTGCTTTGCTGTGAACAGTCGCATTAAAAGCTGTAAGAATTTTTTATAGAAGTTGTCAAGAGTAAACATAGTCCACACTGAAATCCCATGATGGCCTTACGGACAGTTAATAACCAATATGCACTATTCTTTTTACCACAGACAGTTTTAAGATCTATTAATAATGTTCAATTAAGACAGCAATAGCAAAAAAAAGAATTGTAAAAAAAATTAACTTCTGCTTTTGAAATAATGAAAAAATCAGGTCTTTTAAATTTCATTCCAGAATAACACGAAAATGAAAAAGTTCATAATTATATGCTTAAAGAAAAGCAACCACATCTCTTTGTTAGAAGTAAGAGTGATGTAAGCATTGTTCTAATGAATCAAACAAATTTGCCATCAGATTTAACAGTAACTTATCTGGTTAAAGACTTGGTCCTAAAATTTCAAGAGTTGTGGATTTGTATGTTACAGAAAAGACAATTTAAGTAGTATTCACTACTCTAATTAGATAAAGGAGAGGTAATGCATACCCATGTTCATTCAGAAAACATAAAAGAAAATGCAAGATAAACCTTTTGTCTTATTTTAAAAGAAATTTGTTCTATAAAAAGATAAACTTTTTCTAAAAAATGAATTATTTGAAAATATGTGCAATACTTTTTTCATGCAGATTTAATAATGAAAAAACTCGTTTCCACTTCTGTTTATGTCAGTTTAAACACGCTTCCTGTGCTAGAACAATGTGTCCGTGCTTGGGTTACATGGGCTTGGTGGCATATAAACACTATTTTCATTGGCAAATCAACAAATTTTCTATTAATTAATTTCTATAACATTTGAGAAAATTTTCATTCCAAAATTAAATGCTAGGCCTCAGCTGCCTGATTTTGTAAACTTTAAAGCAGAGGAGGTAAATTAAAATTTTATTGGAGCTGCAATTTTTAATATGTGGTGAATAGCTATTTAACCCAAATTTGTTTAAAATATATGATAGTCTAGGCAATATATCATTATCTCCCCAAAAGAGCAATTCATGAGTGGTACTAAAAATACAAGTGCTGCTTTATTTGGAAAGGGACTCCCAATCACAAAATATATTCATTTGCTTTTTATTGTCCAGCAATTATTCACAACTAGCCTAGTGGTTTTTTTAGAACCTAAATTAAACAATTTTGAAGTGTTTGTGATTTGATCATACAACTCCTTAAGAGCCTTAAAAGTGGTGGTGTACTGAGATTTAGTTGGCTCTGCCAGTGATTCAGCTCCCAAAGCCACTGCCCTTTCTCCGCTCCATCTCTGAAGTCGGGCAATCTGGAGTGACTGAGATGCTGTGATTTACTCTGCACCCCCTGCACTGCCTGCACAATGCCAAGGAAAAGACTTCAGCAGATTGCTGGGGTTCTACTGCTGCCTCTTCTGCTCCTGTGCATGGTGGGAAGCAGAGTAAATTGCATTTGTGCATCCATCTAAACAAGCTTATTTAGGTTGAGTCCCTACAAGAGGTGCGTGATGAAAATAATCACAACACGTGTCCATGAATTTACAAGCCCAACACTGTAATTACTAATTCTGTAGTATAACAATGCAGAATGTGGGAAGAATTGTCTAAATACACAATAAGCCATTTAATTTTGCTAATTGTAGCAATTAGACTAGCTCACATGAAGCCCATGCTCTCAGCAGAAAGCCAAATGGAGTAAGTGGCAAACAGCCACTTATATACCAGAGACATTACATTATTAAACCCTCCCTTAATTGTTTACAGAACTATGTCTTTGCATTACAGCATTGAATCCATTCCTCTTTATTCTGATAAAACAGATAAAATGCAAAATGAGAACAGATTCTTTTAAATCTGGGAATTAAAAAACCCACAAGAGATTACTGCAATTCACATACAGTGATTTTTTGAAACAAATTCCACCATCATATTCACTTGACTGCAAATTGCTGAGTGATCTGCTTCTGAGGTGACTTCTCACATCTCGTATGAGCAGATGTCATTACAGGAAAGACGGAGATGACCTTCTAAAGCCTTGCTCATGCAAGGCTAGGGGAATAGCGTCACTGATCTACAGATCATTTGCAAAGCTTTTTTAACATGTGAAGGGTCCCCTGGCACCATTTGTTTTACCATAGTGACCTCACTGCAGGTGTTTGGTGGGATTTCTTCACAGTTACACTGCTATGAATACGAGAAAATCAGGCTCCTGGCCTGGAGTGAGTAACTGCATGAATTCAGACCATGGTAGTGAAAGTCTTCACTTCCTAGCTCCTAACTGAAGTCAGCTGGAGATCTGCTTCATATGAAAGAGCCTGAATATCATTTGGCTCATGCCGAAATACATGCTCTAAACTGAGTGCTAACTCAGCATGAATCAGAACATTTCTTCTTCTTTCCTTTTTGTTTCAAACATTTAAGAATATACCCATTTTGACCAAATTGCCATTTTGTGATCCTTTCAAGGAGACTTTGAAAAATGTCTCTGAAACCAGTCATTTCCAGTGATCCTTACACAAGCCAATTGCTGACCAGCACATTCATTAAAAGGAACTTTTCTAAACGTGTAAGCTTGGCTCCTGTACTTGCATTTTGTTCTGAATGCTTAGCATCTAATTCTTATCCAGAGGATCTTATATGCCCATTAGTAAGCCGCGTGCCTACTCTGAGTCCTGGAGCAAAGAGGACAGATATGCAAGATGCAGGGGGAAAAAGTCCTCTTCAGCACATTTATGGAGTGATTTACATGAGCTAGAGAGGTAAGAGAGAAGCTTGTGTATAATTACAACAGAGTTATAGATACTGTATTCATTGATAGAGATTTACAAGAAATTGTGAGATAAGTGGCCAACTAATAGAAAGATCAAATATAAACTTCTGCATGCAAGGCACTGTAAAATAAAAACAGCCAAGAAACTTCAAAGTGTAACCAACAATCTTGTTTCCAGGAATGGTTGGGATAAACTTAAAAATGTAATGGATTTGTCAATGTAACTAGATGCTACATTCATAGAAACAAAGACATGACTGCTATGGATACAATCTGTAGATTTCAGCCTCTTAGTTCAGATATCTTTGGAAGCAATTGCTTCTGGATCTTACTTCTGGGCATGCTCTAGACCTAAGCTTTTATACACTAGCTTTTCTACACAAGATCTGTTCTGCTGTAGGAAAGTCCACATCCTTTCAACAAAGCCTTGAGTTTGGGCTTTTTTTGCACTGAACTAAACATCACAGAAGCATTTCTAGTGTGAAATAGGTGTGTCCACTCAGCCATCTAGTGTGTAAAAGGTACTGCAAAACAGAAGTTCACTGAAGAGTGATTTCCTCAAGGTAAAAAAGTTGCTAGCTGAACGCCGACAAGAGCCTTCAGAGAGGTAACATAGTGCTTAGGCAAGATATAAGCTGTGTTTGGGTGCTATGAGCCCATGCAGGGCAAGGCCTGGGCATAGTCCAGCACTCTCTCCCCACCTCATGCACCAAGGAGCCTACAGAGAGGAAAACCACGTGCATGGGCTGGACGAAAGTCACAACACACAGGGACCAGGTACCTGGCATGCTCTGGCACACATGCAGAGGTCAGCGCAGGCACATCAGAGGCCTCAGGCTAATACTGTGATCCTCCAAACTGGACTAACCAGGAGCTCCTGAACTTTTTATGCTATACGTTCAAGCACCTAATATTTGGGTCCTGGACTTGGTCAGAAACACCTTGGTCTTCACAGCACAGAGTAGCTCAGCTCCTATCTCCCACCTAAGGAGTCCACCAGGATCCACCAGGATCCCCTGAGCAGGTATTTTTCTGCCCACCTTACCTGAAGGACTCAGGTCCTCTGGGGTGCTATCAGATGGAGCTTTACACAGAAATACCCATGACTTCTTTTCCAGCAGTAGATTTGTGGTAAGCAGAGACCAAGGGGAGAGCCAGGCTCAGTTATCTCTTCAGCTAGCAATGATTCGTATCTCTAGCTACTATCTCTCAGGGGAAGGCTATAGGGCTGCACGCTACTGAGGAGAAGGGCATGCTCCCTCCCTCTTATCTTGAGGCTGTTCTTCCTCTTTCTGGAAAACTGAAAGGTTATCCTGTGCAATGTAGACATACTTCTAGTATTCTGAAGTATTTGGTCCCCTTAGTGCTGAGGACTCTGAAGTTCTTGTGCACATCCAGTGCCACTGCCTGCATCCAGCCAGAGTAATATCTACAATAAAAAATCGGGGCAGATGCAAAATCACTCTGCTCACCTTCCAACCTGACCAAAAGCTGTATGAACATGGTTAGCACTGTGACTAAGCCTGAATCTCTACACGCTGCCTTGAATCGGGTCTATTAATGCACTGTGTGCTACTCTGGCCACGTTCACCTGGTTTCTCATCAGAGCTCAGGCAGACTTTGTATGTGCACCAGAGATACACCATGTAGCTTATCCATAGTTCCCTGAGCCCGTGGCGCACTCCCTTTGCGATCCTAGTTTTTTTGCTGAACAAAGATCAGTTTGGGCTGAGCAAAGGGCAAACAGGCTCTCTGCTGTCTAGTGAAGCATGTGGAGCAGACGTGGTTTCTCTGGATGATACGTTTGAACCACAGTTGTGTGCAAATTGCCCAGGTTACAGCAAATGCAAGAAGTAAATTCAGTGCCCGCATATTGGAGCATGCTATAAAGAGTAGTCTTTGTGAAAGTGTTTGTTATTCTCACAATAAAAATAATAGGATCATGACTCATACTTGGGAGCAAATTTACAGTATCAAGTGAATTTATATATATATATACATATATATATGTATGTGTGTGTGTGTGTATACACATGACAAAGAGTCCTGAGATTATATTAGGATTCAATCTTATAGTTTATTTAAATTCTAGGCCTAAAAAAAAAGGCATCAGGAGCATCATCATCAAGGGTAATCAAGTGATAACTGCAAAAAGAAAAGAACATTGTTGGAAAACACATTCCAGTCATTACTGGAGACAGCTTTGCAATATATTATGCCAGTACTTAAATGAAAAGTTGTGGAGGAAATATGTCTAATGCTATATTTCATCATGTTAAATATTTTGGTAAAAGAATAGAATGGGAAAAAAAAAGATTTGTACAAAATAAACAAGGATTTCTCACATTTAGTTCATCAATCAAGGAAAAAAAAATACAGGCAAATGGCAAAGGGACCAGTTAAACCTTTTGTTTCATTTAATGTTGGTTGTATTTGTTTCACTGAATATCAGTTATCAATGTCAGTAGTTTATAAAGGAAACAACCTGCAATAATTAGGATGGTTTACTTGAATTTTGTCTGAAGAACACTAAAGAGTGTTTGTTACCCAACAAATATGCAGTTGCCTGATACATGCTGTCAGAAGGAAAGATTTGCTAGCTCATGGATTATGCAGTGAAGATAAATTTCAAATGCATGTATCTGAAAACAATACCCCTGTCAATTTAAATGTACCATGAATACACAGTAGCTATTTCTGAAATTTTAATTACTGATGCTTTTTTCAGTATGTGTTCTGCATTATTATCTGTGTATCCCAGATTTTTTCTTAGCCAATGTTTGATAAGAACAAATTTTAAATTTTATGAAGCTGAGGAAAAGATTACTAGCCAGTGAAGGCACTTGCTGCATTGAAGCTCAAGTATATGTCTTGAGTTCCTGACCCGAGTCACCATTCAGCATTAAGGACAGTGTTTGAAAAATATAGTAACTTTCCAACAGGATCTGATTTATGGACCAATTAATCTAAAATTGTCGCAGTGACTGGGTCAGACAATGGCAGTAGCTACAGAGGGGAAGTTCAAAAGTAGCCGCTAATGACTCCCAACGTCGTACCCTGCATTCCCATTTTGGGACACAGGTAGCCTTCCTGTCGGCCAGCATGTGCTGTGATCAGGCCCAACGCCGGCACTGTGGGTGCTGGCTCTTGATGAAAGGGAAGACAAAGTAGGCAGCTTGTTTCCAGCTCCACTTCCCCCAGGGTTATCGGGCTGACCCACAGGAGATATTTCACTGAGAACACTTTAGCCATCGGCGAGATTGCCACACCGATCTGGGCAGGATTTAGCCTCTAGACAGCACTGTAAGGACAATGAAAAATCTTCCTTTGTCAGCAGAGAGGGCAGCTGCCACTATTTATAGTCGCAAAGTGCCAGCATATTGTCATGTATCTGTGGCTGCTATTGATTCCTCCTTTTTTATTTTATTGGAACAGCTTGGAACTTGTCAAGCTTTGCTTAGGTTGATTTGCAGCTAATTAATTCAACAGACATTTTTAATCTTGCAAATTTGTGACTTGTAATACAGTAATCAAGCTCCCGTGAGCAAACATTAATCAGTTGGGGGGAAAAAAAAGAAAGGCGTTGTTAGCTGTGTTCAGCATGGTGCCCACACTGGAAGGAGAGATCTAGAAGAAATGCAACATTAGTAAATTCATGCTAGCTAAGCTTTCATCATGCATCTTATGAATCATTCATCCATCTGATTTGTTTTATACATGCAAGGAGTTGTATTTAAAAGAGGATTGCTGGGATTGAGACAGCTCTAGTTACCGTCAGTGGGGAACTGGCCAAATTTCCTTCTGGTCATCAAGTTCCTTATCAACCAAAAAGTCATTCTACCCAGCAGCAGTACAATTTCATTTCTGAGATGACTGTGCTGGTTGTGGAACAGTTTATCCTGGAGAAATGACTGTAAAAAAACCCACATACCGCATTTAGCAACAGCACTAAAAACTAGGTGAATGAATGCAGAAAGTATTTTCTTCATTGCTTTTAACACACAGGTGGATTTTAGCTACTTTGACGTGAAGCAGAAGGGAAAAATAATGTTGCCTATACCGAACCTGAGCTCTGAATAAAGAAAGTCTTGTGATCAGCAAAGCGTTTACATCCTTTCATAAGCAGGAAGGATGTAGGTTATTACACTTGCAGTTTATAAAAATCAGGAGGAACGAGTGGGCTGTTTAATATTTAACCTAACTCTGGTACTTGGAGGAACACAGCTGAGCAACACGGGACTTGGCAAGAGCTCATGGCTTGGCTGTACCCCCTCCTGGTACAGAGTTTTCAAGCAGGGTGCTGCCACAGCCCCCTCCAGTCCGTCTGCACAGGATGCACATGTATGTACATCAATGAGTAATCTGTACATACATTTTATTGTGGAAGCAGCTCCACTGGTAACCTTAGCAGGGAGGCCGGAGATCAAAAAGACACGAAAGCAAAGGAATGATTCCTCCGGTCAGGATTAAGAGATGTTTGTGAAACACTGTGGAAAAGCTGCCCCTGCTGTTTCAGTGAATAAAGTGAGGAGCAGAGTCTTTTAATAGGAAACAAACAAACAAAAAAAACAAAAACAAAAAAACCAACCAGCAAACCTTAATGCCAAAATACTATTTATGGTGCAATTACTCTCTCCTCTAGGAAAGATGTTGAGTGAGAAAGTTCTAGTACATTACAAACTAACTGGAACATACAGGGAGACAGTGAAAGATACTTTTTAGATATAACTTTGTTGCTATTGACAGGAGTTGTTTATTAGCAATAAGATATAAAGGTGTCTCAAACTAAGGCCTGGGAGACAAGGATTTTGTATGGCTGTTATGCCAGTGATTGTTAAATTTAGAAAACATAGACCTTTATAATAGACTATAGGTCAAAGAACTTTTTTTTAATTATTTTTTTTATGAAGAATAAATCTCAGATGGCCTCCACAAGAAAAACATAAGGTTTAAAATAGGTTCATAAGATGGGCTTTTCTGTACATGGAATATTACAGGCTTGGTGTTGTTCAAGTGCTTGTGCATTTTCTCATGGTCTCAGTTTCTCATGCAGTACGTCCATAAGCAAATAGTGGATTTGCAAGTCCATGTTCCTTTAGTGCTGATAGCCCTCATATCAAGTTGTTCCTGTACAACCGAGGAGCACATGGGTGGGGTGGGGTGGGTGGGTACGCTTGTAAAGGTGTAGAGCAGGAAAAAATACAGAAGATCAGTAGATGATGTAGTAAAAGCCTTATTATAATAAGGGAACAGCTGTGAATCTTTAGAGTAGGTGAGCCCTCATAGTATTTGTTCATGCTCAGGTATTCTGTCACTCAGCTCATCATGGAAATCACTGCTGAAGGACTTTCAACCATATTATCTGTTATCAATTTTTGCTTGTTTAGAAGCAGGCACAGTATCACCCTGATTTCAGCAGAAATCACTATGGAGACATCCATAGCCTCATGCATGATCTGTAAGTGTAGCATGTCATGACAGGTCTGTTTTCTTCAAAGATTCGCTCAAGCGCATCTGCAAAATTTACTAGAAACTGTTCCGTTTTTTCCTTGCTTTCGTTTTCTGCCTATGTTTATGGGTCTCATATGCAAACCCCACCAATGAGAGAAGACAACGCTCAGGTTATCTAACAGATTTTTTTTTTTCCTCATGAAGTAGTACAAAACTCAAAAATTCCTTTGCATCACACCTGGCTATTGAGATGACCTCTATAGTTAGAGAAGGAAAAGCAAGCTAAAGATGCAAATACTGAAGTAATTTCATCTAGTGCAAAGCAGGAACATTTTTAAAGATAGCTGTCACATTTTGCTGCTCAGCTGATCTTACTTCATCATTCCAAAGCCTTGGTGTATGCCCATAGCAACCTAGAAGTAAATATCTTTTGTTTCTGAGATCATTTCTGACTCACAGAACAGCCACTAACTGGGGATCGTGTTGCATTAGCAAGCACAGATCCTCTTTCCCACTGCAGTTCTTCTTTAACAGGACTGCAGTTCGTTTAAATCAATTCCCATTGATTCTCAAGGGCAGAAACTGTCCCCTTTGTAATTTGTTCTACTTGAGGGGACAGATATTTTGCTGTCTATTCTTTGAATTGTGTGTTATTAACAAGCTAGTATTTATTCTAACAAATAAGCATCACTTTATTTTCCTGCAGGTGCCATTCCGTGTATAAGGCTGTCTCAACAGCGCAAGCTGGCTCTGTTTTTCTTCCCATGCTTACTTACCGGCATATTTAATCAAATGCTAACTTAGCAATTGTTACTTCTCATGCTACAGATCCATGCAAAACCCAGTTTTACTTCTGGATATGACCCATGGCATTAGTAAATGGGAGAGTCATCTTCTCACTGTAAGCCGAGTGCGTTGGAAATGGTACCTACTGGGACGCAATAAACACGGTTTCTTACCATGTTGATTTTATAGCAATTTTCCAGAGTACAGCTGTGCTTTAAAACTTTGTGCAGCTCTCTGTAATGTTCTTGTATTAAAAAAAAAAAAAAAGAAAAAGGAAAAGAAAAAAAGAAAATAAAACCAGCTTTAATTGTTCTTCCTCAGTATACGTTGTCCTCTTGAAATTTGTAATGTGCAAGGAGCATGTCAGTTAATTCACGGTGGATGTTCCAAATGGATTCCTACAAAAACTATTAATAAATGCAGTAGTAATTAAAAAGAGCATATTCTCCAGTCATTACAGCAAAATGTATACTCAGATAAGGCTAGCTAATTTGTGCGTGCTTCCACCCTTCATCTCTTAAGATACAGAACTCAAAGTTTGTGTTCAGATTGACTGGTGAATTTGACTTGTTTTGGGGAAATGTGTGCAAAAGTGTTTCTAGGCTATTAGTAAAACAGCTGAGCGTTCAAAGCAATTTCTTGCAAGGCAAATGATCCTAAAAGACAGACTTGATAACAGTTGTGCTTATAAAACCTTCTTGAATGATCTATAGCTAAGCAAAAATAAAAACAAACCAGAAGACACTCTTAAAGGACTGATAGAGAAATTCTGCCTGGTTAACAACACGTCAATAAGTCATACTTACTCCAGCACTCTGGACAGGAGCGTTTATTATACTGGGATTTGCTTTGATTACAGGCAGTTTATAATCATAAAGGGCTTCCCTGAAGGTCCACTGTAGCAAATGGATGACTTTCTTTTGACTGTAATGGAGTCCAATAAGCCCCAGGAGTAAGCACATGGGCATTTAGCTTTTAAATTTCACAATGTCTCTCTAAGTGAAATTTATTTTTAAGGAATCTCTCTAATAACCATTTTACAGCTCACTTGAACTTTACTATGAAGTGAAACTGTCAGTCATTGTGCACCCAATACTGATTAGGCTAAATCAATGAAAATGTCTGAGGAAGGAATATCAGGCTTTGTATTAAAAAACAGTCCACTGGAAATAATACTAAAGCATTTCTAGGCCTTCCAATTCTGCTGGTCACTGGATGAGGCCAAGATACCTGGCTGGATTCAGGATAAATTAAAATAGCTGTTTAAATTTTCAGGCGGCTTATTAATATATTAATAATATTTTAATTTTTTCTATGAAAAAAAGTATCTTTTAAACTATACATTTCAATTTCAAGAAAATTCTCTCTATAAAGCCTAAGTCACTGGGTGTTAGGGCAGCAGGGAAAAAAGTGGACAAGTTGGGCCAGTGAAATTTTATCCTAAGCTCAGGCAAGAGTCCCCCTGCTTTCCCTGCCAGCCCGCCACCCCAGCCCTCCAAGATACTTGCCTGTCATGTTTTCACCACTGAAACCCCTGAAAATGGATCTAGGATTTGGATCCTGACAAACCTCATCTCAGTCTTTAGTGCTGGATCACACAGAGAAAGG
Source organism: Nipponia nippon (assembly GCF_047370975.1). Lineage (NCBI taxonomy): Eukaryota > Metazoa > Chordata > Aves > Pelecaniformes > Threskiornithidae > Nipponia > Nipponia nippon. The sequence continues at coordinate 42,685,676 of NW_028262290.1, read as the reverse complement.
ACAGAGGCACCTTGGTGGCACGAGGGTAGGGTCAGGCAGGTGCAGGTAGATCCTCTTCTGTTCCAGTTTCTCCAATGGCTACCACTGACAGAGCTGAACTGGTGATGGGGAGGGGAACTGCTTCTTCTTGGGGCAGATGTTGCCTGTGAGCACTGAGACTTGTGGATATTATTTGTAGCATGCCTCTATGAAAAGGAAAGGCAGTGAATAAAAGTTATGACACAGCAAAGAGGATGCCTATGTCTGTCAAATACCCACAATGCCAAAACACTGAAACATCACGCTGGATGCCTAGTCTGTAAAGGTTAGTGCTAAGAACACAAACAAGTTTATTAGCTGGTGCAATGCAGTCCTCAAAAATGCAGTTTGTAGTTTTCTGTCCTTTCCAAACTGATATGCATAGGGAAAAACAATAAGGATTGCCTATACTGTTGTTTCACAGGAAGAAAAAGATTTTTATATCTGTTTCAAAGGTGTACCTGTTAGCATCTTGGTGTTTTAGGAAATAAGGCCTGAAAAATACTTCTCTCCCCTTCAAAATCAGATTATCTTTTTCTGCTTAGGTTTGCATAAAACTATAAAGCCTTGACTTCTCTGAGAACCTGAGATTCTCATAGCCGCACTCCCTCCCCCCCAAAAAAAATTCTGAGCAACTGAGCAGGAACTCCTGACAAACATTTTGGGGAAAACTGCAATACTGTGCCATGCCAAGAAATGTTACACTCCAGTTTTCTAGTTTTCCACTTAGTTCTGTGGCAAGAGCAGGAAAAATTAAAGGCCACAATGTGCAGGATGGGCAAGTGTAATTGGCAATTACCGCTGGCTCTGTCACCGTAGTACGTACGTTCAGCAGACTGTGAACATCAGTGACTCCTCATTTTGGGCTGCCAGAAATGAAGTTGGTCAAAACCACACATCACTTTTGAAAATCATAATCAAAATACAGGGACCTTAGAAAGGTAAAATTAGGAGAAAAAAAAAAAAAGGCGTTTCAGGATTTCCTTGTTTTAATAGAAAACAAAAACAAAAGAAGGCACGAATACATTTTTCTCTCGTAAATTATATGTAAACCATACGCACACACTTCAGAAGTGCAAATCCTATGTTTTCACAGACCAATAAAAAAACAAAACACCAAACCCATTTCAGTTCATGATGCTCCCTTCTGTGATTTCTTCAAGCCAGGTGCCTAGTGCAGAATTCATGGTGCCAGATTGCATGTATCCATGTCGTGACCGTGAGCAGTGGGATCTAACAGTAGGACTCAGAAGAGCCAGCACATGGCACGTTCAGTAATGGGATGTATTAGGTAGTTGCTACTGAAGACAGGAACACATCTCCAAATTGTCTGACTCCTAGAAGTGGGCTGGTTTTTTGTGAAATTCATTCCCAGAGCCTGAAGTCTTTTCTTGCACCTGCACACTCAAGTTGTGCATTTTTGTAGAGAAAACTGCTGGCTCCTCTTCCTAGGCAGGAATGGAAGGGAAAGCTGGGGCTGCCTCTGCACCAGGGGCTGTTAGCTGGAGCTCTGGGACAAGAGGCTCATGCAAGCCCAAATCTCTGCTCATCCTGAGTGGACTCAAGCCAGCACTTTCTTGGAGACTGTCCTGCCTGCAGGAGGGAGAACACTGTCCCTCTCTCCAGATGAGAAAAGGTCACTGTGAGGGCTGAAATGCAATGGTGCTGGGCATGGGCAAGAAGGCCCAAGAGGAGCCATGACTCTGTGGTCCAAGGTGGAGACTGATCCTCTCTGGGAACTGCTTGGTGTGCGGGGCCTCTGCCTGGGCTGGGTGTGTACACACAGGCTCTGCAGGAACATCACGTGGGGGATCCCCACCAGATGGGCACATCCCTCATGGATCCAGACGTGTGGGTACATCCCAGGCAGGCTCCCAGGACATCTACCCAATCAGTCCCCAGGAGACGTAGGCACGGGATCTCTGGCCCTGTGATTCTCAGGTGGCCTCGGTGGAGGATGGGTGTGTAGAAGTTCACCCAAGCTGAGATGGTGGTGCCTCCGGGCACACGTGGCGGCACATCTTTCAGGCACTCGCAGTGTATTTCTGCCTTCCAGGAGCTGCAGTCCCAAAGGTAGACCAGATCTCATGTGACCTGATAAAAAGCAGATGACTTCCTAATACTATAAAAAGCCTGTAAAAAAATGCACATGCAAATAGATTCAAATACTTGAAATTCAAATTCCAATAGTATATTCTGTGTTCATTCCTATGTTATTATTACTAAAATAATTTTCTTTTTTTTTTTCAGAAATCATAAAGTTTCCTGCTTTAAGTTGTTGCATGACATAAAATTAATTCCAAATGAGTGAATTTTTACTGTTTATGTCCTGGGTTTAGTTTTTCAGTTATTTTTCATAAATACATTTTACATCTAACTACCTCAGCTGCCTTTTGTTTTGTTTTGGCGCATATGAAATCATGCACTTTCTATATTTGGGGATTTGGGGGGAGGAGTTCTTTCCATTTTGAATAACCAGGTTCAAAGCCATGTTGATCAATTTACAGAGGACATCAATTTAACAAGACGTAATTATTGACAGCTGCAGAACATACATTTTATTTTTAGGTTCCGTTGGGGTACAGTTTAACAAAAAACACCATAAGCTGCTTATTAATTTGCCTTAAAAAGATGTGTGCTCTTTCCTATTCAAGTTGTGTTATTTAACTCTTCTCTTGTACACAATTTATGTGACAAAGACTAACATAACAGTTGGCAGATAAACAGCAAGTTGAACAGAATGGACCAATAGTTTCTCAGTTCTCTGTTGTAAACTGTTGCATTATACACTGATTGTGCTAAAATAATTGTTACTGTGCTTATACTCCTTAGTCACCGTTGCAGAAATAAAGTGATGGAAGATCACATTTGTGTTTATGGAACAGTGTAGATATTGCCCCAGTACAAGCACAGTGACTTGAGGTGAATGATAATCATTGCAGAACTTGTGCTTTGACTTGTAAACATTGTAAAAATGTATTTGGTATTTTATTTGAAATGAAGAATCAAAATAGTTATTAAAAAAAAAAAGAAGAAATCTTCCTGTAAATATATATATTCTGAATCCATGTATACAAACATTCCTTTAGAGTTCAGATTGTGAAGAGTGTCTTTATTGGCTAGAGACCGCTGCCTCCCGCGGCAGAGGTTACATGTGCTATAGTAAAGAACACAGTGTGTGAAGTATTTGATGTACTGCAGTACCATAGTTCTTTTGGTCTGTTAAGTAAGTTGCAATTTGTGATGAAATGAAGTTGAAAGTAGTGCTTCATACTAACAAATTTCCTTGGTTACAACTTGATTTTTCTTGTAAAACTTAAAAGGAAAACTTGAAAATTTTATATATTTGGATTTTGTAGATTTTTTTTATTTTATTGCAACACAAGGTACCAAAATCATTAAATAAAGTACACTGTGGTCATTTTACCATGGTTCTAGCATCTTTTTTGAAACTCTTTTATCCTGGTGGATCAGCAGGTGGATGCTAACTTCTGAGCTTCTGAAATTATTACCAAACAAGACAAAAGTTGGCCCAGCTTGGACAACAGTTTGGGACGGATGATCTTCAGAGATCCTTTCCATCATTAATTATTCTATGATTCTAGGGAGTATTATCACAGGAGCTCCCATCCCCAAGTGCAGGAGTCATGCAAGTGGCTCCCAGACTACCTCTGGGACTGGGAGAAGACTTGACCTGGAACTTGGACAATCTTAGCAGTGTTGTCGCAGCAGGAACCCCCAGGAAGCCACCAGATATCCCAACAGGCACATTGCCCAGAGCTGCAGAACAGGGTGCTCTGGCCATCGTGGTTGGGAAACTGAGTGCTGTCTTGAAGGAAGATCTCCAAAAAAGCTGTCCTTGCCCAGGGAGCAGGCCAGTAGGTCCTCCCTGCTCCTTGGCCTCTCAGAGCCAAAGTGCTCTCCAACATGGGGCCACACTCCCCAGCTGCCCCCCGGCCAGTCCACAGCACTGAGGAGGGGAGAAGCAAGAGGAGCCTGACCCTGCCACTGGACAGGGGGATTTCTGGGCTCTGCTCTCAGGGCCATCAGGGGAGTGCAGAAACCCAGGACTCCTCCATCACCTGAGAAGGGCCCTGCTCACAGGGGACAGAAGAAGGCGCTTTGTTGCTTTTATTCCCCCTTCAGACTCCTGAAAGCATTGCCATCCAGTGAGCCCCATCAAGTGGTGGGGGAGGGAGAGCTGAGCCTCACCCCAGTCTTGTCCTGAGCCCAATAATCAGGAAAAACTCAGGGAAGATGCAGCTTCCTCCTTGATATTACTGTGTTCAGATCCCCTCGGGTTGAGGAGGATTTAGTTTCATCTATTTCTGCCTCCTGGGCAAGTGCCTTAATCATTAAACTATTACAGAAGTTGTTGCTGTCTTTGGCAGCATCTCCAATGGCCTTAATAGCCCTCTTGGACTTCATTGCCACATTTGTGTGTGCAATGTCATCCCAAGCAACACCCAAAGTTTGTACAACCAAGGCCAGCGCCCAGATCTCTCTGCCTGTCTGTCCCCTCGCCATGCTCCCACTCCTTCTTAGATGAGGCTTCCTGGCCTCCCTCAGGTGACCAAGAAAGGGAGATGAGGGGAAAACAACCTACCAAACAAGTAATTAATTAGCATGAGATCAAAAAGAGGGAAAAGAGATGTATGTATATAATTCGGATAAGTGAATTTGACTGCAAGTAGGGATGATATGTGACTGATAGGTTCTTCAAGGTTTTGTTTTTTACATGTGTCTATCTTGTTGTTTGGCTAAGGGTATGGAGGGAACAGCTTGTTATTGTAGCTTGGCAAAGCATAATGGAGGGAACAGCAGCCCAGCAACACTACTGGTAGCTGTCTATTTCAATGGAGTCCTAAATCCTCAGTCCCTGTAGCCCTGTGACTCCCCACCAAAGGCTCAGAAACCAAATGGCAAGTAATAGAAACACACTCTTAAATAATTTTCTTAACCATTCTTGTGAATCGAGGGGCAGAAGCCACAATCTTGAGCACCGGAAAGGCATTTGATGACGCTCCACGGTGAGGTGAAACAGCATCCCCCAGAAAGGCAGCACAAAGAGCATTTTCGGTCTTCTCCGCTGAGCTGGACTGTCCTACACCCCCAGAGAAACACTTGCCTTCAGCAAGTGGGGCAGCTGGGCGGACCAGCCTTTCTGAAGCCAGGAGTCTCCACCTAAAGATCTTGTCTTTGCATTTAGATGTCTCTGAAAGGAGCTGGAGACCTCTAACATTGCTTCATACTCCAAATGCAGGGCTTCATGGGACACATTAACTGGGTGGCTAGCTGCCACGGCATGGGACTAGTTAGCTTGGGGTAAAAGGGATTTACTTTGCATGTTTTTACACAAATTATTAACCTCTGGGGCAAAAGCTTTCTTCAGGGGTCTTTTAATGTAATCCTTCTGCATGAAAGAAACAAAGCCGTTTCTTTTTAGGCTGAACAAAGGTAGCACATGCTTCAATTAGATTCTTAACAAAGGAAAGAGAGAAAATTTTTGCAAGTGGCCTGATAAGGGCTTATTCAGAGCACTTCTTGACTCTCCTGCCTTAAAAGAAGACAGAAATATCTATAGTTGCAGTAAAAAAACATGCTGAAAAACTAAATACAGGGACTTGGTAATAAGAGCCCCAAGTGTCTTGGCAAAATTATTCAAGCAGGGTTTTTCTCCTACTTTACTTTACTTGGGAGCCAGTAAGAGGCTTGGCTTAATACTGCTAATAATGCACCTAGAGACCTGTGTGCATGGGAAGGAGTAGTGTCTTCCTACCCCAGCAATGGGAGACTTGGAAAGGGAGATTAGAGATGAGAAGCACTTCTTCTTCTCCTAAATGTTGCACAGGTATAAAATGCATTTGTTCAGTGACTTCAGAAATGAAGCTGGAAAGTAGGAAAGTAGTGATATTGTATAGTATTTTTGCTGTGAGAGAATTTCAGACCTATGGTCAAGCACAGAACCACAGGTGAATTTGATGTGAAGATGGGTTGGAACCCTGCTCTCTGGCATGTTTTTGGGCCGAGTGAATTCTGAAGTACACGACGTTCTAAAGTATGTTGTCCACAGAACAATGCATATTTTAACCAGTTTACATCGATGTTATTGCCATGTGCTCACCTGCACTTCTTTTCACTGGGCAAGGGGAAAAGAGCTCCATTTGCTGACAAAAGTGTAGCTCCAGAAGATGTAGAGCCAGACTGACTGGAGGGGTGGCTTTAGCTCCGCTTGCTGCCACCTAGCACACCGGGCCCATGCATATCGTAGGCTTCATGTCTGTTCTTAAGCAGTAGGTTTTTCCAAGATGGAAAGATTTCTCATTTACAGGAGGCTACACAAAAAAACTGAGGACAAAGGGATGCTCGTACTTACTGTGTCTTCCAGTAGCCAAGTCGTTTATTTTTAATGAGGTTCTTGTTAATTGCTGTGAGCATAAACTGTACTGCCATAATCACACCCAAGTGAGGGTGTGTGGCTGCTACATATGCTCGTGACTTACATTATTAACCAAGTAAACCAGTTTATGGAAGGCAAGATCACTGATAATGTCCCAAAACATGGAAGGATAAGCTTAAGTACATTACCATTGTAAATATTGGAATTGAGCTGGTGGATTATTACTGGTATTGTGGGCTGCTGCAGTTCATCTCCAAACTATTTCACAGTTTTAAGCAAGTTAATTTTACATTAATTTTAAATTTCCTGTGTCTGTAAAGACTATAGCAGTCCAAATCTGGAATTTAATCAACTCATTAAACTCCAAAGGTCATTTAGATACTGACCTAACCTCATTTTTAACATCCATGACTAGTGGGGCTCTGGCAGTAGTTACTGTTAGTAGCACATCTTCACTAGCCTTGGCCCTACTTTATTCCATCTGTTAGCTTCGTGCACTCTTCTGCCATGCCAGTGGATCCACCATTAGAGTGAAATGAATGTAGTTTCTCTTCCCTGGGCCGGTGTGAGACAAGAGGCACCATGACCAGCCTCAGCTTAGCCACCCTCTGCAAACCAGCTATTTCACAACTTGTAGTTATGTGACAGTAAGAGGGAACATCTGGAGGCTCCTTCAGACTGAGCGAGCAGCATTATGCAACACAGCTCTTCCTTATTGCACGTTTGTCCCTACTGATCTTTTTCCTCTCGTCTGATGATTTTGTAACCCTTCCAAGATTATCCCTTTAAGGCATTTTCTTTTTGTGTTTGTTTGTTCATTTATCTTAAATGCCCGCTTGTCTCTGATATTTGTTTTTGTGTTTTCCTTTGGGGATTTGTTTTTGCTTTGGGCTGTGCTTGCCATCTGTTATGTTTGAGTCTATGTTTCAAATGCTGTCACCTTCTCGTGTCGATTTTGATTCCAGCCAGCCGTGTTGGTGTAGCAGTGGAAGAGGAGCTGTGTGGTTACGTTACAGATGTGTGGCGTTTTGTCAGAGGTCTGATGTCTGAGGAACGTCCTAACAATGACGTCCTGATAAAAGCATGAAAATTAACCCATCTCTCAACGTCTCTGACTGGTCAGTGTTTTGTTAGGTACCCTGTGCCATCTTCTGCCTACAGTTTCACCCCAGGATCTGTTGTGCTGACTTGGAATTTCTTTGACTTTTTTGTGTGACTCCACCTAGCCCATATTTTAAAATCTAAAAAAAAAACCCCAAAAAACCAAAATAAGGACACCCTGCCTTAGCTGGGCCATAATGTGCTAGATGATCACTCAACATTTCCAAGAAACACAAATAATTCCATGTGCTTAAACTCTGCTATAGCATGAAGGATATAGCATGCCTTAATGATATCCCTTAATGAGCATCTCCAAATATCATACCCATGTGAGCAGCATACACAGTGCATTGTATTCTGTCTTTGTAAAGGAAAAATGAGGTTGAAGCTTAAGTTCTGTGTCATGGCACAAAGGCAGAAATGGACGGGTTTGCCTGCTGTGAGAAGCGCTGGTGCTCACACAGTGGTTACAGCTCTCCCCTCTCTGCCCCAACCCATTCCAGGCAGGACATTATTGGCACTTAAGAATAAATATGCCTCATGGTTATATCTTTCTTTAAAGTGACACGAACCCCTGCATGTGACTTGTAACTAATAATGAATCAGCTTTAGCCTTTAGGTGGGCTTTTGCTTCTATATCTGATCCATTTGATCTCTAAAGTTATAATTATCCAACTCTATGCTCTTTATGTAGTTAGCAGGTTTTTTACATTTGGGCACATCACCTTATCCCAAACTGTTACTCCGTGCTGGTAAGACATGAGATTTCAGTGATAATGGCTTCTTCAACACCCTAATGGAACAGGATTTCATTGAAGTGGTGTATTATCTAGCATATAAAATTAATTTACCTTGCCTGTAGAGCACCTCTGTGAGGCTTTGTTGCAGAAGGAATTACAGAGTGAAACTTCTGTTTTTGGTTTTCACGTATGGAATGCTAGAATCAGACATCTTCAGAAAACATGCAATTAAATGAGAAATGTTCTGGGAAATTGGGGGATCTGAAGAGTGTCGTTCTCAGGATTCATTCTCAGGGCTCAGTTGGACCTCTGGCACTTCCTTTGCTTTTCCTCATCATGGTCAGACTTTAAAGTGCGGGCTGGGGAGCAGGGAACCAAAAGGACCATTTCTGCTCCTGCCCAGTCCCGTTACCCAGCCACCTACATGATGTCACCTGTGGCTTCTGCCCATTTAAAAGGTTCTGATGCCCTCCTGCTCGGCACAGGGACATTGCTTCTTGGTCTGGATTCATCTCACCCATCGCACAGCCCTACGGAATTGCACAAGGGCAAGCTGTCTGGCGGGAATTTGCCGGCCTCACCAGTGTATGCCTTGGTTTAGATGGTGATATGGGCTAACGGTCTGATCCAGTATGGCACATTCCCTCCCTGAGCGCTGGCTGAGAAGTCACTTGCACTGTATTTCCAATCAGGTATGCCATTCCCCTGGTAGCGCATGCAAGTAGGACACGAGAAACCTCGATTTTAAATTTAACTTCTTTCTGTTTTGAACACAGATCTCATAAAACCTTTTCTTTAATTAACTTTTCTTGCATAGCTAATTCATTTTCGCCAGCAGCCTATGCTACAGGATGCTCCTGACTGTGCACAGAGGTAATACACTCTCTTTCTATCTCTGCCTGAAGCAGAATTAAAATAGGAAGGGAAGTGTTTGGTTGCACTTTTATCCTTCAGAGTGCTTTTTCTTGTGTGCACACGTGCAACATATTTTGAGATCATAGCTCTCCTATTTCCTAAAGGAAGAGGAAGAAAAAACAGGGCAGCCTTAGAGAAAAACAAAAATCTTGGAAGAACATAAAAGTCTTGTGTTCATTACAGTTTGCCTTGAAGACTTTATCTGACATTTCTCTGAAACCTGAGTTATCAGAAGCAGTAATTTGCTCTGCATTATCTACTACCTCGATTCAAAAGAAGCACTAAAGAGATGCCATTCGAATTCATACAGGAAGCCAGATCTCTAGGGAGATGCTCTGCCTCTTACAAAGGCGGCTGGTATAGGAGGAAGAAAGCAGAGAAGCTTCTGGGCTCAGGATCTCTCTGTTATTTATCTTGCAACTGCCTGGGATAAATATACAAAGCCTCTGTGCTTAGGTGTCAAGGTGTAAGTGTGCAGATCAGATGGTGTAGCAGGAGCAGGCAGAGACAGCGAGGAGATACAGCCGGTCAGATGTGGCAGGGAGGGTGAGTAATGGAGCCGGGCACCGTTGCCTGCTGCCTTGCCAGAGCTGAGCTTTTATCCATGGCAGGGCAGTGCTCCATGTCCTGGCACTTTCCAGGTCCCACACATCTGTTTTTTTAAGAAGAGGCTGCAAAGAGGAGTTTTTCATACTGGCTTTTTCAGACCACAGCAGGCTGCATGAATAACTCGCTTCCTACGTGCCAGCTTGCATTGCTGCTGTCTTAGACAGCACACAGCGCTGAGCTGAGCTCTTCCTGCAGGCTGTCAGGACACAGATGCAGGATTTTGTGTGAGTGCTCAGAGATGCTCAGCTAAAGTGTTCAGAGGAACAACCTCTGCTTCAGCAATGTGGTTTTCCGCTTGTGCCAAGGCAGCGATGCTTTTAAATTCCCCATGCCCTTATTGTTTCTGACATCAGAGACACTGGCTGCAAGCTTCCAGACAATATGCCTGGGGAAAGAAATGAAAAAACATGGGCCAAAATGTTAGCAAAGCATCCCTTTTCATGCTTTAAACTTCCCTGTGCAAAGATCCTTACTTCACTTGCCCTCAGATGCCTGCAGAGGCCATGCAATTTTTGGATTATTCCATGCTATGCGTTACAGCTTCTGTATTGTAAGTGTGAAAAAGCAGACCTAACTTCAAGAGGTGGGCAGACAGGGCTGCTTTCAGACTGGCCGGGGGCAAATGTCTTTGGGGATCAGGCATATAAAAAGAGTTTTCCTTTCATCTTAAAAAGGGGTATAACTGCACTATATCTGAGCCACACTGAGCCATCTTGCATTTTGACAGCTTTTCTAACTTAAGATAACCTGCCTTGCTAAATATTAACCCATGTCTGTTCTGGCAGCTGCTGAAATATTGGTGATTTTTGTTAGGATGGTTGTAATGGGGCAGCACTGCTCACTAAACAAAGGGGCAAAATGTATGTAATGGAAAGGAAAAAAAAAAAAAAAGAAAACAGCCCAGCACCCTGTGCAGGATCAAACATTTCCATTACAGATGGGCAAGTGGATTCCTGGGAGAAATAAACCTTCAGCTTTTTCTGCTGAAATATAAGATAAACCCAGCACACGCACAGAACAGTATGGGATCCCAGGATGGAAAGCGTGGATCATGCACATACGAATTACATGGAGCCAGTCATGGTTTCTTCATTTGATTTATTAATTTTTTTTTCATGCAGCTGCCAACACTTGCTGCACCCCTTAAAATTGACTTTGCCCCACCCCAGCAGCGGCACATTTATATTGGGATGAATCACCACCACCTTCTCCCTATGCAGCCTGCTTGTGCTCAGCCAAATGTCTTGTCTTCTCCCCAGTTGCAAAATAGTAGCTGTTCCCAGCAGCTGAGTATTAAATCTGATCAAATTTGATGGAAGCGGGTCCTCATTCTGTCCCGAAAGAGCCAATACTACAGGCTCACATGTTTTCCTTCGACTGCCTGTCTCTGCTGCTGTCTCTTGCCTGGCATGCTGCCCGGAAAGGTGGAGGGACTGTCAAAACAGGACAGCTTGCCAGAGAAATAAAGCTCCTTCTGAAGGAGAGGGCCAATATAAACATTTCAGTCTTTTTCACCTCTACAGGTGAAATTGCACCTGTGTATTTGAGTGTATCGGTTTCCCTCATTGCCAAACCTGCTGGTCCTCTGTGTTTTACTCTGGAGCTCGGGGATGTCAGTATTGCAACTATTTGTTGAGGTGGCAATGCTGTTCTGGAACCTGAGTGTTTCTGGCTTTATTTGCCCTGATGTGAGCATGCTGCTAACATGGATGCTGTCTCCTATTTTAGACAGTGGAAATGGGGTCCAAATCCTCAGAGGTGGGCCAATTCCTCATTGATGAAAATGTTCCTAGGGACTTCATTCCTGCACTTACAGAAATCTGCATTAAAATTAGGAGCTTGGGCTCCAGAAATCATTATTTGCTTGCTATCCATGTTTTGCTGCATAGTTTGAAGAAACAATCTGTTAGAAATCAGCACATCTACAGAAACTACTTGGTTCACCAGCTAATAAAAAATGATTAAGCGTAATAATGACAAAGCAAGCATGAATGATATCATCTTGACATTTGAAAAGCTCAGGTGGATTCAATAATAATGGTCTGCTATTTGTCTTGCAACAGCAGCTAAAGTAGGTTCCATGCTCCTGTTTATACCAAAGAAACAGGCATCGTGCATACACATGCATACACATACCTATGCTGCTGTGTAAATAAAGTCAGACAGTATCTGGTCCTGTAGCCATTAATGGTCACAATATGTTAAAAGTTAAGAAACTAAAGAAAGATGGATTAACGCGTTCCAACGGCTGAGATTTTCTGGCTGCCTTTTTAGGTCAGCTCTCTACTCCCGTTGCTCCTTGAAGTGTGTTTTTGGGCACTGGTGGGTGCTTAGCCGCCCACGTGCCGAGTTCTCCTGACTCACCTTGCTGCAGACAGGAACACAAGCCATCCTCCAATTTTAAATGCTTGTCAAACTGTACATCCCCTGGCTCATGAGGAGAGCTTTGAGGCACTGGGTATGGAGTAACCAAAGCAACTTGAAAGTGGTGTGTGCAGCACAACTTCAGATCTATGTACGACCCAGTTGCTGCACCAGAAGGATGGAATAAATTGCATAGTATAATAATGTCTGTTGGTTCATTTATTACAGCTGCTATGCAGAAAGCTTATTGCCTCCCATAAATAGTATTTGTGGATACTGTATGTATGACAGAAAAATACCAGAGGCTCTTTGTATAAAGCTTTCTCACCTGTTAGAACAGCAGTCTTCCCTTACAAGGTTTGCTCTCTGTGGGGATCTTAAAGGTGGTGGTGGGATGCGCACAAAGACCAGAACTCAACCACATTAGCTCCTCAGCTCTAACTTCTTGTGTCTGTTTGGCCACACCCAAGCCAACCCTGAGCTGAAGAAGACATTTCAGGGCACCTGAGGCAGTGAAAACAGGGTGGCTGGGCCAGCCTGGCTGCTGTCCCTTCCCCTGACTGCTGTGCAAAGGCAGCCCCGCCGCCGTGCAGTGCCAGGCACTGCCCCTCCTGCAAGGCAAACCCCAGCACTGTGTCTGCAGGTGCTCGAGCTTGCTTCACTCCCCTGTAAAGGCAATGCTTTAGTGTGCTTCAAGACTTGTCCTGAACGATCTTGAGTATCATCATGGGGAGCAGGGGAGTCTACAGGAAAGAATATAGACCAAGACTAGTGATGGAGAGAGGAATTGGGTAGCAAGCATGACTGCTAGCTTGCTGTCAAGGGGAAATAGCAACCCTTGATGTGCTGCTACCTGATGAGCAAGTTAAATGAAGCATTGACTACTGGCTACCTTCCACTAGAGTCGACCGGCTTATAGTTTGCTCCAGACAGGCCCCGAGGGCTGCTGAGGTCTTCTCCTAAGGCTGCTCCTCCTAAACGAGCGCCCCTGCCATTGCTCAACTCAGATGGCAACTTTGCCTGGAAACACCATCAGAGCTGCTGTGCTTCTGTGCTGGTGCCAGGTTTTGCAAGGAGAAAAAGGAGCCAGGAAGTTTTGTTTCTATAAACGTGACACAAGATTGTCCATAATTAGGATTCCAAAACTAGTTTGGCGTTTGCGTGTGCTTGTTTTCAGTTGTGGGGCTTGGTTTGTATTTTCATTAATGCCTTCAGGGACTGAGCCAAGTCGCAGTCAGCCTTTTCCCTCAAGCTTGTTCTCACAAAGCAAGATCAAGATACCAAAAAGTCTGTCTGGAATGTGGAAGTCTGGTAAAAAACATGAACCAAGCAAGCCTGCAACTGTTGTGCTAGCGAGTTAAGAAAATTAATCCACTGCATGATGGGCAAAAGAAAATTAATCCATTTCTGAATGGATAGGACACTTCAAAAGCTTTGGTGGATTTGTCAGGAGACTGGTTTTTATATGGTAAGGAGAAATCTGATCATTAAAGAAGTGACTGGAGAGCTGGCAGCTTCATCACAGCAGTTGAAACAGGAGCTCAGAAATGTTTCTAGGTACTTTTGGTAGACTTCAAACAGATCAAAAAGAGAACTAATGAATGTTCATTGGGGTCTCCATTTCTGTTCCCCCTTAAGAAGTAACTGAAGGAAGACTGGGGCTGCTCTGAGCACAGTGTAGACCTGACCATAAGAAAACACTATTGGAAGAAAAAGAAAAGCAAACCCCAGTCTGGAATATATGAAGATCAGCCACAGCTGCAACAGGACTCATCCCAATTCATCTGCCACAAATTCTGTGTAAAGATGAAACAAAATGGTAAATTCCTACCCTCCCCGATGTTTGGCACGTTCTATTTCCCATTAAAAGGAATTAGGTAAAAATGGTTCCATTTCTTGCCTTTTAACTTTATTTTTTTTAACTTTTAAGATCTTCTCTGAATAATACAATGCTCCCCTCTGTATTTTGTTAGAACTTTGGCATCTCATGTTTCCAGAGCATTGCAGTGGTTTTAGCTAGAAAACAGGAGCCAAAGGTGCACTCCCTCGTTACAGTAACTAGTACGGACAGCAGGCAGCGGTGGGCTTTCTCTCCTGGGATGGCTGCAACACCGGTGGAATAGGATCTGCTCTACAACAGCCGGCTCAGCTCCATGGTGGGGAAAAAAATATTGGGTCTGCTTTCTCTATGCAGCCTTCTGTTCATTCCAAATGGCACCTTACCTTCTTGTAATGTTTCAGATATGCACACGCACACACAAAAGCAAGAAGTGTGAGCAAACAGTTTTGTTTTTTAAAAAATCTCCCTACAGTTCAAAAGTTTATTACACTTTTGTGACCAATTTTCTGACGTGAAGAGATCATTATAACAATTTTAAAATGTTTCAGGAAGCAACATATGGTGTGCACTCAATGTGTGCTGTGACAAAATTCAAGGTAGTAAGTGGTAAATTTGCAACCGTGCGTGCAAAACAAAATTACTCAAAAAAGCAGACAAGCAAATACCGCAAATAACCCATGGTGAGAAAAGTAATTTGTGTTGAGACTACCATTCATTTTGGCTAGTTCTGAATTAAAAAAAAAAAAAAAAATATCCAAAAAGGCATTAGCATCATTGATCTGTTATTGCAGAAACGCGTATCTTTGTTGCTAGCAAGGACCTTCGTAGACGTGAATAGAACTAAGACAGTGACATCAGATTGTCTCATGATGTTTCAGCAGGCGTTTTGGAGGATTATCCTACTTAACATGTATTTCCTGTGCTGCTACACTCATGTAGCAATTCCATGCACTTCCATGTTTACTTTTTGTACCGTAATTTTTTGGTGCAAAAGTAACACAAAAAAAGCAGTCTAGCGTCTATGACGGGCTTAATAGGGATTAAGCACTGTAGAGCTAACACGTGAAGTGTCACCATAGCTGTATCTTTCTCTCCAGAGTAATAGGATGAAGCGACATAATGGTGTATACTTGTACAGCAAACCCAATACCGGATGAACCACACAATTGTGTTGACAGTGCTGATTAACTGCTCTACCTTGCATTTGCAGTGATTAAATTCATATGAAAGCATCCTAATAATAGATGTTCAGACTTAGCTCTGCTGTTACACAACAGGACAGTAAATTGGCCAGTAGGAGATTTGGGTCTTGCAGAGGGATAATGACAAATACCTGTCAGTACAGCAGTCAGTCTATTTCTACTTCCAAACAACCTAAAAATGCACATCCCGCTTCTGCTGTTCGCATGGAGAAGCCTGGAACGTCTTCAGTGTATGCAAAGGCTAACCAGGCGATCAGCGCTCTAGTCTCAGGCTGCTAAAATTTCCTTTAAATACTCCTGCCTAACACACAGTAAACCAAATCAGCTAAAAGGAAGCCTGGTCTGTAACCTTCCTTGTAAGTCTCTCTCCAGATCTGCCCCCTTTTTCAATGAAATAAAGCCGGTAGTCATTCACACACCGAATATGTACAAATAAACCTTACTAGTCAGTATTTATGACATGTTTTCTGTTGTGGAATCTTAAAGGTAACTATAGTGCTACTGCAGTGCCTGTTAAGGCCTCCTGCAGCACTGATTACAACTAGTAAAACCTGGACCTTACTGCTTATGTGACTTTTGTCCTTTATTCCACTGTTGCCTGAATTATTTTTCCTTTAATTTGCTCCTTCTGGGGCTTTGATCCTTCCACCTCTTACTCAGACTCTAGGCAAGAAGAGCTTCTCAAGGGTATTATGTGCTGCTCAAAACCACTGAAGGTTCAGCAGGGCAGGCCACATATAAATAATTTCATTTAGTTCAAACACAACACACAACTTCAGAAGCCTGTTCCAGTTGTCAATTTTATTCGAAAGGTGTCTTCTATACATTATTTTATATATAGAAATAAATATGAAAGGCCTATACAAATATGAACACTTAAAGGGTACCAATACTGCCCTTCATTTTTTATACTCATCTTTCAATACTTAAAGGGACAAAACTGGATCAAACAGCCCACGTATTTAGTAAAATAAATTTTACAAAATCTCAGATCACAAAGGTCTGTTCAAGTATAACAGAACCTTTTAGACCGAGTTTTCTTCTACATATATGCAACCTCAACACAAAATACGTTCAGCTGCCTTTGAGAATTTCACAATATAGACCGATGTATTTTCCTCAAGATGGGCAGTAAAAATAAAAGTCATACTTAGCATACTTCAATGTAGGAATTTGGCATTATCACTTTTAATGACATACTGTGTTAACATCGTATTTTTTTAAAAACATTCCAATAAATTAAAAAGAACACAATCTTGCCTTCAAATATAACCCAAGTAATTTAAAAAACTTCAGAATGGGCATTTGCTTTTACATAACATGATTCTTCCCCAAGCTTTAAAAAAATTAATTCAACACCACATAAAATGCTGTTGATATAAAATAACATCACAAAATAAGTAAACTTTTTGCATTTTGTAAACCATGATTTATAGACTCTTTCCCATAAAGTGATAGGATGCCCTAACACAGGGCATCATCCATGTGCACTAATCTCACTAATTTACACCTTTAAAAGAGTATAAAGCAAACGATGTGCTTAAATGGTGGGAGGAATGGATACTAAATTGAATACAACTGCTCTTTCAAAAGTTGGGGGTTTTTTGTTGGTGTTTTTTTGTTTGTTTGTTTGTTTGAAAAGGTCAAACCCTAACAATATTGAAAGGAGACCATGTAATATAGCAAAAACCTCTTGTCTTTCCTTAAGGAATTTGTCCTCATCCCAAAACTAAAGAGTTCCCAGATGTTCATTTAAGAACTGTAGATTAAACTTGCTGGCAATCAGAAGAATTATTTCAGATATTTCCTATCTGGACAACAAAAGCATAGGCTTTAGTTCAGAAAAAATATAATAATATAATTTACTGTAAGTGCACAAAAGCCCAATCCTGCAACTCTTTCCTGTTCATTCAATTGTTTTCACTTAAGGAAAGTATATAGGATTTCCCTCTCAACCCTGATTTAATAACTTACATAAATAACTCTGTTTGAAAAATACAGATGTTTAACAATTTACACATATACTAGATTTAAAGGGTATTTGGGAAGGTCTATCCTGTTTTTCAAAAGAACTACTACTTTTAAAAGGAGTGTTGCACTAATTTTTTCTTTCCTTCAAAATAAAGCTTTATGAGCTCACGTTACTAATCCGTACTCTCATTTCCATTTCTTAAAGTTTAAATGCTTGGCTCATTCTTTCAACGGAGAATTTGCAGATTCACTGAGAAGTATACGGGACAACTCTCTACTCAAGGGCAGGTATCCAATATGGCTCGGCTTGGAATGAATAGCAGCTGTGCTGTAGGGTTCTCATTCACCACATCGGAGTGGTTTCTGTAACAAACTTCCTTCGTTCACTGCAGTTCTCTAATCAGTTTTCACTGCCGCAAACTCTGAGCTTACCACAGTAAAACAAAACACTTTCCACTGTAGGTTTTGCAGGCATAGCTAGAGGTCCTACAGGCCACGGAAGGCTGACTGTTTTCCAGCAGCACAAGAGTAACAACCTAAAGAAAGTTTTCATAAATACTGTACAGCATTAACCTCGCCTGCAAAACCTAGTTACAGTGATGATGATCAAGACAGTAAGACTCTAGCTCTACAGCAGGTCTAACATTCAGGTTAAAGAGCTGGGGGAAGGGGGGAGGGGGGGGGGAAGAAAAAGACAAGAGACCACGTACATAAAGACTTGCAGTGTCATTTTTGAAAAAAACACTTTCAAGGTAGGAATGCATTTATCAAAAAGTAAGCTTTGCCCCATTATGAATGACTTGAAGTTTGGGTTCCTGAGCTTGATACTGGACAGGGGGAAGGGCAAGGGAAAGTGTCTTACATCTTAAATTATACAACAGTGTCATTAGGACAGTATTTAAAACCTATTATTAGAAGAATGAATAATTTATAATATTCTTAAAGTAATATTTGTAACTAAATAGTAGTTTATTCAGAAGATCTTAATCTTCTTTCTTTTGTGTCTGAAATCGTTCCATTAAAGCCCTAAATATATTTCCTGGTATTTTCTGATGTTTTTCTATTAGAGCTTGGAGTGCTGCTTTTGTCTGTAAGGAAAGAGAAAAGTTTTTGGTCAGATTAAGTCATCCTTATATTGTTCATACATTAACACAATTTCTAGGCTCTTTTTCATCCTTTCAAATGCTGCAGAACTACTGCAAGTTCAAAATACTATTTTTCCATATTTAAGCCCACAGGATGTGTTTGTGGGATCACTGCCAAGAAACAGACCAACAACCAGTATCTTATCTCTGGTAGCTGTGTTCACAAGCTCTATTAGTGATACGCAATAGTAAAATGACGATGAAGTAAATTAATGAAGAGACCTAGATCTACAAAGCATGTCAGTGCCTGCGTGCTGTACTGCAACTCAGAAACTCCTGCCTGTACCCAGTAACACTCTTCCAGTACACGATAACTTTGCTTCTACACATGCTCAGAAGCAGCACTGGAAACACAATTGTGTCTCAGCACATTTGGCTTGTACAAAGTAATTATCCTTGCACCCCAGTCCCCTGAAGGAGCTGGTCCTGTAAAGCACACTTAGACCACACCTAAAATACTGCATATGACAGCAGCAGTTGTTTTCACTCAAAAACATAGCAGGCCAAGAAGTTAATAGCAGCCATTCTTATTATGCAAAAGCTCTACAGGGAACAGGCAAAACCAGGGCCATATGCAAAAGCTACGGTGAGGACATGCAGTAACCCTCCTATTCTGCCTAGAGAAGCACAGACTACTGCGTTCTTAAGGCCAGAGACAGAACAGAGAACTATTTGCCTTTGTGAACCAGTGGTCAGCAAGGGGAAAACTGATTCTTGGTACAAGGTCCCACTGTTCATATGAGGTATGCGATCAACTGTTAAGTCCTGGGAGAAGGTTCCTGCCCACGTCTCTTTACCGATCTGGTCCTAAGTGTCTCTACAGATCTAAAATTTTTATTAGGTAAAAAATGTGAGCTTGATTTTTTCTATATATAATGGGAAAACGCATACTGTGCCATAGCCTGAAACATGAGATACAAATTTAAAATCACTCTAACTAGGATTCTAGGGGATTCACATTCTAGGGGCCTTATCTAGCAGAATTTGCACTTAAGTCAGAAGCAACTGAGGGTTGGCACAAATGTAAGATGCCAAAGCACATTTGAAAGTCATTTAAACACACATTCTCTCCTCAAAGCCAACAGTTCCGAAATCCTGTCCGAACCCCCAAAAGAAGCAATCAGTTTTCCATAACCAGGGCATAAGATAATGCAGATAAACATTTTAAGATGTCATTTTTGAAGAGGTCTAATCAGAGGGTAAACAGATGAGGAGAGACAACTGAACTGACACCTGCATGGTCCAGAAGAAAAATCTCTCAAGTGAAGTTTTCAGAATGCTAAAAGTGACCATCTGTGGAGCTTTCAAAAATGGCTATTTCAGCCCCCTCCATCTGACTGCTCCATCACTTAACTGTTTTATGTCTCTGCACTGTGAAATCTATTAATAAACTGAATGAACATGAGGACCTCAGAATCCTTTCTATAAACCACCTACATCTGAACTAGGGGAACACTCAAAAGTTAATTTGTTGGGTGAGAAGTTGGAGGAAACAGAAATAGAAACACAATAGAAATTGTACAAAGCCATGAAATGATTTACCTTAATTTTTTTATTGTATGGAATTTCAACAGTTTGTGAACACAGATTTGCTATATTTGAAAGCCTTCATTAGTATCCTTCTGAAAAGACCAAGAAGCAGAACACTTTCTCTGGGTGAAGTGCTTATGACTCTATCAACTCAGAGTAGACTTATCTGACTGAACCTCTTCAGTCCCTAAAGCAAGTTGTTTCTTGAAGCAAATACAGGGTGCAGTATTGACTTTAAAAGGCCTAGAACATCTGCAAGATGTAGTAATAAAAAGATAGTATTTAAGAAGGGCATTCAGAGTCAAGCAAGACCAAAGCTTACCATGATTCCACCACCTTCTATAACAAGCTCCAAGGCAGAAATCACTTGACAAGAATATTCCAGTGTTTTCTATCAGAACAGACAATAATTTAAATATATTTATGCATATCTATCTTACCTTTGCAGTTAGTTCCTCAGCAGTTATATTTGGTTCGTATGGAATGGGTTCTCCAATAAAGGTACGAAGCTTGACTGGAAACCCACCGTACACAGGAACTATTGGCAATCTAATACGTTCATATAGTGACCTAAGTATTTCTAATGTGAAAAAATTTAGGGGGAAGGGGGAAAGCAGGAGAAAGAAAAGGGAGGATGGGGAGGAGAGAGAGAGAAAAGAGAGAGAGACTAAGATTATTCTGTAAAGTTTTTTTCCCAGTATGTCTTAAAACTTACAACACCATATTAAAACCACTTTTGCTAATTCCTTTGATGGCTCATCCGTGACAATTCCTTAAGCCATCTAAATCACTGCTTTGTGACAGCTTATCAAGTAATCCAGCCCCTGACCCAGATTCTCAAACAACGTGTCATCTCAAGTGCTACTCTACCCTTGACTTTCATTTCCTAAAAGCTGTGTTAATGCTAACATCAGACTTGTTTCCACCCTAACTTGGTGTGAAATCTCTCCTCCAAAGAGTAGCTGCAAGGAGAAGGAAGACGAGGAGAAAAATCCAGTAGGTGCCTCTCTGGAAAGGAAAGGAATGCTACACAATACAGGTTACAGTTCAGTTAATTTTACAGGTTAGCATAAAAAACTAGTATTAGAAGACTGTTCTGTTCAGTCCCACTGAGGTCTAGAGGATCAAAAATAGTCTTATCTGCCTAAAGGGCAGTCACGCTAAAGCACTGAATTGCTCTTTCAGACCATACACTGGTTGCAGTGAAACAATATAAAAAGAGAGAAAAAACAGGTATTTCAATCAGCTCTAAGAGGACAATATCTTCTTCCCCACATGCCACCTTCTACGCATCTAGCCCAAACGCACCCAGCACAGATTCCTTGCAAAATGGGTGCTAATGCTCTCTCTCTCAATTTTAGAGAAGAAATTCCTTTAACTGAGGTGTTGGCATAAGAAAATCCTTACTGACCAAGATGTGGAATTTTCTGTACACCACCTATAAGAAAAAGAATATTCCGAAACTACTGAAACTGGAGTAACACCTCCAGTGATAAACAGTATTCAATTCCTGTAGCACCTCTGCTGTAGAATACAAGTAGCATGAATGATTTTGGCTTTAATTTCTGCCTGTTTGGGAAGATTCTCCTGAACATAGCCACAATTAATTGCTCTTTATTTTTGTACAACCTGACAAATGTGTGAATTATTCTGCACATCTACATCTGATGCCTTGCCTTTCTCCATGCAATACATATCTTTTAATTAGAGGGGGAGAGAAAGAGAACTGTTTTGCCCTGCGGTCCTCTGATGAAGATGATGATGCCATACTTGAGGCAGAACATGTGGCGTGGAGGAGACTGTTCAGGCCCTTTCTGCTAGACAGTAAGTTGGAGAATATAAAAAAAGCGGGTTTAACACTGGCAGATCAGCATAGATGTGGGCATCTAATCATCGCAGAGGTGGGACCTTCAGACATATACCCATCTATTCATGTGCTGGCTGGAAGTCCCATAGAGATGAGGAAAGAGAGCAGGCAAATGCAAGGTTTTGTAAGCAATCACAGGTCTAGCGCTGAATAGTAAACCAACTACAGATTAAATATATTTCAAACCATTTGAAGTGTAAGTACAGGTAGAGGTGTAAGCACAGAGCTTTAGGAGGACATCTAAAGAAATTACATGTCAGTTGCAAACCCCTATTTGCTTTGCTTCTTAACAGACAGCAGAAAACCTAGAGCTGGCCTAGCAGATATAAGCAGAGAAAAAAGTGCTCTAAATCTATTTGCCTTTTTCTGGCTCCTTCTTCCTTTCTTCTGCTGCTTTTGTGAAGGCACATTGTTATGTGGAGCGTTACTTAGACAAGCCAATACCACATCTAATGCTGATATTAAATCCTAATAATACTTCTGAATTCTAACAGAGAGCAAACCTCCAGAAACAAGGTTGCATCAAATTTAAATGGGGATTATTTCTACAGAGATAGGCTAAACACATATGGAAAAATAAACTACAAAAAAATAGAAAATATCTTACTTATTCCTCCTAATGTCCTAATGCCTTCTCGAACATTTTGTGTAAACATAGGAATGATGGGCTAGGAGGGAAAAAAAATAATTAAGAATTTAATGAAGATAGCACTATCTAAAAAACTTCTACCTCACCTAAACCCAACAAGCAAATTAATTTCAGAAGTGTTTCTCAGACAAGGACATATAGAGAGCAAAACAAGTATTCTTAAGTTCTTTCGCGACCTTCTGCCGTGAGGTTCCAAGCTGGAGAATACCATGACATTTCAGTGAGTCACTGTTTCAGCAAGTCCATTTTCTCAAAGCAGTCCAGGCTTTCAGAACCTATGGAGCATTTAGGCCTCCCCTCATCTAGCAGTGTTTGCACATTTGTGACTTAAGTGGTTAAACCTCTTACCTAATTTGTAGTTATGCTCAAAGGGAAGAATTCATAGGATTGGGACCCTAAACCCGTCTGATTCGTCTCTGCTATGCTGATTGTATCGCTTCACACATGATGCGTCATGTTCAATACACGTCCATGATTTATTTCAGCTGATGAACATTTGGAACAGTGTTGAATAGTCCAAGTTTTTGTTGCTGTTTTTGAACTTGCAAACAGCTATCAAGATTTACAAGAACCAGGAGGGGGTTGACTACTACATGAAGTTTTTTAATATCATTTTATAGTATGTACTCACTGCACATAGCATCATCAGAAATATAGAACTCTTTATGGGATTTCAAACATTCAGATTCTTTCAAACTTTTTTAAACAAGTATGGAGATGAGCTAGTAAATGAAACTTTTCGGACAGGTATCAAGTTGGAGTTTTTCTAGGGGGAGGGAATAATAATAAACCAATGTAACTATAGAGAATGAAAAGAAGTGCAGTTGCCTAAACTGAACGGTAACAAACTTCTTTATTCTAGAACCATCTTATTTGGAACACCTTACTTTTGACATAAAGGCAGAGATTTTTGTATGTACCAAGTTGGTTTATATGACAAAAATTCTGGCAAACAAACTGCTGAAATGAGACAACTTCAAGAAGTTGAAGGTCCCAGTTTTAGACATATTTTTCTGATGTTTTAGATACATTTTTCTTTCCATAAGGAGTTATGCTCACAATTAAAGGTGACTTAAAGTTAATTTCTAATCTAAATAAAGATATTTTCCCCACTTTTAGCCTGCCTCCGACACTATTCCTATTCTATTGCATCTCTCAGGTTTTTTTTTTAGGGGAGGATGAAGCTGCAAGACCTTTGTGAGTGCACAAAGGGAACTGAACACACATTCAATAAAACAAATATAACTAGTACAACCATAGCTGAATCCCAAGTATTGTCTTTCATATGTTATTACAATACATCAGTAAAATCTAAATCTGTTGAAAAGAACACTGTTTAGACAGGATATTTGTTTTCCTCATGAGAAAAATGACACACATTTAAAATTGGGTCTTAAAAGTATTCTATTTCTGTATAAAATCCAGAGATTTAACTAGCCTCTCTTCGACAGTACCTAAATATAAAACTCTTGGTGTGAGACTTACTTTCAAATTAGGTATATGCAGACCTACGGACATATGCACACACCTTTCAAGTACAAATACAGAGTGAGAGGGACTCTGAAATTATTATTAGAATAGTTACAATTTAAATATATCATACACTTATGTGCCTTTCACAGTTGGTCCCATATGAATAATTATCTGCCTGCTGACCAAGCACAATGCTATGTATTGGAATTGAAGAGACAGTTCCCACTAGTGAACAGCATCTCCTGCTGCTGCTGTATGCCCTAGACATCCCTTACTACCATAAAATGCCAATACAGTACATAGTGCCAGTGAGTCTATACTGTGCTGGGTCACAGTGTACTTCAGCGATAGGGGAAACAGAAATATTGATGTATGGTTGCTTCCCAATGACTCGGGTCAGGGGTTGAGCCATCACAATCCTGACCTGGTATGTGTAAAACAGCAGAAGCTTGTAATGTAGAAACCATCCTGGATTTCATCTCTCATTCTTTTAAACTCTGGATTTCCTGACCACATTATTCTTAGCTGACTCCAAAGCCTTCTTATCGAAAGCAACAAAAAGAGTCTTGAAAGGTAGTTATGAGAGCAAGTAGACCATACTCATAACATTCAGCAATGTAACACCAAATATATGATAATCAAAACAGCTTTCCCTGGAAGAAAGTACTAAGAAGTTAGCATTCTTTGCTTCTCTTCTGTGATCTGTCATACTCACCACTTTTGCATCAATGGCCACCTGAGCAAAGCCCTTCCGATCACCCCAGATAATAGTATACATTTCATCACTAAAGAGCGCTTCCCGAACTCCACCTGGGGCAATGGCTATCAGATAGCCCTTCTTCAGAGCACTGACACATTCTTCTTTTGGTCCAT
The DNA here is from genome assembly GCF_047370975.1 of Nipponia nippon. Lineage (NCBI taxonomy): Eukaryota > Metazoa > Chordata > Aves > Pelecaniformes > Threskiornithidae > Nipponia > Nipponia nippon. Next base: position 42,660,979 of record NW_028262290.1, on the reverse strand, counting down.
GCATAACTCCATGTACATCAAGTAATATTTTAAAACCTGTAGGGTAAGATAATTTTAATTCAGAAAATGTTAATTCATACTACCATTGAGTATGGATTTCCAATACAGAACACAATAACTAAAACTTGTCTAATAACCTGTAAAGCAAAATCAAAGATGTTTCTAGAGGGACTAAAGCATTAAGTCCTGCTTATAAATCTTGGTCTAAAAAGTTGAAGATTTAGGGTTTTCAGTGGCTTTTTGTCATAGTAAAATCAGGTGCTATCTCACAATCAGGACTAAACTGGAAAAAAATGGCAAGCACTCTGTGACACCTTTCTTGTGTCCCTTCAAAGGAGTTGTTAAGTCAGCTCCACGGCACTGGCTCCTTGCCCAAGCTCTACTTTTCAAATGTAGCACAGTCCTAATAAAGTGCAACGAGAGAAAATACCAGCAAATTGTTGTGGTTTTTTGTTTTGTTAACTTTGGCAAACAAAGACGAGTCTGTGCACAAGAAGAATGACAAAGAAAATGCAGCATTCTCTGTGTTACAGATCATTGCAGGAATTGACTCCCTGGTTCAGTGTGTGAGTACCAGGATGGCCTTTCACACCAAGGGGCATCTGGCAAGCCTGGATTGGGTATATTCATCTTAGGTTAAGATTTTTCATTTACTGAAGTTTTTAACTGTAGCTACATAAACTCCTCATTTCATCTTGAATTTGAAATGTCATACTGACCCTACTCTTCAAGAAACAGCAGAACATCAAAAATTTGCTCAAATGGGTGCACACTTGATCAATTTAGACAGCTAGTCTAATGTGAAAGAACATAACTAGCATAAACCTCTGGTTGCAGGAAATCAGTCGTGTTCACTTGGTTCAATAAATTTCAAAATTTATACAGTATTTATGAGTACTGCATGCCAAAATGGGAACTTTAGATGACTGAGCAGTATGGGAAAGATTACTGAGGCAAACAACATTATCAGTCATAGACAAGGACACAGAACTGATCTAGTCGAGTTTGCTCCTCAATAACAGATCTTCATTTTTTAACCTCAGGTTAACAAATGAATAGTTGTTACTATGAACACGCATTTGTTACATACACACACTGAAGAAGAGCCCCAATATAGTTAAGAGAGATCTGTCTTCTCTTACAGCCTGCATAAACTAAGGGCTTGGGAAGGAGAGCATGAGGGAGCATATCGTTAGTTTATTCTTAACTAAACTCTGATCTCTAACTACTCTTTGTAGTTGGTGTGAGTATAATTACTCCTGATTTGTACCTATGCACAATCAGGATCTGTCCATAAACATGACAACAGAACACAAGCTGCATTACACCTGTCTCATATTCTGCTGTGCCTGTCTTGCACACTGCTGATGATACTAGCAGTCTTCATCTAGTAGCATTTGCACAGACAACACCTGAAATAGTTTTCCTAAAGTAATTTAATTTCTCTCAGGTGCTTTGCTTGTGGGATCTTTGCTTGTGTTTTACATTCCCAAACTAATTAAAGCTCTCTGGAAGGTACCTGGTGGTAGGAAGCTGCCTGTCCCTAACCCCTTTCTGTCAGTGAGTTCAGGAGAGAGACAAAACAGTCACAAGAAGTGTTGAGCCAAGCAGGAAAAGAGACTCCAAGGAAGCAGAACCTGTGAAGATAGTTTTTCTTTCTGCATTAGACATGCTGGGGAACGGGGGTGTGTGGTGTGTAATAGAGCAACACCATGAGCCTGTCCAGTTCATAGGTCGGAAAAAAAGAACAGAATATAGACAGAATACAGGCAAAAACTTGTAATACAGAACAGTGGTGGGGTGAGGTTTCAAGTCTTCACAAAATTTCTCAGCCATATTTCTTCCATAGACTTTCAGTATAAACCTTATATTCTGAGCTGTACCTCATAGCCTAGCCAGCAGCTCACACATTACTGCTGATACTGATTATCGATATCTCTGCTGTGGTAGCGAAGAGGAAGAACCTGGCTCCATTAGAGCAGCAGAGACAGGAACTAGTGCAGTGGCCCTGAAGGGAAGCCAGGGTACTCTGTGCCCAAGGCAAAGGTCATCACGGAGTCAGAAGAAACACTGGGCTAGTACCTGGCTGTCGCATGAAAGTGACCAAGAATCTATTTTTCCACTTTAAACAACAAAACAACTCTCAAAATTATCTAAACACAGTTTTTCAGCCTTCCAGAGCACGAAGGGATGCTAATTTTTCCAAATACCAAGACGACCAAAATTAATTTTATTCCACAGTTCAACCTGGACTCTGCCCTTTGCCCCAGCACACTCTTCTATTTTCCACAACATTGTGTCCACACCAGTGTTTGAAAACCCTTTGGAGAGTACCCAGTAATGCCTTTAACACTTATTGAGATAAGTGCACTATGTACATTTCTCTAACTTAGCCCCAGTGCGTGTAACACAGGGGCTGTCAGTTACCTGGTAGCAAGATGGCAAGGATGTCATCATTTTTCTATGGTGGACCTTTAGGACCACAGACAGAGAGGAATCATTTAGACCATTGAATCCAACCTTCCACAACTGTAGGTACACATGCGTGGTTATCTGCAGAACATCTAGTCCATAAGACACTTTGCAACACCTTGTGCATGCAATAGACAAGAAGCCACAGCTCCTTTCCTCTGGGACATTACAGGAGAGGGACTGTCTTAGATCCCTAAAATAGCAGGCAACCTTTTAAAGGGCTCCCAGATGACTCTAGGAAGCAGACATGGCCCATACTATAGGAGAGGGTGATGGAGAAGAACACAAGTGAAATCTCAGTCCTCACTGCATTCTTTGCAAAAAGATTTTCTCTTAACCTTACAGAAATCAATGTACTCCTAAGCATTACACAGCTAAGAATCTAAAAGAACCAGAAACCATAGGAATGCTTTTTTTTCTGTGACTAAACTCCAGTATTTAAAAGAAAAAGGAAAAAAAGAAGCCGCAGGACCATATTTCATATCCTTCTGCCCCAAAATGTAAGCAACAGAAGCATACATAGTATTGATACAGTATAAATTGAGACAACAAAATAATCTCCTTTTGCGTCAACGTGAAAGAAAGACGCATTAGGCAATGTTCAACAGGGATCTACAGGTATCTATAGGAAGTCTCCTATTAAGTTAGATTCCCTTCCATAAGTTACCAAGCTGTATCTTTCAAGACTAAGCAGTAGCGAGAGGCCTGTTTGACCCCTTGCAGGCTCATGCATCCCTTAGGTGGCACAGCAACATTTTGCAAACACACTCCAGTTAATTGCAGTTAATTGACAACAGCAGTGCCGGATGCAGAGGATGCAATGAGACTGCATATTGGCAATTGCATACTGGCATGGACCTGAGATTCAGATTCACGGGACAAGGCATTCCTCACAGCTATTCATAAGAGATTCAATAATCATAAAAACAGAAGGATCATTAAATCGTCTAATCAAAGTGTGTCTAACAGCCTACAGACTCCCCAAACCCACCCCCCAACCCCCATTTCTCCTGCATTAAGCATAATAACTTTCGGTTAACTAAAACATCTTCTGAAAAGGCATCCAATTTAATCTGAAGACTTTATCAAGATCAGGCAGTCTTAGTACTAGGATAAAATTAGGGCAGTCTTTGGTTTGATTCACAAGAGAAGCGGCACCTATCTGGGTTGCCAGTCATAGATTATCGTGCAGATTTTGAAACGCAATCCAGAACATTATCTGGGCTCTTTGGGCTTGTCTTCCCTGAATAGCCTTAATTCATTCACAGAACCAAAGAATTATGTAGGTTGGAAGGGACCTCTGATGGTCAACTAGTCCAACCTCCCACTCAAAGCGGGTCCAACTAGGTCAGGCTGCTCAGGGCCTCACCCAGTGCAGTTTTGAAAGTCTCCAGGGATGGAGATTCCCCAACTTGTCTACGCAATACGTTCAGGTGTCTGATCACTGTCACGGTAAAATACCTTTCCACGTGTCTAATCAAAATTTCCTGTGTTGCAACTTGTCTCTGTTGCTTTGCGTTCTATCACTGTGCACCTGTGAGAAGAGTCTGACTCTTCTCTGCACCTTTCTGTTAGGTCACTGAAGACAGCAAATATGTCTTCACCCACCCTTATCTGGTACAGAACAAACAAATCCAGTCCTCTCAGCCTCTCCTCATACATTGTGTGCTTCAGCCCCCCATCATCCACTGAACACACTCTAGTGTGTCAAAATCTGTCTTGTACTGGACACCATATTGTGAGATGTGCTCACACAAGCGCCAAGCCAAGGGAAAAAACCCCTTCACTCAACCTGCTGGCTATGCTCATGCTACAAAAAGCACAGCGTGCAGTCCATCTGCTTTGCTGCAAGGGCACGCTGCTGACTCACGTACAACTTGTTGTCCACTAGAATGCCAAAGTCCTTTTCTGCAAAGCCACCTTCTACCCAGGGTACTGTCACACGGGATTGCTCCATCCCAGATGCACAACTTCATGTTTGCTTTTGCTGAACTTTGTGATGTTTCTGCCAGTTCATTTCTGTGAAGACACTCTGAATACCAGTTCTAACCCCGTGTATCGACTGCTTCCCTAGTTTCGTATCATCAGTGAGCTTCCTGTGAGCACACTCCAACCCCTCATCCAAGTGTGCAATAAAAACATTAAGCAGCACTGGTCCCAGTATCAATCCCTGAGTAATGCCTGTAGAAACCAGCTGCTAGCTAGATGTACTGCTGAACCAAATCCTTCGAGACCAGCCATTCAGCCAGATGTCTCTGCGATGCTACTAAACGATATTTGGGGGACTCCTAAGTATACTCACACTTAGAACCTTATTTTAAAGCAGAAATGGAGAAAACCAAAATAGTCTCCCATTTGATAAACAACTGTGCATAAGTATTAATAGATATAATATGGAGCCAAATCTAAATTACAAAAGAGGCTATGTTAGTCAGCTGTATGCAAAAGATTTGATAATCAACTGACAAATCCTAGTCTGTTGGCAAAAGCAGTTGTAGCATGGCTTTGCCTCTGTTATAACTATGAGAAAGTTGTTTTCAGGGATTAAGGCTGAAATAAAACTACAACGGCAAAAGGACAGTTTTCTGATATGAGTTGTTTCCACTAAAAGCATCAGTACACTACAGAACACTCCTGTAAATTCACAAAATTAATTATGAGGTTTTTAGTCACAAACTGAACGTAGGAAAAGAATGGGGTACTACCGTATTTCACGCACACAAAAACCAAATCCCCTACGTAATTAATTTTACCAAACAGCAGTGTTTTTCAATAAGCTGTCTAGCCAAAATCTTGCCTTAAACATATTTTTTTATTTTCTTCATGTTTCACCTCATGTTTCACACAAGCTTGTTGGATAGTTCTACAGCTTTCCTCCAAAAAAGATTCTACTTGGAACAGTCTTTTTGGGGACAGGTTCCACTGCCCACCATACTCAACTGGGTGGGATACGAAAATATGTTGTCTCCCCAGACTAATATTGTCAACTTTAAGGGCATTGCTTCCAAACAGTTTATTTCTTAATCAGGTTACACCACTCATTCTGCCTATATTAATAAAAAAAAGAAACATCTTATTGAAGTGTTTGCTACCGATTAATACAGAGACAACTGTTTCTCCTATGATTTCCTTCTCTTTGTTTCTAAACACCCTAGAGTCATTGGAAGGTGTTGCCGAGCCAGAAGCATGACCCATCCTTGCGTGGGCCAGTCTCGTGAACTCATTCTTGTTTGTAAAGAACATGTTAGAGAGAGCTGTACTTCAACACTTTCACGAAATTTGTCTGAATGTTTGTTCTGAGAGCTGTGTTCCTGTAGCACGGTTTTTATTAATTACACCGTAAAAAAAAAAAAAAATTAAGAGTTCTCAAACTGATTGTTTATAATAAAGTATGTTACCTGGTAATCTAAAGACGAAATGATCAGCTACTACGTGGCAGTATCTCTTCCTCTGTATAAGAAGTCTAGCCATGAAATAGACATAGTCAGCAGGAGTAGCTCCATGATAAAACACAATAAGGCCTGGTCCTTCAGGAATATTGTCGGCACCATGAAGCTCATAACCTGTTAGGAGTTAAAGGCATAACAGATGTCAAAGTCTGATACAATTCTCTCCCAAAGAAAGTAACTTGTGGCAAGTTGGCAAACTGAAACTGATAGCCATTGAGAAGCGGCAAGAGCAAAGTGACTGTTAAAAAGTCAAGAGGTGACTTGTAGCATTTACTAAGTTGCTTTCACAGGAAATACAAGTTTCATTTAAAGCAGAAGAGCCACATTTAGAGAAAGAAGAAGAACAAAAAAACCCTGAAAACAAAACACACAGTCTCACTGTCTTGAACTATATAATTTTTCCTTATTTTTTCAGTTCACTGTCTTCAGGGCTGCAGAGTCCTCTGAATCAGTTATTAAAGAGAAATCAAAATAAGGATTGGATAGGAGTGGTGAAACACAACTGTTTCAAGCTATTATTTACCTTTCAAAGTTTATTGCCACCAGTAATTGTTTAAGAAGATTTGACGTGACAACATCCATTTACATGTCTCCTTTTACTCCAGGGTATGAAGCTTATCTTTGTTACCTCCCTCAGAGTTATCCTTGCTCCATTTTTCCATCACTAAGTACTAAAAGTTATTTGGGCTTTATATGCTTAACTGAAACATACATAAACACACACAAGTTTCTTACTGAACTTACATTTCTAATTAAGTTAACAGTGCAGAATATATTCAGTTAATGTGAAATATCAAAAAGCATCAGTATAGAACATATTCAGTTAATATTGAGCAGTATTGCTACAATATCGTTTGTGGTTTTTTTTTTAAATAAACAAAAACGAAACAACAACAAAAAAACCACAAAAAAAACCCAAAACAAAACCCCCCCAAAATCCCAACTCAAACCCTTGCACTTCTTCCAAAGTTAATCAGGTCTGCAATTCCCACTCCATTATCTTTTTTTATTAATTCTGAAGGTACTCTTGGCTCTTCTCTCTCTATTTTACTTTCTACACCTGTGGAGCTGCAACATATTGCAAGCATATCATCTGTACCATCCCAAGTAACCACTAACTGTGCTCCATGTCACCAATCATAACCAGAATGATACCTACATCTAGCATTTGCATAATATATGTAAAGTTACAAGTATCACACACCAGTTTTGGGATTTTTGGTTGTGGGGTTGTTTTTTGTTTGTTGGTTTTTTTTTCTCCCCGATGCTGTGAGATTTCAGGATGAAAAATTTTTCCCATGATCTATTGATTAATCAAGTGGGGGAAAAAAATAATCGCAAAACATTTCATTCTTTAGCAAGAGAAGTGTATAGAGAACATGGAACCAGCTGGCAGGGCAGAAAAAAGTCACAATTGTCAATGAGGGACTGGATAAGAATCTTTTCTGTGCAAATAAAAAGTTAGACCTTATGAAAAGAAAAAGTTACTATGGATGAAAAGAGCCAAGGCCTTAAAAAAATCATTTTCTTATGAAAAAAAGTAAATCGCTTTTTATTGTGAAGTGAGCATTTTAAGCTCTTTGATGTAGCTGTTGATTTTGATCTAGTGTACTTTCCCAGATTTGAAAGTTACATCTTAGTCTTACAAAGCCTATCTGATACAGCCACTGCACCATCTGGTTATCAATGCCTTGAAAACCTGCTTCCCTTTGACTAGAGAACAAATAGAGATGATTTTCAAGAAGGATTTGTTCTTTATGTAAATTGCTCTTAAACATCTCTTTCTCCTTTAGCTGCATCTTGACTGAATGGTTCTGAAAGAGGCTTATGATTTCCTTAGAAAGAAAAGCCAAATCATTTATTAAGTCTGTCTTTATAAAAGAAATAATAGTAGAAGGACAAGGAACAGAGCCCTTAGTTTTGACATTCTAGTAGAGAAAGTAGTTGTCAAAAACACATAGACAGAAAATAAAAAAGTAGGGTTCTGTAGAAGTTTTGGGCTTTAAAGTCAATTTGAAGTAGCAACTAGTGAGTGAACTGACACTAAGTGCTCCTTTTAGCCATCATTTGGCATTATATGTAAAAGATTGCTTAAGCGCAATTAAATTATGCTAACATGTGCTGACATACTGGCTATCAGGGAACTGGCATTTAACTTCCAGTGTTCGTATACTGAGTCTGAAATAATACAGTTAATTGATCTAATTTTTAACATAGCAATCATTTCAGGTCCTCCTGGAATGAGGAAATCCAGGAGTAGTTCTAAAAATTTTTAAAAGTTAAATAATTTTTAAAAATTGCATCTATATTCAACTGGATGAAAGATCTCATTTTGTAGCAGCAAAGTAATAAATGCATAAGACAAAAAATTTTACATCTCAAAAAGTCTCAATGGCTTTTGATATAAATAATAATAAAACAGAAATATAAAATATAAATATAAATAATAATAAAACAGAAAAAAAAATTGCCTGAATTTTAGATTACATGCAACAGCAGCAACAATCATATATATATATTGATAATCCTGAAAGGTAAACCAGGAATAAGAGCTTCAGCAGTTTTTAATGAGAAGTCAGACCTCGCTTACCATGCCATATTCTTCCATGTCCATCCCATAGGGTAGCCAACATTTGTTTTGCACCATCCCAAAAATCATTGGAATAAGCTTCCTTTAGTTCATTCTTCCTTTTATAAATATGAAGAAGAAGAATGGAAGTGTAGAAGAGGATGACAAGAACTCCTGGAAGTAGAAAAACTACTGCGAGTGGAAAAAGCACCCATAAAAGGTAGACTGCGTAACTCAGATAATCTTCAATATGCTCCACGCCAGTCCATTCTCCCAGAATGTAAGTCAGGCAGGTTAAGTAGGACACAGGTATCGGTCCTGCAGTACAGGATTCATTTCCACCTATCATCTCCTGTTGAATTAAAAAAAAAAAAAAAAGGCAGATCAATAAATTCTCAAAAAAGACAGACCTGCCTATATTTTTTAATCATACAAAAAACCTCTCTGATGCATTTTATTCATATACCATTTACCCCACATCCCAGCAGCACCTCTTACAAACGTAATGATTCATACAGCAAAAGTTTTTACTTGATTTTTTCAGTCCTTTTCTTTTGTGTAGTGGAAATGCTGACAATTCTAATTGAAAAAGATAGTGCAATTGCTTAATCTCAGGCTAAGACTTCATCTCATTAAAAACTGTTCGACTTACACAGATGCAGAACATTTATACTGTTACCAATACCAGTTTATACTGTATTTTCGGAAAGCCGTATTGATTAGTCTAATTTATTGTTCTACATAATACAGTATACTCAAAACCTTCTCCCAAGAACTCACTACAACAGGAAACAGCACAATCTCAAATCCAGTGCCATAAAAAGCCTACCGAACACCTCCACTAACCACAAGCATACGATGACTCAGGAAAAAGATGGTCTCAAATAAGCAAGTCTCACACCTGTAGAGACCTTCAACTGTACCTGGAAATTTACAGATAGGGAAACGTCAGGTCCCAGAGCACAACACAGAGAGGCAACAGAAAGGACAAGGGAAAAAGATCACAAAAAGTCCTCTAAGAGTTTTAACTGCTCTGGCTTTATTGTGTCTATGTGTAAGAATCTCTCTTCTGCAAAGCCAGCTCCTAAGAAGTTTCAGGGCTAGGCCTCTCTGGGCTGATTATTTCAGGCTTTCTATAATCCTAGAGCAACACTTTCTTCTTAGCTTTGTATGACGTAGGGGAAAACTTGCTATTCACTTCATCTTACAAACATGAGACAACCTATATGCTTGGTTATCTTAGCTACAGTTCTGGAACAACATAAATAATACCTTGGGGGTAAAAAAGTTATCCTAGTCTAGAATAAACTTTTGGTCAAGGCTTGAAGTAACTGTTAGTCAGGACCAAGAAGAAAAACATGTTGCAACTATACTGTAGGCTTGTAGAGAGCAACAGATTAAGAACAATAATTTCTGAAAGACTCTAAGCTTGGGGTTGTTGTGTTTTGTTTTTTTATTAAAATGGGACTTACAGCATGTATGATTGCAGAGTTCCTATGCCTCGATAGACATATATCTATCACTCTTTTTACTCTTTGTCCTGGTTTCAGCTGGGATAGAGTTAATTTTCTTCCTAGTAGCTGGTATAGCGCTGTGGTTTGGATTTAGTGTGAGAATAATGTTGATAACACACTGATGTTTTGGTCGTTGCTGAGCAGTGTTTATACTGGTCAAGGACTTTACAGCTTCCCATGCTCTGCCAGGGGCACAAGAAGCTGGGAGGGGGCACAGCCGGGACAGCTGACCCAGACTGGCCAAAGGGCTATTCCATACCGTATGGCGTCATGCCCAGTATATAAACTGGGGGAAGAAGGAAGGGGGGGACGTTCGGCGTGATGGCATTTGTCTTCCCAAGTAACCGTTACGCATGATGGAGGCCTGCTTTCCTGCGGATGGCTGAACACCTGCCTGTCGATGGGAAGTAGCGAATGAATTCCTTGCTTTGCTTTGCTTGTGCGCGCGGCTTTTGCATTACCTATTAAACTGTCTTTATCTCAACTCATGAGTTTTCTCACTTTTACTCTTCCAATTCTCTCCCCCATCCCACCGAGGGGGAGTGAGCAAGCAGCTGTGTGGTGTTTAGTTGCTGGCTGGGGTTAAACCACTACACTTTTGCTCTGTTTTTGCAAGCAACAAGTGACTGAAAGTCAGAAGATAATTTTGCTAATACTATCAGAACCCCAATGACAACAAAAACTTCGAAGCAGATCAGTTTTATTCCACATTTGCTATGAAAAATGTACTAGAGCAGAACTTGTCTCACTTATTTCCCAGTCTCAACTTTTCTTCCCATTCTGACAGAGCAAGGATGTTCCTTTTTCTTCTGTTTTGAAATCACCCTCTATCCACATTGCTCAAGATAACTCCTACTAACGAGAAAGCTGATCTCATGACAAGGACTTTGCTCCCACGATCCATGCCTGTTCCACTAATTCAGGCTTACAACATTTTGCTCCTCAGCATGTTCTTGAGGACAATGTGATGAGCAGCTGATTTATTTTCAGTGATGTATAAGCACATAGCATTCGTGACATGCACTTCACTGATTTAATGCACGTGTGTTTGAATTAGAGGGAAAGGACAGGAGAGAGCGAGCGTGTAGGAGAGCAAGAGAAAGCTCTTCTCATTCCAGTTGCCAGAGCCGAACCCCAGAACCTGTCAGGCAGCAAACACCCACAGCAAGTACAAGAAACACAACTTGTGAGACCAAGCAGGATTTAGGAGTAGCATTCAACACTACAGTATTTATCAGATTGTTACGCCTGGGCTTCTCCAGTGGTTCCACCTACTAGCTAGAGAACAATATGGAGGATGGGTTACAGCACAGAAACATTTTTCAAAACTCAGAGGTGATTATACAGCTTTAAAGATTATTTAAAGTTATACTCTCCCACCTACTATATTTTTAATTGTTTATGGCTTTCTCCAAACAGAAAATCCTCATCAAGTAAATTTAAAGTCTTGTCCACACTTGTCAGCCTTGCAAAATATTACTTGTCTTTTTGCCTGTAATGTTAGATGCAATGCCTCAAATGCAATCATCGGAGTTTTATAAGTTTACTTGCATATCTGTGCACTAACCTGTAATAGAAATTAAAATCTGACATCTTCTTTCCTGCCAATCACAGAGATAACATCTAAAGTACTGCCTTCTCTTAGGGACAGTCAACTCTACTCCGAACAACATTGTTTCCTCATCTTGAAAGAATCATAGAATAATTTATATTGGAAAGACTCATTGGACAGCACTTGTTCAACCTCTTGCTAACTAAGGAGTCAGATCAGGTTGCTCAGGGCCATGTCCAGTCTATAATATCTCCATGGATGGAGATCCCACTGCTTCTCTGTGCCCCTAATCTAGTGCTTGACCACCCTCACAGCGAAAAAGTTTTTCCTTATTCCAGTTAAAATTCCCCTTACTGCAATTTGTGCCTGTTGCCTCCTGTCCTTTTGCTGAGAAGAGTCTAACTCCCCCTGTTCTATAACCACTCATTAAGAGCAGTGGTAAGATCCCCTTTAAGCCCTCTCTTCTTCAGGCTAAACACACACAGCTCCCTCAGCCTCTCCACAGACACCACATGCTCCAGCCACCTAACATGTCGGTGGCCCTTCTCTGCACCCCTTCCAGTTCGTCGGCATCTTTCTTGTATCATGGGGCTCTAAACTGGACTTGTGGTCTCAAAAGTGCTGAAGAGGTTAATAAATCCTTCCTCGATCTAATGGCTATGGCCTTGCTAACGTAGCCCAAAATGTAGATAGCCATCCTCACTCATATTTGACCTACCGTCTCCTGTAATTTTGCTCCCCCCATAGCAAGTCTGGCATTTGTTCTTATCACCCATAGTACGTCCACAAAAAAAATACTCTGTATCCAAGCCCAAGTGTGATTTATGTTACTGCCACGCTGAACACCCTACCAAAGGCAATGGCAGTGAAGAAGGCAAGACAGATTCTGCCTCCCTGATCAAAAAAAGCACAGGATGCTCCACATTGAATAAAGGTCCAACATAGTTCATGTATGCTACTAACAGATAACATCATTTTTGTCTGTTCCAACTTTACTGCTGTCTACTTTATGACTGCCCAGAGCAGTTAAAATTACAAGATAAAGCACACTGTCTTCTAGAAACACTAGTAATGTCACTCTGATTAGGACCTCATTCAAGCAAAGAGAGACTATCCTGTCCTCCTTGTCAGAGGTTTTCTGACATCTGCCACCATCCAAATCTAAAAACTACAATGGGGTGCAGTACTACTAAGTCTCACCCTTACCCAGCTTACAGGCAGAATCCCTCTGTAATACAAGCATACCCTTAAAGGACTTCTTATTTTAACCGACACCACTACCACATTACCTGTTGTGCAGTTCAAACTAAATATTTTTAATTTAATTTCTAACTTCCTAATAGAGCAGCCTATATATATTTTTACTAGATGGATAAGATGCAATTTCTTATTTGCTTAACGACAGTGCACACTGACTTATGCTTATGCTTAACGCTTTACATTGACAGTGAAATCAAAACAAGGCTAACATACAATTCCTTTCACTGACTTCTAGCATATGACCCAGAAAAGTCCTCAACTAAACCACCTACAACAGTGGTCTTCAGCTGTCGTCAGCAGACACTGGGTTAACTGAGACCCTATTGATCATGCTAGAAGAAGCGATTATGGAAAGCAACATATAGTCTACGAACCACGCACAGTGTGATTTCAGCATGTACATGAAACGTGTAAGTGGAACCTCTGGAGAACATTCCAGTATCTCCAAATGAGAAAGATACTCAAAAGCGACAGCTGCGACATGCCCCTGCCGACAGAAATACACCACTTCCCACTGCATCAGTCAGTTACGGAGAGTATTTCTACCAGAATTAGCAATGCCATCACAAACACATAAAAACAGAAGACCCTGATAATCCTGTATCATGGTTTAGCCCCAGTCGGCAACTGAGCACCACACAGCCACTCACTCACACTCCCCCCCCCAGCAGGATGGGGGAGAGAATCAGGGAGAAAAAGTAAAACCGGCAGGTTGAGATAAAAACAATTTAATAGGACAGCAGAGGAAGAAAAATAATAATAATTATAAAAGAATATACAAAATAAGTGATGCACAATGCAATTGTTCACCACACGCTGACCGATGCCCAGCCTGTCCCCAAGCCGTGATTGCTGCCCCCCCGCCAACTGCCTCCAGTTTATATACTGGGCATGACGCCATACGGTATGGAATAGCCCTTTGGCCAGTCTGGGTCAGCTGTCCCGGCTGTGCCCCCTCCCAGCTTCTTGTGCCCCTGGCAGAGCACGGGAAGCTGGAAAGTCCTGGACCAGTGTAAGCACGACTTAGCACCAACTAAAACATCAGTGTGTTATCAACATTATTCTCATCCTAAATCCAAAGCACAGCACTATACCAGCTACTAGGAAGAAAATGAATTCTATCCCAGCCGAAACCAGGACATGCTGCTAATGGCATCTGCAACTGGAGAGATGCTGGAAGCCAGAGCGTGGTTTTCTCCTTGTTTTGAAAGAAGAACAGGCCTGCTTCTCGCTCCTGTGAGAGCGGGACGGTGGCTGCTTCTGCGGGAGGCTGGAGGGGGTCGAGTTTCTGTCCTCTGGCAAGGACACAGCCCAGCCCCGCTGCCCCGGGTACGCGCCCCGGCCCCCCGCCTCCCCCCGCACCCGCCCGCCCGCCCCACGCTCCGGCCGTAGTCCCCGTCCTTGTCCCGACCATAGCTACAGCAAGGCCCCGAGCTCGGCGGTCCCGCCCGGGGACCTGCGGGGGCCAGGCCCCGGATACGGACGCCCCCCGGCCCGCCCGGCAGCCCCCGCTCACCTTCCCCTTGTGTCGGCTCCGGTTCCCGCCCCGCGTCCCTGCCGGGGCCTGGTTTTACTTCTCCGCCCGCCGCCCCCGCGGAGGCCGGGTGCCCGCGGGGTGGCCAGGCTAGGGCGGCTCCCCGCGGCGGGGCGGAGGCGGGAGGGCACCGTGCCCCGCGCACCGGACGGGAGCGCAGGAGACGACGCCGGGGGGGGACGGGCGCGGAGAGAACGAGGGCGGCTGCGGAGGCGAAGGGGGAACTCCGCGCCGCCGGGGGCGCGGGAGCCGCCCGGACCGCGTCCGGCACGCACCGCCCGGACCGCGTCCGGCACGCACCGCCCGGCGCTTCCGGCGGGAGAGGAGCGGGCGCCGACAGGGGGCGCGCGTTCCCTCAGAGTGGGCGGGGCGGGGCGGCGGGAGGTGCCGCGCGGGTGGAGGGCGCCGCCTGGCGGGGCGGGCGCTGCCGGTGCCCGCCGTGCGCCGTCCCGGTGCGGCGGCTGCTGCTGGTCCTCCTCCTCCTCCTCCTCCTCCTCCTCTTCCTCTTCCTCTTCCTCTTCCTCTTCCTCTTCCTCCTCCTCCTCCTCCTGCGTGTTTCACGGCCGCCCGTCCGGTGTGCAGCCGTTCAACTTGGGGGAGGGGGGGGGGAAGGGTTCCGCACACCCGCCCAGCTGCTTTTATCCCCGTTACCTCTAAACCGCCTCGCTGCCAGCGCTGCAGCCTGGGTTTAACTCCCCTCTTCCAGCTCCCCCAGATGCCTGTGAGCGCAGCAGCAGCCACGCTGCTCTGGTGCTGAGTCCCGGCTGCTGGAGCTGGGCAGGGCATGGGCGCAGCTCCCGCCTGCAGTTACCGTTTGTCCTGGTTTCGGCTGGGACAGAGTTAATTTTCTTCCTAGTAGCTGGTATGGTGCTGTGCTTTGGATTTAGGATGAGAATAACCTTGATAACACACTGATGTTTTAGTTGTTGCTAAGCAGTGCTTACACTGGTCCAGGACTTTCCAGCTTCCCATGCTCTGCCAGGGGCACAAGAAGCTGGGAGGGGGCACAGCCAGGACAGCTGACCCAGACTGGCCAAAGGGCTATGCCATACCGTATGGCGTCATGCCCAGTATATAAACTGGGGGCAGTTGGCCAGGGGGCAGCAATAGCTGCTCGGGGATGGGCTGGCTGTCAGTCAGCAGGTGGTGAGCAATTGCACTGTGCATCACTTGCTTTATATATTGTTATTATTGTTATTATTACTACTTCTACTAACTGTCTTTATTGCAACCCACGAGTTTTTCTCACTTCTACTCTTCCGATTCTCTCCCCCATCCCACCAGGGAGAGGGGAGTGAGCGAGCGGCTGCGTGGTGCTTCGTTGCTGGCTGGGGTTAAACCACGACACTGTTCCTGACGCTTTGCAGTTTGGATGTGAAATTCTGAGCGCTGTTAAGGTATTTCTGACTGGCCTGCAGCCTTGGATAGGATTCCTGGATCTATGTGTAAAGAAAAAAACAAAAATCAATCTAAGAAGTAAGGGGTATTCTAGTTATACCAGGCTCGGCTCCAGACACACAGGTTGATGTAGCTGCCATGCCAGCTGGACTGAAATGTAACACTACCATGAACTGTGCCCTCAACTTCACTGAGATCAACTTCGCCAGAACTGGCTGCAAGCTCTTTGCACTGTTGTCCAATTAATTTATTTTTCCAGTGTTACCAGTAGGATATTTTTCCCCAATGCAAAATCTTGTAGTTTGAGCTGGATAAACCTTATATGCGAAAAGTTTAAGAAACAGGACTTCCTTGCATTGTTCATTAGGCAAACTATACTGAAAAAGTCATAAATGCTGCTTGCATTTTGACACAGGCACAGGTCATTTGCATTTACTGTTTTTCTGTTGTATGACAGAGAGGCTAGAAAATACGTGTAGTAGGGGAGTGATTTGATCCGCAATTACAATTCTATTTGTATGAAAAGAAACTCCAGTTTCTGCTAGTTTCTATAATGCCAGTTTCTAGTTCTAGTTTCTATAATACTGCTGTAAAATGAGTAAAAATTTAGAGGGGGCCTCTGAAATAGTATTATAATAACTGCTCTTTATTAGAGCAGCATTATAATGTTTCTGAAAAAAATGGTTTAAATTTTTTTTATTAGAAAAATCAGTGCTTATATGTCATTCAAAACCACTCACATCTCTCAATAATAGTTTTGTCTATCACCTTGAGACCCCAGAAAATACTCTTAAGACAACTGTGACAGAAGACAACTAATAGAAATTAATTTTCACTCCAGCTCACTTCAGCTAAGCTGCAGATAATACGGGGATGCTGCTGTAAGATGAAATAGCCCAGGGCAAACTTGAACTTTGTTAGCAAACTATTAACAGCTGTCTGAGATATGGGAGACCTAAGCTCAAAGCCCTGCTTTGGGAGGTAATCAGTGCTCTGATTACATATCCCCTATCCAAGGCTAGTCCTCTGTTCTGAGTTGCAGCATGGCCCCTAGCATGAGGTATCAGAGGGCCTGAGTTTGAAGGGTTGTGAAAATTCAGATGACTAAAGTGTTTTAGCTGATGATGCTAATGCACCTGAAAAATAGCATAGGATAGTCAGAGAAGGGTGCTGTCTAGTCCTTTGGCATAGTTTCTGCCACACAAGGAATGCTTTCAGATTCCAGTTACTCTTAATTCCTCTTGCTTCTTCATCTGCATCCCTTTTAGTATTTTCTAACCCTTTCTTTTAACTCCTTTTCTCACTCAGCTTAAGCTCAGGCTTTGAATTTTAGCTTATATTGTTGGAGTGATGTATGGGGTTTGCGTGGCAAGATTTTGGTAGCAGGGGGCCTACAGGGGTGGCTTCTGTGAGAAGCTGTTAGAAGCTTCCTCCATGTCTGACAGAGCCAATGCCAGCCAGCTCCAAGACGGACCCACCGCTGGCCAAGGCCGAGCCCGTCAGCAACGGTGGTAGTGCCTCTGGGATAACAGATTTAAGAAGGGGAAAAAAAGACTGTGCAACTGCAGCTGGAGAGAGGAGTGAGAATATGTGAGAGGAACAACCCTGCAGACCCCAAGGTCAGTGAAGAAGGAGGGGGAGGAGGTGTTCCAGGCACTGGAGCAGAGATTCTCCTGCAGCCCGTGATGAAGACCCTGGTGAGGCAGGCTGTCCCCCTGCAGCCCATGGAGGTCCATGGTGGAGCAGATATCCACCCACAGCCCATGGAGGACCCCACGCCAGAGCAGGTGGATGCCCAAAGGAGGCTGTGACCCCATGGGAAGCCTGTGCTGGAGCAGGCTCCTGGCAGGACCTGTGGACTCATGGAGAGAGGAGCCCGCATTGGAGCAGGTTTGCTGGCAGAACTTGTGATCCCACGGGGGACCCACACTGGAGCAGTCTGTTCCTGAAGGACTGCACCCCGTGGAAGGGACCCACGCTGGAGCAGTTTGTGAAGAACTGCAGCCTATGGGAAGGACTCACATTGGAGAAGTTCATGGAGGACTGTCTCCCATGGGAGGGACCCCACGCTGGAGCAGGGGAAGAGTGTGAGGAGTCCTTCCCCTGAGGAGGAAGGAGCAGCAGAAACAACGTGTGATGAACTGACCGCACTCCCCATTCCCCATCTCCCTGTGCTGCTGGCAGGGAGGAGGTAGAGAATTCGGGAGAAAAGTTAAGCCCGGGAAGAAGGGAGAGGTGGGGGGAAGTGTTTTAAGATTTAGCTTTTATTTTCTCATTACCTTACTCTGATTGGATTGGTAATAAATTAAACTAATTCCCCCAAGTTGAGTCTGTTTTCCCTGTGACGGTAATTGCTGAGCGATCTCTCCCTGCCCTTATCTCGACCCACGAGCCTTTCATTATATTTTCTCTCCCCTGTCCAGTTGAGGAGGGGAGCGATAGAGCCGCTTTGGTGGGCACCTGGCATCAACGAGTACAGTGTGTAAGACTGCATGGTTTGAATTCCTGTTCATGTCCAGGCATATCAGTCAGCATCTTGATTGGCTTTAGTTTATCATCCCCTATGCATCTGGAGTTTCTGCTGAGAGAAAAATCTTTCTGCCTGTATACCGCAATTATAGTTAAGGTGTTCAAGTAAGCCCAGGAAGAAGGGAGAGGTGGGGGGAAGTGTCTTAGGACAGATCTGAGATTTTTTTTCAGGACAGGATTCTTGTCTTTTTGCTCCAGGGAAATAACTTACCTGTCTGTCCTGCTCCCTTCTCCAGATGTGCAAGAAATATTTGTGGAGAAGCAGCATGGGAAGAGGAGGGATTTATTTTAATCCAAAGAGTAGATTTAGTTTTCTATTGAAAATGGGCAAATGTTGTATATATTTCCTTAGATGCTAGATAATGTTTTAGGATGTTCAGGGGAAAGATTGTATAGGTATTAATAAGTACAAGAAGGAAAAACAAGGCACAAAAATTACCTTTCCTGGTGTTTGAAGTTAACAGACTTGGTTGCATTTAATGGCATATTGATTGGATTACACAAAGTTGTCTCACACCCACCAGTAACAACATCCCACAGCTTGTAAAAGCACATTCTGCTTTGTAGCAAGTTTCAGTATTCTGAAAGTTGTATTAGGAAGACTACACTGCCTGTGTCCACCTTTCCAAACAGGCGTTTGGTTCAATCTCTATGGGGACGGCAGTGTTGCAGTACCACATTTTTGGGCAAACCACCAGTTATGATAAGTCTCAGGGTGCCATTACATAAGTAAGCTTGCCCCCAGCCCGCTCCCTGCTCCCCAGGAGATCTGGGTGAGTACAGCACATCTGTAGTCCAAACACTGCAATGCAGGGATTCTTAGGCTGCAGGCAGCCTTATCTGCTAAACCAGTGTAGTATGGTGCAATAGTGCATGAATGTACCAGCTCAGACTTGAAACTACTTTCTACATGTATTTTCGTAGTACTACGCTTAACTAAAGCTTTTTTTCCTCTCTTTGAGAAACTTTTCTTTTTTCCTGCCGTGGCAAAGTCTTGGATGTAGCATTCCTACTTTCCAGGGTACCAAACCACTAAGCTGATGTGTTTGTAGGAGTCTAATATCTGGTTTAACGGGATTATTTCTCTTTGTATGGTCTCTCTAGAAAAATGGTCTAAGCAGATCATTAGCTAAAGCGGGACACTTTTTCTTCTTACACCATCTTGCATGGGGTCCAACAGGAAAGGTGCCCACTGAGGGGTGAACTCTATTGGGACAACACCGACGCTGAGGTTCTGCTCTGACACTGGACTGTGAACCGCTCCAAACATAAAACCACGGATCTAGACAAAACTTCTGAGGCTCTCAGACTTGTTTTAGGGACCAGGCAAATCCTGGCTACATGATTTCCTTTTGGGGAATTTAGCTGTGGCGTTGGTATTATACGTAAGTTTTCTTCTTCAGTCTTTCTGTCTTCAGAATATCCTCAAAGACACAGGGGAACCTTCAAGAGGTTAATTGTTTTCTTCTGTCAAATCTGTAGAAACTTGTAAATTAAACTGGTTGATCACAAATTATTAGTCATCATTGCTGTAAGACACTGTTTTTTACTGTATGCTGTAAAAACAATGAAATAAACGCTTTTCTAATCACTTTTATGGCGTTTATCAAATCGCTCCAGTAAAGCCTTCCATATGCTGCCTGGGATTGTTTGGTGCTTGCTTATGAGAGCCTGGACGGCAGTCTTTGTCTGCAAAGAGAACAGAAAGTTGCCTTTACAGACTTGTTTATGCAAGGAAGAACAGTATAATCACTGACATCTTCTCAGAGGTTCAAGAGGTATTGGGAAATTCACACATAAGATCTACTGTAAGAAAAAAGTTGTCTTTTATATTAGCTAGTTGTCCTAATGACACTTTCCTTGGAAAGGAAAGGAATAAAAACATTGATTGCAGTTTGGATAGGCTCAAATTATTGAGATTTATCAAACTTGATCATTACTAAGTCAAAGTAGCCCTTAACATGTGCAAATATTAAGTTTGTGTAATCTCCATCCCTGAAGGTTTTCATCAAGAGCACTGGATAAAGCCTGACTAACCTCGTCTGATCTCATAGCTGACCTTGCTGGGACCAGGAATTCAGAGTAGGGACCTCCGCCTGTCCTTCCCAACATGAACTCTTCCGTAATTGTATCACATTCAGCATACACATAATAAGAGAATTCATATCTAAATTCGGTTCATTTTTACTCTGCATGAGATTCAAATGCAAGTTTGTGAAGAGAATGGATAAAATATTCTGTATTTCTACTAGGACTAAGAAATAATCTCCCTTAGTTTTTCCTCATGTATTTAAACTTGAAAAAAAGGTAACTGCATGCTCCGGTGATCTACCCCAGAGTGACGGTAGAATATCACTGGGAATATAAGAAAAGAGTGGCCAAACCTTTCCTCACAGATTCATGTCCTGACTCCTTTCCAGGGCAGGATCAGATAGAGGTCAGCCAGGCCACTGCTCATCTCAAACCCCATTTGTTTTTTTTTTTAACTAAGATGAGCCACAGAAGACCTAACCATACTCCCCCTGAAGTGGGTGGTCAAAGGCTTGACTTAATAAAGCAAATCAATGTCATAGGAAATTTCAATTTCAGTTTTGAAATACTGTTCCCCCAAAATCCAAGAATATGGATAACCATAAGGGCAGTCTTAGCCCTAATATTGCTTCCAGCCTCCTAAACCTGCCAAGACCAAACTCCGCAGCTTGCTGGGGCAGTTCCCTTGTAACAGACCAAACCTGTCTTTCTGGTTTCACTGCTATGAATCCCAGAACAATCTGCAGTAGATCCAGAAAAAAAAAAAAAGGAAAAAAAAGGAAAAAAAAAAAAAGAAAAAAAAGAAGGAAAATCTAGCCTTCTTGCATCTTTTTGGGGGCAGCAAGGTGTTTTTCACATCAGCGATTCCTAACAAGTGTTTGATCTGTGTATTCCTAGGCCATAGCAGATTTTTTTTGCATAAAGCCCTCCTTTCATCTTCTATGAAAAATTGAAAAAACTGTGTTTTCTGTATAGATCAGTCCTTTGAAAAATGCCTGAACTCTGGATCTAGAAACATTTTTATGCTCCTGGGCACCAATGATTTCACCAAGCTGTAGGTACTCAAAATATTTTTATATTTTGGATGCAAATTATTTTCTTAACATTTTCCTTTTGACAATGAGACTGAAGATCTTGTGGAACTTTATTGCTAGAGCCCTATGGTACTTAGAGAAGATTCTCAAAGGCATTCGTTATATATGAAATTTATTTTCCTAGTTATTGAAAACTGAACTTAAAACATAGTTTACATCATTTCAGTTATCAACGTTATCAAAGGCATGGGAGAAACAAAGTTAGCATCCCAAGACGACAGAGCTCACACATTCTGAAAGGATGAGGGCATCCCAATCAACTCTTACTATGTCGATACTTACATGTATGTATCCATACATTCAATAATCCTGGAGCTCAACTGCCCATTGCTTTAGCAAGCTAGTAAAAGTGTATTTGTCTTTATTCAAGCATACAAAAAACTAGTTTCAAGTGCATATATAATAGAGGGAAAAGTATGTAGTTCAATATCGCAAGGAGATCTAACTTACCTTTTCAACTAATTCCTCTGTAGTTATATTCGGATCGTAAGGGATTGGCTCCCCAATGTATGTGCGAAATTTAACTGGAAGTCCTCCGTATGGAGGAGTAAGTGGCAATCGAGTACTTTCATACAACTGTCTAAAAAATCCTGAAACAGTTTAAGAGAGGAAAAAGTGAGATTATAGTCACAGAAAACACAGTCCAATGTTGAAATCTGATTAATATGGAAGACTTCTTAAAAATGCATGCTTTTTCTGAGAGTCAGGAAGAAATTACAGGATTTAGGTAACTGTCCACCAAAACAAAGCTCGATAGACTTAACAGATCACTGAAATAGGACTGCATTAAAGAACCAAATCACACAGCACAAACCAGTTATACACGAGCTATTTCCATATTTGAGATACCTCTGACCCACAGCAAGCTTGTTAGAGAATCCAAAGTAAGCAGAAGTCTGAAAAGCAAAATCTAAGAGAAAAGTGAGAGAAATCCAAGAGAAAAGTGGAGAAAACATTCCAAATACTTAAAATATATTTTATAGTTCTTACTTCTTTCTTTAAACATCCTATATCCTTCCCGGACATTTTGAGTATACATAGGAATGATGGGCTAAGGAATCACAAAAACAACAAAAAGATGGAAATGTTATACAAAGTTTGAAGTTATGTTTTAGTGCCTGTCAATGCAGCTAAAAAAATCACTTGAATACAGAGGATAATTATCGGTCAGTCAGGTAGCAAACAAGGAATCTTGTTATAAAAAATAAACTCCAGAATAGAAATCAAATTCTATTTCTCAGCTCCCACAAACATTGCTGTTTCAAAGTCACCATCTGTAAGGAAAATGACTGACATTGTATTAGAGGTTTATACCTTTCATTTTGAATGTACATTATAAAAGTTAAATGAGATTCTAAAAAAAGTATCTTGCATGTTATATATTTATTGCAGTATCACTGACTGAAACATAAAATGAAGTTTTGCAGTTTCTCTGTCTAAAGCTTACAGGCGCTGCGGTTACGTATCCACCCCTTATTCTATACCATCTACATCATGCACAGGTCCCACACTTTCCAATACATGCTAACTAATCACAACCACTTTTCTTGTCTTTTGATATATACACACAGATATCATTCCCTTAGTCTATGGGCCATCCCTATAAAATGTTCGTTGAGTTCATTCAGTCCATGACTTTGGGCTCCATCTGTCACAACAGTTCTTCAGGGCAGGAGAGATGGTGTGCAGTGCTGGATTGTTGCATGCTGAAGCCAGTTCTGGTTCCATTATTGCTGCACTTTGCTCGGGTTCATCAAAGTTCACTCTTCATTAATCTGGGTGATTGTTACTGTAATACCATTGATATGGCATATAGCCACCATAGAAGTGATGATATACAGCATTATATAGCAATTAGCATCATATAATTCAGTTCATTGGCTATTTGCACTCAAAATCTAATCCCCTTGAGGTACACATCGGATTTCCTCATTCTGCCCTACCACCCATCAAGTGTACCCAGGTCCTTGAGCAAAAGCAATCCCATGGACAGGTTTGCCTTTGCCTGAGGTGGGAATAACCCAGACTGTCTTCCCCAGCATATTTTTTGTGTGTACTACAGGGACTTTATCCCCTTTTACAGTACATAGAAGTTTTGATTAGGCAGGTCCAGCTCGATTGGCAGATCCACTAGTGTTAACTAACCAGCTGGCTTCTGCTAACTGTGTGTCCCAATGTTTGAACGTTCCAGCACCCGTTGCTCTCAGTGTAGTCTTTAACAGTCCATTGTATCGTTCAGTTTTCCCAGATGCTGGTGCATGATAGGGGATGTGATACACCCACTCAGTGCCATGCTCTCTGGCCCAGGTGACTATGAGCTTGTTTTGGAAATGAGTCCCATTGTCTGACTCAGTTCTTTCTGGGGTGCCATGTAGCCATAGGACTTGCTTTTCAAGGCCCAGGATAGTGTTCTGGGTGGTGGCATGGGGCATGAGATATGTTTCCAGGCATCCGGTGGTTGCATCCAACATTGTAAGCACATGGTGCTTGCCTTAGCAGATTTGTCCCACAATTGTGTGATGCAATCAATCTGCCAGGCCTCCCTATATTTATATAGAATCATAGAATCATTTAGGATGGAGAAGACTTTTAAGATAATCAAGTCCAGCCATTAACCTAGCACTGCCAAGTCCACCACTAAACCATGGCCCTAAGCACCACATCCACCCATCTTTTAAATACCTCCAGGGATGGGGACTCAACCACTTCCCTGGGCAGCCTGTTCCAATGCCTGACTACCCTTTCAGTGAAGAAATTTTTCCTAATATCCAACCTAACCCTGGCCTGGCATAGCTTGAGGCCGTTTTGTCTTGTCCTATTGCTTGTTACTAGGGAGAAGAGACCGACCCCCACCTCGCTACAACCTCCTTTCAAGTAGTTGTAGAGAGCAATAAGGTCTCCCCTCAGCCTCCTCTTCTCCAGACTAAACAACCCCAGCTCCCTCAGCCGCTCCTCGTAAGACTTGCTCTCCACACCCTTCACCAACTTTGTTGCCTTTCTTTGGACACGCTCCAGCACCTCAATGTCCTTCTTGTAGGGAGGGGCCCAAAACTGAACACAGTACTCGAGGTGCAGCCTCACCAATGCCAAGTACAGGGGGACGATCACTCCCCTAGTCCTGCTGGCTACACTATTTCTGATGCAAGCCAGGATGCCATTGGCCTTCTTGGCCACCTGAGCACACTGCTGGCTCATATTCAGCTGGCTGTCAACCAACACCCCCAGGTCCTTTTCTGCCAGGCAGCTCTCCAGCCACTCCTCCCCAAGCCTGTAGCATTGCCTGGGGTTGTTGTGACCCAAGTGCAGGACCCGGCACTGAGCCTTGTTGAACCTCATACAGTTGGCCTCGGCCCATCGATCCAGCCTGTCCAGGTCACTCTGTAGCCTTTCTACCCTCCAGCAGATCAACACTCCTGGCCAACTTGACCGCTTGGCTTGCTTGATTGCAGTGCGTGTTTCACATTCATGGATAACCTGTGCAATAGTGTCCATGGTCAAGTCCACCCCTCGATCACGAGCCCATCTATATGTTGCATCTCTTCCTTGATGGCCTGAGGTGTCAGGGGCCCACTGAGCTAGAAATAATTCACCCTTATGTTGCCAGTCCAGATCCACCTGAGCCACTTCAATCTTAGCAGCCTGATCCACCTGCTGGTTGTTTTGATGTTCTTTAGTGGCCCAACTCTTGGGTACATGAGCATCTACATGATGTACTTCTACAACCAGGTTCTCTACCCAGGCAGCAATATCTTGCCACAATGCGGCAGCCCAGATGGGTTTGCCAGTTGCTCTGCTTCCATTGCTGCAACCACCCCCACAGGGCGTTTGCCACCATCCGTGAGTCAGTGTAGAGACAGAGCATTGGCCACTTTTCTCATACAGCAATATCCAAAGCCAGCTGGATGGCTTTCACCTCCGCAAACTGACTCCATTCACTTTCTCCTTCAGCAGTTTCTGTGACTTGTCATATACGACTCCATACAGTAGCGTTCCACCTCCGATGCTTTCCCTCAAGATGACAGGACCCATCAGAGAACAGGGCACATTGCTTCTCATTTTCTGGTGGTTTATTATACAGTGGGGCCTCCTCAGCACGCATTACCTCCTCCTCTGCCAATATTCCGAAATCTTTGCCTTCTGGTCAGTCCATGATCACTTCCAAGATTCCTGGGTGACTGAGGTCTCCTATTCAAGCCCATTGTGTGATTGGTGCAACCCACTAGGTCCACGTAGCATCAGTTGCATGATGTGTAGAGGGGACCCTCCCTTTGAACATCCAGCCCAGCACTGCCAGTCGGGGTGCCAGGAGGAGCTGTGCTTCAGTACCAACCACTTCCAAAGAAGCTCGAATCCCTTCACATGCCGCCAATATCTCTTTTTCAGTTGGAGTATAGCGGGCCTCGGATCCTCTGTATCCCTGACTCCAAAACCCTAGGGGTCGACCTCGAGTCTCCCCTGGTGCTTTCTGCCAGACGCTCCAGGTAGGGCCATTCTCCCGGGCTGCGGTGTAGAGCACATTTTTTACATCTTGTCCTGCTCAGACTGGCCCATGGCTACTGCATGAACTATCTCCCGTTTAGTTTGTTCAAAGGCTCGTCGTTGCTCAGGGCCCCATTTGAAATCGTTCTTCTTCCGGGTCACTTGATAGCGAGGGCTTACAATCAGACTGTGATTTGGAATATGCATTCTCCAAAAACCCACAACGCCTAAGAAAGCTTGTGTTTCCTTTTTGCGAGTTGGTGGGGACATAGCTGTTATTTTGTTGATCACACCCATTGGGATCTGATGATATCCATCTTGCCATTTTATTCCTAAAAACTGGATCTCCTGTGCAGGCCCCTTGACCTTACTTTGTTTTATGGCAAAACCAGCTTTCAGAAGGATTTGGACTATTTTCTTCTTTCTCAAAAACCTCTTCTGCTTTTTCATCACACGATGATGTCATCAATGTATTGCAGGTGTTGCGGAGCCTTACCCTGTCCCAGTGCAGTCTGGATCAGTCCATGGCAAATGGTGCCCCCACCCCTGGGGCAGTCGGTTCCAGGTGTACTGGATGCCCCTCCACGTGAAAGCAAACTGTGGCTGGCACTCTTGCCAAAGGGATTGAGAAAAACGCATTAGCGATATCAGTTGTGGCATACCACTTGGCTGCCTTTGACTCCAGTTCATATTGAAGTTCTAGCATGTCCGGCACAGCAGCACTCAGTGGCGGCGTGACTTCATTCAGGCTGCAATAGTCTACTGTTGGTCTCCACTCTCCATTAGACTTTCACACTGGCCTTATGGGACTGTTAAAGGCTGAGCGAGTCTTGCTGATCACTCCTTGGCTCTCCAGTCGATGAATCAGCTTATGGATGGGAATCAGGAAGTCTCAGTTGGTGCAATATTGCCGCTGGTGAACCGTTGTGGTGGCAACTGGCACCTGTTGTCTTTTGACCCTCAGCAACCCCACAACAGAAGGGTCCTCCAAAAGACCGAGCAAGGTGGACAGCTGTTTAATTTCCTCTGTCTCCAAGGCAGCTATGCCAAAAGCCCACCGGTACCCTTCTGGGTCCTTGAAATACCCTCTCCTGAGGCAGTCTATGCCAAGCATAGGCCTCTGGGCCACTCACAATGGGGTCCTTTTGCCACTCATTCCCAGTTAGGCTCACTTTGGCCTCCAGTACAGTCAGCTGTTGGGATCCCCCTGGCACTCCAGAAATACAGATGGGTTCTGCCCCTTTATAGCTTGATGGCATTAAGGTACACTGTGCACTGGTGCCTACTAAAGCCTTATACTCCTGTGGGTCTGATGTGCCAGGCCATCGAATCCACATAGTCCAATAAACCCAGTTGTCCCTTTCCTCCACCTGGCTGGAGGCAGGGCTAGTACTGGTCATAGTATTTGTTACTCCTTGTAAATGCGAATCAGAAGTCCCTTTATTAAGATTAGAAGCAAGATCAGCCCTTCTACTCTGTCTGGGGAACTGCCCACTGGAAACTGCAGCAGCAATTTTCCTGGAAGAGCCGCCTTGTGTGATTGTTTTTCCTTGCAACTCATGTACCCCTGCCACTAGGGTTGAGGTAGGTTTGCCATCCCACTTCCTCATGTCCTCTCCATGGTCACGCAGGTAAAACAACAGGGCGCCCCATGCTGTGTATCCACTATATCCTCTCTCTTGAGCAGAGTGACGCTTACTCCTAATGGCTGAGATACTGGTCTGTACAGGTGAGGAGTAGGCCATATCCTCTTTGAGTTGCTGGATCTCCCGGGACAGTTTTTTGGACAGTTTTTCCACAGTTAAGATGCAGGCCCATAGGGAGGAAGAGAGACTTTCTTTGTATTGTCGGAGTTGGCCAGCCAATTCATCCACCATTTGTCCCTCTGTCTTTCCAAGTCATTACTGCCAGGGAGTTTGCGTGCGATGATGGTGTGCTCCATACAAACTTCCACAACATGGGTTGTGTGCATCTGACTTCATCTGGATCTTTGGATAACTGCTCATTGTCCAGGTCATCATAAATCACCTCCAGCACAGCTAATTTCCTCAGGTACTGGATACTGCTCTCCATGGTGGTCCACTTGCCTGGGTGACCTATAACATCTTCCTTGAAGGGACACCTTTCCTTCACACCTGACAGGAGTCGCCTCCAAAGGCTGAGGGCTTGTGCCCCTTTTCCAATTGCTTTGTCAATGCCCCCTTCCCTACAAAGGGATCCCAGCTGCTTCGTTTCCCTACCCTCTAATTCCAAGCTACTGGCCCCGTTATCCCAGCATCAGAGCAACCAGATGACAATGTACTCGCCTGGACGATGGCTGAAATCTTTTTGCATATCTCGCAGCTCACTCAGGGATCAGGTGTTTACCATCTCATTTATGGATTCTGCCTCTTCCTCCTCCTGTTCTTATGGTGGCCCTGGTTCATCTTCATCCCTTACTAAACGAGCTGATTTTCTATGTATTTCTCCTTGTATAGAGGGGTGACTGATATTGGCAAGGGTTGGTTCTCTCGTTCAGCCACAGTGCCTGTCGCCGGGGTTGAAGTAGCCACAGTGCCTGTCACAGGGGTGGACCTCTGGATGCTATTCTTAAATAGTTGTTTAACCCTAAACAAGACCTGAACCTCATTCAGGAGACATAGCAATAGGAACATGCTGGTTTGAACATCCCAAGGATATTCAAAATTCTCAAGAGCTGTTGTAACTAGCCTGAAGGAGAAAGGGAAGATGAAGGAGCAGGGGAAAGTCTCCACCCCTGTCTCCCCCATATATTGGTTCTCTGAGGAAAAAAGGTAAACAGTGCAATTATTAATAGTTTCCGAGAGGTGGCTCCCGAGGCCCAGAGATGATGGCAATGCCGAGTACAAATACCAGATTAGTCTCACAACCGGTAATTTCATCATATCATAAGCCAGTGTTACACAGCGCAGCAAAATGATAACCTTGATCCAGCTCCCAGCAGTGATAAACAGCACAACAGGGAACATACTGCAGGTAAGGTGTTACATAATACAACTCTGAGAGCAAGCACAACAACTTTGAGAGCAAATGAATCAACATTGTGACCAGCGACGATTGAACCAACATAATGAATGCATGTAACAAATCTGCCTTAACACTCTCTGGTCAGATCTTTCGTTATCTCAACCCTTCGAGCCCCACATTGGGCGCCAAAAGGACTGTTGTGGTTTAACCCAGCAGGCAGCTAAACCCCACACAGCTGCTTGATCACTCCCCCTCACAGTGGGATGGGGGAGAGAATCAGAAAAAAATAAAGTAAAATTCATGGGTTGAGATAAAGACAGCTTAATAGGACAGAAAAGGAAGGGAAAATAATAATAATGATGATGATAAAAGAATATACAAAACAAGTGATGCACAATGCAATTGCTCACCACCCTCCGACCAATGCCCAGCCATTTCCCGAGCTGCCCCCTGGCCAATTCCCCCCAGTTTCTATACTGGGCATGACATCATACAGTATGGAATAGCCCATTGGCCAGTCTGGGTCAGCTGTCCTGGCTGTGCTCCCTCCCAGCTTCTCGTTGGCAGGGCATGGGAAGCTGAAAAGTCCTTGACCAGTGTAAGCACTGCTTAGCAACAACTAAAACATCAGTGTGTTATCAAGGTTATTCTCATCCTAAATCCAAACCACAGCACTATACCAGCTACTAGGAAGAAAATTAACTCTATCCCAGCCAAAACCAGGACAATCATGTGTGGTGAACGGGAAAGTATTCAGTTCATGAAGTCTTGCAGAAAGCAAGTAGACATTCACATTTGACTCATCTCATCTGCTTCTCAAAGTAAGGTGTCACTGAAGCAGTAATGTTTGCATAATAAGCCACTGGAAAAAACTTCTGCAGATCCTTTGGACAAATAAGGCAATTGTATGTCGCCATTGACCTGGACTACACACCTTCTGGAGGGCAATTACAGAACAAGTTCACTTCATTACTGTGACTAAAAAGACACTTGAGGTACCTGAACTTAAAACAGTCATCTCTTACAGCCTGAGGTAAGATTTCATAGTTTGTAGACAAACTAACAGTGATTGAATCCATACATACAATGACTTCTTTCCCCTCTATTGTCCCTTTTCATTTTTTTTAACTGTATTTTGAGCATGAATTACTTTTCCAGAAGGTAATGAAAGAACACCTTTCTGCTGTTAAGAATCACTACCATGGAATGGAAACCACAGGACAAGAAAAAAAACAAGCAAGAAAAAGACCTAACTAGAGCCTAACAAAGAACTCGCAGCAATGGAAATCATTTAAAGGAAAAAAACCCTCACAGATAACAAAAACATCAAACATACATAAAGTTGTAAGAGTAAACTCTTCAGAATGAGAAATTATGGGAAATTATTAGAAATAAACTCTTAAAAATAATCAGTAACATCTTTTAAAAGCATACAACTACTGGACACTAAAAATACCACACTTCGCTTCAGCTATTGATTGAATACTGTGTCTAACATTTAAAATGTTTGAAAGCCACCTGTTATACAGACAAAACACTTTAGATTTTAGGAATAGTGCAAGAGAAATATCTTAGGCTATAAAGAAATCTGGCAGCTACGAAAGTTACTCGCATACAATAATCAGCCAATGAAGTACAGAGTGGGTAGCAGTGTTTGGTCCTTAAGCTGATAAATACAGGTATACATAAAAGCTTGCATCTGTAAAGCAGCATGATCAGATCTGAAGCAACCCACAGATTTAGATTTGCTGTGCTGGAACTGAGCTGGATCACACCCGGCCAGCTTGAAAATCACAGAATCACAGGACAGTTGAGGTTGGAAGGGACCTCTGGCCTAGTCCACATACTGGTCAGCCCCCAGCGTGTACTGGTGCATCGGGTTATTCTATTTTTTTTTTTTAAGAACTTTATAAACCATAGTCCCTGTTTATCTTTTACCTAATTAGGTTTGAACCAATTTCTTGGCACAGATAAAATGCAGGGATCTTGAGAAACGATGACTTCTCCCTATTAGCCTGTCAAACTCCCGCCACAGGCAGAGGGTATTTCTGAAGCTCAAGCCCCTGACCTACATAAATTCACCTGAGACAAATATATGTCTCAGAAGTTCAATGAGTGAGAACATTACATTAAACAGTAACACTCTCCTTCTCTGACCCCAAGTAAGCAGAGAGTTATACAAGACGAAGTGGAAACTGAATGTGGAAACCTGCAGGCAAGGACTGAGGCTGAAACTATGTTCCTTGTTTGCTTTTCTTCAACTTTTTCAGTGGAAGAACTGTTGAACTTCCATAACGCTATGATAAGAATGGGAGTGTCCATTCATATATAACGTTATTTTTGTCTTGAAATCCCCGTTCAAGTCACCCGTGGCAGGTTATGAACTACTATGTAGTAATTATGAATACTGTAAAGTGCGTGTGTGGTTCTTTGGTTGATGGCTACACTGTATGTAGAATAAATTCAAAACAAGGAACTTCTAGTCCTCTTTTGCCTTCATCCAGGATCCGAATAAGTATTAGTAAAACATATATGAATCGCTACATTACAGAGCAAGTTCTGTTAGTTTAGACAAGTATATCCTCAGTCTTCAGTCAACCTACAAGACTGTTTTGGCCAGTATTGAAAAGGATGCAGCAAGAACAAACAGGAGCAATCAAACTCCAAATTTGTCAAAAGATGGAATCCAGTTACTACTATGGGTCTAACTTTATATAAGAAATGGTATATAAGGTTAATATTGCCTCCTCTACTGTTAAATGCATAGCACT
Organism: Nipponia nippon; assembly: GCF_047370975.1. Taxonomy (NCBI): domain Eukaryota; kingdom Metazoa; phylum Chordata; class Aves; order Pelecaniformes; family Threskiornithidae; genus Nipponia; species Nipponia nippon. The sequence continues at coordinate 42,629,342 of NW_028262290.1, read as the reverse complement.
TCTTTTTTTTTTTTTTTTTAAGTGTTTAGTTATTTAAGGTGTGTCTGATCACAGATTTCCAGAGAAATATCAAAGATGCCCAAAATTCCGCGGAGCCTGCAAGCTAATTACAGTGATACCCACTATACTGAGATCCAGTCAGAGTTCCTGATCATAAAAAAACCAGCCCTGAATGAGTGCAATCATAAGTGATATGACAGCCAGCAGCACTCACAGTAAAGGTAAGCTCAGGCTAGTAGGTGTCAAAGGAGAAAATATTCTCTGTGCCCTCTGGGTAACAGATAATCCTAGATAGTGCCTGTTTTACCAAACGTTATACAAATAGCCATGAGAACCTTTCATACTGCAAGAACCTTATCCTCAGTGAATACCCAATTTGTTAAACAAAAACAACCCCAAACCAAACCCTGTTATTAAAAGGTGCCAGCAATTTTAGGTACTACTATTCAGCTATTTCCACATGCTTCTAAGTTATGGAAGATTGGAAGGATTATGAGGATTACTAGCAAGGATTTTTGTGATGTGTTTTCATAAGGATGGCACTCTATATTAAGGGCGCTCATATTTTTTTAATTCAATTTTTATTTTAAAAAATGTATGTATCACATTGTAGAATTACAGTATAAGGTTCCAGGTAAAGTGAAAATATGTGGCACAAGATTGTTCAAATGTTTGAGGTAGCTTGGAAGACAGATATGAAAACAAAATTATTAGAAATCACTCGAGTTGTTAAAGTGACATCTCCTTCTGACTGTTAGAGTATATTATTAAATTAATAAAGAAGAAGAAAGACTACAAGTGAATTCAAAATGCCCATATGAATTTGACTGGGTTTATCCTATTCGCATTCTGATATTTTCCTAGTAGTGGTGGTTTACAGGCCCACACAATATATTAAGTATTTTGACTAATATTTACCAGCCCGTGGTTTTTGAGAAAAAGGGTGGGAGAGGGGACCGAAGCACATAAAACACAACTTTTAAAAGGCCATATAACAAGACAAACAAAGAGGTAGAAATAGGACTCCCAGCCTAAAATTACTTTATCCATTCAGTAATCAAATCCCCCTAAATTTATTCTAGTTTAGTTATCTCCCTGCAAGACTTCAGAGATACATAAAGTTATGAAGAAATACTAAGCTGAAGCATGCATTTTGCAACCTTAGGTACTTTGTAGTAGGAGCTTTAGCACAAGAGACTAAAGCAAAGTTTGAGAAGCAACAAACTGGATGGGGCGAGAAAGAGATTTAACTGCACATAAAACATGAAAGGCGTGGTAAGAAATTCAAGTTTCATGGGAAGAACTCAACTACCTGTACAGATTCTCCTATACAAACAGAAAAGGATTGTGTTTATGTGGAAAGCCAAAGAAGAGCACTGCAATTGATGAGATATTCATGAGAATGTAAAGAAGAATGACAGTTGTGCAATTCACGAGAAAGCAGCTGAAAGCTCATGGCAGAACAGATGAAGCCTGGATGTGTACCAGTATTGTCAGACACGAAGAGTGCTAGGTATGCTAAGTCTAAATTAAGACAGAAAATTCATCTCTAGTGGTGATGATGATGATAAGTGGCAGTTAGGAAAAAGACAGGGTTGCTGCTCTTTCAGCTCTATGCCATCCCAAATAAAATTATTTCCCAGAGACTATATCAGAGAAACAGTCTCACATGTGGAATTATATGGAAGAAGTCAGAGCCAGTGGTAGGAGTTAGTATTTGTAGATCATCCTCCATATGGAAAATATAACTGAAACTGTGGCCATGTGTACATTAGCGGAGTGCACATCTCTAGAGGATGCTGAGGATCTGACAGCAACACCGAATACATTTCAGTGCTCTGTTTTTATGTAGAACTAATTCTTGTCTGGTACCGTTGACTGAATGCCCATTTGCAACTGGAGAGTATTAGGTCCCACTTCTGGTTTCGTTTCAGCCAAAAGGAATGCAGCTCAGGTATTCCAACACGTTCCATGATGTGAATGAAATCATGGTAAGTGAGGGAGATGGAAAAACTGCTTCAAAAGCGCACACATGATTCAAACTCAGCCACTGATGCAGACACACCTTGAGAACAAAATCCTGGATCCTCCCAGAATATATGAGAAGAAAGAAAGATAAAGATAATACATTAAAGAGCCATAAGAAAATGACTGAGTATGTAGAAGTAAGATAAAGATATAAGTCTAGTAGGATGAGAAAAAAGAATGAAACCTTATGGCAATATGGAGAAGGACCACAGTGAAGATTCCTGAGATACAGTCAAGACAAGAAATTGGATGCCTGCATGATGGAACTGTAGACATGGAACTGTAGAGATGGATGCCTTGCAACAGTCAAGAAAAAGCTATAGTTCCATAAAACCCTTGCTCCCTACGGATTAATGTGCTTGAGGAAAGTGATGGGAAAAGGAAAAGAAATCTTTACTCCCAAACCTTTTATTCTATTTGGAAGATTTTCCAACAAACACTCCTAAGCTGCATTTTATAATGAAGCATGTACGCAATAAGCATAAACTGGGATTGGTAACATATAATACTCACCACTTTTGCATCTAGAGCAACCTGAGCAAAGCCTTTTCGATTTCCCCACATGAGTTGATAACTTTCGTCACTGAACAGTGCTTCTCTAACTCCACCTGGTGAGATGGACACCAAGTGTCCATTCTTCAGGGCAATGAGACACTCCTCCCTTCTACCTGGCATAACACCCGTCACTTCCAATAACAATTTGAGTCCTGCAATAAATAAGTAGCGAATACATATTATTATGACAATATATCACAAATACTGCTTGCATGTAGGAACAAGATTACAGCTAAGTGAAAATCTAATAGCTATATATTTAGACTAAGGCAAATTTGTAGGAAGGAAGTAAAACCCATACAGAGTAAATATTGGCAAAATGACAAACGTGATAGTGTTTATGCCCAAAAGATGAACCAGCTTATCAGGAGCATCTCAGTAAACTAATGCCTCCACATGCTATTTTCTATAATTATCAAAACACCAGCCATGCAACTGAAACTTGTGCATCATAGCTAGAAATCTGAAAATAAATATCTATTCCTCTCTCCTCCTTCTTAAATATTTTAATATAGAAAAAAAAAAAAAAAAAGAATTTTCAGTGCAATAAAGATTGCTACAAAAATAAATACCTGACTGGCAACTATTTTTAGTATTCTTTTAAAATGTGATGTTTAACATTTTAAATGTTGAGGTTTTGAGTTATTAAATTGAGTATTTTGTGGTTAAACTGCAAACTATGTGGATCAAATTGGACTGCTGTATGACCCTTAAGATGCGTGAACGGCAGAAGTTAGCAGGGCAGTTTCAGCACTGAATGAACAGTTCAATGTATTTCCTTCCTTTGTTTCCATAACTGGGATTTCTCCAAAAGACAGACTGAGAACCATAGAAGCACTCTATGCTTTCTTATATTATCTTCACATTTTAAATCTATCAGTTTGAAACTCCCATAGAGAGCTTCAGCAAATGAGTTTCCCCAGTCTTCAAATTCACTGTCCCAACAGCACGGTTTGAAAAGAAATTGTTTATATTAATAAATGTAAACAACAACAGTGGACTGCCAGAACTGGTGTCTAGCACTGCAGCTTTGACAAAGGTCTGCATCAGAAACTTTGGAAGACAGTGGAAAACACAGTGCTGCATCTTGTAATTGAATTGTAGTTAATCTTATTCAAGACATCATGTTTGATAGATGTTTCTGTCAAAGACAGATGTTGACTTTGTTTAATCCCTTTGTAAACTCTCATGTATTCCCGTTTTATCCTGCAGCCATGAATGCCATATCCTTATTAAGTGAATAGCTACTTTGCTTGGCTTTAAAACTTTTGCCTGATAAGAATTATGATGAACATATTATCACTTCTTATTCCCCTTTTCCAGGTCACGCAGAATTTTATATCCCTCAGTCATGCAAGACTTCTGTCCTCTGATCATCCTTGTCCTTTTTTTTGTGTCTTTATTACTTTGCACCTTTTCTGAGATGGGGAGACCAGAATTCCATGTGGTACTCAAGATGTGGGCACCATACACATTTTGAGTACATGATAGTATTTTCTGTTTCTTTTTTTTTTCATGATAAGCCTAAAATTCTGTTTGCCTTTTGGCGACTGCTGAGACCTAAGCTACATATTCTTAAAGTAATCTAGAAAATTTAAAGCCTGATTACATGTTTATGTGTTTAGACTTGTTTTTCTTTCCTTCTGCACTGCATTATAACTAATACTGGGTTTCATCTGCCATTTAATCAGCCAGTGATTCAGTATTGGTAGATAACTGTACTCTGTGTGGGCTTCTACTGCCTTGAAAAAAAACGGCCAGTATAAAGCTTTGTCACCTCACTACCGATCTAGATTATGATTATTTTGAACAATATAGGTGCCAGCCCTGATCTTCATTGATATACCTGGTGAATTCTGCTTCTTTGTGAAAATGAGCTGTTTATTTCTACCCTTTATTTCCTACCTTTTAACCAGTTATTCATTCACAAGAAGACTCCTCCCATGACTTTAATTAATCCAACAGACTGAGGTTCAGCATATGCTCATGAGCATCCTTAAAGAACCAATCTTTCTGTACAAAAAAGCAGGTAAATCAAGAGCAAGAGAAGGTCAGGGAGAAGTTTCACTCAGTCTATTACTTTCAGCCACATTTTCTACTAATGCAGCAAATGGGGAGGCTTAATCTCCACTATTTGTGGTCTTCTTTTACCAGATGCCTTTTTGGTAGCCGTTTTATAGGTTGACACCATATTTGCCACCTTCTGTTCCTCTAGCATGAACATAATTCAAGCAATATGTTATGTACACATCAATAGTCTGGAAATTGCATAGCTGAGAGTGTTGCTTGGTCCTGACAATAGTTTACTATAAATTTGTAATAAAAATCTGTGCTACGGACACTTCAATTTGAAACAGTACCCTCTCATTTATCCCTTAAAAAAGAAGTCTCCTTTGCAACATTCTGCTAAGCTTTATATTCCTTGAGGGGTCCTCTTAAAAGCCAGGCATCTCTTGATGACTTCAGGCTTCTGATGTGTTTAGTACTAAACAGTATTTACTAAGTATGCTTTTAGCAAATTCTTCCTCACCATCTTTCTGGGGATGCCTTAATATGTTCTTGCATCAAACTTGCCTGAGTTTATGCTCTTTGTTTACAGTATTTGAACACAACTTCCTTTTCTGAAGAATGCCCTTCTACTTTTAAATAGCTTCCTTTACTCTTTAGTATTATGATAATTTTTAATATAAGTAGCATAAAGGTGCCTTTAAATAATCTCCTGCTATTCCTTCTGGATGCTCCTTCTTTATACCTTGCTTTTCTAAAAATGAATGAAGTTTTCTTTTCTGTATCTTCTCCTTTTCACAATGGAATTTCTTTCTTTCTCAGTCTACAAGGTGTTGAATGTGTTGTGGCAGTCAGTATTACGGAGTTCTCTTCAACAGTAAAATCTTCAAACAAGTTTTGTGCCCTATTCCAGCCTTTGATCAAAAGATAGATTTGATGTCATACCCCACTGCAATGGCTACTCAGTGTAGAGGGCAAGTAGGTAATTGATATCCTACCATTTACTGGGCTCTTCTGCACTCACAGCCCATTGCTGACCAGCCAGCATTATGTCAATAACATAGCCCTATCCTACACTTTCTACTGAGGCCTGACATTTCAGCCTAACAGGATTATATAATGTCTATTTGTTCACTTTGGAGGGTCTACCAGTGTTTTTAGGACCTTTCACTTAAAAGACAAGATATTCTACCCTGTTTGCCCTTCTACATCTACCAGCTTTTAGTTTAAAAGTCTAAAAGCAGTCTTTTAGTTTAAAAGCTCTCTTGAAAGGCAATAAATGTAAATTTCACCAAAGCCACTAACAGGTTGAGTGAATCCAGGATGCTTAAATACAAGAGAACATGTTCTTACCTGGTAAACGAAAGACAAAATGATCAGCTACTGACAGACAAAGTCTTTTCTTCCAGAGAAACAGCCTAGACAAAAAGTAAAGGTAGTCTATAGGAATAGCTCCATGGTAATACACAAGAATGCCTGGTCCTTCTGGTAGGTTTTCCACACCATGAAGCTCATAACCTGTTTGGGATGGAAAGCAATACACTGACAACGATAGCTGTAAATCAGCTGGCAATTTAAAGAAAACTGTTTATTGCCCTTTGTTAAATGACTTTTAGAGAGTTGTGAAAGCCTCTGCAGTAGCTTTTAAAAGAATTAAGTTCTGGATGGAACTTTTGGTCAATAGCAAAGAGAAAGACCCTCAAACACCACAGGTTATCGGTGGACTAACTCATTGGTCAGTTTAATCACTAGATCAGACCTGAACCTGACATTTTCCACAGGGAGTGGACTAAATTATTTATTTCCCATTAGGAACTTTTCCCAGTCCAAAGTACAATAATAAAAAATAAATTACTATACTGGTGTGAAACCACTTCATTGGCAGAATGAGGGTGGTGAGGCACTGGAACAGGTTGCCCAGAGAAGCTGTGGATGCCCCATCCCTGGAAGTGTTCAAGGCCAGGCTGGATGGGGCTTTGAGCAACCCGGTCTAGTGGAAGGTGTCTCTGCCCTTGGCAGAGGGAGTTGGAACCAGATGATCTTTAAGGTCAGTTCCAACCCAAACCATGTTATGATTCTATGATTCTAACGAGAGGCAAAAAAACAGTCAGGATGCTTTCCTGAAATACAGAAGTATGAATCTCCATCCTATGTCAGGCAGAATTAAAAGTTTGGGATTTTACATAATAAAAAGTTTCTCTGGTTGAGATGTTTAAGTCCAAACCAGAATCCATAAGAATCCCAAAGATAAGTTCTCTCCATGAGGGTTAAATGTATTCACTTCACAGTGGAAGTGAATTTCCTCACAGACATGGACTTCTGTAAATCCCTCTCCTGGCTCTTCCTACATTTGATTTGGGTTTTAGGTGGAGCCAGAGAAGGAGGCTTGCAAAAGCCACAGCTTCTGTCAACTAAGAGCTCTATTCCTCCTTGTCTGCCTTCATTTCCATCCCTGCTACAGCACCTGTCATGAGCCGTTCAGGGAGAAGGACAGGGATGGAGCAGGCAGAGCCCTAGGAAGAGGTGGAGAAAGTTTTATACTGCAGGATGTTCAAAGATTAAGGGAAAAAGCTGTGAGGAAGGATAGCAACACAGATAACAACCTGTTATTGTTCATCCTTAGAGCAGCAAAGTTAAGTCTTGCTGATAGCCTTAAACTATAACTGTGGGAAGAACAAGTGCTTAGCATGCAGCTGAGGATTTTCCTAGGTAGCAGGGTGTGTTGAAAGTATCCGTAGATCGAGTGTAATGAAACTGAAAAATGAGGTTACTTTTAAATTCTCCCACAGTACCAACTTAAACGTGGTATCTAATTATTTCTTCATCCATACAGCTCTTAAAATTATTTTCAATTGTCATAATACAAAGTCGTTTTTGCCAACTAATTACATTTCCAACTAGTCATTGTGTTTTGATCATTTATTAAGTGCGTTTTAAATGGCGACTAAGGTAAAAAATAAATCACACATCTCCCTTGCAGTTACCTTACTAGAACTAACATTAACACTCCGCTTCACTTTGATACCATATACAGAGAACTGCACCTGCCTATCCACTTAAGAGAAATTTACCCTATATAAACTAATTTGTCCCTTTCATTCTGCTTATTCTATATTGCAATCAGTCTTTGAGGCAGAAACTTTTGGGTTAGATGCCATACAAAGTATAATAAATGTGATTTGATTTCTTTGCATCCACTTGGAAGAAATAAAAAAAAATAAATTAAAACTTATGTGTATTTACTATTTATTGTAATTCAAAGCTTCAGACAAGTCATGTCATACTTACCATGCCATATTCTTGCATATATATCCCAAAAGCTTGCTATAGTTTTCCTTGCACTATCCCAAACATCACTCAAGGGATCTCCTTTTACGTCACTGTTCCTCTGATATATTAAAAGCAATATATTAGAAAGGTAAATGAAAAAGAGCATTGTTAAAGGAACTATAAAAAAAAATAATATTGCACTCATTGTCAGTGAGGCGATGACCACATGAAAAAGGTATTTCTTCAAGTATTCCACAAGAGTCCATTCTTCCAGTACATAGGCAAGGCAGCTTAGGTCGGTCATCAGTATCTGTCCTGAACTGCAGGATTCTTTTCTACCTATCATGTCCTGCATGGAGGAGAAAAAAAAAAAACAGCTCTAATTTCTCTAATCATGAAAGTTTCTCAATTTAGGAAAAAAGTTTTCTGTAGATATACCGGATGCCTATAGGGGTATGGCACCGAGTCAAACATTTAGTCTCTCTCTGTCATGCTAAGATAGCTGCTGGCAATTGCCATCCCCTACTGCCTGTAAAGGGTGATGAGATTATCCTATGTATTTATGGATGTTTTTTATACAGCCAGATAACAGGGGCTGAAAGGACAAGGGCTGGAGTCCAAGGAAGCCTCAGGATCCATGCAACATAGAGCGCATTCACTGTCAAAGCTATTTATCAGACGATTTCTCTGTATAAGTATGGCTTACTTTTTAGCAGCTCAAAAGAGGGCAAGTGCTAAGTATTTTCAGCATTGTTAGCCAAGAAGACTGCTACCAGAGGTCTGGGCTCTCCTGATCCTCTGCAGAGAGTCCAGCCTGGGCTTCTGGTCCCTCTCAGTTTGGCAGCAGCCGGCAGCGAGGGGAACGAACAGTGGAGTGAGCAGCTGAGCTAGATGACGAGCCGGTAGGCAAAACCTGGGCACCCTTGGCTCCTTCCCAAGGGCTGGAGGTGCCTGGGACGTTTGGCACTACTGGCAGCACTGAGAAAAGCAGCTCTTTGCTCCTCATCCACACAACCATGCCAACACACCCTTCTTTCAGATTTTCCAGCCCTGGCAAAGGCCAAGTGGGCTCCATGGCCCTAGTGATACGTTTGCCACATGCAGCTCCCTACTTAGTCTGTTCCTACAGCTGACCCTGCCGGCCTGAAAGCGGGTAGTGGTTTCTCTGGAATGCAAGAGCACTCCAGCATCGCTGGCTGATTTTAAGATTCTTGAGCATTAGCCAGAGATTTAAACTTTGCAGTCAGGTTCAGTAATCCATAACTGAATACAGCTTTTATTTGTCTCAATCAGGTTACTACTTGTTTAATGAGTAAATTTTTCTGCTCCAACACCAGAACAAGTACCTACAAGAAAAAAATCATAATTGCCACAGTCCATGCCAAGATCATAAAGTACAACAAGTCCAGACTTTTCGGACTTTATGTCCACCACTTGACATTTTGATTAAAAAATAAAGCTCTTCATAATGGAGCACATATGACATGAATGATGTCATCAACTGACATGACAAAAAAGTATTCATCGGTGGTGGAATCCCCATCAAATGAGAATTGAGTCTATGATGTCCTACATTATTCAGCATTTTCAGAATTTTCTCCTAATATTAATGGGATGTTACATTGATCAGCGTAAACAATGTAATATCGCAGATTCCTCTTCCTCCATCCCTATTTTTATGTAACAGAAAACTATTTGCTGGCTGGAAGACCACTACATTTAACCTTGTTTGCTCACAGACTACACTATAAATGAACATAGTAACTTACTCATTTCTGATTTTAAGTTCAATAGAAATTAAAATACTTACATGTCCAAAAGTATTTTTTTTAAAACCTACAAAACAGGTATTAACAGTACAGATTTGACTGAGGACATATGAAAGTAGTTGGGTACACAAGGAGTGAGTTCACTTTACGCCAGCTAGCTGGGTGGCTGGGGTACAAGCTAATTCAACATCATTCCAGTTGAATCCAAGCCAGAGTGAAGAAAGAATAAATGATTGACCGACTGAGAAAAAAAATAGAAGCAGCATGGCTTTTTCTGGTAGGAAGGGTGCTCAACCAGCTTTCAGTTCCTGCTCCCACAGTTCACTTGTACACTGCCTCCAACATTTCTTAAGGAAAGAATGAACCCTGATCACTGAATCCTGACCCCGGTTTTTGGACCACATGATGTGAGTCCAACATGGTAAATGCATCCCTCTGTACTGCCAGTATAACATCAAAGGACTACAACAGGACAGAACTTCTATTTTTGCCACCGGCTATCTCTCATCAGCCCCTTGTTGAGACCATAAACACAATTTTGAAGCACCCTTTCTATTAAACACCATATAGGAAATTATTATATAACTATTTGAGTGACTTGCTTGATTATGTACTGGAAGACAATGCGAGAGTGCTACTGCAACATGTTTACTCGTAACTGCTCTGGTTTGCCCCCAGTCTCAAAATTTAAGAGAGAAATTTGTCTTCTGCTTTTATCAAATCTGAGCCAAGAGCAGCTCCCATGTTCTTCAATACTCAACATCCCATAAAAGGTTAACAAATCAGCATTTGTGAACAAACATTTTTTTAAATTCTCTATATTTTTCACATCTCATCTAGTGATGGAATTGAAGCATTATCGTTCTGAGTGATTTCATTATTCTTCTAGAAAACATGTGTGTTGCCACGCGAGATGTTTGTTTGGGCTCCACCTATAAAGCATATAAAATTCCAGAGTAATAGCTGTATCTACAATGTAAAATTACAGGTGATGTCAGAGGGAGACAGAACTAATGTCTCCCTACTTAAAGGGGAGCTCCCCTTCCAACAAAAGCCTCCTGTGCTACAAGTCACTCAGATCCCGAGCTTTTGCTGAAGCATCATTTGTGGATAAGGATAATCTTATCAACACTATAATCCCAGGGAATGGAAGTGCAACAACAAAGCTGTCACAAGAGACCTATGGCATCAAAATTACAACCTTGTCGTTGGCTTTCAACCATGACTAAAGAGTGGATAAACTTGGTCTTGCTGCTCACCAGTTTGTTCTTGGCAGTAGGTTTAGCAGAGCGGAGCGGGAAGATGAGTGTGAAGCAGCTGGAGAGTCTTCTACAGAGAATTTTTTGACACCTGCTTTCTTGTGGCAGGCTCCTACTTGCTCTTCTGTCAAACTCAACTGCTCTGTTTCACAAGGAGAGTGATCTAACAGTTACAACTCTGCATCTTGCCTTTCAATGTAAATTAAATTCCAATTTTACGTTTCCCAGATTTTTTTGTGGCAGCTCCATGGAAAATAACTTTTCTGCTGGCCTCACGCAGTCACCACCCACTCTATTCGCCTCCACAAATCCACTCATCTTGTACACTGCTATGTTTCTACAGCTTTTCCTACCTTCATGGATTATCATAGAATCATAAAATCGTTAAGGTTGGAAAAGACCCTTAAGATCATCAAGTCCAACCGTTAACCCAGCACTGCCAAGTCCATCACTATACCATGTCCTCAAGCACCACGGCTATCCGTCCTTTAAATACCTCCAGGGATGGAGACTCAACCACTTCCCTGGGCAGCCTGGTCCAGTGCCTGACTGCCCTTTCGGTGAAGAAGTTTTTCCTAATATCCAACCTAAACTTCCCCTGGAGCAGCCTGAGGCCATTTCCTCTCGTCCTATCACTCGTTACTTGGGAGAAGAGACCGACCCCCACCTCGCTACAACCTCCTTTCAGGTAGTTGTAGAGAGCAATAAGGTCTCCCCTCAGCCTCCTCTTCTCCAGACTAAACCACCCCAGCTCCCTCAGCCGCTCCTCATAAGGCTTGTGCTCTAGACCCTTCACCAGCTTCGTAGCCCTTCTCTGGACACGCTCCAGCAGCACATCCACTCCAAAACTGAAGGGTCTATCCCCCCAAAACAGAAACTCTCAGCAATTACACAGCCCGGTCCCCTGCTTTCAGTGGCTATTCCCCCTTCTGCACACACCGAGGGTACCTAACCCGGAGTATTGTTTCCCGTCGATTCTCTTACTGGCTCAGCAAATACGATGAACTAAATTCCCACTTTTTGGTTTGATGCACCCCGTGGAACTGAGGAACCATCCCTGGGCAGGCATCAGCGCTCAGCTCGGTTTCCAGAAATGCGGCAGGGAAGAGCTGGCGTACGAAGGGCAGGATCTGCGTTCAGTGGCGGTGCCCGTCATGCCCAGGCACGCGTAAAATACAGTAAGTGCCCGACACCTACGTTTATCCCTTTGCTTCACCTGGAAACGCCATTAACGTTTTGAAACGTCATTAACCTACGAAAACTCGGGGTTTTTTCCTCAGTTCCTGGTGCTGAGGGGCCCTGACAAAGGATCGCTGCCCAAGCGCACGGGTGCTGCCACGCCGCCGCCGCAGCCTCGCCCGGCGCCGGCTCCCCGCGCGGCAGCGAGCGAGCGAGCGAGCGCCCGCCGCCCTCACCCCGCACCGCCGCCCGCATGACGTCACGGCCGCCCGCCCTCCCTCCCTCCCTCCCGCCGTCCCGCCCGCCCCGCCTCGCGCCCCCCGCCGCCTCCCCGGGCCCCGCTCACCGGCCCGCGGCGGCGGCGGCGGCGTCCCGGGACCCCGCCGATGGTGCCCGGGCCCGGGATAAGCGCGCCGCCGCCCCCGCGCCCGGGCCCGAGGAGGCGGGGCGGGGCCCGGCGGCCCCCGTGGCTTCCGCGCCCACATCGCCGCTGCCGGTTCCTCAACCATCGCAATCCCGGGACCGGCGCCGCCGGGGTGGAGGCGCCGCTTCCCGGCCATCGCGAGGGGACGGGGATGGGGGAGCCGCGGAGCCCTCGGCGGCATCGCACCCTCAGCGCCCTCAGCCCCCCTCCGCCCTCTCCCCTGCCCCCCCGGCATTTGAATCTCGGGGAGTGGGGAAAGACATTCAAGAGAGGCAAAATTTCACCAGCCTGGAATTTTTAGATGAACTAATGGGCAAAAAGTTTAGAAAGCAGGTTCCCAAATAATTGTACAAATCCCTAGTGTACAATGTGTATTATCGTGAATATAAAGATTCTATGAGAAATGGAGCAAAAGGAACTGATTGGTATAATAAACTGTGTCTTGTGAATCAGGAGCATATGTTAAACGGGGGGAAAAAATAACCGTCAGGATTATCTACCTTCAGATAAAAACAAAAGTAGCAACCAATGAAGGGGAGGTAGAAATAAAAAATTAATAGGGCTGAAAAAGTACTTTGCATAATGTAGGCAATGAGATGCAGCATTGGCAGATTGATAATAAAGATGAAGCAGCAGAAATTACAAAGTTGGAATGAAAAATGAAGGTTCAGAAATTGTAAGGATAGAACCAGTTAGTTTTCTCAGTCTGTACAAGAGCAATGTCCAGCAGATATAACTGCAGGCCCAGTAGTGAGGATTTTTTAGTAGCTTCATGAAGTTAAGAATACCAGATAACTGAAGAATAGCAAATGTAGCACCTCTGTTTGAGAAAGTAAAAACAATTCAGAGTCTCCTGCATTCTGCACTGCACAGTGTGTTCCAGACCAATACATGTTAAGAAAACAGTCGTTGCAGATGTGCAGAAATGGTAAACTCATGTTTCATTTTCTAATTGTGAATCCTGCCAGGCAATCCTGCCAATGGGATGAAGCTATGGAAGGGGTAAGTATAACCTTAGGGTTTATCTGACAAGAATTCCTGGTAGGATTAGTGAAGTGTTATAGTCAGTGTAGAAGGCATTACTGAGATCTTCTTTGAAATATACTGTTTTTAATTCTATTTCCTTCTTGTTTATACAAATTAATTTTGATTGAAAAAAGAACAGAAAAGAGTCCAAAGGATGACAGAGATGCAGAAGCTTGTTTTAGGAGAATAAGACAAAGGCATGTGGCTTTTTTTTAATCTAGCAAAATGAAATTTCAAACAGGATACAACTGTTGCTGTTAAATAATTTTGGGGGTAAGAAGGGAGAAAAGTAACTCAGTTAGACATCAGTCAAAGCACAGAATAAATGAGTGTTAATGGCCAGTCTATAACTTTAGCACATTTTATATTTAGATAAGATTTCTAGCAAGAAAAAAGAGGTTCTGAATCTGTTTACGAGAGCAGTAATAGAGTTTCTACAGCTATTTGGAAGTTGAAATAAATAGGTTACAGAAAGTCGGCGGTCCCAGTCTGGTGTTGCACAACGCTGCAGGTGAGTTGCACTCAGAGCTGGCTCCCTTCCGCTGAGGATGGTTCCAGCAGAACGTAGAATGATTGATCTAGTTGGCAGCCAGTCACAAGTGGTGTTCCCCAGGGCTCAGTACTGGGGCCAGTTCTGTTCAATATCTTTATCAATGATCAGGATGAGGGGATTGAGTGCACCCTCAGAAAGTTTGCAGATGACACCAAGTTGGGTGGAAGTGTCTATCTGCTGGAGGATAGGAAGGCTCTATAGAAGGATCTTGACAGGCTGGATCGATGGGCCGAGGCCAACTGTATGAGGTTCAACAAGGCTCAGTGCCAGGTCCTGCACCTGAGTCACAACAACCCCAGGCAATGCTACAGGCTTGGGGAGGAGTGGCTGGAGAGCTGCCTGGCAGAAAAGGACCTGGGGGTGTTGGTTGACAGCCAGCTGAATATGAGCCAGCAGTGTGCTCAGGTGGCCAAGAGGGCCAATGGCATCCTGGCTTGCATCAGAAATAGTGTAGCCAGCAGGACTAGGGGAGTGATCGTCCCCCTGTACTTGGCATTGGTGAGGCTGCACCTCGAGTACTGTGTTCAGTTTTGGGCCCCTCCCTACAAGAAGGACATTGAGGTGCTGGAGCGTGTCCAGAGAAGGGCAACAAAGTTGGTGAAGGGTCTAGAGCACAAATCTTATGAGGAGCAGCTGAGGGAGCTGGGGTTGTTGAGTCTGGAAAAGGAGGTGAGGGGAGACCTTATCGCTCTCTACAACTACCTGAAAGGAGGTTGTAGCGAGGTGGGTGTCAGTCTCTTTTCCCAAGTAAAAAGCAACAGGACTAGAGGAAATGGCCTCAAGTTGTGCCAGGGGAAGTTTAGGTTGGATATTAGGAAAAATTTCTTCACTGAAAGGGCAGTCAGGCATTGGAACAGGCTGCCCAGGGAAGTGGTTGAGTCCCCATCCCTGGAGGTATTTAAAAGATGGGTGGATGTGGTGCTTAGGGACATGGTTTAGTGGTGGACTTGGCAGTGCTAGGTTGATGGTTGGACTTGATGATCTTAAAAGCCTTTTCCATCTTAAATGATTCTGTGATTCTATGCTTAACATAAAGTGACCATTTGGGTTTGGAGGTTGGAAAGTGTCTTACCTAAAAGAAACTGATTATTTGGTGCTGGTTCAAAACAGTGCTTCAGTCTTGCCTCCTGCCTCAGTACTTGCTTGTACATGAATAATAGGACCTAGACAGGATTAGCAATTGCTACTGACCCCATTGTGGAGCAAGTGGTGGCCTTCGTGGGTCCTTAGGACTGGGTCTTATTTCAGCCAGTAATGTTGCAGAGTGATGGGAAGAGACGGCTGTCTTGGAGGTCTCAAGTACCAACAAGCTGAACTTGAACCCGTTTTTCTTTCCTTCAGAACTGGTATTCTAGAGATATCAATCACCGATGATAAAATGTGGGCATCAGGGTAATACCACAGCTGTGGGATTTTTTGCAGGCAGTCTTGGAAGCAGTGGAGGTGGGAGCTGACACAAAGAATAATTATTTTTTATTTTCTAGGAGAGATGCTTCACTGATAAAGGAGGAGATAAAGAAAAGGATATTGCTTTTTCCTTAGATCCTGAAGGAAACATCCCCCAATAACATTCTTGGAAAGCTGTTAGATGGATTGAATTTGCTGACTGTAGATGGCGTGAGGAGCTATATTGCCCAGGCAGGGGTATATGGACATTACGTGTGAAAGCTTATTCTCTTTTTGCCTACGTAAAATGGGCAGAGTCAAGCCAAACTCTGCCAAGGCTGAGGGCTCAGCCTTAGCCTGTTCTTGCAAATATCATTGATGGCCTAGAGGAGAACAGAAAATCACTTGACATTAAGATTTTGTGGTCTAAAAACTAACTCAGTTCATTTGCCCTGAAGCAGAAGGTGTTGACCTGAGCAACAACACAGAGTCTTACTCCTAGCTCCAGGAAATGCTCCTTGGTCCAGATGCAATACTCTGTGTAAGCCATCCCTTGTACATACACAAGATCACGAGAGCCAAGGCTGCTTTGCTACTGAAGTCTCCCTATTTCTTTTTCATATCCTCAGTCTCATTATTCTTCCCTTTCACAGCTGTCAGTGTAGGGCAGCTGGCTCCAGATTCAGTGTCTAACTACTGGCAGGGACAGTGGTTCTCAGCCCACAAGGCTGGAGACCTTCTAACCATGGCAGCTGGAGTTTGCCACTTGATGGAAGTGTAACCCTTCACTATACTATATGTTTTCATCCTGCCTTCTTGTCATGCATACTTTCTTAATGGTTTTCAGCAGATCATTTTTGGATAGCAGAGACATGACAAGTCGTCAGGAATTCTTGTGTCTCTTCCAATTTATAAAGAAACATGATCTCTAGCAGGTATTGTACTCTCTCTTTTCTCTATACCTTAATATTTTGCAAGTGTCCTCTTCATTCTGTTCCAATATATCTTCACTCTACTGACATTCATATCATTTTCCTTCCCTCCATATCTTTCTTATCTAATCTCAGTCTGCATTATTCTTACTCCCTATTCTTTTTTCCCAGCACTAGTTCTTAGGGTGAGATTCTCTCTCTCCTTTCCACATCTCTCTCTTTCTGTTCTCAACATTAATCCATCTCACTTGAGCAACCCCCACTTGGTCTCCATCACCTTGGTTCCCAGTTTCTTTGCCCAGTTTATCACAATGTCACCAATGAAAGCTTCCCTCTCTCATTAGATGCATCCTTCCCAGCACCCCTTCATTGACCCAAAACCCTATTGACTCTCCCCAGCCTCATTATCTGGAAATGCCACTCTTTTACGCAACAGCTCTTTTACGCAACATGGCTCCTTTTAAAAAAAAAAGACTGCTCCCTTGCCTTCTTATCCACCTTCATATCTGTAAAACACCACTGATGTTTCACAACCGCCACCCTTCCTTCCCACAACCTCCACTAGTCCCTTGCACTTCTCTCTCCCTCCAGTCTCCTGAAATTCAGCAGCTGGCATAAAATTTCATTGCCTGCACTGATAGCCTTGAGCTATTTTTGCGCCTAGAGGTAGGGAAAATAAGATGAGTTGTTCTCCTTAGTTGCAGTTTGATCAATGCTATATATTGTGAGAAATTATAGTATATAGAGATATATACTGTGTCTTTGCAGACATATTGAAAGGTGAGAGTCTTTTTGAGCATAAGCACACTGAGTTTTTTATGTTTCATAGTAGGTCAGCCTAGATGCAGGTCAGAAATATATCTAGTGATTTCCCTCCATTCACTCCAGCTTCGCAGTGGACTGTTTAGCCTTCATATCAATGGCTGAAAGCTCAATAAGCAGTTGGTAAAGTCAACCAAGAGTTGTGTATAGCTTGTAGGATAGCAATACTTATATTTTGCCTCTAGACCATGACAATCATGTCACAACCTGCTGGCAGAAAGTTCAGAGAAGAGGGAGGAAAAAACAATTCATCCCAAATACACACAGAGGTTCAGAAATGTTTGCAGTAGTTACTGTTTTCTGGGTTGCAACACTCGTGTGGTACCTCAGGAAAAACACACATACATAGTTTCCCTGATAACTCAGTGTCATTCTGGGCAGAATGAACCAAGCCCAGTGCTGCTGTGAGCAGTCAAAATACTAATGATGACCATAAGTGTACATCTTTTAGCAGGACTGAAGTGTATTTAAGGTACTTGCCCTGTGATGATGTTACTGACAGACACGTGTGCAAATTACATGGCTATTAACTATTATGTGCACCTGAATACGCGGTTATTTTCTAAACTCATGTATGTATAGACACAGTAAAATACAGCCTTATCTCATTAGACACTTCCTTTACTTAGGGTTGTACAGCTTGCACCATGGCTGGACTACAGTCAGGACTCAGGTCTCCACTTCAGAGCAGTCTAATTGATGGTCCCATTGCTCCTGAACGATTTTGCACCACTTCAAGCATTATAAACTGTATTCACCATCGAATCCCAACATAAACATTGTAATATAATTCAGGTCCTGATTGTCAAGAGGTTAGGTGGCCTTGCTCTAGTTATTACTTCAGTTAAATACTGTAATAATAGCATTCTATAGCATTGCTATAACAATAGCAAGCAGTTGAGTGGGTGTATATGTAGCAATTGCCTAAGCAGGTAGAATTTGCACAGATGAAAATGAAGTAGATGAGCTGTAATATCACATGTGGGTGATATGCCTCCTTTATACACCCTTTCAGTTTGCCCACGCAGGATGTACACACCAAACAAGGCAGCCTTCTGGAGGGCTGAAGGGTCAGAAAACCTTGCAGGAGGATGGGTTTTGCTGAATGAATCTGTCTAGGATGCTTAATGCTTCAGGAATTTAAGAGAAAAGTGTTTAACAAGACATTCGTTGGTTTTGTGGAGTTGTTTTTCCTAACATCTCCTCGTGTACTATCAAGTAATTTTCATTTGGATATTTATGAAACTGTAACTTGAAATACTCAAATACTCTGACTAAAATGAAAATTTTTTAAATGTTTTCTTCTGCATCATTAAGAAAAGGCTATGCGAATTATGGTCTTAACTAAACCACAACAGACAGAAAAGGTTAAAGCCCGTTTGAGTTTTTTGAGAATCTGAACATTAGAGAACACATTCATAGGGGAATATATTTAAAGACAAATGAGAAAATATTGTAAATTAACTTCAGATTGCAGGAGTGTTTCATTCTTAAATAAAACCAGAAAACCCAGCCAGAAATGTGACAAACCTCACTTGTAGGTTGATTAGAAGTCAGAAGCTGTAGTCAAGTTTCTTACTCAGGCAGTTTTTCTTATGATACAAAGTACAACAGATTAATGCCTGCATAACTTGCTTGGTCCAGTGTCACTAAGACATTCAAACCATTTGTTCAGTAAGCCACCCTTTCACACAGATACTGCCAAAACGTTTGGACTACTTTATGTTTTCACGTATTTGAGACCAGTTTTTACCATCACTGGTAGGCCAGACTTTTCTGTCTCTAGTCCTGGTAACACAAAGAACTGAATTCAGCCACACCTGATGGACTTAAACGTAGAAGGGCAGTGACAATGGTCTCTGGTATCCCTCCACAGACAAAAATGTTGCCCAATTCTTCTATTCAAGGAAGTAGAGGGGCAACCATCTATGGCCAGAGCAGGACTGGAAGGGATCAGGTCACCTCAAGAGGTGACCAGGTCCATCCCCTTGCTTAAGGCAGTGCCTCCTATGTCTGTCTCATCACAGATGTTTGTCTGTATCAGTCTTACAAAAAAAATCTAGTGACAGAGATTACCCCACAACACAAGATTATTATTATTATTTTGTTATGAGTCTTCTGTAAAACAAACAGATGTTTCAGAAGATAGAGGATTGGTCTGTTGGGAGGGATTGAAAGATGATGAATTAAAGCACTTTAATATTCCATTAAAATTAGTAGTAATCATAGATAGACATCCATTTTCTTTGTTGCAATTTTAGATGTTCAATTCCTGACACATGAAAAAAATTCAGGAGCTCCTCAGGAGTATGTAAAATGAACTAATCTTTGCAATAAAACAGTAATAAGCCATGATTTCAAGTAATTTTGCAAAAGCAATGCTATTTACTGAAAGGAACCTGGAAAATGGTAAAAAAACCTAAGCTTATATTTTAGTAATAAGAAAGTGAATCCAAACCGTCATACTTTCTTAATTAGACTGCTTTAAACCATTTTTCTCCCCTGTGTGTCTCTCAATCCCCTTTTCTTTTCAGAAAAAGTACAAAAGTGCTTCTTGAACTTAGTTCTTTTTTTCTAGATTTTCAATTTCTAGATTTTCAGTTATCAGCCACACTTTGTACCTGATCAAACTAGGATTTTGGAAGACCTCGCTGACTAGCCAGGAATTAAATTGCCGATTTACGTCACAGTGACTTTATTCTATCTTAGATTTGCCGGTATCTAAGGTTACATTTACAGCTGCAATGGCTAATAAAAGCTTTTTTTAAAAGAAATTAACAGATTTCTAAAATAGAGCCATCCATGAAGGAAAAAGCACAATCTTTTGCATAGCCATGTTTTAGAATAGAATCTGAATTTAGTAGACATGCTGCAATGTGTTAAACTGCATTCATTTTACTTCACGCACTGTGCCACAAATCTTTCTAATAACACTGCCAATTCAACAGAGCAGGATCCTTGGTTCTCATCCACATTTAAGCTCATTTTACACTGCTCTAGCAGTGTGAGGACACCTGAAAAGCTGCTCCCTGTTCATATATCTCTAGGGCTTCTTCACAGTCTTAGAGACAGGTCTAAAATAAGGATGTGCTAAAAATACGCAGTTCTTATTTAAAATGCAGTTCATGTAATGAAAATGTAATTCATTTAAAATGCAGTTCATTTTTAAAATATGTATTGTATTTTCACACATATGCATTCCCATGCCCACCACATGAATGTGCCTGTGCTCAGCCACCTGGGATCAAATAACTTGAATCACAAAAATCAACCTTCTCATATTTTCTTCTAAGGGTATTCTGTAATAAGTACTGCTTCCACCTGTTTGAGGATTGAACTAATTTCCTTTTCCTGCCTGCATAACTAGAGGTTTTTTCCAGAATTCCTGAAGTGGTTTCCTGGAAGATATTTCTAGATAAGGAGTCTGAGCCACAGAACAGTCTATTCAAGTCATTGACCAGCGGGAGGTAAGATGGTGTTTCCAGTTAAGGATGCTAGCCTTCATCTGGACAAAGCACTTTTTGATGTAGTTCTGTTTCTTTTGTCCCTGGTTACAGGAAGATGGATAGCAGGTAACAAGTACTGGCCAGAAATATTCTCATCACCGATTGCCAGCTTTGCCTTTGAGAAAATTATGGAATATTGGTCAATCCGATATGTTCTTGCATGTCGTGATTAAAATTGTACTTGACAATTTAGCATGCATATTCCCAGAGAATTTTTTCTGGATGAAACAGAAAGAAGAATTAAGTAAGTGGTTTTCATACGAAATTTCACTATCTTTTTCAGTGAGAAATCCCAGGAGTTTGCCTTTTTCTTCCCAAACTACTAGCACAGAACTCTGTGGTGTTCTTCCATCCCAACCCACAGATGCCTGACAAAATGGCTCAAATGTCTGCTCATCTGCATTTGTAGAATGCTTGGTCTTTCCTTGTGAAAGAAGTGCTCACTAACTATAAAAATGGATTCATGAAACTTATTTGACAAAATATACCAGCTTATCCATCAATGTGTTCTTGGACCTTTCTATCTGCTCAATTTTTTTTTTAATCATCCTGAACTCTCGGTTAGAATTGAAGGAGTCTACCATTTTATTAGGTCAGTCAAGAACTATATCATCTGGTATTTAATCTGGTAGTTATCTTAGGCCACTCCATGGCATTTCTATATTTCAATATTTCCACAAACATATAAACTTCAATATTTTCATATCTAATTATACACAACTTTTTAAAGGGATTGTCCAACTTGTTCCCATCTGCAAAAGACTGTCACTTAGTAAGGCTTGATGTCAGTATTTGTAGCCTTCCTGGATCCACCTTTTGAGCCCCTGGAAATTTATTCATCATTACACGTATTCAGGAAGGTGTTTTTCCTAATGATAACAGCTGCCATGAGGCTGGAAGAGATCAAGACCAGTGTGGCTGCTTCTTCAAATGTAGTATTCTTTTGTAGTTGAGTGTCTCTGAGACAAATTTTTCCCAGATGTTAAAATTTAGTCAGAGAATTAAATTACCTGTGCTCTTTCCTAAACCTTGCAACTCTGAGGCTGAGGTGTATGCTGCAGATATCAAGAAGGCCTTCTCTTTTTACCTCCTCAACACTATTTTTTTCAGATGGCCTGGGAAGCTGATCACATTAGCAGCCAAGAAATCCAGAGGTACAGTCACCTCCACGCCGAGAAAGCGTAATTACAGAGCAGATTGTATCGAGGCTTGTTATGACACTGCTAAGGTGGATGGAAGTGTCCTCTGTCATCACAGCCCATGCCACCAGAGTTCAAGCTGTATCTGTGTATCTGAGGATGTGTACTGCCATTCTCACATTGCCCACATCCCATCTGCAACTCCATCCATACTGCTTCCGACCACCCTACCACTACTGAGCCCTCCAGAAGGACTTCCACTAGTGATAAAGGCTTTCACATTTCTTATTTGCCTCAGGGATTATGAAACCCATCACTCAGAAACTGTGAACAGCTCCTGAAGGTCTCCCGTGAAGTTAACATGCATAGAAACAGCCACTTGAAAGTAAAAAAGAAGGTGACTTCCCCCAGCTGCAGTCCTTTGAAATGTATTGCCTTTATGGATATTTACTTCTTGCCATTCTTCCTTTCTCTTCCAGAATCTGCTAAGAGCACAGATTCTGGGATTTTGGCATCAGGAGAGAGTCTGGCTGATGGCAGACTTTTTCCATCCCATGTACTCATGCGCTGGGCATGAAGGGAGCAGGAGGGATCGTGACCTACATACTCACTGTAAGACTGAAAACTCTTCAAGCTCTGAAGACGGGCACACCAGTGTGCAAACCTGCACGTGGATAGCAAACCTTCAAGACTCCAGTTACATTGCTTCTGAGAATACCTAACAGTTGGCATAATCTGGCTAGTTTTTAACGCAGTAGCAGCTTTGATACAGGATACAGGCTCAGGGCTGTCTCATGTCAGAAATAGTCCTAGCTTACTGACCTTCGATGGATAAGGAAAAGTTAGTTCATCACTAAGGAGCAAAATAATTCTGGTGGAAGATTATAAAAATATCTACATGTTTTTAAATGCTCTGTTATTACCTGTAATTGTTATTTAAAAGATGAGTCCTAAAGAGTGCACTCCCTGATGATTTGGTCACAGTGTTACAGATTTCATCTTGAATTCATGTCCTCTTTCAGCTGCTGCCCTAGGCCTTGTGACTGTCTGTGTGCTCTGTGACTCAGTCCCACAGCTGAGATCATTCTTGTTTCCAGGCATCAAGGCTACTGGTTATCCACATAACTCCAAACCTAACAACTTATATTGCAAATAAAATACCATTGCTTCTGGTATGATGTCCTTACTCCTGTCATCCTCAGGTAGGAAGCTACTGAAATTGATACCATTTATATTTGAGAACGCGTAGTTGAATTAATGAATCAAAGAGTATCTGAAAAAAGATGTCCTTTTTGATTTCCTGAATCAGGACAAATACAGTAAAAATAAATTTTCTTATGTTCTTATTCATTTTCTTTATATTCTTAAAATAGGTTTCTTAAGGTACTCTTAAAAATAGAGGATATTTGCTGAGAAGTGTCTACAGTTAAGTGCAGCTGTCATTACACTGATGTTGTCTACAACATCATGAGCTATAGGTAGATTGCTAGATAGCCTACTCAGTTAATAGGAGTTTCAGAAGTTCTACTTTATAGTAATATAGTCCAAAGACTCCTAACAAAACACTTGTCTCCTATACCCTGTAGGGTTATCAGAACGGTGTCTTTGTCTGAATCATTCACCCAACAAGACAGTTCACCTAAATGTTCAGCTGAATGTAGCCAACAAGAAAAAAAAAATTGAGTAGATTTTTATTTTCTCAGTTTTCTTGCCTCAGTGGAGTGCCCCCATGTGATGATGCCTCAGTGAAAAAGCATCTCCTGACAAATGTGGCCAGTATGAGAAGCTGTTTAAAGTCAGGGACTTCTTCGAGATTCAAGCTCCTTTTGTATCCTGGTCAGAACTTACCAGGATCATTAAAGTAAAAGTGAGAGAACAAACCATTAACTGATTTTGGTTAAGACCACTTTTGAAACCAATAGGAGTGTCATTTACCTAGACACTATAAGTCATAGAGCTGGTATTAAAGTCATACTTCGTAAACAGTTTAATCAAAGCTATAACAAATAATTAACTCTTCCATTAGCACCGCCCAGATGTGGAAATAATCTTATTAATCATCCTGGGTAGAGCAGTGCCTGTAAATAATGTTGCATAACAGTTGACATTATATAGAGCCTTTCTGCATCAATATTTTTCTTTTTCTTTATGTACTTTATATATGTCTAGATACAGACTGAGCTTTTGGTTTTTCTTCTTTTTCTAAAGAGTTTCATAAAAAAGCCTATTTAATAATAAGTTTTTAGAATAACAACAGTGATGTTAAAAACAAAAGCATTTTTAGTACCTTTAGTGCCTTGATGCATCTGCACCCACTTGCACCAATTAATATGTTCATCATATGAGAGGAAAATTATGCCATGTTCATCTACCAAAGAGATCAGCTAATGTTGCAGTAGGGAGCCCAAGATTAGTAATTTGAGACTTTATATTGGCAAATCTTAATGTCCTTTCTATTTAGTGCTTGTTTGTATAAATTACTTGTAAATTATACAAAACCACATAAAAAGGTCCTAAGCGTTTTACATGCATTACAGGTGTATTTCCCTCCATGTAACAGTGGGAGTTGCGCTGTCTGTTGAAATAATCTGTCAAAATTCCACAGGACTAGATGTGTTTTAATACAAGGTTACCACTTCATATTCCACTCCTATTTGTTAGTGAAGATTTTCTTTTCCTCATCTTACACAAGATGATTCCTAATCCTTTAAAAAGAACATTAATTGCTTAAAGGCCTTGCACCAGATTCAGAAAAGGTAGCCTGCCTTACGTTTAAAGCTGGAGAAAGCTAGTAATATGGTGTGCTGGTTTTGGCTGGGGTAGAGTTAATTTTCTTCATAGCAGCTAGTATGGGGCTACGTTTTGGATTTGTGCTGAAAACAGCGTTGATAACGCAGGGGTGTGTTCGTTATTGCTGAGCAGTGCTTACACAGAGTCAAGGCCTTTTCTGCTTCTCACCCCACCAGCCAGCAGGCTGGGGGTGCACAAGAAGTTGGGAGGGAACACAGCCGGGACAGCTGACCCCAACTGACCAAAGGGCTATTCCGTACCATATGACATCATGTTCAGCATATAAAGCTGGAGGAAGAAGGAGGAAGGGGGGCACATTCAGAGTGATGGCATTTGTCCTCCCAAGTAAGCGCGGTGAAGGCCTGCTTTCCTGGGGATGGCTGAACACCTGCCTGCTGATGGGAAGTAGTGAAGGAATTCCTTGCTTTGCTTTGCTTGTGCGCGCGGCCTTTGCTTTACCTATTAAACTGTCTTTATCCCAACCCACGAGTTTTCTCACTTTTACCCTTCCAATTCTCTCCCCCATCCCACCGTAGGGGAGTGAGCAAGCGGCTATGTGGTGCTTAATTGCCGACTGGGGTTAAACCATGACAGATGGTTACTCCCAGCATAAATGGAGACTTTGAGGGAGGTTAGAGGCAGTTTCTGACAAAATTCATTAGAGTACAACAATTGGACATCTGGTAGGTTAGAAACTCCTGTTCTATTGACATGTTCTATTACTGTGTGAAGTTTAAAGAAGTTCCTCTGGCATTTCTAAAATTATGAATATGATGGTAACTGCCACTTTTCCCAATTGGTTATGAAAAGAAATCTTAGGTTTGGAGGGTGAAATGTCTTTTTCATCTCTGACATTGTATGCCATATGGCCACAAGAGGATCATCATTTTGAAAAAAATAGCCAGGTATCACAACAGTGGTCTGAAACGTTCAAAAGCACTGGCTGCTGAGACTCATAGCATCCTGATCTCAGAATATCCACCCTATTATTGTCCTCCCAAATTATCACATCATATCCAAATTCTAAGCAGGTTCACATAAAATTTAGTGGAATTCCCGTGGGGGAAAGAAAATGAGACATAGTGTAAAACTATAAAAATACAATACAGAGACCCTGAGAGGTCCTCTTGTCTGTCCCTGCTCTAAAGGAAGTTCAGTCATCTCTGATTGTCTCTGACTGACAGTCATTTCACATTTTAAATGAGAAAGTGGGCAGCTCTGCAGTCCAGAGGGATCAGGACTAGGGTCTGCCAGTAGAACCCATTAATTGGGAGTGTTTTCCTATTAACGTATTTCCTATCCTTCATACTTTCTTGCTTGCAAGAAAGCATTTGTAGTTCTTCAGACAATCTCAGCACCTTGGCTGGCAAAATCTTCCCTGTCTAAATATATCTAGGCTTAAATGAGTAAAAATGCATTTTTAAAGTTGCTCTTTGACGACCACTTCTGTGATGGGTTCACAGATTTTTCTGACAAGTGAATTTAAATATATCTGTAATTTCCTGATTAATTGCATAGCCACAACACACAGAGTTGTTTTGCTTCCTCCTCTTCCCAGAAATGTGTCTTACTGATTTCTGGTTTTGGGGACTTTTTTTAAGTCTTCTTTGCATTTTACCACTGTGTGTTTTTCCTAAGTTATTTCAGATGGATAGTACTCAGTTCTTTAGATATGTGTTCATGCAGCCTTCATGGCTGCCTTCATGGACCTTCATGCAGCTCCACTAAGTGACAAGACACTGGTCTCAGTCCTTGCATTCCTAGAAAGTAATAATTACTCCAGAAGGTCCATGGCATTAGCCTCTACACAAGGGACAACATATACTCTCAAAGAGTATAGATCTCCTAATATATTTTGTGGAAGGCTGTGTATTACATTTCATTCATGATTGCTTAGAAGATTTTTGAGTTTGGGTTTTTTTGGTCAACCTGAGATTATGGCAGTTTCTCAAGCAAGGTTCTTGATAAAGAGCAACTGATGGACTGATCTTACACCTCTCTTGATATATCAGTGCAAGAGAAACCAAGTGAATGCATCCGTTTTGCATGGATGTTTCTTCTCCAACATGTGATTTGTTATCAAAAGTGTGAACACAGTTCCCTCAGTTTTCACAAGCTAAATCTGGATTGCACTGTTAACTGTTTTTGACGAAATACAATTCCAGAACTTTTTTTTTTTTTAAATCTTCTATAAATTCACATCCTCACTTCTCACACTATTATTTTTCTTTAGCAGTTATGATCAGGAATAAGATTAATTTCTATTGAAAATATCTTTTAAGTTCTGTTATCATAATTTCAACATTGGTGCAACATGAAGTTTTCATACACAGCTCCACTTTCTTTTGCTTTCCTGCTTGAAGAACATGATTTTGATTTGTAAATTCTCTCTTCCTTTTAATTTAATGATAATTAATTTAATGATAATTAATTTAATGATAATTAATTTAACAGTAAGTATTTTTATTGCCTTTTTCTCAGTTAATAGCATTAAAAATTAATTGCTCAGTAAAAGCAAACACAGACAGCTTACTCAGGAGTACAGATAAGAGCCACTTCATTTGCCATATGAACAAAGCACATCAGAGTTTTGAACAAATAAACCCAAACAGAAAAAACAACAAACAATCCTTTTCTTTTAAGAAAGTGGGATTTTTAACATTTGGCAAAAAATTTGATCTGGTTGATGATTTTTTCTCCTCAAAGAATATATGTAAGCTCAGTTGTGCTTCCTTGGTGGTTTTCTTTTTATATTTTTCTTTGGCCTGTAGAGAAACTGCAAGAGACATGAGGCTGCCTGATTCCTCACAACTGCTTCAAAGTCCAACATCTCCTGTTTGCGGGTGACCTACGGTCACCCTCACCAGGGACAACAAAGACCCTGAAGTACAGCTAGTGATTTTCTTTACTCAAGCAAGAGGAGTAATGTCTCTGATGGAATGCTTTTATCCCATCCAGTCTTATTCAGACAAAAGAAAAATTTTGCATCTAGTCCCGAGTGGATATCTCTTTGACAGCCCCAGACCTTAGCACTGTAACATTCTCTATTCAAACTCTGAATTTTAGCCAAACCACATAAAGCTTATTGAAAAGCCACCAGAATTTTATCTGTATTGAAGAGTTTAAAAACTACAGGGACCAAATATGTACAACATTAATACACTGTAACTTCATCTCTCCTTCTCTTACTTCTTAAAATATGCCATTTCATTCAACCTCCTTTTAAAATATGTCTGTTTCTGGCTACCCACTGAATTAACTACTCTTCTACTAATTCTGTTTTCTGATATCTCCCTTTTGATTGTCCAAGTCTTTTGAGGGATTCAGAATAGTAGCTCACAGCCTTTTGGATTCTGGTAGCTAATTCAAGCAGGAGATGAGTCAGTAACCAACCACGGTTGGTTCATTAGGTAACATCCTTCTTCAGAAAAGCAAGATGTCCAAAAGGTAATCTGTATGTCCAAATCAAACCTGCTTTGTTGCAACATGTTTTTCTCAAACCTTCCCAATGGTTACGTTTCCTCAGTCTGTTTTGTCAAGGAGAGATGGATCAAACAAATCTAAATATGTAAAATTAGGTTGGATAAATATTGTTGTCTTTCTGTTTCATTTCTGCTGTGATCAGCAGAGATGAAATTTATACTTTCCAGGAAAATAAACAAGCCTTCACTGTGAAGAAAAATCCTAATAGGAACAAGCTACTCAACTACCATTTGTAATAAAAAAACACAGAACTGAAAAGAATAATGGAGGCAAATCCAGTCTCCAGAAATCTCAGGTACAGGCAGATGGCTACTGAAGAAGCCTACAGAGCATGTGCTCCACTTGCAATGACACACGATGCTTCCACATCACCGAGCTTAAGAATTTTAATAAGAGGTCAAGAGCCATAGCAATTAAGTGTCACAGGATGACAACAGGACAGATTAAGGGAGTTGTCAATGACAAAGTTATCTGCAACACGAAGGAATTTGTTGAAGAAAACTCCCAAATGGTGGGAAAAACCTGTTCCTGCAAAACTGACTTAGGGAAAAATTCTCTGTTGACTGCAATTCTGGCAAAACAGATTAATGCTGAGCACCTTGGCAGTTTTAATGTCAGTAGAAACACAAAGAGATTTTGTCCTGCAAGCCTGGGGTTAGGGAAGAGAAATTAGGAAGAAGGATTAGGAAAGAGGGGGGAAGAGACTCCTGCCCTTCTCCAAAGACAAGCAGCAAAAGCCAACACGAGATCACTACAGTGTTTGCATTCTGTTACACAAATGTAAATAAAAGTCTCTTTTGCTTGCCGTTTTGGAGGTAGTAACACATGCAATACATAAGAACTTAGTTTTCTCTCTGAGGATCTCCGATATAATCTTTCAAAAAATGTTTCAAACTCAGTTTTAACACCCTTTAGGTTTTTCACACTCAGGACTCTATTTAGGACATTATTCCAGAACTTGGTCTTCAGATATGGTTCCCAGTTCTTAACTTAAAAAAATCTCCTTCATGTTTGACTCTATATGTGGGGTTTTTTAATCTAGGTCAAAAGGTCATCTACTTTAAGCAGATGAAATTCAATTCCCCACCCTTCCTTCTGTTTTATCTCAGCCTCTCTGGTGATAAGCAACGTATTGCAACTGGCTGCAACATTCACTTCAACCTGTATGTTGCTAGTAGAGTTTTGTTATAAATCTGCCTGTATATCTCGAGGCAGATATTGGGGCAACTTTGTCCATATTTGGTTAGAATATTTTTCTTGAAAGTGAGATAAAATCTCATCTAATCCCTTTCCAGCAACTGCACCTGATCCAGAAAGCAAGTCAAGTCATTCTCAGAGAAAGCAGCAGGGGAAGTAATAACAGTAATAGACCTTTTAATAGGCCAGATTATACATTACATTTCTTAAGTTTCTATCCAAGTTAGGCCACATGACAATGCTGAAGTAGAGAAAACCAAAGGAAGTGGCTGTAAGCAAGAACTGTAGAAATGGTGGACTTCTCACCTCTGGCAGAACTGACTACAGGGTGTAACGTTAGACTGGTTTAGATAACCGCAGACTAACAAAATTAAGTTACAGTTAGATCTGATTGCCAAGATAGGATATGACCAGTTACATGTATCTACCTCCTCTACCTTTAATGCAGTTTCATCTTAGTAATAAGATTATAAAGGAAGGGCTTGTCTTTGAGGCACAGCTCTCTGGTGTTTATCCTGATACTCCTGAGCCTGTGTTTATCCTGGTACTCCCACCTGGAGGTGCAATGAGACCTTCACTTTGCACTCTGTTGTCTTGAAGTTTAGGCGATGTTTAGCCCTAAGAGACTGGCCTCCTCTATATGTTTCTTAACAACTTAGAATGCATACATTTTTGGTATTAAGATTCCTATCTGTCAACTAAATTTTGAAGTGTTATTAGGGAGATACTTTTCTTTCTGGTAACATTTGCACTGTTTTAATTTATTCCCTGTATTAAGTGATCAATATTTTCAATAAAATATATCAATATTTTCAATAAAAGTAGTTCAAAATCAGTTCACAGAGCTTGAGTAACCAGCTCATTTTACTGACAAATTACAATGATTGAAAGCTGTTTGTTTGTGATTAGTTGCCAAGTTCTTTTTGAAGAAAGTTACCTTTGAGTCACAACTCAAAAAAGAGATCCTGGCGTTATCATTGACAGTTGTTTGAAATCATTAGCTGAATGTTTAATGGCAATCAAAAAACAAGACAGGGGGTATCATTTTGTGACCATACAAAAATATGGCACTCCCAAACTTTGAGCCATTTGTGTAGTTCTGGTAGCTGTATCTCCCAAGGGCATAGTCAAGTTAGAAAGCGTATAGAGAAAGGCAACTAAAATGATCAAGAGGATGAAACAGCTGTCATCGACACAAAAACCTGAGAGTCCTCAGTTTCCAGAGGAGAAGGCTGGGAGGGATGTGGTTGGGCTGTATCCTGTACCATGAAGGCAGCAGAAAAGGTGAACGGAGAACTCTTTATCAACTCCCACAGCGCTAGAACTAAGGCAAGCTCAATGAAACTAGTAGGAGATTGGTTAAATAAAGATAAAGGGAAATACTTGATTACACAGCAGACAGTGGACTTCTGGAATTTGCTGCCAAAGAAGCTCATAAAGGCAGAGGGTGTCAATAGGTTCAAAAAGGGATTAGAAAAAGTTACGAATAACTGCTCCTTAAAGAGTCACAAAAAAGGACAGGCAGAAATGTACCCTCTAACACTCCTAATACATTTCTGCATGCTGGGGAAATACAAAGGTAAAAGACTGCAGAAAACAGCCAGGCTCACGTGGTCTTCCTGAATAGCATCGCCTGTTGCCTCTCTCAGAGCATATTGGGCTAACTGGAATCACTGGTCTGTTGTAGTACGGCATGTCTTATATTCTTAAGAAAAAACATTTTGTTTGTGCCCTCTTCTAGGTGCACCTCCTTGATGTTAATAAATACAATTCCCCTTCCTGGTATTAAAGAACACCTTTGTGTTTAAGGTAATATAAATTCATTGGTCTACTTTTTACCACTATGGACTGAAACGGAGTGAATCTATAATATAATATTATATATGATCTATACTTAATGGCTATATACTATAAGCATAATATATTAAATTGCTTGAGATATATTCATGGAAGAATAGATAAAGAAGGGATAAAGGCTCAAATAAAACCAGCTCCTAAGGCAGAACTGTAGAAATGATGGACATGTCAGTTCTAACAACCTGAGATGAAGATGCGTACAAAATTATTACTAGATTATCTATGCTTCGTCCTGAAATAGCAATACAATCACATATCTGATAAGCAGACTGACAGAAGAATCAAACACACAAAATATATGCAGATTAGTAGCACGGTGCCAAGCATGTGCAATGTGAACTTGGTTCACCTGCAAAACTAAAAAAGTCCCTGTAATTCCACACAAAAGTAGAATCACGGGATCTTAAACCCACAGGTTATTTCATTGATAAGCAAGGCATGTTTCTAAGCTGGCAACTGTTTGCAAAGGGCAAATACATATGTGATACAGACATATGCTCATGCTGTAAAAGAGAAGTCTATTTTGCTCTCTTGAGAAATCACAAGGCAGAAGGCAGAACCCACACAGCTTTCTAACCGATCCAGCCACTTGGATGGACGACAGACTGTCTCGTATACGTACAGCAGAGTATAGAGAGACCCTCAATAACTCTCACTCTACAGGTTTGTTCATATTTCATCATTCACAGAGAGACTTTACGAGCAGTTTATACACAGCTCAAGAGTACTCAGCCATTATTTATTGGCTAACACAAAGGATAAAGAGCTGGGACTAACATGCAACTAAGTGAAGGATTAATATGCTCACCCTTGTCTTCCAATTCTCTATTTTTTTTCTTGCTATTTCTTCTCCTTCAGTTACTAGCAATTACCACCTCAATAACTACACTTTGCCTGTGGTTTTACTTTACTTATCTTGCATGGCTATAGTTCATGTACTGTACTGAAGCTCAAAAACAATCCCCTTGAAGCATTAAGCCACAGATGTGATGCACCAAACTGGACCCTGGGTCACAGAGAGCTGAATCTGGATCCTTGGGCTGAATTACATCTCCTGTCTGGGTCATGCTTTGAGTAAGTTGGCTCTGGACTCTTGCTTCTGCCAAAGCTACGCTGTCACCCTTTTCTTCTGCGTAGTTCTTAAAACCTGTATTTGCCTTTTCTATTTGTACACAGCAGTGTGGCATGATTTAATTACTGTATATGAAATCCATTTGTTATGCTGATGTAAAAGGTTATTTAAAATGGTTCACATTTTTGCTTGCAACTCTGACATCAAATGATTGTAAAAATAATTAAGTAATTAATTCTTCCAGCTGACGGTAGTTGTGTCTGAACCAAGCATAAGTGAAATGCTGAACAGAAAAATGGAAAATCCATTCTATATATTGTGGTATGGAGGCTGGTGTCTGAATTTAGATTACAAATTCAGGCTGTAAACATCTTATTTACCACAGAAGTACTTACCTGGTATCCTGCTGATAAAGTGATTAGTTGCTGAGTGGCAAAGCCAGCCTGTGTTAATGCAGAAATCAACTGTAATCTATAAGAACAGCACCGTGGTAATAAGCAATAAGCAAAGGTCCTTCCAGTGTGGTTTCTGCATCACGCTGTTCATAAACTGTCAGGTGCTTAGAATGCTATACTTCCAATAATAGCTTCAGGCAAGGCATCCTACAATTTAACTCCTTACAACATGCTGAGGACACGGGAAATGAACGTACACATTCATCAATATTCAGTGGGCAGTCAAGAATTAAATATTTCAGCAATTATTGAGTCTTGGCAGTCAAACATTTCAGAATGCCAGTATGGTCAAAATGCTGTAAAGACAAACCAAGAGCATAGTATATGGCATGGTTTGCTTGTGTAGTGTTCATTTTATTAGAGAGGTCTAAAATTTCTTGATAATATTGCTTCTATGACACTTGTGCAGTTATTACAAGCCAATTCAATAACTGCTTTTTTAGCACCAGTTTTTATAACTCATGAATACATGAATAGAGGTACCATGTTATCATTTGGAACTTAAATTTACATATAAAAATAACACCAAAATAAATGAGTACATGAGGGAAGTAAGAATAATTCTGAAGTTAGAAAACTGACAAGATGAATATGAAATCATCACACAACTGAGCACAGATCGTCCTAATAATAAAAAGTCAACCATTTTCGCGATCAAACTTTTCATTACACTTTGCAAAGAACCTGCTTAAGAAATCTGCACCTGAGATTTTATTTGCCTCTTGGCCTATGCACAACATGGTATTTGTGCATACAGTGCAACCAACAGCAGATAGCTACTTCCTATTAGAGATATTAAAATTCATGTTTTACTTCTCTGGTCATCATGATTAAAAAGAAGCAAACATTTTACATGCATGTCCAAAGAGGAAGGTGACCAAAGAAATTTACACTCAATTCAGAAATGTGGAAGCAAAAGAAGACTCCTAATAAAAAGGGCAACTCTAAAAGCAAAACACACACAATTTAAAACTTCTTTTTAAAAAAAGCAAAATTGGTAAAGAAAGGCAATCTATGAACAGTCCTTTTGTTTTCTAGGTAGCACTGGGACTTTAATTTCCCGCAGTTTGAAAGCCTCATGTGAGATTGCACCTCCATTTTCAGCTCAAAAATCAAGAATTCTCACAGACTTCCTGCAGCATCTTCTGAAGTGTACAACGTCTGAACAGTTACAGGCTTTACATTCTCTTGGATTTGGTGACATTTTAGCAATATTCAGCAGATGCAGAGGCTTCTGACAGCTCAAAGAAATACCTTTTCCAGAAGAATACCTAATATATTTTTCCCTTGGAAGGAGATATAATAACTAGATGATACTGGACAGTCCCTTTTGTACAAAAAAATCTGTTGCCAGAGAACATCTCTTCGTATCTAATTCCTAATAAAAACCAACCACAAAGATCAGGAAATATTTTTATTTTTAAATAAACCAAGCTATTTTAAAAGAAGTTACAGTCACTCATTATATATTGCTTCACATTTTAAATAGAGGTGATCTGAAAGAATATTTCCAATGTTGTTCTTCAGAAAATGCAGGTTCTAAAAGACAGGAGTATTCTCTTGGAAATTTCAGATAAATTTAGAAGAAATCTTCTCCTAGATTCCAGCAAACCTTTTCTTTTTTTTTCCATTTCTTTTGGACATGCTGCTGGACAAGCTTTTCATTAACCTGGGCTGCTAGAGAGTTTGGAAGTATATCTGGCTTTGAAAACATTTCAGTCTATTTGAGTTTTTGAAATGACATACCATGGACTTCCCTTTCAGCAAAAGACTGTACTTTTTAAATGTTTGTTCTCAAATCAGGAGAAAAAAAAAGATATAAAATGAAAATAAAATTAAAAATAAATGGTAGAAATGAAAGCCTATTTTCTGACCAGCTGTGGTTTAAAATAAGTAGCAGAATACATATGTCACTATAAACCTGCAATAACATTAATTTGGAAATTTCAAGTCAAAATTGCTTTAAAAGCACTCTATTAACAAAACGAATGGGATGTTCTGAAGCAGTTTCTCACAGAAGCAGGTTACAGCCCAGTGCACTGTAAGCTCTTTGTTTCTTTTTACCTTCTGAACACCAGGTTCAAAGCTGCACACTTCTCCTGCAAGTACTTTTCCAAAATGAGCGAGGCCAAAAGTAGCCAGGGAAGGAGCCCAGGACTGCTAATGGAGATTACAACTAAGAATGTTGTTAATAAATAGTAGGATTTACTGTGCTAAGGAGCGGGGATGAAGACGTGTGAGAGGAAAAAAGAAAGCGAGAGGTAATAAAAGAACATGGATAAGGCTTTGACAGGTAAAAGGAGCTGGGGTAAATGAATCCTACTGGGAACAGATAAGCAGCAAAACCTATAATCATTTCCCTGCAGACACTGTAGTAGCACCCGATATTATGCTGCTATCAGCAAAGATCTTTGAAAGCCATTGGCAAAACACTTCCTGCTTGCAGAGACTCACGAGCTACCCGTGCTGTGGTACGGACAGCCCTAATGCCACTGACAACAGCAAGGGAGCTGAGTGAGCTCCACAGTGAAAAATCGTTTACTAGGATTTTTTGTTAAGTGCTGAAAGTGAAGCACAGAACTGATTTGAAAGGAAAAATAAATTCATGAACTGCTATGCTGTGCATCTGACTTCTGGCTTTATATCTCCTCTTATTCTGGCCTGAACACTACAGGACTTCTTACAAAATCTATTGAAATGCCGTAAGGATGGTGTTTCCAGAATAGTCTGCTCATGTCTGATTAATTTTCATTTTAAAAATCAGTTTGGTAGTCTAATCTCTCATCACTTACATATAAATCTCTAAAGATTAGCAGGCTGTCACTTGCAGGCTTTTTTATAAGCTATTGCACAGCTGACGTTTCCCAGATACATAAAGATGTCACCCATTTTATCTGATACCATAGATTCAAATGGTGCCTTGCCCAGAGCATCCCGCAGTACCTGCAGTGTGTGAAAGATCCTGCTTTTGTCTCAGATCTTTCCTCTCTTTTAAAGACCCTTATTTATGCCTTTGAAGCCGTCTGTTGTGTGCCCAAATGCCATGAGCCCTGTTTTTTCCACCCGCTGCCCCAACCACTTCCTTTCTACTCAACCAACAGAAAATCCCCCCGTGCTCATCACTGTATCAGAGCCCTCTTGTACCGTCCAACCAAGCCTCAGAAGGCAGGGAGAGGCCAAGAGGTCAGCTCTCAGGTGGGAGAAGCTGCTCCCCCATCAAGGCTGGTATTACCCTGTGTTGAGGGTATTTTTGCTTGCATCCTTCCAGCCTCCACTCTGTCCTCTTCCACCATCTGCCCCAAAGCTCAGGGGAGCAGCATCACGTGAAGCACCACCAGGGAGCCTGCTGGGACCTCCCTGCCCAGCCTGTCTCCCTGGTGGTGGCCTCGTTTCAGCTCCAGCACAGCTACCTCTCTCCTGGCCCCAGGGTTCACACTATCATCCTTCCTCTCCCACGAGTAGACCTGCAAACTAACATTTAATGCCACCTGAGCGACATGCTGAATGGGTGCCATCAGCAGCTTAGTGTGGTCAGAAGGGGCTCTAAAGGAGAGGCAGGAGGGAGCAAGGTCTGGGCAGCTGGCTGTGCCCATCTTCACATTCATCTCTGGTTCATCATCTTCCTTGCCTCTGCACTAACTGTTCTTCCTTGTCAACATGACCCTGTTGTACTTCTATCCATTCCCTTAGGCTCCTGCTCCTCAGTCAGGGGGCTGAAGAAGTGGTAAGGGGAGGTACTGAGCTACCTAGACTGTCCTTTTAATGGTCCTGCAGAAACCCACCCTTTTTTGAAATGAAGATTAAACTGGACTAAAAGCCACTGTACAGCTCATCAGCATGTATTTCTGCACAGTTCTTATACAGAACCTATGGTGCCATCTAAAGTCCCCAACACTTAATGCTGCTGGATGCACATTCAAAGTGTGAACTGAACGTCTGCTGGTGTGGGGGCCCTTGTGAGCCCCAGCCAGCCTTCCTTCCCCAAACACAATGCCTGCTCTGAAGACTCCAAACACTTCACGTGGCTGTAACAGGCACTAGGGTGTCAGCCAGGGTATGGTTGAACCATTGCCACAGCATTTTCCACAGGGCAGGCTGGACTGAAATGCCTGGCTCGGGTAGCACAACGGACCTCCTGCAAGACCTGTCTTCCCAGAACGCCTGCAGCTGAACTGAGTGTGAAAGGACTGATTTTTGGTGTCTCATACAGTTTTACAGTTATCAGTTTTATGCTGTGCCTAACGTTGGATAAAGTGAAACCAATAGCCAATTTTAATGCAATTCATTGTGAAATGATAAATTGCGGCGCTCATTATGTGCTTCCTCCTACCTTCACAGGGCGTACAGACGCTGCCCAGAGAAACACGTTTTTTGTTTGCATCAACTCTGGTGTTCTGAGCTATAAAAGCAGCCTGCCAGGGGGGTCAGTACTGACTTGGTACGTTGGTTACTCAATGAACCATTACTTCATTCAGTTGAAGAGACTCTTATATCAGGACAAATATTGTCTCCTGTTCTTAATTCGACTCTTCAACCACTATTTTGTTTCCATCACAGCCACAAACTGAAACCACAGTGCAGCCAGCCAATTTCCTTTCGTTCCCAGTGCCCTGGTGGGGAGAGCTTCTGATCATCCTAAAGTGTACCATCTACACATCCTTTTATTTTCCAGAATCACCTTGCCTAAATATGGAAAGAATAAGCAAAAGAAAGGGACATGCATTTTTTAACTAATTTCTTTAAGATGTTGCTGACAAATTAATTTAGAAGTAATAGGTCTGTAGTTTATTGCTTAGTTTCACATTTCTGTATTTAGTATTGCCTACTCATAACTCTCCAGATCCCCCAAAGAATGACTCGAAATGACTCTGAAAATTACTGTCATGCTTTCTTTGTTCCTTTAAAAGCTGTTTACACATCATATATCTCTACAGGAATAAGTTCTTCTATTATTTAAACATAATTTATCATTCTTTGTTCTACTCTTGAGGATCCAGAATAATTAAATACCACAGCTTAAACAGAGTACCCCTTCTCTTTCCTAAAAAATCCCCATAATATTATTTCTAGTACTTACCTTTTCTGTCATCTGACAAAAACTGTAATGTCTGTTTCTCCCTTTTATATATCTGTATCTCCATCCATATTTGATATCTATATCCAGCGTTGTCTTATTCCTCCTGGCTGTTACATCACTGTGTTTTATATTTTCTCTGTCTTGTAAATGCGCTCTGACCTCTCTTCCAAGTTTCTGTGTGTTTGTCAGGTTTGGTTTTATTTTGCATTTTTCTTTACCGCAGGGTTTGGAGTTTTTCTGCTTTAACTTAATTCATTATGTATTTTATTTTCTAAACATCCTGAGAAATGTGCCTGTCCGTGGAGCAGGCAGCCCATGGGAAAGGAGAATGGGCTCCTGCACCCTACACCACCCTGGCAGGGGCAGCACCAGGACCTTCCAAAGGAGCGGAGCTGCCCAGGGCCCACCATGCATGGCTGTTTCAGATCTATGTCTCTTCTGATCTGTGACTGTCACCTCCAGACATCATCTAATAAAATAAGGATTTTATTTCAGGCATTAAACCACTTTATTTTTCTATATTTATGTTTTATTATCAAGAATAGTCGTCTTCTTTGACTGCAAATTCTTTTCTTTGTGCTAACTGTGCTACCTTTTGTTATTATTTATTGGTCTTATTTATTC
Organism: Nipponia nippon; assembly: GCF_047370975.1. Lineage (NCBI taxonomy): Eukaryota > Metazoa > Chordata > Aves > Pelecaniformes > Threskiornithidae > Nipponia > Nipponia nippon. Next base: position 42,590,932 of record NW_028262290.1, on the reverse strand, counting down.
CTCTTTCTTAGGTACTCCAATGCCACAATTAATTGCTCTAACACACAAGGGCTTCACCTTGTAGGTAAAAAAAAATAATTCATACTTACAACTTGGACTTTTTCCTTTTGAATTCAGTGGGAGTTTTTTCATAGGTTTTAGTGAGGCCATGGCAAATATCTATGAACTTCATATATATGTGTATGAATATATATAAAACATACAAACAGACATATGGAATTGTCATATTGATTTCAGTAAGACATCTAAGGGTTCTCTGTTATGTGTGGGATTAGGATACAGACTGGCACACTGGAAATTGATGCTTTTTTTTTTTTTCTTTTCAAGCTACACAACATGTTCAGCAAATACAGTGGCAGAACAAGCTTCCCTGTGCTGGTACTTCAAGACTGATCTGTAGGACCCACCTTAAGGGCCACATAATTCAGTCTCCTTGCTTGTACCTGCATTAGCAAATCAAACAGGACAAAAGCTGTTCCTTGGCCTTGAGGACAAGGGCTCCTTATGTCCACGGGACTGAACTCCTGTCTCCTCCCTGCCCCACAGCAGGGTAGCTTCATCCATTCTGCCTGACGGGAACAGTCAGCGGCTAACTCTGTCCCCCAGACCGTGCCCAGGAACTGTCTGGGAGGCTGCTAGGTGGCGTGGGCCAAAACTGCGCCAGGGACCATGCTGGCATTTAAACAGAAACGGTGATTGCATCTCAGCACCTGACCCTTCCCCGTCCTGCTTGACTTCCTGGCATAACTAGCACCTGAGGCTGCCAGTAAGGATAAATGCCACCAACTATGTTGATGGTTGTTGTGCTCATGGCTAACCAAGCTAATCCCAAACTTATTTCACATCAGGCAAACAGCTCATATGAAGATGGCAGTAGCTTTCAAGTATTAGTCAAGGATGAATTCGAAAACAAGATGTGCCATATTCTGTATTCCACTTGCTAATGCTCTGAATCATGCTGTCTCTCTTCTGATCACCCATAATCACGTTTTAGCTACTGTCTTTCAGTTTATCTTTGCAGATACCTGTCCCTGTATCTCACCCTTTCCTACGTCCGTGTGTAATGCTTTAATGATTGTATGCAAAAGCCACAATATACATTTGTGAAACTCCATCTATATCAACCTCCCCTATACTGTTCCTCCTCCTGAGAGCAAGAGGTCTCAGTAGGTACTGCCAAGCTCCCTGGATTATTGGTTAATGTACACTGTTTACACACAGGTTTGCTAATGGATAAGGGTAGGATAAATTTGCAAGGTGTGCTGTTTCTCATCACTGTAAAAGAGGGAAAGACTGAGAGATGATTGATGGCCATAGGGGACACCTTCAGGCTTTATGCAGACCTCCTTGCTACAAGAAAGTATGTCTTAACTCCTGATCTGCTTATCATTAGGCCAAATGTGTTTTGGCTATTATAGTTTGTAGTAAACCTGGCAGAACTTAGCCACTGAGCCAAACCACCATAAATACAAGTCTGAATGCTGAAGTCTCTTCCTTGTGTTTTTGCAAAGTGTTTGAGAACCCAACCTTATACATCAGTAACACTGGAAAAAACCAACAGAGCTACAGCAGGGCCAGCACTGAGACAACCCCAGCAACCAACAGCTACACAGGTGGCAGCTGCCCGGACAGAAAGTCTTTTCTTTCTGATCTGTTTTTCTGGTTTCTGGGGACTTTCCAGATACAAGCCTAGAAAAAAACCCACCACACATTTCATATTCTAATCATGTTTTAATATGAAATCCTATCCCTCTTTCTACAGCTACATTGTATTTGCTCTAGCATAACCAGGACAGGTTATTACCCTGGTGTGGAGCTGATGAGAGACTGAAAACAGGAATTTTCTTCAGATCTAAAATCTCTGCCTTGGACTTCTAAAGCATTTTCTTTCCATAGACTTGCTTTAGGCCTTTGTTTAGGGGCTTGTAGGTTAAAAGAAACCGCTGGTAAAATCAGACAACTGTGAATAATTTTATCGTACAGTACAGAGTTTTGCTTTTCCAAACACTGGAAGACTCAAGCAACTAGGGAAATCTTCCCTACTCACAATTCAAAACCTGTTTCGGCCAGCACCATGATCCAAAAACACATTCCCCCAGCCTCTCTCAGGGTTACAAGCCACTGCTGCTAGGAGATACCAAAACATCCTTCTCTCTGTTGAATGGCACATCGCATCCATCCCCATGAGCCACTTCTCAAATAAAGTACTGCCCCCCAAAGCAGTTGGACTCATTATGGTTTTGCATTTACGCTGGTTTTGGGGAATACAGTATTTCATCTTAAATGAAGAGCAGAGAATAAATGTACCACTTAAGCATGATTTAACATAACAGAACTGGAAAAAAAACCAAATCGTCAGTGTGGGTTTCCAGCAGAAACAGCTTTTCTAATCACTGCGGTAGGACCTGATGTGGCACCCTGTCCAGACTGCCCAGTGAGCCCTGTCTTGTGTCTTGAATTGCGTTCACGTGACAAAGTCCTAGAACTCTTAAAGGCTTTAGAGAAATGGCCCAGGAAAAGGACTAAGGCTGCTTCCTCTCCCCTCCCTTTCCTTCCCCTTCCCTTCTCTCCCTCTTTCTAATTCAGAAGAAATGTGTGACTGTGCCTGATCCAGACCAAATACAGGCTTACGGGGCATCCTATAAGGCACATATCCAAACTTCACTACCGTCTGATCATGCCACAGTCACACTAATTAAAAACCTGACATGGCAAACTGATGAGTTTTGTTTGGACCTGTGTAAAGCAGTATCAAAAGAACAGCCCAACCTTTCAATTAACAAGAGCCCAAAATATACACATTAAACCTCCTATAAAATTTGTATTTATTATGCTACTGAGGATTAAAACAAAAAAAGCAAAAACCCAAACTCCATTAAAGAAAACAAATCCATTGTGTTTTTCTCATTAAAAAAAAAAAAGTACATATGAAACTACTAAAAAACTGCTATCCTTTTTTTGTTAATCCCCATATAGTAGCAACATAAAGGATAATTTCTCTCCATGCTAGTTGATCATATAGGTACCTTTTGCTAAAACCACTGCTAAAAACAAGCACATTATGAAATATAAATTCATGCTAAGGTAAAAATGTTGATAACAAACCCAACAATGTAGTAATAACACTATTGGAAATAACACTAATGGAAAAATAGAGGGATGAGAGTAATGGCCTACCAAATGCTGCCTCAAACTCTTTTTCTAAACTTATTTTTTTTTCTGAAACAGACAGTAAACACAGTTGAGAGTACTAAACTCTTCCTGTGATTCAGATTGCCTGATTCTGTATCTCTTGTTTGGAAAACAGGTAATAAGTCTTTTGATGTTTAGCTAAAATAGACAGAAACCCTTGTGATGTTAAATGGAAAAACACTTCAACAAAAAACATGAAAATTTAACTCACTGTGACTTTACTGTTACATTCCCACCCCATAAGAGAGGGTCATCTCATCTCTTGTCCTGTCTAGAAGCAGCCTCAGAGAGAGCCCAAGAGAAATAAAAATAAGGAGGAACAGAATTTCTCAAGACCCAGACCAAATGCTTGCCCCTGCTACTTAAAATCTGTGGCAAGTAGATGTCAAGGAAGGTACGAGCTTATCTGGAATAGAGAATACACCTCAAACGTTTTATAGAAAGAAGAAAATCAGCTATGAGTACAGTGACTTTGACTTTAAAAACAAATACATTTAAATAAATCTATTAAAGAATTAAAATTTCTTTAAAATATTACAAGTTCTAGCAATTCATTAATTTGAAGACTTAGGATAAAACATTTCAACATATTAGTCAACCTTCTGATGTTCATGAAATCTTTCTAATAAAGCTCTTAGCATGTTTTCTGGTGGTTTTTCATGTCTGTCTCTTAGAGTCTGAACTACAGTTTTTGCCTGTTAAGAAACAAAAAAAGAAAACCAAACACATCTGGTAGTTGCAGGAACTTCAGTCTTTATATTCATGACGTACACAGATAACATACATCATCTAAAAGGCTTTAGCATTTATTTTCTAATCTGGAAATGCAGTTATACAGGCAATGTTTGGAGGGAACCCCCTCCCAGTAAAGTCATTTTGAAGAGTTTCACTTCTAGCTACCGACATATTACCGTACATTTGACAATAGCTTAATTCCTCCAAAGAAGTTTGCCCATAGAGAGCTCAAGTAGGACTGCTGTTTATATCCAGTTCATTCTCAATGATGGTTATGTACATGAAATCTTCCCTGTATCATAAAAGCAGCAAGACATATGGAATAAATAATTAGGAGATATTTCCCTGGTATTTTAAATGTGAAATGACCAGACTGTGCTCTGGCTGAGTAAGCCAGAGTCAGCAGGGGTGGCTCCAGGGTGAGTGATGGACCATCTGGCATTTCTTCCACCTGACAAAGCTCCTCACCTGTCAAGAATATGAAACGTTATAATAGTAATTTTATACCAGTCAAGTTTTGAGGTAACAAAACCTCCTGATGGACCTGTCCTGGTAGCATGGCCTGGATAGTAACTGGTGGTATGGCAGCAGTGCGAATGTAAACAGCTCGTGTGGACAGGACACGCAAAACTGCCTGGTCTGAGAGGAGGTTCCCCCGAAACTGAGAATCAAATGAGGAAACTAATATTGACAATGTTTGTTTACAATAGGCATCCACTGGATTAAGCAGCAACCAGGGCATTACCAAGAGGCTTTTGAGAAAAGAGTCAGCCTGAGGAGAAGTATAAAAGACGGAAGGAAACTTGTGACTGTGGGGTGAGACCTGGGGGTGGCAAGGTGCTCAGTGCAGCAACCAGACCCCTGCCTCGGATGCTGCCAGGAGTCACCCCGCTGCCATCGCGTCCCCGTCTCGGCCTGACACCGCATCGTCCCCGTCCCACGGGGAGAGCAGGGCTGACAGGATGGGGTGCAGCAGCAGAAGGACCCAGAGCTCGGGGTGTGTGCAGGAACTCATGGGGTGCCCTCTCGCCAGCGGATGGACTAGCAGGCGGCAGGGAGCTGCACTGCGATGCACAAAGCGGGAGCAGCCCCATCTCCAGCAGCAGAACGTGCACGGCCAAAAGACTGGGGCTGCGCCTGTCACCTCCCCGTCCTGCAAGAGAGGGGTGTGCACATGTGAACGTGCTCCTGTGGGATTAGAAATTTGGGGGATTAGTTAGAAAAGAGCATTTAGAAACTTGTAGGTGCTTTTTAACATTTTGCAAGTGTCTTGTACTCTGCTTTATCTGTTGACACGCTGGTATTGATCCAGAATGTGAAGTTCACTAATTACATGTCATTAATTAATCAGTAAATCACTTTGAGCCTGATTTAAGTCAAAGCCCGTGAGTCAAGCAAGTCTCCCTTGTCACATTCCCTTATGCTAAAAAAGTCGTATGCTATTAAAAAAACAGTAAGCAATTAGCTTAAGTACCCCTGAATCACACTCAAGTTACAATAGCTCTTTAACTCAGATGATTGACTATTTCATTTCCTAGGGTAAATGTAGTTAGAAACTAACAAGCTGCTTCTTGATCCTCTAATTATACCGCTCTTCATCTCAAAGAAAGTTGCTGGTTTGGTACATTCCTGTGCCATTCCTCTCTATATGTGGTTACCCTGAGCTTGTAACAGAGAAATGAAATTTCTTATTTGTAAGTTATATTTCAGTAGGTAGACTCTCCTCACATTGGTCAGTGTTGTTTGCAATCAAACCACTGAATTTGGGGAAATACTTCCCAGATGAACAAAGTACAGTTTCTCATAGTCACATTGCACAACTAAGGAAATTAAAAATACTTGATGGGCCTAGAGAGTGCAGAAAGAGCAGAATGAAATAAAAGTTTCCCTTTCAGCAAAAAAAACTTGAAAATAAAAATGCAGCTAAGGCTTTTGGATCCTCAAATATGAACTGGGAAGCAAGATGGTTCAATGACTAGTTCAAACAACATATCCCATAGAATTTTACTGAAAATACTAATCATGAAACACAGCAAATAAATTTAAAACCATATTATCCAAAGGTACCATGAAAGAAATACATATATAATTGTTATGAACTTAACAGAAAGAAAATAATAAAGTCACCAGTCATTTAAAGTTTTAACATAAAAAGAATCTCTAGCAAGTGTCCAGCCTATTACTGCTACAGCTTTCCCAGCTTCAGACATTAAGGTGCAAGGCAGGGCATCCTTCCACCTGCAGGTCAGGACCTTAGCAGGAACAAGTTCAGTGCCAGAGGAAAACCCCTATATGGAAGACCTCCTTTTTATTATGGAAGAACTAACATGAAGCTGGTTTACTGCAGATAGGCAAAGGCATGTCCCTAATTTGCCACCCTGATTCTTGGAGGCTATATCTGTTAGATTAGTTTTGTTACCCTGCAGTTACTTCAACCAGTAGGATCTTGTTTTGTGGTTGGTGGTGGCTGTTGAGGTGAAAAATTAATTGCTTCTATAAGCTCTTGCCTATGGCCATCTCCTTTGATTTGTCTTTCTTTGACACCGCTTTTTGGCCTGAAAGCATAATAAATCTCCACAAAAGTCTTGCATTCTTTACACAAAGCTGCTGCCCACTCTTTAGACTAGAAACAATCTCTTTACTCAGTATGTACATACTGTTTTGTATAATGGGTCCATGACTAGGACTCTTACACAATGCCAAAAACCGTGAACTTGCAAGCAAAAATTAGTAAGCAACAGAAAAGCATAAAGTTATTATTTTCAGAGCTATACTGGAAAACAGAGCTGTAATAAAGCACTATAAAACTTCCTTATAGGAACAGTCACAGAAAGCTGCACCTACAAAAACTAGCCCAATTCATAGAGAAATATACTTTACCGTAAAGAAGAATTAAAGCTACACATCCTTAAATTAATTTTGTAAGATGTCCCCGACGTGCGCACAGTCTCAGGATGTGGTCTCCTCTGGCTTAAATGACATCAGCAGCACTTCCAAAAGCGCAAATGAATAGCGTCCGCTTGTAAAATAAATGGTCTGGTCCATTATCTAGGACTATGTAACTGGATACAATTTAACTGCATGTACTACCGTACAAAAAAAAGGAATATAAAAAATTAAACCAAAGGCCACAATGGGCAGGAGCAGAAGTATTAGGTTAAGAGTGTCTGATAACTGGCAAGACCAAACAGGTACCGTTCCAATTAATTATGGTTCCCACAGGATTCAAAGGTGCTTTGAAGACAGCAGGCACTGACAATATTCATTTGGGCTGTGAAGACACATGGAACAAGGGACAATCAAATCCATGGTACAAGGATTATAAAAGTTATCTGTTATCTTTCTAGTCTTTCTGGCTTTTGCCTCCAAGTGTGAGCTAGATGATTCTTCATGTAGGAATTAATGGTACCAGCAATAACCAAGGGGACTCCCCGGTATTGCCACAAACCAGTTATCTATTCTGTGGCAATTTCTCTACTCTGGTGAAATGTCACATATGCTTATTTGGCCTGGTTTATACAGAAAAAGAAGCAGAAAAGAAAGCACCACCACCACCAAAAAAAAAACCAAAACAAAACACAAAAACACACATGCAAAACCAAACCAAAATAAAACAAAACAACAACAACAACAAAAACCCCAGAAACCTTCACTGTATAAAAATAAGAGCAATTAAAATTCATATTCTGTCCTGGAATCAAAGGATGTGGAGCTGTGACTGAAGCACCCCTTTATTTCTTGTTTTCCAGTAGACTTTCTCTTAAACACTATTGCTTTGCTTCTGTGAAAGCAAAGTATTTACTGTTTAACAGTGTTATTGTTTCACTGTCATTGCAAATGCTGAATAAACCATAACAGCTAAGGCAACCACAATGATTACAAGAACCTGCATCTCCCACAGATTTGTCTAGTGACACAATCTGAGTACAGCTACAACATAATTAGAGGATTCTGCCCATTACTAGAAGGCTGAGACTTAAGGTGTCTTTAAGAAGGCAATTAGGGGATCAAAAATGCATCACATAGTAAGTAACAGACCTAAATAACATGCCTGGATATCATGTTCGCTTTATGTCCTTAGAAACATTTGTTTGGCTCCTCAACCATTTAAAGAAAATATCGAATCTAGCTGGGACAGCTTCATGTATTTCAAAATAAAAGCAAAAAAATGTTATGTGCTGAACAAGAATTAGAAGTGCAAGGCTTTTGGGACTGTAAGAGTTAAATTCTCACCGAGACAATGATGCCATATAAAATTACTTTCTTGTGTGCCAGATCACTCATATCTAAGTGACAAAGGGGACTTTGACACAGAGAAAAAAAATCTCTCACAGATGGTCACAGAATCCTATGTCAAACTACCTGGACCTCATGATTTGCATTTGCTCAGTGGACTCTAGTCTTTACAAAAAAAGCGAAAAGGAGATAATACTGAGACACCTCTAGTTTTGCAAGTCACAAATAATATTTGAGTATCTGGTCATTTATACATTGGCAAATCGCTTTTTAGAGGACTGGAGGGTCTTTGAAGCTTAAGCCAATTGTACATCCTTCTGTGTACATCTGCAACTGGAGAACTGCCATTTCCTCCAGTTCTTCCTCTTTATTAGACACTATTTTCAAGATAAAAGAAAAAACCCTCACTTACAATTCCATAATTTTCCAGACAAGTTCCACAGATATGTCACCATTTGCCACCTTCTGTCCCACAGTTCATTGGAATAATGTCCCTTTAAGCCATCCTTTCTCTTATAAATGTGAAGCAAAAGACTGAAAGGGTACAGAAGACCAGGCAGAAAAACCTCAGGTACAAAAAGCATCATAACCAGCATTTGGATCAGCCAGAACCAGTGCACACATTACAGAAAGTCATCTAGATACTTCAGCTGAATCGGTTCTTCCAATACATAAATTGCAGAGATTAGAGATTCTCATGTATGGCGTTCAGGTCTATGTATCCCTTCCTGCTAAGAGAGAATACAGTACATTGAGTTAAACACTCTCAAATATTTCCCTCAGCTTATCCACTACAGAAAGATGATAGAATTATTTGTCTTTTGTAACACGTAACACAGAACATTTTACTATGTTTAAATACTGTTCTTAATCTTATCATCTGCTTATAAACCAAGATGTTGATAAACTACTTGGGTTTTGATTATATTCAGATACATATATAGTCCAATAATTTCCTCCAAGAAAACAGTGAAGGTTCTTTTCTATAAGTTCTTACATAAACATATAATAAACCCTAGCTTGACTCAGGAATACTTGCCTTATTTCTCCAGCACTTCTCATACATGGGAAGGGAGATGTGCACGTAAGGCTGGAGCTCAGAATTACATGAGCAGGTAAGAGTTGCTGTGAGAATATCGTCTATTTTATACACATTGCATGTATTTGCTTTTGTTTTCTTTTTAACAGCTAATGATGCTGTTCTCATCTTCCCTCAACTTATTGTTATTTGGTCAGTATCTGCCACAGAAGTTAGCCTTGAAAAGGGATTTAAAAAGAAGGAAATAATGAAGAGATTTAAAGTCAGCTGGGAGGCAAGGTCACGTTCTGAGAAGCACGGGTAACAGCGGCAAAGCCAGGATCGCTGGGAAGCGGAGGTCTTTACTACCACCTAAGATATGAAAAAAAAATAAAAAATAGCAACAGATAGGTCTGAGAAGGGCTTTGAAGCTGAGGCCCAAGATGGTGCGTGAAAGCAAGGAGCAAGGAGAAGGAAACAGGTGAGGGAAGTGGAGAAGGAAGCGTTTCAGAACAGGACCTGCCAGAGGAAAGCAAGGGCGGGCAGAGGAGGGCAGGCAGCCTGGGGAGCAGGCTACAGAGCCGCTGGCTGCTTTGGCTTTATTCCTGTGGATCAGGTAAATCATTTCAGGTGCCAGTGGAAGGATATATTAACCTCATACCAACTCAATGTGACGCAGTCATAGAATCATAGCATCTCTCGAGTTGGAAGGGACCCAATTGCTCGCGTACACTTCCAATAAGGGAAGCATCACATGAAGCTGGGTGAAGCCACATTCAAAATGAAAAAGGTGACGTCTCATGCAAGCTGATAGACCAGTGCAACTCACTGCTAGATGATGGGTCCAGGGGAAAACTGGACAAGTATCATGAGGAGAAATCCACTGTCTTACTAAACAGGCCACATGCCATCAGCTGCAGATGGCTGGAGAATGGGAGAGGATTAGGAGGCATTCCCACATATGTCTAGCTTTACCTGCTGCTGGCTCCTCCTGGGGGCTGCAGGATATTGGGCTTGGGTATTATAAAAGAACAGCCATCTTGTTCTTATACAAAAGTAATCTCTGCATTGCACTTGAAATGTCGTATTGTTTTCTTAAGACAAGGGGTATAATAATTCTCAAAATATTTCACAATTCACAGTTGAACTTTTAAACACTCAGCACATGGCTGTTGCTAAACAATTTGTGTTGAAAGATTTGTTTTACTGCTTTCTCAGTTTTGAAATAGGAAGGCGACATAGCATCCTAATTGCAGATGCAGTTATGCCCATACAAGTGCTACAACTGATGTAACCTTTACCTGTATTTCTAAAGTATTTAATTAGTATTGTGACAGATGTATCACAAGCCCTGACTAATGATGACATCTAATAATTTTGGTTATATCAGATGTAAGATGGTGCGTGATTCAGGATACAATTAGGTTTAAGATTTTTGTTTGTAAGTGGATGGAATTTGTTCTTGGACAGTAGTTGTGCTATTGTCACCTGAACGGTCAGTCCTTCTGCCTGCAAACTCCCCGTTGCATATTTCCTACATGAAACATCTTACAACTCCTGAGGACATCTTGCATCCTCATGAGGCTGTATAGCCTTGTCACCCAAAATGCACTGATGCAAATGGAATGAGACAGCACAGCAGACAAACCGCACAGCACATCACGCGTTGAATGTAGCTAACGTGAAGCCCAGTATCCCAGCTGCAAACACTTTGCAGAGGGCCTAAAAGCAGCGCAGGCATGTATGGTACACTTCTTTCTAATGCTCTCCCAGTGTCCAGGAGGCAGGCTAGCAGGTAAGAAGAGATCACAAAGTCCATAATTATTATCTGAGAAATCCTGTCCCAGTGATGCCTAGGAAGGCTTTGTAATGGTCTTCAGAGAGACCTGGGTTTCATGCATTTTACAGATACGCTCTGAATAATCTAAGTAGAGCTGAACAGCCAGTCCATCACTCAGTGTTTTATACAGAAAATCTCTCAAACCTTGCACATCATCATATATAGTCTCTGCAGTGGAGGCAAGGACAAAATCTGATGCTACAGGGCAGCACCGCATGGTCTGCTCAGCACTGCACTTTCCCTCCTCTCCCACCAACCTCCTTTTCTAAACACCTCCCAACTCTCACAGCAGGCCAGCAGGTCTCCCAAATAAAACCGTTTCTTTCACTCCACAACGATGCTTTCCCAGGTCGTATCTGCTCCGGTGCCTGAAGCAGGACTCCACGGCAAAGAAGTCCGTGGGCAGAACAGTTCCCTGTATCCCTGCACCGCACCACCGACAGCTGCTTCCCGATGCTCCCCCCGCTGCCCCCAGCGCCTCACCCGCACCGCACCGCCTGCTCCCCGGTCTCCTTTTCATTTCCACGCCCTCTCTCCGCCCCGTCCCCGGTCTCTCCTCATTTTAAGCTCTCCTGCTACTTCTCCTGCTCCAGTCACTACTCCACGACGCTTTGCTCAGCCTTGCCACTCCTCTTTCCCACTCCCAGTTTTGCCAGATTTTTGCCGCAATATCTTTTGTTGCGGAGTTTTGTTGCCACGTCCTTTCCTCCCTTCCTTTCTCCCCGCTCTGAACGCCAGCGAGATGCAAATATTCCTCGTCGGGAGTCACCGAAAGCACAAGAAGTCGTACAACCGCGGCCGCCCTTACGCAGGCGCCCCCAAAAGCCCAGCACCTCTGCAGCTGGGTAGCCTGGGACGCCGACAGGCAAAGCAGGGTGCTAAAAGCTGAACCCCCAATTCGGGTGCAGCGGCTGCTCCTTGAGCAGAGACCCCGCCACCACCGCGGCGGCGGGCGCCCCCCGCGACGGCTCGGCCGGGCCCCGGCTGCCCCCCGGCCGCAGCCGGGCGGTCCCGGGGCGGGCCCGGCGCTGACGGCAGTTCCGGCGGAAGGCGGCGGCGGGTCGGGGCGGCGGCGTGGGTCTCCCCGCAGGGATGGTGCAGGACCCGCGGGGGCAGCTGGTGGCGGAGCTGCTGCTGCGGGCGGGGGCGGCCGGCGGCATCCTCTGCCTCTGCTCCCGCGCCTTCGTCGAGTGAGTGGCGGCCTCGCCGCCGGCGCCGGGCGGGCCCCCGTTGGCCGCGTCCCCCGTGGCCGGGGGAGGCTTCCGCTGGGGGGGTGCGGGGAAGCGCCGTGCTGCCGCGGCCGTCAGCAGCGGGAGGGGCAGAGAAGGGTCCCTATAGGCTGTGTTTACCAAACGATACCAGCTATAGGGGGCGGAAAGGGGCGGGGGGGAGCTCACCCAAACGCCGGTTGCCGCGGGGGGCCCTGGCCGGAGCGGGCACGGCCCGGCGGGCAGCAGCGGTCCCGCCGGTGGGAGCCCGCTCCCTCCCCGGGAGCGCGGGCAGCGCTGCCTGGTCCCCGGCGGGGGCAGCGGCTGTGCGGGGCTCGGCTCCTTCTGCCCTTCCCCAAACGGGCGCGGAGGGGCCCGGAGCCTCCCCGAGCCAGGGAGGAGGAGCGGGTTGCTCGGCGAGGCGGGGGAGGAGAGGCGCTGCTGGCGGGCTGGCTGTCCGGGAGTGATTGGGGAGTGACTGGGGAGGAGAGGTCGTGGCCGTGAGCGGAGCTTTTGACGGTAAGCACGCTCGGTGTTGAGCTGAGGCAATGGCAGGGATGAGCTGCCTTCAGCGTTGGGTGGTGGCTGAAATATTTGCAGTTTTGGACTGAAGACACTAAATTCCACCTGCTTGAGCAGAAGGTTTTGCGGGCCAAAAGTTTAATTCCCGGGTATTCTGTGTAGCAGCAACGTTTTCTGAACATCTCTCGTGTAGGCTTTTCACGTCAGGCTTTAAAGCGCTGCCTTTTTCATGTTTTTCTTTGCTTCGTGTGTTTAGAATCACAGAGCAGCCCAGGTGGGAATGGACCTCAAAAGGTCATCTGGGCCAGCATTTTGTGGGAAAGGGAGCCCAAATGAGGTTATCTAGCACCCTGTCCCATCGCATCTTGAAACCTCCAGCGATGGGGACTCTACCACGTCCCTGGAGAGGTTGTTCCACTAAATGATTGTTTTTACTGGAAAAAAAAAAATTGTTTTAATGATGACCTTCTGTGTCAATGTCTCTCTTCGTTTTTACAGAGATCGAAAATTGTATAAACTGGGATTAAAAGGATTTTATGTCAAAGATGACAATGACAGTACAGGTAAGGTAATAAAATGTATTGTGCAATATGATGTGCAGTTATACTTTAAAGTGAGTTATGTGTGGTTATTTAAGGTACAGTAGGACTGTATAACTGCTAACCTATAGCAGGTCTTGTTTCTGGCTTGGTTTTCAGTAGTTTTGTTATGGGGATGGATGTGAATAATAACTTAGTACTTGCATTACTTTCAAGTTACTATAATCTTGATGTGGAAGTTTGTGTCAAACCAGGTGCGATGCTTATTCCTGTTCACACAGACTTACCAGCTCGCATAATCTCCACCTGGCACACAGAGCAGATTAGCTCACAAGTGCCTGACCTGCTGTCAAATCATGATTTCAACTTCCTTAGCTCAAAATTAATTATATTATGGAGGGCCTGCAAATCCTAAATGTTTACCTGGGAGTAATACTTTCCTGCTGCCTCTACCCCAGCCTAGGACATTAGTTGTTGCTGATTAATCTGCTGGGCCAGAAGTAGAGAAGAAGTAATAGCCCCGATGGGGAAAATTATGATTTGCATGTACATGAGGAATTATATGAGGAGGACCAGAGGAGTAAGTCTCTCCCTACTTGCTTGTATTTTAGGAATAATCATGGTGCGTGCTTTGGCAGATTCAACACTAGCACCTTGCTCCATCCTCCCAAATTCCTCGCACGTGCCTGTCTGAACATAGCTCCTTTGGTATCTGATTTTTCCATTGCTGTCTCGCTAGCTCCAGCATCGTATAATAGCTTGATTTGAAAGGAAGGAGTCTGAACAGAAAGGAATGTCCATAGAAGCTGAGAATGAATAGCACAGGATAGATAGAGGTAGTGTGAATGGAGCGAAGAAGGAGAATGTAAACCATGGTTTTTGTGCATATATGACTGAATTGTGGTGAGAGTAATCAGTTAAAAAGAGAAGAGTCTTGCGCTGTGTGATAATTTGGCAGTAAATATATCCTGACAAAAAAAAAAATTAAATTTTTCTGTTTTATCAACTGTGTCAAGAGCTTTTGTATTTCATCAGTTTCATCAATATATAGTTCCTACTTTCTCAGTCATATTTGTCATTTTATATACATATGATGTTGCTTAAAAATTTGATAGATGTGTAAGCAGTGGTTGATCAGTTATTTTTGAGATAATTATGTTCTGTAATTCACACATTACATTTTTGTAAAATCATACTATCTTTGTTAGTGTATTTTTCAAAGATTTGTAACAAAAGCAGCAGTTTCTTGTATTTCAAGCTTGCTCCGATACATGCCAAAAGAACTCCTGTAAAGAATTTTCTTTTCCTAATACTAATTTTTCTGTTGTTTGCTGGGCGTTATTGTAGTTCGCTCTGCAAGTTATTGAGGTGAATGTTTCTGGTGGGTTGATCCCAAGCATCCACACCCTCTACCCCAGTTTTTATTGCTGAGCGTGGCAGTATGGGGTATTGACTATCCCTTCAGCCAGTGTAAGTCAGCAGTCCCAGCTGTGCCCTCTCATGATCTCTTGCCCATCCCAGCCTACTCGCTGGGGAGGGCAGAGTGGGGAAAAGAGAAAGTTACGATGCTGCGCAAGCACTGGGCAGCAATAGCCAAAACATGGGTATGTTACCCACCCTGTTTCAGCCACAGATCCAAAACACAGCACCCTATGGGCTGATACGAAGAAAGTTAACTCCATTCCCAGCCAGACCCAGTGCAGTGTTTTGGCTGTCGAAGTTAAGTTTTGGTTTCTACTGATGCAGAAAATAAGGTGCTCGTGATGAAAATTTTAAACAGGAAAGGAAACTTAAGAGGCAGTTCTGCTAATTTTTGTAGGCCATGCTGTTGTATTGAGGTATCAGAACCAGATTATATTCACTTAATATAATTTGTTAACAGAGGAGGAACAAGTGTCTGAGGAGGAGAACCGTTGTCCCCGTGTGAGATTAAAGGTGGATACTAATCATGCTCTCAACCTGGAAGAAGTTGAACTAGACTCGGAGGCCGAGCTGATGAAGAGTATGGGATTGCCTCTTCGGTTTGGTGGGCAGTCAGCCCACAGGGACTTTGTGGTAAATCTTTATTTGCTTTATTTGTTCTGTTTACTTTGTGTTTCCAGACATAGGGACAGGTCTGCTCCTCAGTGATTTTTGAGACTGCAGTTCATGGAAATGTATCTGAGCTGGCTTTGAGCTGCCTGCCTCACATACTTGTAACAACATACAGCACTGTGGTCTGTCCAGTTTGTAAAATCCACCTGCCAATCTGACTAAACAGGGTCAGGCTGTGCTTTGTGCTTCCCTATCTATATTCCTCTTGCTACTAGAGAGAGCTCATTTAGAACAGCCATGGTAATGATGCTCTTCATCAGGACAACTAATACACTCCAATCTGAGCACATGTGTTCACACTGTCCGCTTTAACCATTTAGCTTTAGATACTAATAAAAAACGCTAGTTTCTCAGACACCCCTTGCAGCTGATAAAGCCAGACTGTTTGAAAGGACAGGAGTGAGGCTTGTGTGCTCTGCTTCCCGTAGGGAGCATTTGGACTTTAGAGGAAGACTGAAGTTTTTCACAGATGAGAAAAAGACAGTGGGATATCCACATTGTCTGCTTTATGGACCTCCCTGGCGGTGAGAGAGTACTTTTGTGCAGAGCACTCCATGGTTCTGACCTGATTAATTTGTAAATAAATAGGAGAAACTTGTATGCTATTTTAATGGATGGCATGTAAATAGACCTTACAGGCAGCCAACTTCAAACCCAAAGTATACATGCGGTTTTTGTTGCTGTGTAGTAGTACTGCAAATAAGTTGAATGAGAAAATAATGCATGTTTTTACTAGATTACTACTAAGCATTGTGCTTTGCACTGTGTGTATTAACATGACATTATGAGGGATGTGGATGAAAGATTAATGCTGGTTCTCTGACCCTAACTTCTTTATAGTCCACCTTATGCATTTGTCAGTGCAACAAAACTAGGGATTGCAGCTGATGGGACATTTGGAGTAATACCTGTACGTTTGTAGTCTTTTGCCCATGGGGGTTGTAGTCTCTCATCACTGCTGCCTTTTTACCTGCCAAACTTAGTTTGGCAGTTTATGAAAAAAACTTGGCAGATTTGTCTGATAAAAACATCCAAGAAAAGCAAGTTTTTCTATCTTGTTTATATCTGTAAGCACAGGAAGCCCCACTGAAACAAGTGGAGTTGTATTTGATGAAACCAACAAGTTAACTTAGTGTTTCCTTTCAGTAACAGGTTCGTGTCTTCTGTTCCACTAGACGCTTCTGTCTGTAATGCTGGCTTTTTTTGTGTGTGTCTTTCTATAGACTTTCTCACAGCTCTTTCTCACAACTTCCTCAGAAATGTCAGCCAGGGTTAGGCAGCGGGGCCCTGTCAGACCCATAAACCCTACAGCCTTTTGTGGGGATAAAGCTAACAGCAGGGTTGCCGTGAGAGGGAGGGTTACAATGGAAATGCAAATGTGCTTGGAGAGAGGACAGGAAAAGACTGCACATACATCGTGGACTTCTAAGTATGTTTTTCCATTATATTTTAGGCAACAGAAAATTATAGAAAGAGGAGTAACATGAAGATTATGAAAAAGAAAAAGAAGAAGAAAAAAGAGTTACAGCAAAAACATGAGGCTAAAATGGGCCAGGAATGCCAAGATCGAGCTTGTGGTGGTCATACCCAGTCCGTTTCTGGTGAGCTGGCCCTAGCTACAGAGCAATGTGAGAAGAGCAGCAAAGCTCAGGTTGCAAGTGAAGGGAACTGTGAAAGTTCAGAAAGTCTGGCAAATGAGGCTTTACCCAGTGAACTTAAAGAAAAATGGGAGAAGTACTGGAGCGAGTACGGAGAGGGCCTTCTTTGGCAAAGTTGGCTGGAGAAGCATCAAGAGGCCTCATTGTCTGAGGCCACCACAGCCTCTGAGCCTTGGAATAGTCCGGACACCAGGGAAGACTGGGAGCAGCATTATAGCGAACTGTACTGGTATTACTGGGAACAGTTTCAGTACTGGACAAGTCAAGGATGGACTACCGAGAGCTCACATGGTGACAACGTGGAAGCTAATGGGGTTACCCAGGAGACGGGTGTTTCGGGAAAAAAGGACTTGGTTAGCCCAGGGGCTGACCAGAGTGAAGTGCTGAGCTTGGAGCTGTCTCCCTCTAACACCAAAAGTGAGGAAACACTCCCTGCAGGTGCTGAGCCCCACAGTGAAATAATCTCTGGGATTTGTAATTTAAATCTGAATTTGGAGGAAGTGGAGCAGAGCAGTGCAGCTCTAACAGTAGCCCACCAAGGTAGTCAAGAGCATAGTTCATCGGACAGTGAAAGCCAGAAGGAGCCCTGTGATGGAGGAACCAGGAAAAGGAGTGCATCTTGTGAAAATAAAAGTATTAATCAGTCAGGTAATACAAAATCAGCCAAAATTGATTCTACCAGAATTTTTCTGAGTGGTTATATATAAGAAACAAGGGCATGTCTGTGTTATGCCATTTTAAAAAAGTCAGTCAAGTATTTTGTGGAATGATTGCATACTTGGTTCCTTCTCTCTGCTTTTCTGGGTGATCTCTCTCCTCTGTAACCTGTATATTGAATGTGTTCTTCAGCCTGAAGTGATTTTAACAGAACGTGTGCTTCATAAATCTTCAAATGTACTGCAGAAAGTGATGAGAGAGCACTGTTAGTGTGCATTTATTTATTTATCTTAGTATTGGTATTGCAGCTGTGCCATTCAGCTGATGTATCTTTTCTCACTGGTAGTCTAAAATGAATGAAAACTCAGGTTGATGTTCTCATGAACCTGACAAATTTTAAGAACAGCTTTTTGAGAAAAAAAATAGTTCTGCAGTGGTGGGCTTGGGGTTATTTTTGCCTTCTGTTTAAAAATGCCATGCTTGGAAAATAAACTCTTGTTTTGTTGTACTGTGTTACTGTGGACCAGATGTCTTCCAGAGGTCCTTTCCAGCATTAAGTTATCAATTAGGCAGTGAGCCACAGTCGTCTTTACAACCCCAGATTCATACGGTCACAGCTAGTGCTAACAAGTGAAAGTGCCAGGTAATGTAGTAGTACGGTGAAAGCCGGTGGCTGTTCCTTACACTACTGGAAGAGCTTTTGTGAGGGAGGTACAAGAGTGGGCGGGAGACGTTTTTGCCAGCCAGTTCAGTGTGCAGAAGAAGGAGAGACCCATCTCGTTTGCCTGCCAGTTCTTCCTGCCAGCGTTCCCTGTAAGCAGCAGTGGAAGGTCTTTCCTGATATGGCTTCTCCTGCTGAAGAGGGGGGAGGAAGCACGCGAGCTAAGTGTCAGCAGCTCGGGACTTCTGTTTGGTGGGAAACCTCTGAGTCCACTGCTAGTGACTTTCTAAGGAAGAAAGAAGTAGTTGTGGTCCCATCTTGATCCTACAGTAGAGTTAGAGTGGGAGAGGTGAAAGGAAAATCTCCTTTCCAACAAAAAAATGAGAGGAGCATTGGAATCTTCTCTTACTAAATGTATGTGAATATCTTTGTATAGCTAATGAAATGGAAACAAAATTTACGCACAAGGAAGAAACTGTTTTGAACTTGTACCTTGTAGGCATTTTATTTTTCTTGGAGACCTGATGTAATTTGAAGTTGGTCCTGCTTAAGATTATTAACTCTACAGTGTAACTAATACTGGAAGCTTGTATGGGTATGTTGTCCCTCAAACAAAGACAGATAAGGGTATGTGTGTTTGGCACCTGTGCCTTATTTGTCAGATTCAGGTAGGTATGACAACCTAGCTGTAGCTGCAGATGTACTTTGGGGACAGGAAGATAAGGAATTAATTTATGCAGAAGGAAAATATGATCTCATCTATCTTTTTTAGGTTCACAGGGGTCATGTAGCTTGAATTCAAATGACAAAGAACAGTTGCTGCCTTGTGACCAAGATGAAGATGAGGATGAAGAGCCTCCTGAATACAGACATGCCAAAGTCAAGAGAAGGCAAGTAATGAAATTTAGACAAGCGTTTTTCTCAAGAAGCCCAGGTCCAGAAGCCTCCTGATTTATAGTAACTATTTGTTTGATTGAGATTGTGAGTTAAAATTTCAATACAAAACCACATAGTCTTCCATGACTTTACCTGGCAACAAGCGGTGGATGTTTCTTCTCTTCCGTTGCTTTATGAAAACAATGTATGGCCTTGATGACTGGGCAAAGTGATGGTACTATTCTTGTGCCACTGAAGTATACAAGGTTGTTAAATTGGATAGGACAGCTTACTTACCTAGGTCTAATTAGCAAAGACGATACAAGAATGATAGTAAATAATTCGTATTGCTTAACTGAATTGTGTGCTGCCAGTAAAGTGTTTAGTGCTATGGCAATCATAAAATAGCTCATCTCTGCTTTGTCACAGGCTTTCTTCTCTAAAAATTTATAGCCTCAAAGATGATGAGGTGGCTCTTCCTCTCTAATAAATTTGCAAACTCAAAGGTGAAGGGATGGATGGAATTATTATCTGCTAATCATGTAGCTTTGGTTTTGTTGTAATATTTTGCCATTGCCATAGCATTAATAATAGATAATAACATAGATAACATAATAGATGATGAAGGTAATTTGGAAATAGGGTGAACAAACACTATCTTCATCAGTTTCATGCAGGGCTTGATATTGAATATTTTAAGAGGTCATTCAGAGTAGTTGGAATATTATAACCCAAATAGAAGGACATACGTCCCTATAATTGGGTAAAAAAAAAAAAAAAAGTGTGTGTTCATGTATATGAATAGGCTGGTGTTGTCTGCCTTGCTTAGTTTCAGCAGTGTGTGGAAGAACTTACTGAGGCCCCCATTTAAATGTTTTCAATACGTGAGTTTCTTAGTGGTATATCTGTAAAATAAGAGTGTTTTTTACGGTAAGTAACTTTGTCATCTATGTTTTTTCCTAGCCATGAACTGGATGTGGATGAGAACCCAGTGGAAGATCCTGAGGAAACCTGCTCTGTTTTGGGTTTCAAGTGTGGCACAGGACAAAAGTAATTGCTTATGAGGAACTCAGGGTTTCTTCATAGCAAGTCAGCTCTCTTATTATTCAAATAGACCATTCATCTCCATTCCCATTTTGTTAAACTTTTGAAGATGTTTCCCAAAGTTAGTCTCTGCTCTTAACAAAACTGTCATCCTTTGGCTAGAGAGAGAGATGCAAAGTTACAGAGGCTACTTAAAGAGCAAGAAAAGTGTTTTGAACCAGAAGTGTAACTCATAAGGTACTTGCAGTTATATAAACATTAAATGGCTGGTCAGCTACTTAAATTAGAGCTTAAAGGCTCTGACAGCAAATGGTCCTCTCAGTTTGGAGCTCAGTTATGAGCTTAGATCATAATTTATAGCTGTTTCATATTGGAATGAGGTTGCTTTATCCTGGTAAAATGTTGCAATACTAACAAAGTGTTGCTAGGGTGTTGACCAGTGAAATTTCATTTTTGGTGGTATGACCTAAAGATGTGGTGGTCAGCGCTGTAGAAGTAAAGTCGTAGGGCACAGATGGACTGTAACTTAGATCTAGCACTTCTGCAAGATGCAAGTTGTTTAGTACATGTATATATATATTTCAAAGAGGAGTGTGTTTTATAGTTGACAGTCTCTGTTCTACTTTATAAAAATTATTTAAGTGAATTGCCCATATTTCCTTTTTTTTTTTTTTTCCTAATTGCATTTGTCAGGAGACAAAAGTAGTTGTTTTGGAGGTTCTTTACAGCCACCAAAAACATGTTTTATTCTACTAATCAAGATATTTTTTCATTTCCTATTCTTCAGGCTGATCTGGGAAATTGTTTCCACCTGAAGTTATACACCTATTAGAAAAAAATAATTTAAAAATCTAAAGCAAATTTGGGTAAACATTTTCAAATAAAAATATTTAAAAGTTTCCATGAAGGTATATTGTTTTGCAGCTACATCCAGTAACATATAATTTAAGAGTAGAGCAGATGTCTCATGAAGAAATAATTTAGTCTAAATCATTTTCTGTAGACATCAACATTCATGTTAAAGCTTCCAGATTGGAAATTAACCAACTAAGGTTTTTTGGTTTTGTTTTGTTTTTTTTTTTTTAATTTCAGGTATGGTGGAATTCCAGATTTCACCCACCGAAGCGTGCAGTACTTGGAGAAAAAAGCAAAACTCAAGTCCAAATTCTTGGATATGCGTAAACCAAGGAAGAGCAAAAACACACACATCTTCTTTACAGAGGAATCCGAAATGTCTTGCAAAAAAAATAAAACTTTGAAGAAGGTAGGTTTAATTTTTAGTGCTGCTGTAATTCATAGATTTATTTTCTCCCTTAGCTGTTGTTGAATTATGAAAATGAAAAAAAACCATTAATTTCCCAGAGTAGGTGGCATTTTTTTAAGTGTCAGTCCACTGCTCTTCCCTGCCCCACCCTTTCGCCCGCTTAGGTGTAGTTAGGTTAGGGTGGATATGGAGAGGCATTGGTGGACTCTTGGCAATCTATCAAAAGTAATGTGAGCTTAATGACGAACTTAGGTGAGAGTCATTCCTAACATCTGCATGCATCATTCCTTTAGAGGTGTGTGTGGGTTTCTATAGTTACTAAAAGTATCTCTGATTTTAAAATGCCTGTTAGGGCATTCGTTAGTGTTGGCATTTCATCAGTGAGACAAAAATGTTTGTATAGGTTAGTGTATTTCATGTAACTCCATGTTCTTAGTAATTTATATAAACATTTTTGCTTATGCCTCTACCTGCATTTATTTTCACCTATAACTTTATGCTTAATATTTTTTTTTTAACTCTAGAAATTAGTAATGAGTAGAAAAACTTTTTCACTGTAGATTTTTATTAGTTGACTCTCTTTAAAATCTGTTACCTCAGATTTTCAATGTTACTTTGCCGCCTTCTGGGATGCTTGGCATTCCCTAACACCCAGCTGCAAGACACTGTTTTCTGGTGGTGACAGCACATATTGTATTGAACTTCAGTCCTGTTGCTGTAATTTCTGATCAAAAGCTTGACCATTGCTGTCTTGTACCTGAGGCCAGTATAGTTTAAAGGCAACTTTAATTATGTGAAGGGAAAAAAAAAAAAAAAAGTTTTAAATTTCCTCAGACTTTCTGGTAAGGAACTGCCCCAGGCCTAGTGCCACTCAGAGCAACCGTAAGGTAAAAGTGAGCATCTGCGTATGCCTTTGAAGAGTCTGGACTAGCATCTGCACATGGGCTAGGATGTAATGTTGAGCTCTCCGCTGCGCAGCAGAACCCTTTAGCACAGGCACTGTTTGGTACATCTTGGAGGGGAGGCAACTGAAGCATGAAGGTAATTTTACCTGTTTACGCTAACCTGAAAGGCAGAGTACAGCTTCTTGGAAATGCAGATCAGAGAAAACATAGTTAATTAAAAAGTAGTAGTCCTGGTCACCTGTGCTGTGGCAAGTGTGACTATTTATATTTAAGATATTACTTGAGAATGATTTACTGTATTTATCAGTCAATTTTGTGGAGTTTCTTTTTTGCAAGTAGCTGGTATCTAGTTCGCAAAGACAACTTGTTTCCAAATGTTGTAAAGAGGGAGCACGATTAAGGACTTCTGAATGTTTTGCCTCTGGATATTTTACTTTTTTCAAAATACATGTGGTAGAGAGTGCATGCATGGCAGGTGCTTTTGAACTGTAAGGCTTTTAAACTGTGGTCTTGGTAGCTGGTTAGCAGCCCCATCTAATCGTCTGTGATATTTGACAATTACAGGTGGAAGAGTTCCTAAAGCGGGTTAATAAACCTGGGGAGGAAGCCACATCCCACGTAGCCTGTCCTCAGGGTAAAGCGGAGGCGTTGTCCGCCAGCAGCGACTCGGAGGATCAGGAAAGCGTTACCGTGACACAGACTGCGACCAAAAAACCTGAAAACCAAAAGCCGCCATCTTCCAGCGTGACCCTCGCAGAACCTGGAGCGCATAACCTTGAGGAGGATGCAGAGCGGGCGGCAGCGGGCGGCTCCGATGGCCAGGGTGCGGGGAGGCAGCTAGTCTCTCTGGATATTCCCGATTATCTCCGGGCAGAGACAGAGGATGTCAGCCAAGGTACCTCAGTTTCCTAGAAACTGGAAATGAATTTGGGAAGACTTAATACTGCCTTCCCAAATTACAGTGTTGTGTGGTATTTATTTATTCTGTTTGTTCAAAGACAACTGTTAGGTCCAAGGGGTAATGAGGCTGATTGCGAGCTGTGTTAGTGGAAGTAGCTTATTCCTGGAGCACCAGAATTCCAGGTCTTGTCTTTAATACTGGCAGTATTTTTTATAGATAAACAGTCATTGTTGATCCTAGACATGATCTAACAGGTCTCCAGTTCACACCCTTTTTCCCCTGTAAGGATGAGGGTGATTAACTTCAGGTAGATGCACAGACCATCAGGTTTTGGGTTCTCAGATGCATAGTGCTGAGCTTTGGGGAGGATGTGTTGTTAAAATTCTTTTTGGGGGGGTGGGCGGAAATCTGTATTATGAACTTTTTCTATTTAACACTGTAAACAAAGGAAAACAGGATTATTCAGGTTTCTACATATAGTTTAATCCTTCCTACAGTAATTCAGTTATGTTAGATTTCTACTGTAAAGCTCTTGTCTAGATTGGTCTTATTCTTTATTTATATAAGGACATTAAATTGGTCTCTGATCTGCTTGTTTGCTCACTAGTAGAGTTTTTGCCATCAGTTGAAGATGATGACTAGCCTGTCAAGGCTCTTAAATGAGTGAAGTGTTATGATTTTTAGGACTGTGACTGATACCTGTCAGGTAACACTATTCCCTTGAAATATGGGATGCTCTTTTTTAACTTAAACCACTAATCTGCATAATCTGGCAAACAGTAATGAAGGACATTTAGCAGTGTTGTTAAACATGAGCATCTTATATCTTAACTCTCACCTACCTACCGATTTACATTCCTAGCCTACAAGAACAGTGATTGTTAACTTTTGCAGTGTCTTCCAGCTGTAGATGAAAAAATTACCGCAAAGAAGAAGGAGAAAAAAGGGAGAAGAAGGAAAAAAATTGCACTGGGAGCTATACCTGCTGAGATTGCTGCTGATCCAGAGCTGGCCAAGTACTGGGCACAACGCTACCGGCTGTTCTCTCGGTTTGACGAGGGAATTAAGCTAGACAGAGGTGTGTTTAGTACGAAGTGCGCTGACTTGGTGGTATAAGATGTATCCAAACCTGTGGCCCTTCTCGCAGTTTATTACTGATTTTCTTATAAGAGGAGCATTACTGAGTGTGCGTTTGCACCTCTGGATAAATTGCATCTCCCAGCAGGCAGGCGAACCGAAGTCTTGGACTTCAGTAAGATGCCCTAGCATGGGACATGCAGTTTGCATTAGTTCTGATGTTTGCCGAAGATCATACTGTACCCAAGTTGTGCTTTGTCAGGACTTTTTCAGAAACTTGATGACATTTTTCTATTTCTATATTTTATAAAATAATTTTGTGAAAATTCCAAATATGCTGATGGATCTAGTTTTGTTGTGTTTTGTTCTGACTTTCAGCAGTCGCTTTCAAAGTTACTTTTTTCCCTGTTTACATGGAAACCACTTCCAAATTGTAAATTTATAGGTAAAGGAGGAATTAGGATTACTGTTTTTTTTGTATCTTGGGTTTGTTGGTTTTGTAAGCCTTTAACTTTTAATGCTCTCCCACATAAACACGTAGACTATTTGGCAGACCAGACATCGCTGAAAGAAAATAACATGTCGGATAAGAGAGAACATATTTCTGGTTTTATTTGTTACAAAGTATAATTGTGATGTATAAAGTTTTTTGTAGCTGTCTCAGTGGACTTGGCCTTGATAAGCCAGAATCCGCAGCACCAAGATCAACAAAGCATTTACCAAGATTCAGGCATATCTGTTTGCTTCGGTGAGACTTTGTTTGCTTAGCAAATCGCTGGACTGACCAGAGTTTATCATCTTTAAAGCCTGTATTTCCTGGTCGAATGTGCTAAGCCGAAATTGTTGGGATTAACGGTAAACCTTCAGTTTTGTGTGTGGGTAGGTTGTTTGTTTTTAATTTAGGTGACCTTGAAATGAGAGGCAAAAATACACTTCTTCCCTTTCCTTTGCAGAGGGTTGGTTTTCAGTTACTCCTGAGAAAATAGCTGAGCATATTGCCATCCGCGTTAGTCAGTCATTCAACTGTGATATCGTAGTGGATGCGTTCTGTGGGGTTGGAGGAAACGCTATTCAGTTTGCATTGACCTCAAAAAGAGGTAAGCAGGTGTTGTATATAACGGTTTATTTTTTCTTCAATCTTTTTCCCTAAAAATCTGGGCATGCACTTCGTTCACTGATTTTTATAATTTTTTTTTCAGTGCTTCTGAAGCAACAGAAGCTTTTTTGCTTCATCAGACTCACAGCACGAGCTTTCTGTTTTTAAAAGGGACCTACGAAACTGCTTTTCTATTTTAAGTCAGAGCTGAATTTGTGTTGTACTAGTCAAAGTTATTTATACGTGGCATAGTAACTAGTCTGTCGGATGCTCTGAAGATTGCTGGTAAAGGTCGAGTTCTGTTTGCAGTGCCAACCTGCAGAGAAGCCACAAAGCTGCTGCTTTTCCCAATTGTTACGCCAAGTCTGTACTCAAAAGCAGGTTACGTGTGAATAGTACTTAAAACACTTGAATGGGATCACCTGCAGGTGCAGCAGAACCAAACACAGAAAAGTGATGATAACTTAATATTAGTCTAAGTTCCTGTTGCCAGCTAATGAAATTGCAGTGAAACATTGAGAATGCTTTCTGTAAAAACATTGACTGCTTGATATTCCTCTGCTCATCAAACACTCTGGTAAAATACCAGCTCATCTAACACTTCTGAGTAATTTCCGAGCAAGACGAATGGTAGTTTCTCCTGCATTTAATTTGGTAGGCTATGATCCATTCTATAAATATTTTCTAAATTTCACTCATCTTTTTGTATTTCCTGGCTAAATTGTTATTTCTATGATTATGTACTGCCCTTGTATCACCTCTCTTGTGCTGTGTTGGGTGGTTTTTTTAAAACTCAATTTTCAGTACAATGCGATCAGCCACAGATAAATGTTTAACAAAGGAGAAGAGTAAGTTTCTAATTGACGCCATTTAAGCTGTGAGGCTGCTGCCAAGAGTGAAGCGAGAAGGACTTCCTCTCTTAGGCAGACAGCCTTACCTGTCCACTGCTTGAGCTGAGATGGAGGATTGTCATGGTAGAAGATGTATGACTGCCAAAAGCTGAAGCTTCCCAGCTTTGCAACAGCAGCTGAGGCTTCCCAGTCTTGGCTGCGTGGCTTCCCTTGCTGGTATGTAAATGCAGCGGTTCTGCTCTTGGTGGAACCTCTGCTCTTGCCACACAAGGGCATGTCCTTCCCCTCCGAGGAACTGTAGCTACATGTCTACCATGACCTACAAAACTGAAGTAGTCGCTCACTGCACAATAATAGGTTATAGATATGACTTGTATCTGGTGGCTGCAGAAGAACACCTTCCTCCTGAAACGTCCTTTTTGTGGTTGAGTGGCATTCACAGCTCACGTCAACATGAGCGTTTGCTCTCTCTCTCATTTGCAGTGATCGCTATTGATATTGATCCTGAGAAGCTCAGTCTTGCGCGCAACAATGCTGAGGTATATGGCGTGGCAGATCAGATAGAATTCATCTGCGGAGACTTCATGGTGCTGGCTGCTGACCTGCAAGCAGATGTTGTGTTCCTCAGCCCGCCCTGGGGGGGCCCTGACTATGCCACTGCCGAAATCTTCGATATCCAAACCATGATTTGCCCAGATGGATATCCTTTCAAAGTTACGCATTCTTGTGATTTTTCAGTCGTTTACAAGCAGTTTTCTCTCTTACTTCTCCTCCCTCTCTTGACATGGGCTTTGCATGTCCAGTTGGCTGACTGGGGATGATATGACCAGCAGGTGAAGTCCCAGATGTGCCACATTTGTTTAGTCCGCCTCCCCCAACCTCAGCTGTATGACATTGACCACCTAAAATTAAATATTTTAATTATTTTTTAAAAAAAAAGGTCATAAAGAGTTATTCTTAAAAGTAAAAAATCTTCTAGAGAATTGTAGTAGCTTCTTAACTTAAAGCATTAATTCAGCAGTTTTAACTCCTTTATATTATTTTATTAAAATACCCTGAAGTAATCAAATAGCCATGTGGTGTGTATATATAGGTAATAATTAGTTACGTGAGCTATGACTTTGTCATTCATTCCACTTTTTAATTGGTTTATAAAAGGTATATCTTATTTAAAATATCATACTCAAACTATTCTCAATCATAGCACCTGCCTATGACTTGGGAAATCACAGAAGAGTGCAAGCAAAACATTAACCCTTTTAATTAATGTATAAAATTCCATACTAACGTATTAACAGTGGTATTGAGCACTCATTCATCCAGGGAGGTAGTAGCATAGTAGTTTCATCAAATATGAAGTGTGGTGGGTTTCTTTGCCCCCAAAATAATCTCAGTTGTTTCCTTTTTGGCTAAAACGTAGCGATATTTGTAAGAGTAAGGAAATCTTTGTATGTATGTGTGAAAGAGACTCCACGAAATGGATTAGAAAACAAATATCAAATCAATGTACTAGCTATAAACTACATTCAAATTTCTCAAATACTTCTCTGTAGTTCAGTTAAATCTTCTTAAAGAGTGAGGTTTTGTTTTGTTGTTTTTTTTCTACTTTCTAGGGCAATAATGGTGAAATAGAGTTTCTGCATTTAGACAATACTAATTTCTGCATTTCAGAAGAATATCTAACTCACACACCCAGAAGACTACCTATAATTTAATTGCATAATAACAGAATTTGGGACATACCTTCAAAATGAATGAATATAAAGCAACTTCCCCATTCTTGTTTTTTTCCTTTACTGGTTTCTACATTTGAAATTTTCAGGCTCTCCAAAAAAATCACCAACAATATTGTGTATTTTCTACCTCGGAATGCTGACATTGACCAGGTGTGTTACTGGATAAGGGCTTGGTAATTGCAAAAACCTCATCTGGCTTAAAGCATAGGTATTATAAGCACAAACTTAAGACTTTTAGTCTGTTCAGCTGAATGTGGGGGTTTTTTTTGTTTTAAGTTTGGACCTTATGTTAAGTGATTTCTGTGTTTGCAGTACTTTTGATATATTTAGAAATGGGAGTAGTAGATTATTTCCATGATTTTGATACTGTTTCTTCATAAAGCAAGAGATTGGAGGTTCTTTAGAAGATCCAAAGCCAGTAGATTTCTTGAGTGCCAAACAGATACATCATTATAAAAGAAAAAAAAAGTTTTTAACCAGCTCTTACTATCTGATAAGTTGCTGAGTCCTAAACTTTCATGGCTTTCAGTTTATGAAGGAGTTGCAGGAAATCACTGTTCAGCCTGCAATCACTACTATCGCTGATTAGCAGATCAAAGACAAATGTCATGCCACCAGAGGCAGTACTGATGCTGTCCACCCAAGTGTGTGGTTCTATATGGGCTGCTTGCATTGCAGTGATTAGACAGTTGGATGCATCACTGACATGATAAGCACACAGTTTGTTTCACTGGTGTGGGGTTTTTGTATTAGAGATTTTTGTGAGAGTTTTTTTTTTTAAGTAGTTAGATGACTGTAACAATTCCCCTGAGTGTCTGGTTTAGTTTCCTCTGTGTATTTTCTATGTTAATTATGTCTCGTAGCTTTTTGCAAAGAAGGGAGCAGTGAGATGTTCTCCTCACCTGCAACATGCCGCAGAACTTCCCAGGATTATTTCCTGCTTTTCCAAAAGCTGTGTCTGACTTAGAGCAGGCAGGGTCTCAAGCCACATGATGGCTTGCAGAATTGTTGGTGGCAAACAGCTGGCTTGAGAAACAGGCTGAAATTCACATGGCCTGAGGATTAGCACACTATGAGCCCGCACCATGCACAGCACTGTTTGTACGGCAGGTGATGATTCAGTTGTGTTTTGCATTTCAGGCTGGTGAAATGTCAAAGTGGGTTACGAATCTTTGAACAGGGACCTTAATTTTAGGCAGAGTTTCTCTAGTTTCAACTTCTAACCACTGCATTTTATGAAATGTTTCATTCCCACGATGAAGAATGACCTTACCAGGTTTCTGCTCTGCCCATGAGAACTTTTTACTGGATTTGTAAATGGGCAAAAGTATCTACATTTCACTTACGTTCCCACAAAAGCATCTAAGAGTACTATGCACAGGCTTGCACCTATTCCTAGAGAAGAGCTTGGCACCTCTAGATGGTTGGGTTAGGTGTCTTGCCATTTCTACGTCTTGGTCTGGTTGGCTCTGAATGTTGCTGATGTGCTCTAAGTGTTCCTTGATGTACATCCATGGGTTTGCCTTTACACAAATGGTTAAATTTGTGCCTCCAGCATGTGGCTGGAGGCCTGGGCTCAGTTCAGTCGTCCAAGCTATGGGCTACTCTCAGGAAGAGAAATCAGCTCCTCATGCCTTTCTCTAGAGATTGTGCCAGTATAAGGAAAAAAAAACCACTAAAGGTTCGTGATCTGAGAGCAGGGAAAGAGAACATGAATCTAGCACACTGTTTAGGGAAATGTAGTCTTAATCCTATGTGGACAGAGGTGTGTCAAACATGACCATCCCAAACGTGACCTTAGTGGATACTCTGGTCCATAGGAGACTGGTTATGGGTTTGGCTGCCATCATCTCTGGCTGTATTTAGGAGTGAAGTTTCTGAATTTACTGCCACTACACTTCCAGGACTGTGCATCTCCAGAAGAAAAGAAGATTTATCATTGAAGTTCCTTAGTGGTTAGTGTAGACAGTTGTCTTCTCCGTTTGCTCATGGTTTTGCCCACAGTTCTCATCCATCTTACTATTCTCACAGACCAGATAAGGTGGCTTCTGCTGCAACAACTTCCTTGGCAAGGGCCTGTGGACACCACTGCTAGGGTGTAGTGATGTAGCGTGGCTTGTGAATGTAGTCCATAAACTCTAGGGGCCTATAAAAGCTTGATGAAGTAAATCTTCAACATTTTTTTTTTCAGGAGATTAATACCTGAAAACTGAATAACTCGGATAAGGCAATATTTGCTGAACAGATTATCTGATGCCTTAGATTTGATTGGAAACTTAAAAACCTAAGTTTGATTTGTGATGACATTGCTCAGGCATGTAAGATTTGCCTCTTCTGTGTCCTCAAAAATTAACTGTATGCTCATACACACATGTAAGGCTTTCAGAGATCACTTAGCTCCTAGAAGAGGTGGTCTAACATGCTTAACATGTAAGTTGTTAAAACTGAATTACTCTGCCTCTTGTCTCTCGTTGACTGGCTTGAATCTACAACTGAGGTGTGCTTGTGTGCTTTGGCAATTAAAATTGATTTAGAAGCTGACTTAATTGCCATTGCAAACCTCCATGAAGATGTTTATACTGACTGTAAGCTAATGTATCAGTGCAAGTTTGCTTGTCTGACAGTGGACCTCAAGCAAAAATGGAAATAAATGCCCAGCAGTTAGAAGCAACCTTACAGTAAAAATGCTGTTTAACCTTTAGCTAAGGTGGTGCAAATTTAGTGGAAAATATGTGCTGGTTTTTACAGTTAGATAGCTAACATAGAATAGGGATCCTGCTGCTGGTGTGAAAGCAGGTGGTAGCTGACCTTGACCTAGCAGTGTCAGAGGGCTCCGAGTTCATTGCTTTATTGGTAGACAAGACATCCAGCCTTGTTGCACATGATTTTATTGCGAAAACAGTGCTTAGCATGTCTGCAGGCATGGCCTTTTCTGTGTAGTTAGTCTTGTAGAGAGAGATGAGGTTCTTTGAATTCCCTTACAAAATGCACAGAGTTTAGGTGGAGAAGGAGAAACGAACTTCTGTACTTCTGCCTCAAGAGGGAGCAGCGAACCAGTGGAATATGGTCAGTGCGTTTACAAGAAATGTGAAACATTTCCCTTAATTGCATCAAATCTCCTTGTTTACAAGCGTGTACTTGTTAGAAAATTTGTATACGGGTTAGAAAATTTGTATACGGGTCCATTTTTAGGTCGAATCAATCTTTCAAAATATTCTTTCTAGTTAAGGAATAATCAGGACATATATATGTGTATGTACATACATAAAAATATATTGTTTTATTAATCATGCCTGTTATGTAGCTCATGTGTGACACCCTTGTTGGTACCCATCTCTTTGCAGCATCTTTACATCTGAGTCTTTAAGTTTTTTTTCCACAGCCCTTAAAAAAAAAAAAAGAAAAAAGAGGAGGAGTTGTGGAAACTACCAGTCAGAAGTATATTAATACTGCTTCAGTTCTGGGGGGCTAAACTTGTGTTTGGCTGCCAGTGGTGTTTTTGAAAAGTAAAGCGAAAAGGTTGACCTACTTAGAATTCCCACAAAGTAGGAAAGAATTAGAAATCACTGTTTCAGATAGGCTTGCATATTTAAATCAAAATTACACCCCAGCAAAATTGAGTGAAAACACTTGATAAATACTTGGGTAGCTGAAAACTGTTCTTTCCTTCTATGAGAAGAATTAATGGTACTAATTTAAGCTGATTTTATTAAAAAATAAAAGAGTGAATATGCATGCCTTGGCAAAATTTGGACGAAAATAAATTTCTTCCCCTTGCTCTGCTGTTGATTGACTCTAGTGGCAGCAGTGAACCTGTGGTCAGGGAATGCTCAACCTTCCCCAGCGTCCTTCCCCTCCTTGGCTGGTTCATTTCCACCAGATCAAGGGGAAGAAAGGTGATATCTGCAGGAGATCCTACATTTACATCTTAATACTCCAGCAATATGTAACAGACCTCCATGAGTGACTTGAGAAGCAAGCTTGTTGAGACAGAATGATTAAATGTTGTTTATGAAGTGTTTAGTAAGCTGTACTCTGCATCACTGTGCAGAGTGGGGAGTGTGTACTCACCTCAGGGACCAGGACTCATCCCACGTAGCCCGATCTCTTGCACAGACTGTTTTCTGTACCAGGTAATACTTCTGTATCTTAATATTTGCAGCAAAGGAGGAGGAACCTGGGATTTGTTGCTGTAGGACCTTCTTCCTAATGGTGGGATAGCTTCTTTTCACCTTGTTGCAGGAGGCACACTCAGCTACATAAGATACCAAAACATTCCCTCACATACTAACGTAGCGATCCTCCTGACTCTTCTTGTAAGCCGTGTGAGTGCTGCCATTGAGGTATTGTTCTCTCGCTGGTGGTCAGAAAGGAATCTGGCTGCATGATGGCTCCCCCCAATAAACTGATGAGCCTAAAATGTTGGTCACCTGGTATGCTGTGAGACAGATGGCCACATCAGCATCTTTACCAGCCTAGTGAAGTTTGAGAGATGGAATACTGAGGAATTGGGAGTTTATTACTTATCCTCATTGTGGATGGTTAACTGCTCAGATACTGTATTGTGCCTTGGTGATTATCCTAAACTTCTTAGCAGTTCTTTGAAGACAGTCATATTGTACAAATTTACAGATGGTGGTTTAATTCAGAAACAGATTTTTCTCTTTTAGGAAAAAGACAGTCTTATACATTTATCTATTTACCATGGCATTATCTTTAAACTTTCTGATTTTTAGCTGCTGGAGATGTTGCATGTTTAACATCTAGAGCATACAGTAGTGCAAGTTTTAATCTTGGGTCCCATGTTGGTATATTAAAACAGCAGGATAATTGAGGCCAATTTTCAGATAACATTTCAATCTTTGACTCTTATAGCAGAGCAAGCGAATCTATTGGAATAATATTGGTCTACTCGTAAGACAGAACATGAGTGACTTTGCTAATTGCAGATGATTTTGACAGTGAAGTGCCTGATTATTGTTCAAGTTGGGAGCTATTTTTCTGGGATAGAAAAGTTTTGGTCTCTCCAAGATCCAGCCTGTGACAAAGGAAAAAACAACGCAATTGGAGAAAGATTTGCCAGTGTCCAGAAGCCTTTGTCTCTGTGTAGGTGAGTTGAAGCTTAAATACAGATCCCTAGAAGGGATATGGCAGTGTGGCTCTGTTCAGACAGTTATAGCCTCTGTCTTGTGAAGTCACATCATGGACCATATTAACTTGCTCTACAGTTTTTACACTAGCAGGCTTCTTGGTGGTATGGGGTATGAGAAAAGATCTAAAAAAAAAAAAAAAGTGTCAAGCACTTTTCAAAAGTGGTATGACTGAAAAAGCAGCCCCTCTTCAAAATGTGAGTCTGCTTCACAATCCAATCCAGTTTCATAAACAGGAACTGGTTTATTTATTTAAAATAATGCTATTAAACTTCTGCAAAATGTCCCCTTTTTTAGCCAGCTATTTTTGGCCCTTGTAATAGTGTAGGGTAACAGAGGGAGAGGAGCAATGCTGCTTTTTGGGTAATATATGTCAAATAATAATATTTTTCTTTCTTTTAACCATTTTTGAGTAGTATTTCTTCATCAAAACATATACGAAGTTTTACACTTCATAAAGTATTGGAGTAAATTCCTAACATAAACTTGGTGGTTAAGAGAACTGTTAATTGTTGATTGCTGCCCATGTCAACCATAATTCTGTACATTTGGCAGACCAAACAAGATACTTGCGTTTAAAATTATGAGCAGAAAGGCATGACAGGCAAACATTGTCAGGTTGATAGTTTGCTGGTTTGTTTTTTTTGTTTGGTTGATTGGTTGGTTGTTTTTTTTTTTTTTTAGATGGCTGCAGATAACTTACTGCTCAGTATCTGCAGGAGGAGTTTTTCTGTGTCCTTAAAACTTTAAAGAGCACCTCAAGGGTTCCTTAAGCCTGTACAAAGGAAAATCTGTTTTTGTCTTTTAACTTTCAGTCAAGACTGGGTTTTTTCTGAACATGAGTCAAGACTGTAGCACTGCAGCCTACGTTATCCGTGACCACATCACTCTGATGGATGAAAGAGTTTTCAAAAATGTCTCTGTTCTTTGAACCTTGCTGAGAGGGGAAGCCGATCCAGCTTTTGAGGAGCATGGGTCTGTTAGAGGAGCACAGGACGGTGGGCGTACTACTTGGGGACGCAACAGCAGCGGCCCTGGGAGGATGCGCTGCGTGAGAGCAGTTGCATGGTGGACGTGGTGCAACATTGCACAGATGTGTGGGAGATCCGGTGGGAAGTGATACATGCTGTGCACTAGCAAGATGTTCACAGGCATATGCTCTACTATCTATATTATTTATGGTATTCTCCCATGTGATTCTGGCTGTATATGGAACTATATAAACTGGGATCATAATGCAAACTGGCAGCCTCTCTCCACTTAAACTAGCTAGTGATTTATTTGTAACCCGACAGTTGTAGGTCTGTCCATCATGAGCTGACCTACCGGCAGTCTGCTTGGTGTTGTATAGGTTTGTAACAAAACCCCACTAGAAAGATCTTATGGGCTGCATTTATTCACTCAAGATACTGTGTTTTTAAGAACTGACACAGGGTGGGAGGCAGGGAGAGGTTTACGTTAGTGTTTATGCACTGTTGATATTTTTTTTTTTTTTAACCAGTCACTTTTCAGACCTCTTCCTGTTTCTGTACTGAAAACTTTGTGTGTGTCTTTACTATTTAAAGATTCGGTGACTGGTGCAAAACTTTATAAATTGGATAGGTTCCTGGGTTTAGAGGTTTTTGGGTTTTGGAGGCGCGTGTTCGGGTTTTTTGTTGTTTGTGATAGCTATGCCTAACTTATTGAAATGTCACTGTTCTTGGAGCTTTTGCTGTCCTAAATGTTGGTGTTTCAGACCTGGCTTGTATTCCAAATACTGCCAGAAGATACGAGTTACCTTTTTATTCCTTGTCTAGTGTGTAGAGTGGTTCCCTGAGCCCAGAATTAAGCAAAGTGCTCTTGACCTTGATAGTCATACAAAGAATACACATCATGCAAGTACTTTTTTTTTTTTTTTTCCTTGCCTTTGTTCCCACCTCATCTTTGTCGTCCATTTTGAGAGAATCTAGAGTTAGACATCAAAGCCTTGTTCTGTCTTCAGGTCTAGTGCCTGGATGGGAGATGTTTGCTGTGTTTCTGGTTTTGAAAGTCCAGTTGTTACAAATGACTGGTCAATGCAGGGAGTGTAAAGATGGGTGAAACTCATTTATTTATTTATTTTAATTCTATCTGCTGTCACTCAGAGAACAGAAAATCATACCAGAGAGAGCAGTTTAATAAAAGAATATTTGATAACCTCTGCAATAAAGAAACGTGATGAGAGGCTGACTAGTAAAACTACCACTGGCCCTGTTCATTTAGCTATGATTTTAGACTGGAGACCTGGCCAAATGGGACCTGCCAAGCAATGTCATGCTTATTTAGGAGTAAATATAACAATGAGTAAAGCAGGGAGTGAGAGACCAGGAGATTAACTTAAATTAATTTGATTGCATTTTGAAGATGCTTGGGTATTAGAGGAGTTGGCAGGTAAATGACTGTGGGTTGATGTGTTTTGCAGGCTGATCATTTCTAAGTGAACGTAATTGCGTACATTTCAGCTGTGACTATCATGGTAATAATGGCAGCTTTTAAGCAGCCTGCTTTAAACTCAAATCTGCTCTCCGTCCTTGATAAAAGATAAAGCCAGAAGATACTCCCAGCATGCACCAAGCCAGAGTGGCACTTCTGGACTTCAGTTTTCCTAAAGCTCATAGCACTTGAATACTGAATTGTAGTTTGCCCACCTCAAGATTTAAAAAAAAATAAATAATAAAAATAATAAAAAAAAAATCTCTGGCCTGTCAAAGGGTGGCAGTGCTACTGTGGCAGTGGCATAATTCACCTGCAGACCTGCACATTTTGAAAAATGCTGCCTGAGAGCATT
This sequence comes from Nipponia nippon, assembly GCF_047370975.1. Taxonomy (NCBI): domain Eukaryota; kingdom Metazoa; phylum Chordata; class Aves; order Pelecaniformes; family Threskiornithidae; genus Nipponia; species Nipponia nippon. The sequence goes on along the minus strand of NW_028262290.1, from coordinate 42,554,866 downwards.
TTGTTTCATTACCTTCAGTGTAAAGAATACCATTGCCCTTTTTTGCCAAGTTGGGTTGGGATTTTTTTTCCTCTAGCCTTTAGGTTGGTTGTGGGGGGAGGGTATTCCTCTTTTTCCTAGTGTTCTGTAAAATGAAATGAATTACAGTGTCCTTGTGTGACTGCCTATCAAGTCAAAAAGCTTGTATTTCTCATACCCCAGAAAAGTTTCTTGGAGGGGAGAAAAAATGATGATAAACCTTTTATCCACAGTTACCTTAGTTAGTGGCTGGAACAGATAGGAAGTTAGTTTACTAAAGGAATTTCAGTATGATAAAAAAAGAACCTGTAAGGCCAGCAGGAAAACCTTTCAGTTCAGAAATACACCTGAACATTATAAAGCAAGTTTGCACCTTAAGTAACTTGTGCTCCTGAAGTAATCTTCCATGATCGTTTCCCTTTTCGTAGTTCTTTTCTGATGTCTCCTATTTTAAACTTGAGACCAAACCTGCTGGCTACTTTTTTAATACTCTGTGGCCGTGTCTGTAGCTGTGGACTATTTCCATCAGCAGTCGCTGAACTGAAGGATGAAGCATCCAGGTGAGAGGGATGCAGGGAGGCATCAGCTGAAGTGGCATCCTTTGCCTCTGCCCGGGGAGGCGTGTGGCATGTGCAGAATTACCCAGCGCAAGCAAAGGAGGCAATATCTTCCCCCTTGAGTACATGGGTTTGGGCTGAAGAATTAACCAGGACGCGGGGAGCTGCCAGCAGGGAATCGTCATATTTGCACAGGAAAATGCAAAATAAACAAATTTTGGACTAGTCCAATTTTTAAAAGAAATTGAGAAGCTTTTCCGTACTCACCGTTGTAGTTCACTGCAAAAACGCAAGATGCGTGTCGGTATTTCTAAAAATAGATGAGCACCTTTGTTTTTCTCAAAGCATCGTTCCTCAATCTGCTGTTATATTTAGAGGGCGTCCCTCCACCAAGCTGGCACCTTTCTGAAGCTTGGTGAATGGCAGCTTTCCCTCGTTAAGCTGTCAGGGTTGACTGAGCCCTTCTGAGGAAAACATGGCAACTCCTACGTAATTAAATGTGCAGTCTCCAGCAATTTACAAATAAGCATCGTCACAGAGGATTTGCGTTTCTCTTCTCTGAATATCGGGGCAGGGAGGGGGGTTGAGGAGCGTGCGGTGCCAGATCCATCCCCGTGGAGCTTACACCCGTGTGCTTATTCAGGTTTTTGCCACTTTTGGGTCTATCAAATAGTTTTTAGTAGTCATTTGAAATGAGTCTTAGTTACCCTGGATTTAACACTTGGAGACTAGACGCAGCGTATGTAACTTCTCGGTGGGCGCCACCCCTCAGTAGAGGAGCAGCATTTGCCTGTGTTACCGATGAAGCATTTTGCTGTATTTGGTCTTCTAAGAGAAATATTTAGTAAACACTTGTGTTTAATATCAATGCATTAGTCATACTTAGGTACGCTAGTGACACAAATTGTGCCCTGAAAGCGGGAGTATGTAACCCCGAGACAGTAATTTCAATATTCTTATATGAAGTTGACTAATCCAATTAGTATTGTAGAACAACATTAACTATAAAGTGCAAAGCCTCTAACGCTTTTTGGAAGGAACATTTCCAGCTTATGTTCGTAATAAATTAGAAGTACAAGCTTAACATCTTGCTATGAAAAAAAAAAATGTGGATCGCCCCACAATGTTAACTGCTTTTAGGATTTCAAGTAAGAAAAGATAAGTTGTAAAATTAACATTCCTGATCACTCGCCAATTTCAGATTCTTGTGCTATTTATAAGTCAGCCAGCTTCTGCTTTTTGACTTAAGTGGCAGGTTCCTCTTTGACAAGAACGTGGAGATTTTTTTCCTATTACCATTAAATTGAAGAATGAAGAAACTGCTCATGCTTTTGTTTTTGTCTGCAGAAACAAAAAAAAAAATGAAAAGGGGGGGGAACAAAAGAGAAAAGTAAATGCTTGGTTTAGGTAAGTGTGGTAATTTTCTGGGCAAGTCAATAAAGGTTCAAAGTATAATTTAGATTAATCTGTTATTTCCTCCTGAGAATAGGCTGGTTTTTTACTTACAGTAGAACAGAGGAAGTTCAGCATGTTTATATTTAAACCTGCATTACAGAGTTAAGTCTCAGAGGAGTTTAGAAGTGTCAATAATGCAACCTGAACTTTAAGTTTCAGCTGCTAACATTACAGACTTCTTGGTGAAAAGATCAGTTAAAGTCTACTGCAGGCTTGTAGGCCTTGATCACTTTAGGTCTGCTAGGGAAGTTTCCCTGCGTAGGGAACTATAGAAGTACTTTTCTTGCAGCAGGCAGGGAAGACAGCAGCATGGAGCAGAACGGGCTGTGGAGCAGGGACCCCCACCGCAGCACAGCTCCTCGGGGTCCACGATGGGGGGGAGAAAAGCAGTCAATGCTCAATTTTGGTGTTCTCTTCCTTCTGGCTATGCAGCGTGTCCCGGTGAGAAATCGGTAGCCTGTATGGCTGGTGTCCCTCAAAGAGGTACTAGGCATCATGAGTGGGAACAGGAGAGGAGAGTGTCGCGTGCTCCAGTCCAAAATGCAAAGTCCGCTGCAAAATGTTGTCTGTCTGTAATCATTAAGCGTTAAAGGTGTGCACCAGGCTCAGTCAACAGAGCATGAACGGTGAAATTCTCACTCCAGTGATTGTAAACACGAGAGCTGGGACCAGCGCTGCCTGACGACGGGCTCTCCCTGCCTGCAGTTACTCAGCTGCCTTCAGCCTTACCCTCAACACTGCCTGAGACTCCAGTGCACACAACAGCGGGGTTTTTTGGTTGCAATAGCAACAACAAAAAACTGTAACTGGTATTTGTGAGCTTCTCTGCGTGTTTGGGGTTTTGGGGTTGCTTTTGTTTGGGTTGTTTCCCCACACACACACTCTACAGTGCAACCTTTATGCTTCCTAATTCCAGGATTTGGTTTTACTCTTCTCCCAAAACTTGGGATTTTGACACCTTCAAAGCACAGTTTACAGCTTGTTTTTTGCCGCTACTGGGTGTCTCACCCTGCAAACCAGAGTCTAGCATTTCTCGCCTCAGCACAGCGTGTGAAACAATAACTATTTATCTCTAGTTCTGAAGTCCTCTTATTTTCATGGCTTGGAATGAGGGGGATTTTTCAGTCACAAGAAAGCCACAAACCACTTCTGTGAGTAAAAGAAGACACTGAAAGAGGACCAGAGGCATTAGATGTCAAGGAATATTGTCACCAGTATTAACAGAGCCAAAGATGTGTTTTCTGTGGTATTTCACGTGAATAAAAGGTTTGGGGTTTTGCCTCTTTTCCTGTGCGTTGATTGTTTTGCTTTTTGTTCTGTGTTTTTCAGGTTGCTTCCTTAGCAGGGCCAGGAGGGAAAGTTGAAATAGAACAAAATTTTCTCAATAACAAACTGAAGACAATAACAGCTTATTTTGGTGATCTAATAAGGCATGACATCTCCTGAACTCTGTGTGGATTCTTCCAAACCCAGCCTCCCTGACTGCTGCTTTGCTTAAGCTTTTGTACAGCTGGCTGGTCAAAAATGACTTAAAGCCATTTTCCGCTTTAACTTCTGTTTAAAAAAGATAATGTTCTGTTTATTGCTACTGTCAATAAATGTTTTATTATAATTTTGACAAAATTCTAAATGTAGAGTAGCTGTCAATGTCGGAAAAAAGATCTTTATAAAGTGCAGTCTTGCAAGGTTCAAGCCCAACCAGTTGAAGGGGAGTTCAGGATTCCTTTGCAACTCCTACGTGTGCTACTTCTGTACTTGCTCTGGTTTTGAGCATTCAGAGGGTCAAAAAGAATAGCCTGAAAGCTGCCATGTGCTTGAGAAACAAACTGTCTGAGAAACCTGCTGTCTGTGCTAGAGAAACAAAAGCGTCTGAACATCAGGTGGAACTAGAAGGACAGGTACACCACCAGAGGTTAACTGCAGTTCACCTCTCTGGCTCCATGCTCACTGGGAAACTTTTTCAGCTTTTCTTTGCAGGATGAAGGTCCATGCATTTCTTACAGTGAGTGCTGCAGCACAGGCAGAGAGCGGGGCATGTTTGTGGCTGGGAGCAGGGCTCTGCCCTCTGGGTTTTGTTCTTTTATTTTTTTCCTCCTTGCCAACCCTCTTGGTTACAAAGATATTTGGAAGAAACCTTCTGACTGGAGGTTTGTCTCATTAACCAGAGAGGTAAGTGGCCTCTCCTCTTTCTGAGGCCTTTTGGATCCTTGCACAGGCTTCAGGGAGGGCACAGGGAGCCTGGCTCTCCCCAGTGCGGGCTCTCCGCTCCCACGTGGGGGAAGAGTGGCTTTTGGGCACTTCTCCAAGCAGAACAGGAGGCAGGTGAGAAGTGGTTAGGGCATGGATATGGCACTGGCACTGAAATGCACTTAGAGTAAGTACCCAAGATCAATTTTGAGCCTGTTTTTGAAGTAAGAGTGTAGGAATATAGTTTCTAAGACAATAAATTAGTGCTGCTTCTCCTTTGCTTGGAGTGCAGCAAAACGCTGAAGGCAGCAGAGACCAAGCACTAAACCACGCATTAGTGCTGACAAACAAAACTATAGAATAACCAAATAAGAGGATTTTTTTTTCCCCCATAAGGAATGAAATCCAACTCTTCAAATCGGTTAGGAGACCAAAGTGTTTTTGTATGTACGGGATGTTAAAAAACATGTACGCAACCTGACTTGCTGCAAGTTCACTGTGCTGTAAAATGGCTCTTGGGACATCATTTCTTTCTAACTTGTCTGGTACTGGATGGACAGTAAAGTGCTAAACTCTTACTGACCATTACATTCATGCTTCATGTAAGGTATTTTAGATTTCTTTGAATATAATTTGACTAATTTGCATCACTGCATTTTGCCGCTGTACTACAGCGAGAAAGAAATGCTGTGATAGTGCCAGCCCCTGTGTCAATATTTAAAGGGAATTGTAAAGGAAAGAAATTATCTCCTCTTCAATATTCCTTATAATTTTGCTACTAGGAGGCAGGGGAGGTTGGCAAGAGTGCTAGTATTACAGGAGGTCCAAACCTGCTGTAGCAGTGGCACGTGAATGTAATGATGCTGTTAAATTTTCACTACAAGCTGAAAAAAAAAAAAAATCCGAGAGTCATGAGGCCATATGAAGAATAAATTAATTGATACTGTGTATGTCACAATACTCTGTACACTAAAATTTGACTATATTGGGCTTATTGCTGCTTACAGAAATACTGTTGTCTTATTCTTTGGTCCTCTTTTCCTCCCTAAAGTTAAGGAGTAGGTTTAGAAGGATTTTGAGATCTCGCTGCTGCTGCTGTAGAAGAAAGCTCTATGGGAGAAATACCAATGAATTTACTTTTACCTTCAGGAATGTAGTCAGATTTTGTTCAGTGCCCAGGATTCAAAATGTGGAAGCTGAAATATGACATGAAAGGTACAACATTTACTGTTTTAATGTTTATTTTCAATGTAATGAACTTACTGGTTAAAAGGAACAATTTATCAAAGGTCTCTGCTGAGCTTTGCAAGCACATGAAGAGCCAAAAGCAGAAGAATATCCTTGTTCATGGCTGTTCCTCTCTGTAACCCACAAGTACAAAAGGTCGTCTTTTTTATTTTTTTGTTTAAATTCAACTCGAAGTCAGAATATGCTCTGCTGGGTTGTGATAAGTGTTTGCCCTCAGCTTCCCACTTAGACAGAACAGGTGAAGTTCCCCAAGGCTGTGAATCAGTCAATCTGTTAAGCCTAAAATACATCTACAAGTATTTTTACTGCGTTGTTAGTAATTTCAACCAACGAACACTTAATGGAGGACAGCTTCATTCATGATGTGCGTTTCTGTAAAACGTTATTCTGCTTTGTATTGTAGAAATAAAGTTAACATGGGCTGTTACGCAGCAGTAACCGAGCCGTTACGCAGCAGTAACTGAGCCGCAGTTAAATTTCCGGACATCTCACGCCCAGAGTTTTAATACCCTTTTGGGATTAGAGTAGTATTTTGCGTATGATCCGTTAGGCTACAAAGAAGTTATGTTGCTACTGTGAAGTAAATACTCCCAGAGGTTTGGTCTTTCACCAATTTTAAGCCACAAAATAAGCTGTAGGAAAATGCAGATTTTTTTTAAGTGAACTAATATTTGGACTAAATACAATAAATACATACTGGTTTGTACTTTCCACTGTGCTCTTGAGCTCCTAATCCCTTAGGTTTATCTTAATTAAATCCAATATTAAACCAAACCCATCAGTTTGTTTTTCTGGTGCGTGGTATGAAGAGAAGCTGACGGATACAGTTAAAACAAGTACGTTACAAGGCTGAAGCCTAACTGCAGGTTGAAGGGGAGCAGAGCATCAGCGACGCTGAGCAACCATCTCTTTGTGGCAGGCCAGTCAGTGTTGTGCCCTTCTGTGAAGGAGGCCTTGTTAGTGTTATGGTAGAAAATCACCGTTCCATGAAGTTTTAATGTGCAGGTTTTAGAAAATCTTCCCCAAGTGTAGTGGTTCTGAAGTAGCATCTGGCTCTATATGTGCAACTCAGGAGCTATATAAACAAATTAATACTACACCACAGTGACCATGGTAACATTCAGAAGAGGGAAACCCCATAAATAGTACAAGGAAAAAATTACTTGCAGTAACTCATTGAACAAATCAGTAGAAAATTGGGTCATTTTCGCTTGGTTTACTCTCTCTGCTTTCATATGCCTCATACTCACTGTTTGCTTTAACTGTCCTTCCCTCCCCTGCCAAGAATCTTCCCACCTCCAAACACCAAAGAAGGAGGGTAGTCCTAACACATAGCATGAACTAATTTAGCATTGCTAGTTTAGCCTTTCCTACACAAAAAAGTCTTGGTATTCCTGCCACTGGAATATCTTGGTGCAGTCCAAAGTACTTAAAGAAAGTTGATTTTCAGCATCAAGGAAGTTTTAGATTTCTGTATGAAAGCAGAACAGATATTTTTGCAAGTGTGTGGTGCAGTGGTGAAGGAATAAATGCTCTAAAACCGGACTTGAAATCGATTCAGACCCTCTCCTGTTTCAGCTGTCAGACAGTGAAGATGTCAAGTCGTCCAGCCTGCTCCACCAGTGTATTACCCATTCACACACTCCGGGGAAGTACTTGTAAGAATGATGCTGTCTTGATTCAGTTAAGTGAAGTCCCCCAAATGCCCAAAGTAATTAATAAAAAAAAAAAAAAGCAGCTTGTTACTTGGGAGGCTGCAGAAGGGATCACTAGCTGAAAGGAAGCATCAGGAATGGCTAAAACCAGCTGGAGTGATTGAATCTAGTGAGGCTGGAGATTTACCCAAGCACTGAAAATCCCAGCTGCAACCATGAAGGGAGGAGGCAGAGGAAAAGGTTGAGTTTGCAAACAGGGCTCGTCCACCCCAGGGTTTGGTTTCCAGCTCTACTCAGCATGGTCCTGTGGTGTCTCTTAAAGATGCCCGAGGCTCTGGTAAGTGCCTGAGCGATGCTGTGAGCAGGGCTGTTGGCCAGGGCAGAGGTGGGGAGGGCAGCAGCCCACCTGGGAGCTGTGAGAGCAGCTGGGCTCTGCTCGAGGGTTTCCCTGCACCAGGGAATTCCCCAGCTGGGCTGCACACGCAGCTCTGCAAAACAATCCCTGCAACCTACAGCAGGGTCTCACCATTTACCTTCTCCTACCAAGCTGAGTCAGCCCCGGATTTCTCCATATAAAGACCGAAGGATCGGTGTCTTTTTAGCACGTGTCACGACAGAGGTATCTCTGGGTGTCAAGGAGCGTGGTTCTGCCATCAGCCCCTTGTGCATTCTTCTTCAAGTCTCACACAAATGCTTTTTCTGAGCTCTTCCTTTCGGCACATCTCTGAGGTCTTCGCCCATCACCTCTCGATGTTCCAAAACCGGAGCAGGTTTCAAAGCGCTTCCCAGCAGCACGGGCTTCACTGAAAACCCGAAACGTCACTCCTGGTTTCTGGGTTCTCAGACCGCTGAGGAAAAAAAAGTGCTGTTGGAGGCAGTCTGGGTTTGATGACAGCGGGATCCTTCCTGTCTTTCTCTGTGGCTCAACTCATTTTCTTCCTTTTTCTCAAGGCTGTGCTGCAACCTTCTTGTGAAACCCCTGTGGTTTATTAGGGGAGTGCACCACCAGAGCTTTAGCACTGCATAAACAGGAGTGAAGAGGCTCACAGTGTGCCTTTGCCATGTTGGGAGTAATGAAATACCTTTCCCCAATCTTTTATCCTAAAAATGTGGCCAAAGAATGGGCATCAGAAAGGATATTCCTCTGCATAGTTATTGCAGGTTGAATAAATACATTTATCATATCAGTGCACTGCTACTTAGAGCTTTGGGGGTTCATCACATGGTCACAGTGTCAGACACAGCGATGGTGACAGTAGCAAGAGCTTTTGTGAAAGGCAGCATTATGATCTGACAGCAAAACCCATCCTAAGGTATTAATTAAATTGTTCCAGGCACCGGGACAGCCTATGATTATGTCAAACAGGGGGGGTAAATTGTACGCTCTGCTTTCCCAGTATATGCCAACTTAATCTGAAAGTCTGCCTAGGAAGGTTAAACACGGACAGCTTTGCCCAAGAAAACTCCAAATGGGCAGAGCCCATCACCCCAGAGGGTCAGTCCAGGGGGGACTGCCTGTGCCAAACGTCTGTGCCAGTGCGGGAATGATTTCCAGTGGGTGAGAGTTGCAGCTGGGCGTATCCCAGGTTCCCTTGGACCTCAGAGCATTTGGATGCTCCCAGCAGACACAATGTTACCTGCAGCTCAGGCTCAGACCTGTACTTCTGGAAAGCAACGGTCCCCAGACGGGAAACTGGAGTTCCCCACAAGCGGCTGTGTGGGGAACCCTGGGCTGCAGCTCCTGCTGCAGGAGAAACCACACTCCGGGAAGTGTTTTAGTGGTGGGGCGTGACACCGAGAAGCTCAGTTCTCCGAAGAAAAGCGAGTCTCGTGAAGGTTCTTCACCTAATGCAGAAATTACCAGCCAGGGTATTCATTAACCCTGTCTAGAAGAGATGCTGTTAAGAGTCAGGTTTGAGAACCACCTTTGTGGTCATGTAATGCAGAGCGGGACGTCTTCTGCAAGCAAGTGCTCCTGATGGCTCAGGAACGAGATGAGTACTGGGAGCAGGACAGAGCACGGGGCCAACAGAGCTGTGTTGAGGCTGCAGAGCTGAATGCCATGGTGCCTGGATTGTAGCTTCTGCAAGAGACACTGTGTCCACTTTTGCTTCTTGCTGCCAAGTTTCCTGACTTTACTGGCAGTCTTTTGATTTTTTTATGCAGTTTGTAAAGAACATTGTCTGAAAAAAAAAGAGTTTTCATCTAAAAATAAATCTGTAGTCCTTGCAGTTAAAAAAAAAAAAAAAAAAACAGCTGAGACAAAAACAAGACCTGTCCAAGAATGTCCAAAATGTAACTATTTTGAAATTGCTTCCTAGGCAGGTCCACCTCATGTTTTGGCCTGAGGCACAGAGATGGAGAGAGGCTGAGATGATTTTTCAGCAGTTGGGATTGACCATGCTGCTTGTCTTTGCTGCTGCTCTGATTTATCAGCTTTGTTTAAAGAACTGGGGGCATTTATTATAAAGAAGTTGAAGTAGGAAACAGTCTGACTTCTTGCACGCTTATTTTGTCCGTTAATGAGAAGAATGACTTAATTATTGTCGCTTGTTATAAATATTCAAAGTGGAGAAATCATTTAATCTCTTTGCAAGCAGAAAGCTGGTTCACAAATGGATGTGGTGGCTGCAGAATTAAGGTCTGCCAAGAAGAAATCCAATTTGGCAAAACTAACACTGTCCAGTTAGCTAAAAACATGAGCTCTGCCAGCACAGAAGACTCAGAAAACCCTAAAAGATTCATGATCTCAAATCAGCGCAGAGGAGGAAGCAGTGATGAGCAGCTGTTTGACAGCTATGAACCATGAGAGAAGTGAACCTGAGTATTTGGCCAGCTCAGAGCACGTGGACAGACATGATAAGCGGTGCGGATTAGGGACCTGGGAAAACTGCCAAGAGAAGGAATTCCAAGGAGCAGTGGGTCCCAGCTTGGAAGTCAACTGCTTCGGTGAGAAATAAAAAAAGCCAGAATTTACAGATCACGGTTTATAGATATCCAGTCTTGCAGAAAGTTCATGAGTCTTAAGAGAGAAAAAAAAAAAGGCAGATTGCCCAGGCTAGTGCAGGTGTTTGAGGGAATGCCTGGGAGCAGACCTGGATTACTGCACAGGTTTGCTGATGCTAAAGATGCTGCTGCCTTGCACAGCAGGACCATCGTGAGCAAAGATGAATGGCAAAATCCGTGACAATTCACAATAACTTAGATAAAGGAATACTAAGAAAAGATCAAATTCCTGCTGGAGTCCACTGCCTCTTCCTTTCCTCTCGTCAACTGCAATATGAGTTTTGTATTGCCTTTCAGGCTGTGCAGGGAACTTTATTTTTCATTTACACGAGAAGAGTGATCAGATGACCTTGGTGACAGGTGTCATGTTTTTGAGACTACATGCTGAGCGGCAATGCTAGGATCCCCACCAGCAGTATCATTTTCCATAGCTTATCACAGAGGAAGTAAATGCAGGAGCTGCTCCGTGCTGGCCACAGCAGGACTCCCAAGCGCCATAGCACACCAGGCAAAATGCGTTTTGGAGAAAAATGCTTCAGCTGGGAGGCCTGGGAGCCAGCTGTCCTGTGCTGGGGGTAAAGAATAATGGGCCAATGTGACCCGAATAGGCAGCAGGGTGGTACCAGGTGCCCTCTTCACAGCATCTGAAACACGTCAAGCTCCCCACGGGTCTCTGAAGAAAGCTGGGGGAAGGAGGCAGTGCAACCGGCAACCAGCCCCCATCTATGTGGGCTAGCACCTGCGCTGTCCTTTCCTGGTTAGTTTTTCATCAAAAACAGGTCAAAATGAGTCAGTGGCCTGAGGCGGTGACACTTAGCTGCTGAGATGTGATAACTGTTAGCTTTCTGGTCGTAAGAGAAAATAGCAGTGCTGCAGTTTGCTGCTTGCACTATAAAATGTATTTGCTAAGACCATAGGGGGTTAACACAAAGAGCTGTGAATAAACAATATATATAAGAGTATACAGTAGAAGTTTTGAAGTCATGACTTCTTGCTGATGCCTGGTTATTGTAGCTGAACTCTTACTTGGTACCACAGATAGCATGAGCCCTGAATCCCTTCCTTGTAGCCGAAGAGAGATTCTCAGGTTTCTTTCTGTCATGTCACCTTCTTACCAGGGCAACCCAGATTCCAGTCCCAAAATCAGTGTCCAGCCATGCAGGAGAGGTTCCTACAGCTAGGTCGACATGGTCAATGCAGCACCCTAGGAAGGGAGCTCCAGAGGAAAACAGCGGGTGTGGAGGCCCCATGCAGCACACGTCACTGGGATTTTATCACAGAGCAGCTCTAATCCGGTCCTGTGGGCTGAGTGCACGTTGGTGGTCAAAGTGATCTTCTGGCTACATTTCCCGTGGCAGGAATCCAGGCTGCACACTCCAAGACTATGCTGCAATGTGAGTCACAATAAGGGGGGCAACCACAAAATTAATTTTAAAAAATTGTTCTGATTCCAAATTGAACTACCAGTCTGGGGGTACCTAGAGATAACAAGTGCCTTACCCAGGGACTGAAGTCCAGCTCAGCATCCCGATGCTCTCTAGCTGGAAGAACTGGAGGGCCAACTGGAGCTAAAAAAAAAAAAATCACTGCTAGACATCTGTGCTTCTTCTCCTTATTTCTATGTCTGTCTGTCTCTACAGACAGCAACTGAACACTTCTACTTTGCATGTCAATATAATTTCACTTTGCCTTCACTTAAAATTCATTTCAGTTTGAGCTGAGTGATTTCAGGCCGGCTGGCAAACTACCAGTTTCTCATTCTCTAGGGAACAGCAGTCCCAGATGGGACTGTGAAAACAGGGCCCACCAGCTGCAGGCAAGGTCCCCGTGAATGTGGGGCACACAGGGCTGTTCCTGCTCTGAGCCGTGAAGGCTGGTTTGAAGCAGCGAAAGGCAGCGGGGAACTGGAGTATTACTGGCATAGCACAGGACAGGGAACACTCAAATCCTGCCTGCCTCTCTAAAATTATCATTCTTTCCTATCTATGGCTTTTTCTATGGACTAAATCTATATGTCACATCAAGTGAGAGCTGCAGATATGCACCACCCTTACAGGTCTTGGCTCAGAGATTAATTTAATAATAAATATTATTTTGTTAATTATATATCTACCATGGGTTTTCCTAAAGTATCAAATGCTGCTATGTAAACACCACAGCTATCTAGATAGGTTATCTCACACGCTACCTCCACCGCTTCCCATTCGTCTCCATCTTGTGAGCCACCGAGTGCACACGGATGCTGTCTGTCCTTACGCCTGCGGGTGCTCGGGACAGTGCAGCTCTGGAGCTGCGATGCAGAAGTGGAGCTGCTGGGTGTCAATCAGAAAAGAAATGATGCAACTCGGTCTAAGAAATTAATGAAGTGGTAGCAAGTAGGGCAAGATTGTTTTGAAATAAGAATGAATTATTATTGTATACTAAGCTGATTATGCATCCGGGTTGAGATGTACGGAATGGGTGGGCTACGCTATAGCTGGGAGAAGCCAGGCACACAGCCAGCCCCATACAATGCGTGTGTTTGTGCGGCTGGTGGCAAGCAAATCCATCACCCTCTTTGGAGAGTACTGTAAATGTGAGCGGGGTCTGCCAGATGGCAGACATCCGGAAAGACACAAGGAGAGAGCAAAGCGTAACCGCATTGTGCATGGCAGTAAGCAGGCTGGGTCTGTCCACAGATGGAAACTTGCAAATCGCGGCCCTGGTGCGAGCTCACGGGAAAACGCTGACAAAGTCAGGCCCCAGTTCCCCAGCCTTCTCTGTGTAACTGAAAAATCAGGACAAGGGTCCAGATCGATCTCATTTTCTAAGGTTGGAGGAAATGGCAAGCCTGGATGTGGCTGAGCTGCTCTTAGTGTAGGGCGCACAGAAGGGCTGTAGGAAGACAAACTGACTTACAGCGCTCTTGCAGCTCATTAGCTCTGGGGCTAATTAGAGATGGATCATCCTGTAGATTATATCAGATTAAAATTCCAAAATCAGAAAGTACAAGGAATGCAAATATGCTCCCTCTTCCTCCTCCTGCTTCTTTTGCTTGTCACTCTCCATGGGCAGCCACAGGGTAAGGTATCCGAGAGCTCCTGAATGCCAATGTGGAATAGGCAGGGGGAATTTTTATGTAGCTGTTTTCTCAGTTGTGCTATGCTACTAATTCCAAAAATTGAATTCCATGAAATGAAGACAAGAATGGCCGGTAGAAAAGAAAGCTTTTTTTTTTTTTTATTCCTCCTACCACGTCCAGGCTGTATTTGACTAAGTTTCTTGCTTCTTTGCAAAACTTTTTGTCTTTTTTCCCTTTCAAGGCAGGCTGAGGAAACAGAGAGCAACATGGGACTCGTGTCCTCCTCCCTCGCCTTGCCTGCCTCTACTCAGGAGACACCTGGGGAGAGGGTGCTTACCTGAGACTTCTGGCTCAAGCAACGAGTCTCTGTGCAACACACTTTCTGAATCGCTCCTCTGTGTGATAAATAGGGCCATCCTTTTAGCTTCTGGTGTCTTTAAGTTTTATTCCTATCCCATATGAGCCCAAATAAGAGAAGCCTGAGACCCCTGTCTGGGTCCAAGTGAAAACAAGTAGCTCAGAAAATTTAATTTGATTTACACCAAGGGACAAACCTGTTTGGACAAACCAGTATGTCTTTTTGAAGCCAGCTACTGATACCTTTTTTTTAGTTCCACCTTACTCCAGTAACAAAAAGACCTGGCAGAAACACCACAATTTGGATGTTGGGCTGTGACATATTTTACCATCCTCTGTGCAGCAGCTCTTTAGACCACATTGAAGTGTGTATATTTGTCAAGGACTGACAGAAGGGTGCTTTGTAAAGATATGAGGCTCTTCCACACTGCTGTGATATAATGGGTTGTTAGTGACTTGTCAGTTCATGTTTTCAATTACTGTTATTACTATTATTTTAAAACTGTGGGTGTTTCTAAAATTGCTTTATATCAGATAATAAGTATACTCATTCTTCAGTTACAGTAATTAGCATTCTGAGTTTGATTCTGCCACTTCTATGGCTCCAAGAGCTGGGACTGGTTACCACATACACAAAGCTCTTAGCTCTTTTCCATAAATAGTTTACAACCCCCTAGTTTTAACTCTTGATGTCCCAAAGACCATCCTTCCTGCCCCTGTTTCTTCTGTGGCTCATTCCTGTTGTTTCTTCAGAGTTTCTCTCCCACCAAATGATATGTCTTGCAAAGGAGTGCCTCTTTTTGACTGAAATAAAAACACAGTCCCTAAGAAATTCCCAGCCCTTGGCATGCTGCTCTCGAGCACATCATTAACTTGAAGCGGCCCTAATGAACAGCTTCTGTATTAGCCCCTCCTGGGCCGCTCTTACGTTTCCTACCAATTGTGCACGCATTCCCCAGTCCCGGGAGGGGACACTTCAGATCATTGCCAGGCTACGGCACGGAGCAGCCTGAAAACGCCATGCGTGCCCATCTAGCTGAAAACAAAGCTGGTGAGCAGTGGGTAGAGCAGAGAAAAGTCTTGCTTTTAAAAACTGCCTTAAAAAAAAAATCTGAGTCTGACCTAAAAAGAAGCAAAGTAGCAGAGCAAGTCAATAAAAGCAAAGAGAGGGGAGGATTCGATAGTGTGGCACTGCTGGATGCAACAGCTTGAAGTATGTTATTAAACCAGAAAAATGTTGTCCTGAAAAATTTATGGTATTTCACTGGAGAAAGCTCTAAAGGGACATTTCAAAGGAAGAACAAACCAAAGAAAGAAAAAAAAAATCCAGACCAGCTGAAACCTTGGGAGATGGGCCACAAGGACTTGCATTGAACTGAGAAAAAGAGACTGGATTATCTAATAGAAGTAATCAAATTAATTTCTTTTAAAGCCTTGTTAGGAGGCTCTATATGCATTTTATGGTCCATCTCCCGGCTGGGGAATATAATGTTCTCAGAGACAATCAAAATCTGCCTTTGTAATGATTGGGAGATACCTAGAGCCCTCAAACTGTGGTACAGTCAACTGTATTTCATTAGGTAAACTGTTGTCCTCCTCACCAGACTACACATGCACATAATTCAGAAGCTAAAGCCTGTTTACCTTGTTACCTACACAGAAGCTTGCTGCTCTCCTATTGCCAGACAAAGCATCTCAGCTGGTTTTCTTACAGTATGAAAGTAAAGTTGCTGCTGGCAGATATTCATTATGACAAGTCATCAGGTTTGAAACTCGCTTCACACCTTGGGTTTGCCATCAGCAAAGTCCCTTCACATTTCAGACCCACTACAAAGCCTGGGTTTTTCCTCACAGCTGATATGGGTTTTTCTATCTTTGCAATAGCTCAAATTGCTCAAATAGCAAACGCATCCTCCATTTAACTGCCCATGTGGGGAGAGATGAAACGGCCATACCGGAGCTCAGGACAGAACCAGGTCTGTTGATCGGTGCCTGGGTGTATTTGCACACAGGACATCTTGCTCTGACTGCAAGATGAAGCTGTGAACTGGTACA
Organism: Nipponia nippon; assembly: GCF_047370975.1. NCBI lineage: Eukaryota > Metazoa > Chordata > Aves > Pelecaniformes > Threskiornithidae > Nipponia > Nipponia nippon. Next base: position 42,539,267 of record NW_028262290.1, on the reverse strand, counting down.
TGGATTTACTGAAGGTGCAGAAAGAACCAAACTGACTTTTTGTTAAATGTGACAAGGCTAGAACATACTGGGTTTATTTTTAAGGAAAAAAATATACAAATTCTCCTATTTCTAGCACATTTATTTGATTTGTAGCAGGTCTATTTGTAGTGAGTGTCTCCACCAACACTAGGAGACAGCTCCCTAACCTAACCTACCAATAGTCCACTTACTGCGTACAACCAACACATCCTCCTTTCTGTGGTAGTGGGGTGTATTACTAAAGCAAACAACATCCAAATAATAATGGTAAGCTCAAAACCTTGCTCCTGGCTTGGCTGCTGCCAGGGGCCATGTTGTAAATGTGCTGAACTCAGACACTTTCCCTTGTTTTTTATGTGCTGGGGACACGTGTTTTGGGGTGCCAGAAATGCCATGGAAGCCATTTAACTCTTCCCTGAAGGTTACATCCCAAAAAAACCCCTATCTTCAGGAGAACAGTGCCAACCCGTTATACACTGCTGTTGAGGGAGATTGTATCTCGTTAAGATGCAATGAGTAATATGTTTGAAAATGTAATTAAAATGTTTTTCAGTCATTCATGAAAAACTCTTTTAATGCAGTGTAAAGCTTGATAATGTCTGTGGTTGTACTTTGACCTGATGAAAGCTCTGAATGGAAACTTATACAGTAGGTAATATTTACTCTGGCAGTGAGTCAGTAGGCAATGTCTACCGCTTTTATTGCTCTGTGGAATAGAAGTTTTGAATTTTGCTCTGTACTGAACCATTTATTGTCTTGAAATTGGCAGCAGTAACACCCAGCTGGATGCCGGTATGTTTTGTGTTTGCGAACAGGCTGATCCATGGGAAACAATCTAGCAGACAAATCAACTTCTTTATGAATTAAACAAAATCTTTACTTGGGTATGAGACATTTGAGCCTGAGGGAGCTATTATTTTGGAAAAGGCCCATAAAAGGACTTTTTAAGACACAGACTTTGTGCATTTTAAGTGTGATATTCTTAGACTGCCTTTAGTTATGCCTTGCTTTGCATAATCCAGTGGACTTTTATAAAACAGTATCTTCTATGTAAATGGTGCTGGGGTCCAAGGCTCTGAATTGAGAGTCAGAACAGAGCTCGGTGCCTGGCCAAGCTGTTGAGCTGCTTAAATTGTTCTTCTTCTGCCTCCCACTTTTTTTCTTGCCTTGTCCCTGGGACAGGAACTGCCATTTCCTATCTGTTTCTCTATTGCATAGCACTGAAAAATTCCTTCTTATAAGCAAAAGAGAGAGGTAGAAAGTTTACTCAGAAATAGCTGACCGCTCAGTACTAAAAATAAGCTTAGCATGTAGAGATAATTCTGTATGCTTAGAGCCGGTCCTATCAACTCTCACAATCTCATGAATGTCATGGGATCTGATGTTTTCTTAATTCTCCGGCTGATGGTAATCGGTTAACCACATGATAATCTTGACTTCATTAACACAATGAAAAAATCACATGTAAATTTCTAGCTTTGTGACTGCTGAGAAAATATGAAACAAGACAGTCTTAAATCCTGAAGGTAAATAAAATCATCTGATGGTCATTCTGAGCCTTTATTCATTCCTCCTGGGTTGACATGCCTAATGTTTCTTGGCTGCTTCTTAGACATGATCACACAAAAAAATGGCTCCTAATGAAATATCCTCAACAGTCTTTGCTCTCATCCCCAGTCAGCCACGTTTATGTCCATAAAACATGAATTGGGAACAGTTTAAGGTTGATAATGCTGGTGTGAATTGTGGCTGGCATGACTAACCATTCATGGACATCTTTTTATTAAAAAAAAAAGGTCAGTATATAATCCATGTCAAAGAATATGCTCTGGGCAGGACTTTTTCCAGTGTTGTGGATGACACCGTTTACTTTCTTGTAACACATCTTTCAGAGATGGGCAGGCACATTTTTGTCATGTGATTTTTTTCTGGACTATGATAAGCTTTCAAAGACAGACTTAGTTTCCTTATTCTTTCCTTGAATTCATACAGCTTTAAGATGTCTCCTTTAACCATGTTTCACAGTTTGAATGCTTGATATTTTCAGGAAGGAATGTGAGAAAGAAAGAAAAACATAATAGTTTCCGATCATCAAATATTTTGGGTGAGTCATTCGCCTGCATCGCTAGATAAATGCAACAGGACATCCTGTAACCGCTCTGCAGTTTCTTTAACTTCTACTTTTTTTCCCTACAACATTAATAGTGAAGTAGGGAAGAAAGTGGCAGTGGAGTCCTGTCCGGGCTCTCCTCTATGCTTAGATCCTCTCCTGCATCAGGAGAGGGAAGTCACAAGTCACCTCTTGGGGTGACTACCCATCTTGGTACTGAGATACACAGACAGATTGTGGTCTCCTCCTGGCCAGCAGCAGGGAATTCAAAGCCAAACCCTCCTGAGGGAGGTTAGAGAAGCTGATGTTATTTTGCTGAGCCTTTTGCTTCGTGGAAAAGTTTTAGGAGTTACTAGCATCAGAGGGAGAATGTACCTACGAGTCTTCACCGGAGCTTTCCTGGAAAAGACCTGGATGGGAGGTTTCTGTGCCAGCAGTCCTTTCTCTCACCCACGGTTTTGAGACTAATGTCCCCCAACCATTTTTGTAGCTTTTGCATGCCAGTAGAATAATTTCTAAGCAATTTCTCTTCTTTCTTTTGGATGCTGATAGGGGGATACAGCTGACCAGAATACCAGTAAGAGTGGCATAACTGAAGTAAAACAAATCCTGCTCCCAACAAAAGTAAGCAATAAATCAGAACATAATAATTCTGGTCATAGAGTTGGCATATTTAACAGTAACAGAGAAAGAAGGAAAAGCTGAAAAACTGGCAAAAAAAATGCTTTCCTCTTTCTACTCTATCTGCAAGTACAAACAGAGCTTTGAACCTTAGATCTATCAAAAGTCAATCTGATCTTACCCAAAGGCCTTGGGAAAAAAAATATCTGATATCAGGTAGATAAACATCTAGCCAGAAATCTTAGAGTAAGCCTGAGAGACAGTTTGCATGTGTGTGTGTATACATAGATAATCACCAACAATTACACAGACAGATTTATGATGACAGACCAAGTGAAAAGGAATTAGTGGAGAGATAACAAATTAATAAAGCCTAACTTCCAGTAATATTTCCTGACAGAATTTTGGAAGCATGACTTCACATTAAATAACTGGAATCCCCTGAAATTCATCTTCCTCCTCAAAATCCCTTTTCAAGACTTGTCCCTACTGTGACACTCAGAAGCAGTTAGCTGATGAAACTTGAATGGTGATGTGTTACTGAGGTATAGAGGATTTTATTTCATTTTTCATTGCCACTTACTATATTTATTATTATTATTATTATTATTATTATTATTATTATTATTACCCTTTACTTAGTGTCAGGAAATGCCTTTCTGTGTTTACATAGTACATAGCACAGTGGTCTTCAGGTGTGGTGGTGGTGGTTTCAATAAACGCCATTAATAATTACCAGGAACCAAATCTATCAATAAATAAGTCTCATAACTTCATGATCTGAGAAATGAGGAAAAGTCAGTGTCTAACTGCTATCATGCAGATTTAATTCTGGCACTGTTCTTCCTCTCCCTCCCACACAGATACAATCTCAGGAGGCAGAACAATGAAGGTGAAGCTTTGTGGTTTCGTTTGCTATTTACATCAACATTTTCCTCAGGGTGAGAAGTTCCCTGTAGACCTTTTATGCCCTTCTCCCATTCCCTCATTCTTTGAGTCTTTTCCTGATCTGGTCACAGGTATATTGGCAGCAGGCATTTTGTTCTTTATATTGGCAAACTTCTTTTTTTCCACTTTTCAATCACCAATTCTCCTGCCCTCTCCCAGTGCCATCTATTTCACAACTGTTTTTGTCAACAAAACATCTTCCACTCCCTATCTGCTTTCCACATCGGGATTCATGCCTTACATCTAGACTGGGAAGTCTCTGGGGCAGGGACTGTAGACATGTATGTACGTTTACTTATCCTCAAAAAGCCCCAGCTCCAAACCTCAAAGTCCTATTACAGTAACTAATGCTGGTGTGGGTGAAAAAGCTTTAACCTATTAATTCCAGGAACCACCTGAAACACTACTTTCCAGCCTTGGCCAAAAGGTAAAGGTCAATTTCTTCATGACCCTTCTAAGCCTTGAGCTCTTCTTTCATCCAGCTTCAGGCTCTGTAGCCTCTCTTGAGGCTGTTCAAGACTAGTAGTGTAGAGCCTTTTCTTTTTCTCCCTTTTAATTGGCATAGCCTTCCTGAATGACTTGGCTTTTCCCTGCTTTTCTTCAAATATTACCTGAATCTTATCTTCCTCTCCTAATTTTTCTCACACAATTGTTTTCTAAAACCTTTGATTTAGCTGGCTTAGTAAAACATGCTATGAAAAATGCCACAGGAAATTGTTGCTTTGTTCCAGATGGTATTTTTATTTTTGTAATAGCTAGGAGCTATTTAGTTTACCTACTAACCTGCTTTCCATGTTTGTTGTTGGTGATTGTGGTATCAATTTTGTGTTATGTTCTCATCACCCAGTCTGGTATAATCACTGTAATCCTTCTCTTTGTACTTCAGAGCACACCTAATACACCAGTTTAGGGTTGTACTTGTTTCCTTTATCTTTGACGAACCAGTTGAGCTGGTTCACAAAAATAGTGAGTATTTTCTGCGTAGTTAATTGAAAAGGTTTTTTAAATTGACACAGAAAACAAATAGTGAAGCTGGGAAGGGAAAGAGAGTTTGTGTTATGCTGCTGTTAGTTTTTACATTTATCATTGTATTTATTTATTTTTGTAAAGCCTGTTTCAACGGAACCCATGAACTGGATAATGTCAAGAAGCAGCAAGAAGTGTAATACTCACAAAGCCTACACAGTAGTGTATTCAGAAGCAGCATGCTGGTTTTTGCACAACAGAGTGCGTAATTCTCCACCAGCTCTCCATATCTAGCCTACTTCAGTCTAGCCAAAATGCATCACTGTGGATGGCTTATACGGAGGTCACCACTGTCCCCTTCCTTAAATACAGCACAAACCTTCCTCAGGATTCACGTTGTTGTTGACAGGCTAAGTAGGAAAATGATAAAGAAACAAAGGAAACTGTCCTTTCACGGCTCAGCTTTGCCCCAGTCTCCTGGGGTTGGGCAGTCTGGGTGAGGGAGCCTGGAGCCGCAGAACGGCAGCATTTAGGGAGGTGATGTGGTGTTGCCTCCCAGCAGCCATGGCCTGTGCCTGCGGTTTCACGAGGCTCTGGCAGATGCTGCACAACTCCTCTGCACAGGAGTTTGATCCCGGCTGCTGTGCTCAGCCTCAGAAGGCTGTAGGCAGCTGCTGGCAGAGGTAGGTGCACAGCGTGGCTGTCCTGTGCAGGTGTTTCCTGACCGCCTTGGAGCCGAGGCTGGGTCGAACACCCCCCCTCTGCGTAGCCTTCCCTTCACCCTCACAGCCAGCTGAACGATAATCATCAGACTGTCCTACAGACGTCTTTGTGCCTCACAAACACCTGCCTCTCCCTTTCTTTGCCTTCATGTCCTGCTACAGTACAGCGTGGCCGACATACTCCCCGTCACGAGTGTGGAACCTGGCTGAAGCTTCCCCCCATAGCTGGGGGCTCTAGCTTCTCCCCAGATCTCATCACATTCACACACTCCCCATCTGAGGGTCCACAAAGTCTTGGGAGATCCTTGTCAGCTCCCTCCTGGCACATGCCATCAAAGTGTGGCTGCTCTATGGAGAAGTCCTCTACACCACTGAGTCCCCCTTTCCTCTGGCTGTCTCATTCAAGTTGACAGTTTCTTTGAGCAGTGGGAGTCCCATGGGACTCCTTCACAGAGATTTTTGGTGTTTCTCTTTTTAAAGAAGTAGCCCACACTAGTTCCTGTTTATCTTCATTCGTGTTCTCCACTGCATAGATGAGGGGGAAGCCACGAGGTCAAAAGTAAATGGGCTACTTAGTCCTTGAAGACTTTATCTGCCATGCCTGGCGGATCTGTCTGGCCAATGACATTTCTAAGTGATATAATTAAATATTTTTATCATTCGAAGCAGTTTCTATTCTGGGCTAACTCTTTCAGGATGCATCAGCTTGTTAGGTTTCTCTGCATGCTTGCAAATAGCCTTAACTTTGCCCTGCGTGCCATAATAGCAAGTTAATATCGTTGTTGTTAGTCAAAACCAGACTCTTGCCGCAACTGCTATTCATAACTCGCCTTTCAAGAAACAATATACTACTGACTACAGCTACCATGCAGTTGTCAGATATTTGCTACTTTGATTTTTGATTTTTAAATGTCACTTGGACTTTAAATGGAGCACAGAAGTTTTGCGCTGGCAGGCAAGGTTAAACCTATGCAAATAGTAGTCTTTTTTTTGTACATTTTGCCTTAGGGATGTACTTGGATGAGAACAAATATGTCTTAATATCCTTGTTACATTTTAATGGTTTTTTTATCAGGATTTTGCTATTCTTGTCATTATACTAAATTGAATGTCGAGTCGTATTTCTAAACCTGGATTTCAAACATCAGGCAGTTAAATAGTTGCACAGCATCTGGATGCAACCTGGATGGGTGCACTCAACCTCATACGCAACAAGCTGGGTGTAACTCTCTCAACAGTTTTCTTATTGTTCAATAGATTTCTTCCAGCCACTACCTGCAGAGCAACTGAGAGCTAAAGAAACTTCTTCCAGATGAAAGACAACTGGGTATGGGAGAGCATGATGAAAATTGCAGAGAGGAAAGGCTGCACATAAATCAAAAGCACGGTCTCACTTTGGGGCCAGTGTTGCTGATGACTGACCAGGTAGGGCAAAAGGCTTGAGTGGGGTGGGTTAAAGGGAAGCTTATTTGAGAAGGTCTTAAGAAAATGGAGATTAGCAGACCAAAGACATTTGAAGACAGAATCACAGAATAATTTAGGTTGCAGTCCAACTTCCCACTCAAATCGGGGCTAGTTTCAAGGACAGATCAGGTTGCTGAGGGCCCTGTCTAGGAGTTTTGAGTATCTCCAAGGATGGAGACCTTACGGGTTTTCTAGGCACCTGTTGCAGGTTTAACTACTCTCATGGCGAAAATATTTTTCCTTAGATCCATCTGGAATTTTTATTGCTGTAACTTTGGCCACTGCCTCTCATCATTTCACTCCACACCTCCAAGAATCTGGCACCTTCATCTCTATAACACATCTTCAAGTAGCTGAAGACTATAATCAGACCTCCATCGAGCCATCTCTTCTCCATGATGAACACAGATCTCAGCTTCTCCTCATAGAATCATAGAATCATTAAGGTTGGAAAAGACCCTTAAGATCATCAAGTCCAACTATTAACCCAGCACTGCTAAGTCCATCACTATACCATGTCTTCGAGCACCACGTCTATCTGTCCTTTAAATACCTCCAGGGATGGAGACTCAACCACTTCCCTGGGCAGCCTGGTCCAATGCTTGACCACCCTTTCGGTGAAGGAGTTTTTCCTAATATCCAACCTAAACTTCCCCTGGCACAGTTTGAGGCTGTTTTCTCTCATCCTATCACTTGTTACTTGGGAGAAGAGACCGACCCCCACCTCGCTACAACCTCCTTTCAGGTAGTTGTAGAGAGCAATAAGGTCTCCCCTCAGCCTCCTCTTCTCCAGGCTAAACAACCCCAGTTCCCTCAGCCGCTCCTCATAAGACTTGTTCTCTAGACCCTTCACCAACTTCGTTGCCCTTCTCTGGACACGCTCCAGCACCTTGATGTCCTTCTTGTAGTGAGGGGCCCAAAACTGAACACAGTACTTGAGGTGCGGCCTCACCAATGCCGAGTACAGGGACACTATCACCTCCATGATCCTGCTGGCCACACTATTCCTGATACAGGCCAGGATGCC